>NW_022145612.1:18923646-20123646 GCF_000002235.5 Strongylocentrotus purpuratus
CCCCCCCCCCCCCCCCCCCCCCCCACCCCCCCCCCCCCCCCCCCCCCACCCTGTGTACGCGCCTGTGTGAACGTTTACAGCAGCTGCCTTATCTGAAAGAACCTCCTGATCCAGACATTTCTTATCTGGGAATACACACTTTGACGAATTCTTTTCACTTGAATATCCATTGTCATCATGCTATCGAAGTTGACACCCAAATTTCGCACAGATAAAGGAGAGGAAATATTTGAATCAGCGACTTGTATTTGAACATTAACTTTTGATGATTGCTTTTAGATTTGTGACTACTTATAATGTGGTGGGCCAGAGACCCACTGAAAAAGATTGCAAATTTCTACCTTCAAATTTAATTTGGAAAAAAGTGTACCCCACTTTGGTGACTTCGAATTATCAGGCACGTAGTCACAGGGCGCACTGGGGGTGGGAGGGGGGAACGTGCCCCAATTTTTTTTTCCAAGATCGGTTGAACTTTTTTACCATAAAATACCATAAAATACGTTAAGTGTAATTTTGTATATTATGTAAGTGTATGTCTTTATGAAAACGATTTATTTTTGTTCTTAATTTGTGTATGTGCTTGTGCAAGACAGCGCTTATTACATTATGACTAATAGTACTATGATGATATCAATTTACATGTTTTGTGAGCGCGCAAGACCGATTCCGATGACAGGAGTAGACCTAATGTCATGACCTTTCTGTTTAGCGCTTAGAAACATCGTGGATGTATTATGTCCGATGTACACTATAGGCATCTTTTCGATTGCTTATTATTTCCCCTAACCAAACATGTCAAGTAAATCTAAGCAATATTTAAATTCTTCGCTCTAGCTAATGCAGTACGTCACACGACAGCAAAATATGAAGCCCCACTCTCTCTAAAAAAAAGAGTGAATTTTCACTTTCTTGGGAGTGACGTCCGTGATCACTAAGTGAGTATCGATGATTTTGGAGTGCTTTCTAAGAAGAAAAGAGTGAATGTTTACTCTATTTTCATTACTTTTCACTCTCCAGAGGAGTGACATGATCACTCGATTTTTGTAGAGAGCAGTAGGCAACACGCATTGGGCGTTATTTAAGTCCATATTAATTTGTACTTGGTGGTGGTGGTTATTTTACCTGACTGCTAAGAAAGCGTAAATGCTTGTAAGTAAGCAACCAGACGGCCGACGGCTTTAGGTCCTCTCCGAGGGACCTGGTAATGAGGATTAATGCCTTACCAGAGGGCACTAGCGCATCGCCTTGGTTTCGAACCCGGGTCACCGGATTACGAGACCACTGCTCTACCGACTGAGTTATCGCGCCTCCTCTTAATAATTTTGTAATCATATTTAAAACCACTGCGTTTTCTCGTCGTTTAAATCTTAGAAGATCTTATATATGTTTCCCCGATGGTGACGGGACCGACGGTGAAGGAACTAGAGGACATCTCCGCCGAGCTCAATCTCGGATTGGAAGGGAGTACCGTACTCAAAGAATATCAGTCAGTCATCAACGACTCCTTGGAGATGGTGAACCAACTCGATGACCTGGTCGAACCCGGTCTACCGGTGAAGTATCCACGAACTCCGGGTTACCGACCTACAAGGGAAGAGAACCCTCACAATGCATGGTAAATATATCAAGGCTTCTTTCTACCAACCCCATCGCAAAGACTTTCAAGAAATGAAATCAAGGCAATTTCAATTAGCGAACTATCGGCGAAAATTAGCGAACAATACAATGACTTAATATTACATGTACATAATCCGAAAATATGTACCACAAAATGGTCTTGAATTTGCCTTTGAGTCGATTTCTTGAAAGGATTTGCATTTTGGGGTTTCAACCATGAATTTACTTTTGAGAATAGAGATGATGCCACGTGGACAGTTCAAAAATCCTGCATTGCTATACTAGTAAAAATTACGTGTATCTTATCACATATTCATCGTCAACGGTAACAAAACAGTGTAGCCGGTAAACCTGACATGAGGCTTTTTTTTAATCCTGTATTTCATGGTTGGAAGAGAGCTACGCGGTTAACAAAATATATATTATGTATTTCTCATATGCATTCGTTTTGTTTTGTTTATAAATTCAAAGAGATTCGATCATACCATAGAGATATCTCTATGGATCATACACAGTATGTCCTCCGTAGAGGGCCAACTAAAATCGTGACCTTTGACATTCCATAGGTTTTGCATTGGATGCATTATGGGGGTTTGTCCGATTTGAACGACGGTTTTGGAGGTCAATGAATATTCATGAGCAATGACGTTAAAAAAAATACACCAATACTGTTTGTTGATTGGCCATCGACAAAATGTTTTATGTATTAGGTCATGCATTTCATTCCAGAATTCCCTACGATTTGAGCACGAAAATGGCGGTTGTATGAACTGCAACTTTCAAGTTATTCAATTACGAACAATGAAACATTTTTCTTTTAAGTGAATTTCTGTTTGTCAAGTACATCTCAGTGATGTTGGAAGATGGAGGGGTCTTAGTTTAAAAGGTTTTGTTTTGTTTTGTTTGTTTTTGTTTTTGTTTTTTTACTTTTGAATAACCGGGTCTGGAGGTAAGACTACGCTCGATTCTCATGTTATTCCACAGGAAAAGGATATAATGGGGTCTTAGTTTTGAAGATTTTTTAAATTTTTGAAATAACCGGGTCTGGAGTAAAGACTGCGCGCTATACCCATGCTTTATTACAGGGTTTTAGTTTTGAACAAATTCGACAAAATATCACTTCAAATTTATTACATTTGTGGGTAAAGTCATTATTACATTTGTGGTGATTCAAAATTATTACATTTGTGGGTAAAGTGGTTATTCCATTTGTGGGTGAAATTATTACTTTTGTGGGTAAAGTGTTATTACATTTGTGGGTGTTATTACATATGTGGGTAAAGAGTTATTACATTTGTGGGCGTTATTACATTTGTGGGCGTTATTACATTTGTGGGTGTAACAGGGGGGGGGGTGGTAAATGAAAAAAAAAAATCAGTGGGCGACGAATGCAAGAATGAAAAGAACGAGACAAAATTAAAATTTCATGGGGATGGGGCACAATATGAAGATCATTGAAGTCGAGGTGAGAATGATTCATTATTTGGACACTAAAAACATGAAAATATCATTTAAGTGGGCTAAATGATCAGTGCAATTTGTCTGATTTAAAAAATATTTAAGTTAATAAACGAACAAACAAAAAAGAGGTAAAAAATGAATTGAGGTCTATACCACAGTGAAATGGGGTCATTATTTTGCCTTTAAAGTGAACTGGATTTAAAAAAAATGTACTTTCCATCCTGGTGACAGTGAAGTTTGTGGCCCCAGCTAAGTCAACCATTTAAAATTTTACCCCCCCCCCACACACACACCTCCCCAACTCACCTTTGTTCTACATTTATCCGGCCCAATACACCAGTTTACGGTTGGTGTGCGCCATTTTAATTGACGAGTAAACAAATCCAATGACCTCTAGAGGTCAGTGGTTTGTGCGTAATTGCTGTGCGCTCACATCATAATTTGTATGGGTGCAATCAGGGTGCAATCTTAATTACGCACAAACCACTGACCTCTAGAGGTCATTGAATTTGTTTACTCGTCAATTAAAATGGCGCACTGTTCGTTCATAATGATGTAGATACTCTTCTTATAGTAAAATAACCATAAAATGTGATTATAAATTAAAACTTATATTTCATACCACTTCACATTCAATGTTTATAATCCCTTCGTTAGGAGTGAAATCCATGCTAAAATTACAATAAACGAGTTATACAACTGCTACTTTAGAGTGAATTCCACTTTAATTTGGAGTGGATTCCACTATGGGTCTGAGTGGATTCAACGCCAAAGGAATTCATGATCCCTAATCTGACTCCTAAAGAGAGAAGACGTCTCCTTTTCTGATACCAGAGAATATTCGATTGTTTTGTTTTGTAGGTACTACAAATGCAGAATCGTAGGAGCAGACAATGGAAACTTATCAGGAAAGCGTATTGCAATCAAGGACTCTATTGCTGTAGCGGGAATCCCGATGATGATCGGATTCAGTGGTCTTGAAGGATACGTTCCCGATTTTGATGCAACCGTGGTCACGTGGGTGTTAGACGAAGGTAAGCTGCAGGAAGTGCCAATGATGATTGGGAGAGTTGTGTCATCTCGGTTTGAGTTGGGTGTATAATAAAGAAAACTGCCGTGTTGGGCCAGCACCCACAAAACAGAAGAATATGCGCCATGCTGTATCCAAGGGAAACCAAATTGGTCGAACTCTGTGTATAGATGTCTTTTGCTGATGGTACTAATCGATCTAAGGTAGATCGGAAACTTGCACTGGCGTTTTTACAATATAAGATGCAATTTTAGTCGATGAATCACCTGTCAGTTCCGATAAGTCATTTCTTTATTACATTCCTATAGCATAGGATATCTATATTTTCATGATTGTTTGCTTTGCTCTAACAGGGGAATCATTCTTGGGAAAGCGACTTGCGAAGAATTGTGTAATTCAGCGAACAGCTATACAAGTGGAACAGGACCAATCACGAATCCCCTTAACCCACGTCACTGCGCTGGCGGGTCAAGCTCGGGATGTGCAGTGTTGGTGAGTGTGTAATAATCAGGGGCGGATCGAGGATTTCGTAAATGGAGGGGGGGGGGGGGGGAGGGGGTTCGATTCCGGACAAAATAGTCAGGCATGATTTGTTGTTGTTCATTATATACGGTAGGTTAATATTGCCCTCTATGGTAACACTATTAAAGTACAAACCATTCGCTTGGCATTAGAACGTCGCCATCACCTCTCTTCCAATCTGTGTGTTTTTAAGTTCATTGGGCACCGTTCTTACTTTTTAAATTAAGTGCAAAAAAACTGGGCCACAGGTTAAGGAAGGAGTAAGGGTCCTATCGTCTCCTGTTCTTATCCACTCCCCGCCCACCCTCTCTCTCCTCTCTCTCTCTCTTCTCTATATATATATATCCTCTCTCTCTCTCTCTCTCACTCTTCCCGCAGCTACGCCTCTATCAACGCTTCACACCGCAATCAAACGTAATCCATGATATCAACAAGCAAGATGTATGGACATCATAGTCCTATGGGGTTAGTTCCCATAAGTTTTCGGACCAATTTAATTGTTTTCTCTCTGTCTCTCTCTCTCTCTCTCTCTCTGTCTCTCTCTCTCTCTTTGAAGGTGGCAACAAATGAAGTGGACATGGCAATCGGGGGTGATCAAGGCGGATCGGTTCGGATACCAGCTAGTTGGTGTGGATTGGTTGGTTGAAAGCGACCTTTGGTTTGATACCGTATACAGGGGCGCTATCCGGGGAGTTTGTCGTTGATCACTTGGGACCAATGGCAAGGACTGTTAAAGACTGTGCACTGCTGCTAGAGGTATATCATGTTTAGAGCTTAAAGTTACCAAAAAAAAATAAATAAAACATAAAGGCATTATCATACAATGAACTTAGGTTAGATCATTACTCTGTCAGGCATTTACAATGGAGAGGGGGATGGGTAATGTATGGGAGGGTGGGTCATGCATGGAGGACCTGGCGTAACAAAAAAATTATATAGGACTTTCAGGCTGAGGAAAACAACCATCATCCTTTGGGAATAAAGGTGGAGAAAACGTTTAAAGTGGCCTTTTTTTTTAATTTTTAATTTTTTTAATTTATTATTATTATATTTTTTTATTTATTTTTTTTTATTTTTTGTTGGGGGGGGGGGGACCCCAGAGATTGTAGAATCGAGTAAAACAGCTTTTTCTTGGTTGTTGATGTGTCATTATGTTGCGCTATAGAGACTGAACAAGAGTGAGGAGAGATATTGGATAACAAAAATAAACGAGGGGACAAGATTTTCCATTTATTTTTTTGCCCGAGTTTTTTAAATTTTTATAATAGATGAGAAACACGATTTTATTATGTAGTGTCGTCCTTTTTAGGTGAGCTTAGTTTTTTGGTTATATTTATGTTTATGTATGTATATTATGTATATGTTGTTATTCTATATATCGCTATCGTCATAAGCAGTAAAGAGCAGTAAAAATATGAAAGTGAAGGAAAAAAGAGATTTGATTATTCACTGCAGCTTTGTTTCTCAATATAGGTAATCGCCGGGTATGATAACGGGAACGATGCCAGGCAACCAAATGATTTGAAAACGCCCTCTTATTCACAACAGGTAAACTATTTGCTCAATGCAGCTAAATATTTCTTGACTGTCTGTAGCGGCATGCATTTTTGTCAAAACGCTAGAACTATGTGATATCTCTCGAGATATTTTCATAACTCTGAATGTTACTTTCATCAACGTAAATTACATATCATTTGATGGGACTATTTAATCTCTCCGTGGTATAATTTTATTTTTGATTTTAAAGGCCATAACCAAGAAACTAGAATCATCTCGTTAAAAACCTCTCTCAAATAAATAAACGTTCTTCTACCCACGGTCAAATAACCATATAAGATTTCAGACTTTCTCCTTTAGGGATTTCGTATAGCTTTACCCACAATTCAAACATATTTTTATATAAAAATACCTTCCAACTTAACTTCAAATTAATTTCCTTCTTTTTTCTTTTTCGATACAATAATAATGAAATATCACCAAAATTTCTGTGACTGTGACAATATGGTGCCATCTATTTCAGTGCATAGGTGTATTCGAAGTTCTATGCTTCAAATGAATTGATTTGAAGATTAAGAAAGGGAGAGGGAAGGAGGGGGTTAGTAATTCATGTAAGGACTTGCAATCAATTTAGTGTTCTCTTGACAATCATAATTATGCTTGTTTTTCTTGCAATTCAGTTGGAGGAGCTTGATCCGAAATCAATTCGAATCGCCGTTTTGAAGGAAGGTTTCGGTAGTCCAGGATCTGATCCAGAAGTTGATCGTTTGGTTCGAGAAACAATCGACACGTTTGCTTCATCAAGTGGGGCTCATGTTGAAGAAGTATCTATTCCTTTACACAAATCAAGTGAGACCCCCCCCCCTTTCTCTTCCGATCAGTAGCGTAGATTCAGGGGGCAAACAAAATCATTAGAGAGAAATAGAAATATAGGGGAAGAAGAGAAAATAATGAACGTGAAATTGAAATGATAGAATCTCCTTCCACCCTCCCCCAAAGAGATGACCTTTGAGCTAGTAAGATCGTGTCTCTACCCCTATCCGCCCTGCCAGAGTGCCCTATTATTGACTTGGCCTACGTACGCTACGCATAAATTAGTGTTTCCCTTACCTTAAAATCATGTGAGATTTTTCAAAGATGGCTTTGAGCACGTTGAGTACCGGGTATTTATTCCAAACAATTTTCAGTTTGAAAAAAAAGAGCAATTTTTTTTTTAAAGTACGGTAACAGAAGACTCACTGAAAATCACAATGTAGGCTTCTTGAAACTGTACATTCTATTTGACTAAAAACTTTGTCTTTTGCTCTTATAACAGTGATATTAGTAAAGTGGGAGCTCATCTTTCTTGTCAAAATGTAAGAGTATAGTACACTTACCCTTCCATAATGCATCTTCAATTATGAAGGCATCTGGGTGTGTTGTAGTTACTTACAGTGCGTCCCGGAAAAAACGAAACGGAGAATTATGGATGTTTTATTTTTATTTTATTTTTATTATTTATTTATTTCTAATCTTTTGACAGGGTAGCCCATTCACCAACAAGTAGTGGTCTTTCATGGGGCCCTGAATGAACATATTTACATCGTTTATAACATTTATACAGAACGATCACAAAAATAATACTCGTTTGCAAAATAAACATATATCATTAACCTAGTAAACAGTAATGTCAATAGGAAAATGTTAATTAAGTCGCAGTTATGTGAATAAGTCATGTTAATATTACAGAACATGCACGTAGTGTATGTTCGACTGAGCCATTCACAAATTACAACTTTGTTTAAACAATCTCTTAAATGAATTTATAATTACTAAATGACACATATTATTTGGAAAGCTTGGATCCTCTTCTTTCATTTGATGCAACTTATATGATGCATATTTCACGCATGAGTGATTAAAATGAATTTGAAGAGAGGAAACAAAAAAGTCATTTGGCGGACGGTATCTGACTTTCAAAGAGAAAATCACATTTCTAGAAAGTTGAGGTTCTGCCCTTTCATATGACACCTCAATCAGGAAAAATGAGCAAGGAATGACAAAGTTCTGTTTGTTTAAAATAGTGCTTGCATTTCCATAATTTGATCAAACGAATTCGTTTTCAATGCAGAATTGACAACAGACTTAACTCCGTTTCGTTGACAATGAGCCATGCATGAAGTCTTTAGTCTACGGCTGATTGTCAACGAAATGGAGTTAAGTCTTTTGTCAACTATGTTTGTTGCTACGGCAGGCACCCAGTGAAAACGAATTCGTTTGATAAAATTATGGAAATGCAAGCACTACTTTAAACAAACAGAACTTTGTCATTCCTTGCTTATTTTTCCTGATTGAGGTGTCATATGAAAGGGCAGAAACTCAACTTTCTAGAAAATTAATGTGATTTTCTCTTTGAAAGTCAGATACCGTCCGCCAAATGACTTTTTGGTTTCCTCTCTTCGAATTCATTTAAATCATTCATGCGTGAGATATGTATTATATGAGTTGCATCAAATGAAAGAAGAGGATATAAGCTTTCCAAATATGTGTCATTTGTCAATTATAAATGTGATTAAGCTATGATAAAACATCGAAAATTCTCGGTTTCGTTTTTTCTGGAACGCACTGTATATTATCCCGATGCAATGTCAAACACTGCAATCTGTCCTTTGGATAAATCAACTTCGTCGGACAAAAATATAATTATGTTAGCTAAGTTTGCCGACTATGTTAATTCTTGAGAATTTTATTTAGTCAAAAAACCTGAATTTTAGTATATTTCTCTGACAGGTATAGCCATTGGTACTGTTATTGGAGACATTGGTGGAGTCGACATGACATATAACACGGCAGGTGAGTCAAGTTTAAAAACTTATCATGGTTACTGTGGAGTAAAGGAATGAAGAAATGGAATGCTCAACCGGGAGTGGAGAATGTGCATACATTGTGTGCAAGCGTGAATCCGAGGATTGGGATAATAATATATATCTGTAAAGCGTTTCAATGTACCAGTACTGAAACCATTCCGCATTTTGTCCTGCAAAATGTGTAGAGAACTTTTAAGGTATTATTGTATTTTGTATCCTCTGTACTGTCAAAGTACATTACCTGATGATCAGCTGATTATGATCTTCGTCATATTTATTTCTCTCTTTCAGGTGTTGGATTGCATCACACAGGATACTATGCTACTAGTATGATGAGGGATGTTGGAGCTCGGCTTAAACACAATACTAAGAACCTTCATCCCATAAATAAAGTAAGAAATAATTATGAACAACAAACTCCCTTTCTTGATCCCTCTCCTTCTCTCTCCTCGTCTGTCTGTCTCTCTCTTCTCTCTCTCTTTCTCTTTCTCTCAACTCCCTCCCTTTCTTTCATATCTATCCAACTCTCCCTCCTTCTCTCTCTCTTTCTCTTTTCCGCCCTCCCCTTCCCTCGCTCACGCATAATCGACGTTTGAACTTAGTTTAGTCTTTTTCGATGTAAACTGTAATCGCATCCATTTCAATTCGTTATAAAATTTTCCTTTCCCACAAACAGGCCCATCTAATAGAAGGCACTTTCTTGAAGAAGAATTATTGTCATTTGTACGGCAAGGCTCAGAATCTGAAGAGGCAACTCGAAAAGGAATTTGATGATGTCTTGGTAGATTGTGACGTGGTTGTCATGCCAACGGTTCCCTTCACAGCCCCGCCCATGTTGGAACGTGGTGCCTCAATCAAAGGTGAGATTTAATTAAAAACACAACAACGACATTCAAACAACTAAAAATTATTTGCTGGATTAGTTTTGTTTACTGTGTATTTCAAATAATCGTTCTCGTTTTTCCTTTCATATTCCAACCATCTTCATGGTAGTCAAATTGTAATATACATTGCATATTGGTTATAATGACGGCTTGTAAAAGGCTCACTGTGATAATTAAAATAGAATTACCATCACGCTGGCGTTTATTAACACAATAATATGTTTAGATTGTAGACCACAATATACTGTGGTAACCGCAATTGTATAGTCGTACTTTTTATTTCTTACTGTATTCCCTCATGTTTCCAAAATAGAAGATTAGATTTTCATTCCCACGTCAATTTTTGTTTTGTTTCCATTACGTCTATTCATACATGTTTTATTCATACATGTTTTATTCATACAGAAACGATCACATTTGCTCTAAAAGGCATCAGAACGAATACCAAATCCGCGAACTTGACGGGGCATCCTTCGATCACCATCAATGCCGGGAGTCTCGGCGGATTACCGGTCGGGATTTTGTTGACTTCTAAGAAATTCAACGAACTCCAACTCTTGCAAATAGCTCAGGCCTTTGAGAATTTCATCAATGACAGTACACAATAATGCAACATAATCGAATCATGTGATTAAAGTGCTACAAAATATTGCGTGCCGTGACCATGTTTTTCCATATACAAGTCGGTGAAGCGTTAATTGTCAAACTTTCTTTCTGTGATATTGATGATCTATGAGTAGTCCGAATCGACTACTTTAACCAAAAATCTCAAATTTGACTTTTTAAAATTCACACTGGTAATATTTTGGGTTCGGATAATACGCATGTTGCTTGCCCATAACATGCTACTAACATATTATGACCCTGGGCGTACAAGGCGGGGGGGGGGGGGGGGGAGGGGGTTGTGACCTTTATTAATACGTGAATAGCGTTCACTGATTGGCTAAGCTGCATCAGTCACGTGACAAACTTCGCGGTCACCGTCCATAATACACTCAAATTTCTCACAATTTTGATGGGAATATTATTATGAAGTTGTTTGTTATTTGAAAATTTGCCGTCACACACCGGCAATACAACGTGAACTAAATTCTAGGAACTGAAATTCCTACAATGTTCCACTAGTTTGACAGCATCGGTTATCGAAAGCAAAGTTTTGTCGTGTGAGGAATCGGGGTAGAGAGGATCAGAGGAACACCCACTGATCTTTTAATGTCTTATATCTAATATAATTTGTATGCCCTCCTTTTCCTTTTTCCTTCAAAGCTAATCTTAATTGTTAATTAATGATGCATGTTCCGGTTATTAATGACTTGTATTTAACAAAAATTACTTTGTTTCTAAACTAATGAATGCGTATGAACGAATTGCATGTTGCTATGTAAGTTTTTCAGAGTATTATCTAATCTTATTTGCATTCTATTTTCATGGACGACCTGATGTATACACGGTTTTATTAAAAATTATTATTTCACTCGGGAAACTTTTACCTTTGTGGTTTTCTCCTAGTAATGTTATCCAGCTTGAATCTTCATGTAATTATAATTCGTTCAACGGTGCCTTGCTTTTAACTAAATTGCTCGAGTGACCAATGGCGGATCCAGGGGGGGGCGGGGGCCTGGGGCCCCCCCCCCCCCACCTGAGAAAAAAAAAAGGAAAAAAGGGGGGAAGGGGAAAAAAAAAGGAAAAAAAAGGGGGGAAAAAAGGAAGGGAAAAAAAAGGAGGAAAAAAAAAAAGAAGGAAAAAAAAAAGGAAAAAAAGGAGGAAAAAAAGAGAGAGAGAAAGAGAGAGAGAGAGAGAGAGGAAAAGAAGGGAAAGAGTAGAGAAAGGGAGAGAGAGAGAAGAGGAAGAAGAAAAGAAAAGGGGAAGACGGAGATCGGGAGGGGGGCGAAAAGACCTCGCCTCCCAGGCTGTTGCCTCCCCCCCCCCTCTTTAAAAAAATAAGACAGAAGAAAAGAAATGGAAAGAAAAAAGAAAAGAGGAGATAAAGGGAAGGAAAATTGAGGAAGAAGAAAAGAAAAGAAGGGGATATCAGTTGCAATTTTCCCGCCAACAAGTTGTGGATCAGGGTGGGGTGGGGGCCCTTGCCTCCCCCGCCCCCGCTAAAATGGAAAAAGGGAGAGCTAAAAGGGACCGGAAAAGAGGAAGAAGAAAAAAGAGTGAAAAGGAGGGGAAATGGATCACTTGCGGTTAATCCCACAAACAACGTGTGGAAAAGGGTGAGGTCCGAAAGGACCTTGCCTCCTTGCCTGCTTGCCTCCTTGCCTCCTTGCCTGCTTCGCGCGCGAGGGGGGGGGAACTGAATTCAGACGAAGCCTTAAGAGTCGAGAACTCTACAACGAATCGTCTTCTTTCTCTAATAATTTAATAAAACGTAAAAGCTTCCGCGCTTCGCGCGGGAGGAGAAAAAACTGTATTCAGACGAGGATTGTTTTCGAGAACGGTACAACGAATCGTCTTCTTTCTCTAATAATTTAATGAAACGTCAAAGCTTCGGCGCTTTGCGGAGGAGGGAGGGGGAAATCACCCCTCTCTGCACCCCCCCCCCCCATTACGTCAATGCTGGTCACCATTACGTACCAATATTTGGCTCGCATAATTTCAAATTTTGGGCCCCCCCCCCCCCCCTAAGAAATCCTGGATCCGCGTCTGCGGGTGACTACGCATTTTAACCGGGTGACTCTGTATTGGTGCTAATGCACTTGTATACAAATTTCCTCATTCCATTGTGTTTTAAGTTTCCCCCTCTAAATTACGTATTTCTCTAATGCTACGATTTGTTTACATCTACAATGTCTATTTTACCAGAAACCTATAATTATAGAAGCATTGCTTTTCAATAGGTTCCTCGCATTCTATATTTGTCATAGTGAGTATCGTTGAGACTTGCTCATACTGCATGTATATGTATATAATTCATATTTTCTATGTATGTCTAAATCTTTTGTGAAATGTGGAACAAATAAAATTTGAAACTTGAACTTCAAACCTCAAACTTGAAATTTGAATCTTGAAACTTGAATATCGAAAATAACTTATTAAGTATGGACATCTATCCGGTAACTTCCCATTTGCTTTTCTGGCAAATTTAGATGGGGCAGCATTTGGCTTCCATTAAGTCGTTAATCTACCAGCGCCAAAGGGCATTTGCTGTGGAAGCGAAGGGAGAGTGGCGACGCCTCAGGAATCGAATTATTCGTGATATTGAACATGCAAAACAAGACTACTACAAAAACCGTGTGGCAAAACTGAAAAATGCCAACCCGGCGTCATGGTATAAGCATATAAAGACCATGACAACTGGCCAGACGAGATCTCCACTTATTCGCATCGAAGGCACTTCTCCTACTGACTTCGACGCAGCGGCGAATAAGATCAACAACTTCTTCGTGAACATTGCAAACGCCATTCCTAGATTGGACCCTTCTAGTTTGCCGTCATATCTACCGGCTGACCAACCACTTCCCCTTGTTCAACCATGGGAAGTTTATAGCGAGTTGAAAGCCATTAAACAACGGAAAGCTCCTGGACCGGACGGCATTTCGGCCAGACTTGTCAAGAAATTCGCTTATGAACTTTGCTGTCCGCTTACTGATATTCTAAACGCATCTTTAAGTCAGTCCATTGTACCAGAGCGTTGGAAGAGAGCGCATGTTGTTCCCATTCCCAAGACATCTCAAGCATCTATCGATAACCTCAGACCAGTATCTTTGACTGATCATTTTGCCAAGATAGCTGAAAAGTTCATTGCTAAGTGGACTTTCAGCGACATGGAGAACACCATAGACCCAGCATAATTCGGGAACATGAGGGCTATATCTACCTCTCACTACTTGATTGATCTCCTACAAATGATTCACAGCAACGCTGACAAGCCCAAAATCATTACTACAATGGTGACAACGGACTTCAGTAAAGCGTTCGACAGGATAGACCACAATATAGCTGTCCTCAAACTGCTCCAGATGAACGTCCGTCCGAGTGCTGTAGCATGGATAGCGAACTTTCTCCCCAAACGACAACAGAGCGTGAAATATCGAACGACGCTCTCTGATTGGCTGGAAGTTTCTGCAGGGGCTCCACAAGGGACTAGACTTGGTCCCATTATCTTCCTGGCTATCATCAACGAGGCATGCCGGAGGTCACCGTCGTCTCACTGGAAATATGTGGATGACCTAACAATGCTAGAATGCAAGAAATCTCCATCGCCACCGAATATCCAGTCAAGTGTGAGCAACCTACAAGAATGGACTGTAGACAACAACATGAAACTGAACCACAAAAAGTGTTCTGTGATGACAATAACTTTCATGCGTGAACCACCCCCACCGCCTGTCATCAAAATTGATGGACATGACATTAGTCGAGTAGATTGTGTCAAATTACTAGGGGTTTTCATCCAAAAAGATCTAAAATGGACTTCTCATGTCAATGAAATTGTTAAGAAGGCAAACATGAGGCTCCATATGCTGAGAGTTCTCACCAAATTTCGATTGTCCTTAGATGATCTAGTACTCATTTACTGTTCACACATAAGGCCAGTGTAGGAATATTGTGCGCCCGTTTGGAACTCCGGCTTGTCTGCCAAACAAAATGAACAAATAGAGAGAATTCAAAAGCGAGCGTCTTCAACTGTGTAAAGTGTCCTCTTTGAGTGACCGCAGAGAATGTCTGTGCCTCAAATTTGCAAAGAAGCTGCTCGAGCCTGGGTCAAAGTTTAGTCATTGGCTGCCCCAAACACGTGGGGACTCCCAATCTCGAAATCTGAGAAATAAAAGCAAGCTCCCTGAAATGTCATGTAAAACGACACGGTATAGAAACAGTCCGTTGCCATATCTAGTCAGATTGTTAAACGCTCATAGTACTGAATAATTACCAGTTTCACCTTCGACGAACACATTCATTGTTCTCTACTACTTTCACTCTCTCAATATCCCTATTTTCTCCTCTCTGTCAGTGCTGTGCTGCGGAGCGGGGAGACCCTCTTCATGGCTTCTTTGTTCTCTAGCTCCCTGTCTTGTTACTCTCACTCTGTGTCTCCCCTCCCTATCTTTCTCCCTCTCTCTCTCTCTCCTCTCTCTCTCTCTCTCTCTCTCTCTCTCTCTCTCTCTCTCTCCTCTCTCTCATTCTATCTCTCTTTCTCTCCCTATCTCTCTCCCACCCTCACACTCTCTCTCTCTCTCCCTTTTCTCACTCTCCTTCTTTCTCTCTTTCTCTATCTCTCTCTCTATTTCTCTGATATAACTTCCTAAATAAAAGGATGACATGTGAATGCATTTTTGAATAATGTTATAGAATTTTACTTTTTTTAAAACTAAATCAGATTTAATTGTACAAAATCCTGTTTGCCTTTTTAACGATTCCCAAGATGATACACATTATATCGAATATTACAATGGCAACCTTTTACCCATGTTTTTATGCGAAACTTATCTTATTTTTATGCAATATTCTACATGTACCTTTTACTAAATTGGCCCAAATACAAAATGTTCTGCATTTTACCTACAATGTATAATTTGTATAATCTGTTTAAATCATTGGAGCATTTATTTGACTTTATAATTCCTGGATTTGGTTTCTGTTGTTGTCTCTGTTTCTGTTATTGAAGAAAACACCATAACCATACCTTACCCATCTGGCTATGCATTTTCCAACCAAAACATTTAATTCTTTTGAATATCAAAAATGTATTGCTATTCATAATTATATTGTATAAGATTAATATATAATTTTATTGCAAATATGGTAATACAATTCGAATTTCTGTATACGTACCAAGCAATTTGCCAAGGTCTTTGAAGCACAACTATTATGTACAAAAGAATTCCAATTTTACTACCATAATGCTACCATGCATAATGTTTTACGTGTAATTTTACTTTGTCACTGATGTATACCTTGTAAAAGAAACTGCAATTCGGCTCTCGGGCCGCGAATGTTTTTTAATGAAGTAAACCATTTAAAATAAATTAAATGCAGGGCACACAGTCTTGATGAGGAAAGGGCATTGTTCATAATTATAAGGAAGGGGTGGGGCGTAGTATTGCATCATAGAGGCTTTTTTCCACCACCACGCTGGTTCTGCCGTTCATGTCAATGCTGTTACCTTGATGATATAGATGATATAGAACAGGAAAACCATAACTTTATTAGACACAAAAACATTTGCATATACATGTATTAGATACTAAAACAATCGTAATTATTTTCAATTTACTATTTATTCATACATTTCCATTCTGATTTAATTCACAGAAGCTCATTCAGTTTGACGCATCCTTCATTTAATTCATGCTTCCATCATAAATTAGTGCAGTTTACAACTATGCCCTCTGTTGTTATCATTGGGGGAACTGCATCCTCCTCTCTATAGCGTTCTTGCTATCATAAATAAATTAGGATAATAGTTCACAATTGTTTTTATCATGATGGGGGCAGTTACCCCCCCCCCCCCCCGCCTTTTGCACCTTTACGATCATTGGCCACTAGTATAAAAGCAAAATATAGAAAGTGTAGGGATGATAACGGTATGCTGAAAAAGGAAAGACGATTATTTAAAAAAAAGATGTTTATGAAAATAGGATACGGAAATATGACACGAATCACTGACTCAAGCGCACTGTTTAGTCACGTGACTGTGAGGTTGATTTTGGCATCACCTTTCCCACAACCTATCTGATCTATGAGGCAATATATCAACGCAGACATTCACCGCTAGGCTCATTTCCATTCTGATTTTCGTTCATAGACAATCCGATGAGATACATTTTGAAATCAGAACTTTCTATTAAGAGTGCAATGTAATTGTTTGACATCATTGTGGACTTGATGCTTTTTCATTTTGTTTTCATAACATCAATTTTAATTGAAACCTTATGCTGTGCATATTTGGGACATCATGGCACTTACAACTACAGAAAGTATTTCGATTTGTTATCAAGTAATCTTGTTCGCGGTTGGCGTTCCCGGCAATCTCCTCATCATCTTAACATACTGCAAGCGACAGCAGCGAACGAGCAGCGGTGTCTTCATCATCGCCCTTGCCTTGGCCGATCTCGGCGTCTGTCTCATGAGCCCAGTCGTCATCTACAACTACATCGTCTACTACGACTATCCCAGCAATTCCTTCTGCAAGTTTCGTTACTACACCAACCACGGATTGATATACGTTTCGCGGTTTCTCACTATCGCCGTGGCTATCGAACGATACCTTGCCGTCTGCAAGCCGATGTCGAAACGCATCCCGCCGAAATACGCTGCAGTAATCTCAGCACTGTGCGTTCCCATTGGATATATCATGACGATTCCAATAGCTATTGCATTCCGAACCCTTGAGCTGCCGGGTAATCGTACGATCTGTTACCCGGACACGTCCGATCCTGCTATCAAGTGGGTTCTGCGGGTAAGCTTCCCAATCACATTCTTAGGGGGTCTTCTCGTGGTCGTTGTCTGTTATGCTAACATCTATCTGGTCATCAGAAGACAGATGCGTCTTCGAGCCCGTATGAAGGGAGGACCAGGAAAGACAAGTGGCGTCGTGTCTAAAGCGACAGAGGACACAGCTACAACTGCGTCTTCGGACCGGGGCACCGTTCATACATCTTTTGACGGACGGTCCAACCAAGAGGAGAGTGAGGAGACAATGAGTGGTCTCCATCATCAAGGGGTAGTCCTCGCCGTAGTGGGAAACAAGAATGACGAGAGTGTGAACGTTGTTACCCAGCCAAAAAGTGGAGCCGATACCGACAAACCTAGCTCATCTACAAGGGAGCAGCATGCACAGGATAACGATGGCGTCGATTCTTCTGAGAAAGTGCCAACCTCCTTCAACTGCTGTAGGAAGACCACAAAATCAAGATCGAAATCCAACTCAGGATCGATGGACAGCACGACGAAGATGTTGCTCATCGTCACTGTGGTGTACTTCGTCTCATTTCTTCCACAGTTCATCACCATCATAATCCCCAAGGAAGCCATGAATCTGTTCAAAACAAACCACAAAATCGGCTACGAGATTTTCGCCTTTGTTCGTCGCTTGATCACCATCAATCACATCGTCAACCCGTTCGTATACGGTTTTGTCAACACGCGCTTTAGGAAGGATTGCAAAGCAACAATGCTTGGACTGCTGGACAAGGGTCGTAGGTGTTGTGGGCTTCAGTCTAAATCTTAAAGGGACTTGGTAACATTATTCAGATGAGAGAAAATGGTGCTAAGGTAATGATGTACAATTAAAGATAATCTGAAAGTTTGAGTGAAAACAGACCATTGTTAATGATAAAGATTGGAAAAAACTTATCTGATCGAATCCTTATTTCTCCCAACTAGCCTATATTATTACAATTTAATTACATTTTAGGTGAATGTCAATCGTCACAAAGCAATGAATTGGTTCAATATATCATTCCGACCATGTTGAAAGATTTTGTTAAAGCATGTCTTATGTCTAATTTTCATTGAAAAACGGTTGGGAAATTCAAAAATGGTTGGGAGAATTTACTGTTAGAGGTGTTGCACAGTGGCGCCTTCAAAGAAAACCATAAATATCTTTGTGGTTTGAGAATTCTTTCAGGATTCTTTGCATGCTTGAGGGTTTGTACAGTAAAAGGAATATAATAACTAGCATTTCATACAAAAATTACGTTTTTTTCATCAACTTTCAACAATGTTATATCTATTCACTTTAATGCTTTGAAATCGTAATCATGCGTACTTATGTCACACTCATTATTCAAATGGTGCCCTGTGACCAGGGTGACCATAATTTGTTCTCGTAAAATCGAAAATTTGATTTAATGGTGCACATAAGGTCGATCAACTCTGTTAACAAGGTTTTCTTGCCTTCGCGTAATACATGTATACCACAAATAAATATATACTTGCGTGATAGCCATGTAACTTTCTCTTCATTTTGTTTACAGACTCTATTAAAGTCCTCTGTAAAAATATGACATGATGCTGTAATATGTTATGATGTATGATTATGTGAATGTCTGAACCATATAATGCCATGAATGTGTACCGATATTTAGTAAACAGCATTTACTATCTTTTCAAGTTGTATTTGAAGTCATGTCACTTTACCACTCTTTTAACAAATATATACCAGATACGTGGGTGCCGTCAATTTTTATCTTTCCTTTTATATGGCAACTACAAAAATTATCCGCTTCATCTCTAGAACTTCATTAAACAAAATATTGGAGAATGAAGGTCAGTCACTAAAGTTAGGTCTGTACGTGCGTATCTTTCCCTAATTCAATTTCTATAAACAGTTTTCTGTTCCGTTTTGACCTGATTCGCTTGGCAACGATTCAACCTATCCGCCTTTTCATAACTATTTGTTAATATTTGATAACGTTTCCTAAGCATTAACATTTTATTTTAATAACTATACCAATCTAATCATTATACCATGTGAGGAAGAAGTTTGGAAAGATTTAACAAACCACATATTGCATATGCAGAACATTATTGTATATCTCCTCTTTATATGGCAAACTACTTTTAATCATCCGCTTCATCTCAAGAACTTCATTGAACGGAATATTGGAGAATGAAGGTCGGTCACTAAAGTCAGGCCTATGTGTGCGTATCTTTCCCTAATTAAAATTCTATAAACAGTTTTCTGTTCCGTTTTGACCTGATTCGCTGGCAACGATGCAACCTATCCGCCTTTTCTTAACTATTTTTAATGTTTGATAATGTTTCCGGAACATTTACATTGACTTTTTTAATAACCATACCAATCTAATCAATGTACCACTTACACGATTTATTTGAGGAAGGAGTTTGGAGAGATTCAACAAACCACATATTGCCAATGCCGAACAATTGTATAATTATCTCCTCTCTATATGAGAACTACTTTAAATCATCCCCTTCATCCCAAGAGCTTCATTTGAACAAAATATTTGAGAATGAAGGTCAATCCCTAAAGTTAGGTTTGTACGTGCGTACACTTCCTTAATTTAATTTCTATAAATAGTTTTCTGTTCAGTTTTGACCTGATATTCGCTTGGCAGCGATTCAATCACAATCGTCGGTACTTGATAACGTTTCCTGAAAATTTATATTTCTTTTTAATAATCATACTCATACCAATCTAATCATTGTACCACTTACACTATTTATCTGAGGAAGGAGTTTGAGAAGATTAAACAAACCAGATATTGCAAATGTCGAACCATCTGCAAAATTAACGAGGAAGGAAATTCAACAAATACAGAATAAGCAGAACGTATCTATTTAGGTAAGAAGTGAAATGTATGAGGACATATAACCTTATAAATATGAGGAAAACATGCAATTCCTCTTTTTGTTATTGAAAAAATACGATTCCTCGTAGATAAAAATGGTTGCTGTTTTTATTATTCTCACGATCGACTTAGATTTTAATTAAACTGCAAAATTAATGAGGAAGGAAATTCAACGATTGCAAAAAAGAACTGAAAACCAATACAGAATAAGCAAAACGTATCTATTTAGGTAAACATGAAAGTATGAGGACACATTACCTTATAAATATGAGGAAAACATGCAATACCTCTTATTGTAATTGAAAAAATACGATTCCTCGTAGATAAAAATGGTTGCTGTTTTTATTATTCTCACGATCGACTTAGATTTTAATTAAACTGCAAAATTAATGAGGAAGGAAATTCAACGTTTGCAAAAAAGAACTGAAAACCAGCAGAACGTATCTATTTAGGTAAGAAATGAAATGTATGAGGACATATAATCTTATAAATATGAGGAAAACATGCAATACCTCCTATTGTTATTGAAAACATACGATTCCTCGTAGATAAAAATGGTTGCTGTTTTCATTATTCTCACGATCGACTTAAATTTTAATTAAACTGCAAAATTAATGAGGAAGGAAATTCAACGTTTGCAAAAAAGAACTGAAAACCAATACAGAATAAGCAGAACGTATCTATTTAGGTAAGATATGAAATGTATGAGGACATAATTATAAATATGAGGAAAACATGCAATTCCTCTTATTTTTATTGAAAAAATAAGATTCCTCGTAGATAAAAATGGTTGCTGTTTTTATTATTCTCACGATCGATATAAATGTTAATTAAACATAGATAAACAGATGGTGTGATCAATTAAAATGATTTTAGATTCATTTGGTTGTATAGGAGCCCAAATTAATCGGAAAATGGGGGAGGGGGAATCTGGCATATTGGCCAATTATAATTTCCTTCAAGCATTCATTCATTCACCTAATTTGATTTATGTCATGCTCTTAAGCCATTATCTACACCACACGTCCATGCAGAAAGTAATATACTAAAAAACGTTTCCTAAATTTTACTTTCATAAAGTCCTTGAACAATGCAATATTTTATTCATCAAAAGGAAACGAAACAAAACAATAATTCGATTCTTTTTAAAGTTTCGATGACACATCATACTATGAGAGTAAATGCATGATTGCATAAATGTACATAATTATATTTACATGAGCGTCGTCCTTCAATTAATGCTGTATAGTTATGATGACATTTTGTAGTTTAGATTTCGTCGATTGTTTAACACACAAAACCACACGGTAGTACACAAGTATAATTGGCATATTGACATTACTAATAGGAATGTTATTTCCCCCATTTTATGAACTAATATGGGATAATATCATACATGTAGTAACTGTATGGGTAAATTAACACTTCCGCAATCACACCAGAAAAGCATGATGTTAAATTTGATATCATATCAGATGTGGGTTAAATGCCTAAATAATTATGAAAGCATGAAATATGATTTTGAAAAACTTACATGATGCCCCTCTGTCATTTTCCTCTCCTCTTAATGTTAACGAAAAAGAGAGGCATTGTAAATAAAAACGCACAGAACCATTTTAGTCGTCCGAAATGTATTGATTTATTTCAACATCGTGTCATTAAAACTTTATTTTCGTATAAAAATGTTTTACAAATCTACGTAAAATTTGTAGAAAATTCGGAAGATACGATGGAAAGATAGTATGATTATACAGAGAGAACACGAGAGAGAGAGAGAGAGAGAGAGAGAGAGAGAGAGAGAGAGAGAGAGAGAAAAGAAATGGCGTAAAGAGGAGTGATATAATACCAACGTTATATGGTTGAAAGAGAAACACATACAAAGAGCGAAAAAATACAAAGAGGGAGAGAGACAGACGGACAGAAAGTGTGTGAGAGAGAGAGAGAGAGAAAGAAAGAGAGATTAAGAGAAGAGAGGGGGGAAGAGGAGGAGGGGGAGGGAGAGGAATGTGGCAATTCATCTCCTCCAATGGCACAGGAATTCATCACAATATATACAATAACCTGATTGCCCTTTATTTCATATGATTCTATAAAAGAAACTTGTCAACTATTTAAAGTTAATGGGGCCCTCAAAAAGTGAAATGGATTGATCACCTCATCATAATATAGAAACCAATATTTAGCGGAAACGACGAGATCAAAATTATGCACACACCAAAGATGAACTAAATTTACTTGCGGAGAACACGGCTATATTCGTCTGTTTCTTCAGTCACTCATATTTTCTTTCTTTTTTGCTTCAGTATATAGTTGGTGATGACGACATAAACATTTACAAACGTGCGCGCAAGAATTTTTAGACAAGTTAGGAACATATTTAGGCAAAGAAGCAACCTGAAATTGTTTTACCCACCTGGGGGGTGTTTCACAAAGTTGAACTTATCTCTAAGTTGGACTTGACAATTATGGAAAGCCATTAGCATCTTTGAAAATATTTTGTAAAAGTTATTTTAAAAGGTATTAAATGTTGATCCAAATCATTACTATCAAGAAATTTCATGTGCTTGATGTGGAATTTATGAAAAGTCTAAAATACTTGATTTTTTTGCTTTTGGATATATTTTATTTTAAGGCTACAAATGGCTCTCCAAATTGTTTAAGTCCAACTTAGAGTTAAGTTCGTCTAAGGATTTTGTGAAACACCCCCTGGAGTTGTACTTTATTAGAATTTCGATATGCCTGTGTGGGTGCAATAGTCTTTTAGCAATAGGATTAACATTTTACTGTCCATAGTAATCGTCGGCGCTTATAAGCCATAATCCAAAGAAGTTATCAATGCTCTTGAAACTATACTCAAGTATCTTTAAGTATATTCTGCCCCCCCCCCCTTTAAAAAAAAGGCCAAATCGATTTGAATTCTATAGTGTTGGGTTTGCATATTAATTTGAGCCTGTGAACGCGTCATAGTGATTCCTCTTCGTGTCAATAATCGTCATCGGGATGGAAGTGAGTGGTGGTCGATGATCATGGTACGATTGGGTCTCCGTAGCGGCACTCGCCTTCGATAGCGAGGTTGTACCAGTTCCCCTCACCGTCTTTGTATCGGCTAGTTACGATACGGAACCAACCTTGCTCTCCCTAAGTGTCAGTGGTGAGTGAAAATCGATAAAAGAAAGAAAAACAAATGTGAGTACAGAAATAACAGCAAAAGCATTAAAAACATTGAGGTAAACCAATGTAAGGAGGAATAAACCATTCTTGTATATATTTTTCTGTGGAAAATAGAGAATATTTTACAAATTGTAAAATATTCTCTATTTCCACAGAAAAATATATACAAGAATGGTTTATTCCTCCTTACAAGATTATTCCTGCATACAAGATTATTTGTATCTATAATTATTATAGATACAAATAATCTTGTATGCAAAATATGCATTAAACTATTCTTATACCAAAGTAGATGTCGATAATAAAGAAGGCAGTTGAAGGAAATATAGCGCCCAGAATTGAATGACGTACTAATATGAAAGTTACCGAGCAACAAAATCGTGTAGAAAAAACGTCAGTAAAAAAAGATAAAGATGAGGTTGACAAGGCAAGAAATAATCTCAAGCTTACCCAGGGTTCTCCCCACGAGTTCCTCACAATCCAGTATTCAGTCCCTGTTGAGTTATCAACTCCCCAACCAGCTACGGAGATTATGTGGTTCGACTAAAAATCGCAAAAGAGAGATCACAGGTAAATATAACTTTCGATTTTAATCAAAATAACAGAGATGCATGTCCTTCATTTATTATAGATTAAGACATGCTACCTAACGCAGGAAGCTACTGTGAAGGTCGTAACAAATGACTAAAATCAGACATGTTTGTATTGAGAAAGTTATAAATGAGATGGCGCTAGATTAATTATAAAGTCGGGACATATATAGTTTCAAAAATATTATTTGAGAAGCAAAAAGGAAGAAAAATAAACAGGGACGAGGAGGAGAAGAAATAGAAAAGAAGATGAAAAGAAGAAGAAGAAGAAGAAGAAGAAGAAGAAGAAGAAGAAGAAGAAGAAGGAAGAAGCAGAAAAGGTTATCCCACTTTCCTGGTGCGTTTGAGGTCTCCAAAAGAGAGTAGTTATCATTGATTACAGACTCAAATATTATGCCATTATCATAATTTGAAACGGATTCTGAAAATGAAGTTGGGCTTACTATTGCTACTATCTTGAACTCTTCGTAGATTCCACCAGTGTATGCCTCAAGTTTACTTGTTGCATCAATCCCACAACTGACAGTAGAAAAAAAGGAGTTTTTATGTTTTTAGACATTTTATTTAATCACATCTGTAATCGATATCGGGATTTCGCTTGGTGTATGGCTCTGTTGAATCTCGATTTTACACGCAATAATCATTTTACATATCTCTTCTTTCACATTGTATTACACTTTATACTGCATAGAGATCCTTAACTGCTATTCTGCCATCTACGGCACGGATATAATAGGGCCGAATACTGTGTATACAACGACACAACGTGTAACTGGAGATATTATAAAACCCTTTATAACACCAAGCGAATTTATTATTATGACGAATTAATAATCTTAATTCTTACGTGTATATGCTAGCCTCAGTGCGGTTGTTGGATTTGTTTTTTCATAATACAATCTGGATTTGAAAAATTTGTGCCTTTATGCATTTCACTTTAAACGAAAATCATCGAAATGAATAACAATATGCAAATAACCTGATTGGTCCTTTGGCATAGATCTCCTTCATCATAGCCTCCCTGCCGCGGACAGAACCGTAGTCTGCTACCTTGTAGGATGTATAATTAGCGATCATACTGCACTGACCGTCAGGTGTACAGGTACCACATTGGTTCATCTTATCACAGTCTGATTTGGGGTGTGATTGAGGAGTGAAAGACAGAGAGAGAGAGAGAGAGAGAGAGGGGGGGGGTGGAGGGAGGGGAGAGGGTGAGACAGAGAGGAAGATGGTCCGGAAGAGAAAGGGATAGAGAGAGACGGGGGTTGAAGAGAGACGGGAGAGGTAGAGGAAGAGAGAAAGAGACAGAAAGAGAAAGAGGGATATAATTTATATAGAGAGAGAGATGGGGAAAAGAAAGTGGAGAAAGGGAGTGGTAGAAAGGAAGAGGGTGGCGCGAAAGGTCGAGGGAGAGAGAGAGAGAGAGAGGAGGGGAAAGAGGGAGAAGGAAAGAGAGAGAGAGAGAGAGAAAGAGAGAGAGAGAGTGGAAAGAGGGAGAAGGAAAGAGAGAGAGAGAGAGAGAGAGAGAGAGAGAGAGTGAGAGGAAGAGAGAGTGGCATTGGAAGGAAATGGATGGATGGGGTGTGGTTGAGAATACGCAAACGGGATGGGAAAGAGAAAGGACAAAAGGTTAAAGCACTTTTATAAAAACATAATAATCAGTTATAAACCTATATTTTAGAAACCATTTTTTATTGATTAAGAAAATTACGATATACGCATACATACTCCATAATTATGTAAACGTGACAAGATCTACTTATCAATATAATTGTTCTCACTACAACAAATAATTGTAATTAAGTGATATGTATATGGAAACTAGGCCCTTCAGTACCTAACTTTACAAACGTGAAGTACTTGAGATATCAACTAAGAAGTGTCACAGAGACAAATATAACTTTAGGCTTGCTCGGGTATAAATTTTACTTTAAACAAAATCTTGAAGGTAACAATCTCTTCCTCTCTCTTTAATTTTCTGAGATGACCCATCTCTCGTTTTCCAGATTCAAATATGATCTACAAGCAAAATCATAGGATAATTCAAAACGATGTTTTGACTTACTCTGGTTCTTCGCCTGGTAGTTATTGCACGTCTCATCGGGGATACCGCTCTTGTGTGCGTAGCTGTATACGCCGATGTCATCGCCGCCGTTACACGATCCCGCACCGCCGCAATCGATCACGTTCTGGACGGACAGGTAAGCTGAAGGCCAGCTACCGTTACGTAAGATATTCAGACGATCTATATATGAGATTATACCAAGCGGGAGAAATCAGAAATACATCTCGGAATGGCAATAAATTCAAATGGGAAGGTTTCATATTATAATCAGCCTTTCCTTGGTGAGTTTGTTGCTTCATTCTATTTTACTTGTGGGCTCTTAATTGTTTTCTCTTTCCGTTGGTCTCTTGGTCCAGGGGCGGATCCATGGGGGGGGGGGGGGTGGCAAAAAACAGGTAAAATTTCCGTTACCACCTTTTTTAAACAAAAAAAAATGAAATTGCCCCTCCCCCTGGCCCAAAAAACAGTGCTCACTATCCCCCCCCCCCTCCACGAAGCGAAATATTGGTCGGCGCGATTTTCAAATTTCAGGTCCCCCCCCCCCCCCCCCCCCCCCCCCTCCCCATTGGAAAATCCTGGATCCGCCACTGTCTTGGGCTGTTGGCCTCTTGGGCCATTGCCCGTTGGTATCTCGTGAACTTGTTATAGTTTTTATTTTCATCTGTATTTCTTTGTTATGTCGGTCTCGTAGGTCTTTGGTCTTGTGTGATGTCGGTCGACTGGATTGACCAGTCCGATATCGGTCCGATGTCGGTAATTGTGAACTTTTAAGAGATGCACACCTGAAGTTTTTTTTTTTTTTAAAGCAAAATCTCTACTTTTTTAATATTCAAATGCCTTTCTTCTCGTGAATATTTCGATAACTGTAAAGCATTGAACTGATATCCATAACGTTTTCAGGGTTAGGCCGGTTTCATCATATTAGAAGTAAAAGAATGTTACGAAACGAGTTAAAAGGATTAATTTATAATTTAATATGTAATTAATGCCATAGGTTATTGTGGGATACATACCAGCCAATGCACTAGTGCTCCCCATAGCCCAGCATGAGCCACAATAAGTGGGGATATGTTGGTTCCTTGTGGCACTCACAAAGCTTCGACCCCCAACGTTACGCCAGTCCCAAGAGGACGGTACCTTTACACCATCTCTCATGTGAGGTCGAGCATAGGTACTGTAACCAAGACAAAGAAGATGATGGTGAGCTATACATTTAGATGATGAAGATGGAGACAAGTAAAGAAGGAAAAAATGGTGAATTATGATGATGATGATAATAATAATAATATTTATATTTTAACTTGACTTCTCTGTCGACGACTGATGATGATGATGATGATGATGATGATGAATTGGTGGAGATGATTATGAAGATAATGAAGATAATGATGGCGATGATGACAATGATAAATTGGTGGTGATGATAATGATCATGAGAGACATATAATACATGCCAAATATATTTCAGAGGAGAAATAATAAAATAAATGATATAAAAATATTCACAAAATGAAGGGAAAAAAGTGGGTAAGGGGAGAGCGAGGTAGAGAGAAGGGAAGAGGGGTGTGAAGACACTTGAAAAAAAAAAGACAGGGTATGAGACGAACAGGGAGAGATACATTTAGTAGAGAAAATATATACATGCATGTAGATAAACTTCAAGACAAGAATAATTGAGTACAAGATGGGGGAGAAAGGGAGGAAGTGAGAGAGAGAGAGAGAACGAGAGAGAGAGGGAGAGAGAGACTAAGAGAGACAGAGATAAAGACAGAGAGAGGCAGAGTGAAAGAGACAGACAGACAGACAGACAGAAATAAAAATGAGAAAGTAAGAGAGAGAGAGAGAGAGAGAGAGAGAGAGGGGGGGGGGGGAGACCGGTAGAAAGCCAGATGCAGACGTCATTATATACAGTACGATGTGCAACTGCTGTATATGAGTCATGTACTACCATAACATACGATAATGTACGCAGCATGTTCTATTTATATACGACATGATTGTGTGCACACAATGCACAAGAAGCTATACTCTGTACTTTGTTTATCTTTTTTTGGTCTAGATTATATGGTTTCTCAAATATCGACAGCCATTTCCTTGACTGAATATAGATCATGCAGTGAATACTCGAATAGTATATACACAATCATAACAGAGTGGAGAGTGTATAGACTAACATGTACGACCAGGAAGCTCCTGGTACGACAATAACATAATTTATATATAAAGATAATTATATTATAAAACAATCATACCTGACAGAACGCTTTCCTTTGAATGAACCAGGTATATAGCATCCTGCACCATTTGTAGCTGCGATGAAGCAGGTAAATAACACTGACAGAAGAACTAGCAGACATGTACGAGTCTCCATTTCAATATTATATATAGTTCGATGCGCGATATATTCTGAGATTGTACATGTACCGCCGGAGTATAAGTGAATAAGAGTAATGCACTAGTGCTGTGTCACTGTAAGTAAAATTGTGACCTCAGATCACACAATAGATATTAGTTTTACGGACCAGTGACCAAATCATGCACACTACAAGCGAAGTGGGTCTGAATGAGCTCGGTTTATTTGTATTTTGATTAGGTCTAAGTGCTTATATCAGATCTCGAGTCACCTGACGCGGCACATGACACAAGTTCAACTCAATGTCATATTAAAGTGTCACATGACCCTGTTTCGTTGGATATCTACCTATCAATGTTAATGATATCCAAACACTTAATGATTTCTTTAATCTATTCAATTGTCTCGTCTAATATATATTCAAGAAATCTGTCATTGCATTCTTTGACTTGACATTTTAGTTGTTAAAAAAGTGCTGAATTAATTCAATTTAGTCGTGAATATACAGCTGGCTAGGCCAAGTTCATGTGTTTTCATGCAAGGAGATTGATTAGGGAGAGTTCGTAATTTTTGTATAGCTCCCTCTCATGTCAGATACAGTAAACTTGTTATAACGAGGACCATGAGAATAACTTGTTAAAATGTTTCTGGCCATAATTAGAGTAACAAGTAAAAAGAAAGAGCTGGGACCAGCAGAATTACTTTGTTATACATGCATTAGGTATTATATCAGGGCTCTCTGTAACAAGTTTCCACCGTTTTATTGTTCCCCCCTCCTCCCCCACTTGGTTACTTTCACTCATTTTTCTGCTTTCTCCCTCTTTTTCTAGCTTACTTCAATCTGACTCTTCTTTTCTTTCTCTCTCTCTCTCTCTCTCTCTTTCTCAGTTTTCTCTTTATTATCATGTTTCCAATTCTGTTTGTATGTCTCTCTATCTCTGCATACTATCTTTCTCTCTCCCTCTCTCGCCCCTGCCTGCCTCCCTCCCATCCTTCCCACCTCACTTACCACGCATTCATCAATACACATGGACATCCTAATTGTCAAAAGCGAATTTAGCGAAATGCAAATTTAGTATCATATACTCATATATTTATGGCAGTCAAAAATCAATCACTAACACAAATGTAGGAGTTTATATGCCATTAATATGTTGACAGAGAGAGAGAGAGAGAGAGAGAGAGAGCGAGAGCGAGAGAGAAAACTTCAACCTTTCAAACTACATGTCTAACCACTCTCACCTCTCAACAATTCGATCTGGGTAATAGAGCAAATCATGACGACAAAAAGATAAGCCAGCCATATGTAACAAACACTTTTGTGGTTTATTTAATTTTGTTTTATATAGCAAAAACATGATTTGTGATGACATTCAATACAACAGCAAAAGCTTGCACGAAATAGATGCTTTAAAAAAAGAAAAGAAAAACATTTCACCATTCACCATTCTGCATTATCTTGTGGAAGCAATCAATTACCATACACTTTCTGCTGATTGGTCCAGCCATTTTAAATTCAAATAATTTCTCTATTTATACAAGGTATCTTTAGAACCAATGGAAAACATTGTAAAGGAGGAGGAAAGAAGGATACGGGGGAGGACCATCTGAATTCCCACTTACATTAACAACAATATGAAATAAGTCCCATAACACCTCAGTCATACCGCCAAACCGACTCTCAACCAGCCTTTTCTTGGCCATTTGGTGTTATGTAATTTTGTTGGTTTTGGTCTGGTCGGTGGGACTGCTTCTGGTTGCAGGAGAACATTACACATCAGTTTATTCTATATCTACAAAATATCACAATAAATCATTTGATTCCCGCCTAATAGTTGCAAAAACTTTCAAGAAATGAATTCAGGGGCAATTTCAGCACCCTAATGTACTGCCCATAGAAATTATGATTGAATAATGTCATTGTAATGTTTGCACATACAGGATGCACTAGGTTGTTTTAATTTTCTTGGGCTGATTTCTTGAATGTCTTTGTGATCACGCTGAATATACTTTTAAAACAAAGAGATAAATCAAACAGTATACTCCCAAACAATAGTATGGAAATTCTAGAGAGGCAGCATAGGAAAACATTAGTACTTTTTGAGAATAATTCTAGTACAACAATGGCGTACTAACCAGGAAAAGCATAGAGATTATATATATTCCTACCATAGATAGAATAGCACTTAAATTAAAATGACAAGTAGTCTGCATATCTTATCTTTGCACCTTGGAACCATTAAAAGAAATTAACATTCTTATCATAAATTAGCATATTACTTACATTAATGGAAAACATTACTTTTTTGCATGTTGTCATGAACTACCAAGACGGTGAAAGTATCAGAAGCTCTTGTTTTTACCACTCAGCGAAATATGAAAGCCTGATGGACACTCCTGTTCATCATAAACTCAAGAACTCATGAAAGTCAATCACAATAACAATGGATTGAACATGTAATGATCATATTTCAAAATGATAAGAATTCATGGCACAGTAAAAGCACTAGAAAATAAAATGAAAAGAATAAAGAAAGATTTCTTCTGTTTCAAAGGTTCATGAGTAATGAGAATTATCTTTATAAAATAAAGCATTATTGAAGCATTTTTTAATGAAGACTGCTTTATGGTTTGCTGAACTACACACAGAGAAAGTTCTGAATCCAATGTCACCCACCATAGCATCAAATACAATACATCTTCCTACCAAAATGTATGAACATTACATTCATGAATCTATGCAAACAAGATTGAATATTATTGTTTTGAATTGAATCCTTTCTCCAAATAGTTTTACATAACTGAAGTGCACTGTTTGGGCATAATGTTTATGCTAAAAATAGCCACTTCAATGGCCTTTCCTTGATTACCATTTGACAGCTGGAAGGAGCATCTGTCATGAACATCATATTCTGAAGGCTATGGGGGGGGGGGGGGGGCTTGTAATGTACAGATACTAAAATCCTGTCTTTTTGACATTTCTGGAGTAATATACTTTCCTCTCACTCAGCGCCTTGTATCTTCTGGAAAGGCGCTATATAAATCCAATTATTATTATTAATTTTGTTTTGTCTTGTTGTTATTACTGTATCATAATATCAGGACAATAAAACTTCAATCTTGTTTACTTGCAGTGAACCCTTATCCCACATAATTATAAGCATTTCAGAACCAGCTTGAGCAGAAGACTGCATTCATACTATGCCATGCCACACCGTCGTCAAAAACACTCTTCATATCAAAAAATAAAAATAAATTCACTAATTTCTTATAATCTAAAGCTGGATTTGGTGGTGCATGGATGCAGTCTGTTTTGCACATCAGGGTTGGAAATAGTTGTTAGCATGTCTGGTTTTATCATCTGTTCAGAGACAGTAGGACGTTAACTGAACGATCAAGTGTGTCAGTTCAGAGACAGTAGGACGCTGATACAATCATTGCATATCTATTTAATTACATACTGAGCCTGCAGATTTGTGAGACAAAATTACGGAAAAGTGAAAATACACATATTTTAATCCAATACTGAGCAATGCCACAATCACTGTTTGGCATAATACATGCACATGGCAGCACAGTCTACTGTTTTTTAAACATACATGAAGATAAAAGTAGTGTTTTCGAGTCAGAATGTGAAATACACTTGAACCTTACATGTGCAGTGTCCATCACTATAGGCAGTTCTATACTACTACACCTCAACCTATGAAACAGATTAAAACTTGAGATCATAAAAAGAGAAGGGAATACTATGCTATAATGTGGCAGATCAACACCTATCTACTGAGTATTGTTTGAATCTTCATAACCGTAGTTTCATTGAATAAAACCATTTTCATTTTGTATGATAAACATAATTTTGTGATCAGTGGTGGGTGTACAGTCTAACTTTGTAGTTGTGTAAATCAATTTTTGACATTGTAATTAAAGCATATAAACTCTCTTCCACAGTGACCATGTTTCTTGAAGTAAGCTTACATTACATTGACTTAATTTCAATGCCACTCTTAATTATGACTTTCATTAAAAATGGGTTAAAATTAAAATAGATATAGCAATTAACGACAAAAAACAGATTAAGAACTGGACTACAAATGACACTATCATATCATTGGTCATTTAGCTACATCATAAAGATATTTTAGAATATTAACAGACTTACTTCTTTCATTTCTTTTTAACACTATCCTATTTCAAAAGAGATAGTTTGACTTTCTTTGATAAAAACAAACAGAAAATAGTAATAGTAATAGAAGTAAAGAAAACGTGAGCTACATGTACATTTACATTCATAGACTAAACATGCAAAATTAAATATTGCAGTGGAACATAATGATTTTGTACATACATAACACAACTGATTGTAATAGCAAGAGATATAGTACTAGCAAGTTATTTATCAAATGTGAGTAAAGCATTGTAACACACAAAACATAATAAACACACAAGACAGCAACAATTCAAACATGATAAAATATAATCACTTTGCAGTTCATCTTCATTTCATGCACATGCATACTATATCCGAATTCAGTGTCATAGCAAAAATATCAAGATACAATTGTGCATGAGTGAAAGATTTTAAGTACTGAAGTACAAATTGCAATGGCTGGTTCTCTAAATCATGCCTTGCGTAACTAATAACACTGGATTAAACGGTTAAGTAAGTTGATTAAGATAAACACACAGAACTGAGTTGAAAGAAATTTGGTACATAGCCTTTTTATACACATTTTTTTTCATACAAGGTGCATTTCACTCAACTTCCACAAAGTCAACAGAAAAAGTAATGTGATTTCTGTTTCATGCCTTGGCAATGATGAATACAGAACACATTATGTATTACTAACTAAATGAAATCCACAATTCATATCCTTTCATTTATATTCTAGCCCTACAAAGAAACTTACAATGTGCAAAGTATGAAAGAATAAGAATAAATAGAAAGCATACATCATTCAGAATTTACTTTAATCTATTACCAAATAATAAAAAACATGATCGCGACTAAAAGTACTTGAGAATTCTTAAAGTAATCAAAATATCCCCCACAGAAGCAAAGGACGAAAAGAAATCTCTTGGTTAAATGTACATGTGTATATCATAGGTGCGTCAATATAACAGGTAGTATCAACAAATTACAGTAAACTTCTTATCCAACACAATTCAGATAGCAATTATGGGGCACAATAATAACCAGAAACTAGTTGGTGAAAGCAAGTTTATGATGTTAAAACATTGCTGTCATGGTTACTGTAAAAGCATAATTTTTTTTAAAGATTCTAAATGACAGGTCTGAACCATACAGAGTGTCTGCAATTTGTAAATACTACCTTCAAGCACTTGAGGAAAAAAATGAATTATCTCAGTACGTTCCATTCAGTTCATGTCACTTGATGAAATTTAAAAAATGTCAAAGAAATTATATATTTCTGAAAAATTATATTGTAAAAAGACAATGGAACTGAAAAACATGTTACATATCCGATATCGCCGATGCATAAAAGTACATATGATTTTGCTTTGAAAGTGATGAAAAGTTTTTGAAAGTAAATAAGACCTGGCAGAAAGAAGAAAGAAATCTGAATGTCTACAGAGCAAAGGCCATCATGACACCTTAAAACTACAAGATGTACTTTAGGAGACATTTATATCCTGCGAATGTATACTACTGTATAGAATAAGATAACTACCTGCTAAATATACATATCACATGGCTAGCTCATTGAATATTCATAATTTATGGTTCATTCGTATTAGTCAAAATCACAATTCTTCCACACTTTGAAATTCTCTTTCACCATACCCAACTCTGAAATCTTAGGCACAAAAAAACGCTGACACTAACTATATTAAAACTTTCACGGTGGATCATTTACACAAAACACATTATTTTACAAAAACTCATTCTTGTAACGATAATTGAATTCTCCACAGAGAAGTATACATATAATACAATGACCATTTTAGCTGTGCTGTATATTTGAGTTCATTTGAGAGACAGCTAGTCACATGACATGCCTGTTTTGTCAGGTGACTGCAACATGATCATCAGCTGGTCACATGACATGCCCATGTTTATCAATATACACATTCAGCCACTGTAACCAGACATACATGCGTACTTGGAATCTGAATCATAGAGACAATATACAGGTGGGTAGCTAGATTCTCTTTGCGACAGAGAAAATACTTAACTAAGCGTCTAGAGCCTGTGACTGTGGCAATACACTGGCCCCACTCATTTCTGCATCCATCAATATCTTACAAATTCAACATCATTTTACTACAAACACTCTGGGTTATCACCAAGCATGGACACAGTTTGGTACCTGGTGACAATGACACAACTTCTGGGATGATCAAAGACAACAATGCTGCACACATTTTTTGGTCACAAGAACAAGATTGGCAAGTCATTTTGTTTTTTATCAACGGTTTTACAGAAGAACAAGGTTTTCTCAATTTCAATTCACAAGGCAGTAGTACACTGATCCGTTGTATCCTGGTGATTCACGTATTGACACGCATCTCCGTGATGATAGCAACATCGATTCACCTGGAACCACATCATTATCTTACTTTTTGCTCCAGCTTCACTCGCCATCAGTGTGCTGGAATTCAGCATATAGCATTACACAATCAATCCTCAATGTGGCAGTTGTATTGCTCTCTCTGGATGATCTGCTCTTGACCCTTCTAGGGGTGGCCCTGGGGTGGCCCTGGGGGTAAGCTCTGTTCATCTAGTCTTGACCCTGGGCTAACATCTGTCCAATCTGCTCCAGCTTGTATCCCATGTTGGCTCTCTGGCATTGCTCATCCTCTTCCAAAGCATCTATCAGCTGCAAGCATCAAACAAAGACAATTTATTGGGGCTTTGTGAGAAAAAAATTAACGTTTAGAAACTTCTTAGAAGATGTAAAACTAATCAGACACTTCATGAGGAAAAAAGAAAGAATTGGCACTACCACTGTCTTTGTTACTGCGTATGGTTCTGATTTATAAAAGTATCATGCCTCAAAATTTTGCAATAACAAAAACTTCTAAATTTGTACCAATATTAGTAAATCAAGAATGTTTCTTGTCACTTAAACAGCAGCCATTAAAGTTTCAAAAGAATCTGGGTTTACAGAAGTCAACTTCAACTAGTTCAATAAGAAAATACTGATACCTTGGTCAAACTGCCAAACTGACTCCACATCAACTTCACCCTTACCAATATTGGCCATTTGAGGTACCCGGTAATGTCACTTTGTTCAGTCTAGTGTTGGTCGCGTTAGTGTGACTAAGGTATTAGTAACTTACGGATGTGGTGGGTTTTTTTAAACGTACAAAAGTGTGGAAAAGCTGAAATAATGACTTACCGTGTCATTCCTTCTGCTAGCATACTCATAGAGTTGGTGTAGGGTGCCAATTTTACTAAATGTTCCTTGGAATGTCTGCAATAGTAAGAAAAGAAAGAAACAAAGTTAGAATACAGATGATTGAAATGTAAACATGGTACATTGTGAGACACCCTCTGAAGTAAAAATTACCAACATAGTTTGTGCACTGGCTACCAAGCAATAATAGCAGATTTCTTTTAATATCACACTACATTTACCATTACTCTTGTGCCTACTGTCAATCTTCAAATTCCTTGAACTATTTCCGTGTTTGAGTACCTAAGAATATAAATCGTAGATCTCCCCCGATATCATCTTCTTTCGCATGATGTAGAGATTATCATTCCTCAAACACCAATCATCTACCGTCGGTTTCTTAGAGTTACTGCAGGATGTACGAAGGAAAAGACACCTTACCTCACAAACATCTGCAAACTCCTCATCCACCTCCTCTTGCCTGACTCTGGGTTGTTCTTTGATCTCCTTGTAGAACTCTGGAATCATGTCGATGTAGCCTGGCAGTTCACTGGCATACAGCACACGGCTAGGGGATGTCTCCTACATGGTTCAATAGCAAACAAAGAGAAGAGAGGAAGAGAAGAGAGGGGGATACGAGAGAAAAAAAGAAAAAAAGAAAAGGAAGTGTTATGGTCGTAGTCATGATGGCTCAGTATGACAGCAGTGGTCTTGTTATAAAGAGGGTTTGAATAGGCACTTCTGTTAGGGATATATTTATTGAGTCTCTGAGATAGGACTTAAAGCTGTAGTCCACTATTTCCTGATATATACATGTACCTGCATTCTTTGTACTCCCGTAATATACATCATCATCATCATGAGCATCATCATTGCTGTAACCACTGTTATCCCCATCATCATCATCATCTATCATCATTATTGATTAGAGAGATTAAAAATAAAATATGACTGAAAATAGTTACATTACACGCGAAAGTACAAGAAAAAGGCGTAGGGAAACAAAATGAGAAGAACAAGTTTTATGAACTTCATATAATTTCGTTATCAAAATGGATGGTATATGGTACTTACAAAGTTGTACTTGGGTACGATTCCCTTGCAGGCATTGTCCAGCATCTGGGTGAGTACATTGAGACAGGCATCGACAGTCCTGGTTTGGCTCATGTCAAACACGTACGATGGATGGTTCAGGACTGTCACCCAGAATCTCAACGGAAGACTGGAGAAGAGAAGAGGGGAAGGGGGAGGGAAGGGGAAGGGGAAGGGGGGGGGGGGAAGAATGATAAATTGAGGATCAATTTCAATAACAATTTTCTAGCTAGATTGTTGTCATGCATTAAAGGGAACAATCTGGAATTCATTAGAAAGACGCAAAACAGTGATGGATAATTATTCAAGAGAAAAACACCCTCTAGATGGATCTGGAAACAGCAAGGTGCTCAAGGAGCTCCAATATTACCAAGCTCTGCTAGGCTACCGATTTTGGTGCTCACAGTTATTCGAAGGATTCCTTCCTACTGTTACCTATTTAACACCTGGGTGGAGAGGGGCAAATCCAAATTGATGTCTTGCCAAAGGATATTAGTGCCGCGGGTAGGACTTGAACCGCGAACCATGTGCTCCACAGTCCAACATGTATCCACTAGACCACAACACCTCTACTACTTTTTGTTTAAGGATGGATGGTCAATTATCAAGAGTAAATACTGAGATTGGCATTTACATTCTTTACCAATCAGACCTTAGACTTCAAGCAAAACATAGAAAAGATTGAAGGTAGTGTCTACAAATATCATCTGATTTCCTCATAATCTAAGACTGACAGACTTGCCTACATATTATTTTGTATCATCTACAATAACATATTTCACATTCATTTTTGTATTTTTGTATTTTTTTGTATTTTTTTTTCTTTCTTTGTTATGTAAATGTACACAACTCCTTTGTCATGGTGTAATGTGTTCCCTAATATTTTGAAGCACCTTGAGCATTTAAATAGAATGGATAATGGCGCTATATAAATCTAATATATTTATTAATATCATTGTTATATGGTCTATTACATGAATACTTCCAATGCACTTTACAATATTATCATTATCACTCCTAGTTACTGGATTTCAAGCCTGCGCACAACAGTGCACCATCTCCATCCCCTACTGAGTATTCCTACTTACCAGCTAGTCTTCCAGAGCTCAGCAGTGTCTGATTTCAGGTTATGTCTGCTTGCCTGTCGATCTAGGAAGTCAAACAGGTACTTGAGGGACTTGGGGAGGGGTCTCTCATCAGAAACTGATAACATCACCTGCAAGGCCTCGTCTACAAACGTTTGGATGGATTTCTGTTGGTTTAAAAACAATGATACGTCGACATCACATGTCACTCTTAATCAAATGTAAAAACATTCATGATGATAAAAAGCATTATGGTAAGTAAGCACACTTCAGTGCTCTATTACTTATCTTTCAGCACGTAATAATTTCTGTAAAGCGCTAAGAGGCGGTATTCCGTATTAAGTGCTATATAAATCCAGATTATTATTATTACCCCATAACTGCATTAGTCTTAAACAAACTTTGTTAATATTATGTACTTTTACAGAGAAGATGCTGTGATAAAGAGGTATGGACCAACTCTTTCACAGCTCTGATATGTATGAAAGCAAGGTAGGCCTTGGATATAATGTAACTAACAGCAAAATTACAGTTTCGCAATTACAAGTGTGTAATGCAGTTTTGAAAACCACTCGCATAAAGATTTTTTAATAGAAGTCTTCACATGTGTACACATCTTACCCCAATCAGCGTGAACGCAGAGACAACAAATCTCTTAAATGTGTCAAGACCGAGTCTTTGTTCAACAATATCCCCATAACAATGCATTTGGATTTCTCCAAGTGTTTGTTCTCCAACATCTTCATTCAGATTGTTCCATTCTTTTGAAAATGGCTTCATATCAATACCACTTGCATCTTGAATGCTAAGCCACATGAAGAAAAAAAATACATCCATTATTTTTCTTTGTATGCGACCACTCTGTAGAGGAACACAACCCACCTTTGTGGAGACTAATCTCCTAAGATAGATCTCTCTAATCTTCCTATGTTTGATTCTTGTGCTGCTAGATGATCTGCCTCTGCGACCAATCGTCTTTTTCGTTGCATCGTCTTCGTACAGGTTGGACTGAAATGTTCAGAAACCCAAGATAAAGATTAGTGAAATCTTAAACCATTACAGAGATAGAAAAACAAGTAAATATGGCAAGTTAGAAATATTTTGAATATCAAGTTTTTGGGGCAACTTAAAACTTTCTATCAACAAAACACAAATACAATTTCACATACAATATTTTCATTATGAAGTAGCTTAATCATCCTTAATAGAGGTTACATTTTTTAAGGAAAAGAGCTCAGTTTCTTGATTGATCATAGTGTATAATAATAACAAAAAAGTACCAGAGCTTGATAGCAATATACAGGAGGGGTGGGGCATAGAAACATGTTTGTTTGTCTTACTATATGATAGAATTGAAACCCTTCTTCTAGATCACTCTCTACATTGGTGTTGAACCTCTGCAGAGCTACAGGGAACCGCTTTGGACTGGCTGCAGCTGAAAAGAGATGAAACACATACAGGTTGAGTGGCAAATATTGGGCAAGTTGCAAGAATTACGCTCGTTTCTTAACACTGCACAGGTAAATAACATTTGAAGATGGGTAATCTATGACAATTAACAACAAACTTTCAAGCACACATTGAATGAATATGTTAGACACAGTTGTTTATTTAAACCTGAAAGCATAGTCTCTGTTAAAGCTGATATTCAGTACATAATCTGTAGCAAAAATTTCATGAATCTTTGATCTATGAGTCTCGCAGTATTTTTCATGATTATGAATCTTAGTAAAACCATATATTCCCAAACTGAAGGAAAATGTTCTAGTCTAACATTGTCACACATGGTGAGACATTCCACAGTAAAGTTTTGATTTTGTTCAATTTCTCAATTCATCATCAAAATGGAGAGAAAAAATGAAATCATCCCAATCACATTTGTATCTTACAACTGTTGTGTTTACAATTACACATGAGAAATTGAAATTGAAACTTACGACTCGGAGCCAGTAATTCTGTTTCCTCATCCAGGGGAGTAGCAAGACTTGCATTAGGATTGTCCTGCTTGTAAACTAGACCTACTACAGCACCATCAGTTATCTGAAACAATCATGAAACAACAATTTATAACTCATCTGAAAGCGATATTAGAAATAGCAGAGCCTTGACTGAGCTTTAGAGAGCTGTTGATAGGAAATATAAATAAAAATCTCCACTGCTCTTGTATCACACAATGTTCATCTCTGCTATATATTTCCACTTCAGCATTGATGCTTAAATGCGTAAATTTAATGCACCTGAACGTAGGATTCTTGGGGATTAAAAAAATATATATATATAATAGGAATCTCTATACACTGAAGTTAGAAGAGTTAAAAGCAGACAACAGTATAATTCTGGATTCTTACCCTGTAATGTTGAATCGTATTGACTTTAGCCCATCTAGGGACATCTGGCTTCTCTGTTGTGTTGTCGGTATCTCTTAATACTAGCTGGCCAAGTTTGCCACTCCTCAACACTGCAAATCAAAGAGATGTGTAGAACAAAGCCATAAAAATCAATGTAAATCATGTCTTACAACTACAAATGGAACCTGCATTGTTGATAGTGTTAATATGAATGCATGCTCTTGTAATTCTGGAACAGAAAAGTTTCAATTGAAATCACAATCATCACAAGAAGCAAAATAAGGATCACAGTCATCAACCTTATACACCGCTGAAAATATGTAAGGCGAGGGTGATTTTTTAGCAAGGTTTGTAATAATATTAAGAAAGACCTTGATTTTGCACCTATGATGTAATACTACCTGATTTAACAGACACCTTCAAAATGTTGACTATTTATAATAGCACAAATGAAGTACATAGACAGCCACTTAAAAGGCAGCTTCAGTACAAATGAGTTTTACATATTAAGTTAAACTTTACAAATTAAAATTACATGAAAAATACATAACTTCTGATCAATTCTTTAAAATTACTAATTTGGCCCCCACTAACAAAAAAATTGGAGGCATCTACACAGTAACAGATTGTCAACAAATCCTGGTAAGACGTCCCCCATATACCAAAACGCACTGCAATTATGAAGTTAAGAATGCTTTGGGTGACGCCACTGGCACACGTTTATGGCCTACACAGGAGGTAGCTAGATTGCTTCATGACTGCATGATAAAAGTAACATAAAGCCACTTAAAAGTTCAGGTTATTATTATCATAATGTATTTACCTAGATCCACTTCGGCTGCAATTTTCCTCTCTGACTGAGGCTTGTTAAGGAACACAGCATCCAGGACTTTCTCCTTAACCTGTGTGATAGTATCTACGTCCAGGACCTTCACCGTGCTGGTCTCTCCCTTCTGTACTTGATTCTCAACCTCAAGACCCTGTTCATATGGAAAAGAACAAAATCATTAACAAACTGGTAACATATCTACGTTCACACTCATAATGCATTCATAATGTATACACTTTGTAAGTTATATATTTTTTGTACTCTCACACTACCTTTTATTCTTGTTAGGGGAGGGGGTGGAGAGATTCTGTAGAACTTATCCTATTAATTAACACCTTTATGGAAACTGATATTACTGCACAAATGCAACTGCTTCAAATTATCTTTTCTAGAAATATATTTCAACCAAACGGTCCAAAGCTATTTCACACTGGAGTTACTGCACCAGTCTCCCTCCCACCCCTTCCTTTGACATAAAGCCCCCTTCAATCCTTCCTGTGAACAAATGTTTGAATGAAATTTGTACAGACATCAGAAAGGAAAACTGGTACTATTGGGAGAGGAACATGACTAAACTGATCATCTAGCAATCTTCCTAACCATCATGTTTAAGGAGAGAACCACAACTATTATCAAAAGGTTTTGATTGTTAAATTTGCTCAAGAGGGCAGCACACAGACGTACGCACAGGAGTGTAATACCTGTTTGCTCAGTATTATGTAGTGATTACCAAGTTGCCTACTTTAGGAACGACTATATACCCACGCATGAACATCTTTAATAAATAAATAAACAAACCAACAAACAATAAAATGCAGATATTTACCACTTCAGCAAAGGTTACATCCTCATCCAAGAGGTACTCGTAGTTGAGTGAGAAGTGGGCGTGGCCCGTGATGATATCAATGGGTCCCTTCTCCACTTGGAACTTGATGGCTTGATACAGCATGTACAGAGGATAGGCAACATGTTTCTATACGAAAAGAAAAGCATAGCAAATACTAGTCATGTTAGTGTAATATTGAGGAAGTGAAGGATGGTAAGGAAGATATATAAGGTGATGAGACAGAAAGTAGGATAAAAAGGGACAGGAAAGGGTAGAAGAAGCATCAGGTAAATTAATATTTTGTATGATAAACAGTTCATTAACTGATAAACTTTCACATGTTAATGAGGGTTTTCTTAAATAGATGTAATGACCGAAAGGCATGTAATATGGTCTTGCATCAAAGAAAGCATGGAGAAAGAAAAACTAAAATTGTATATGTATTAATATATTGAATAAATGAGCTTCCATTAACCACTATTTCTAATAGGGTAAAAACAATGCAAACTTACCTGTATATATTTGTACATACAGAGAGCCATCCAGTTGGCCAGAATCTTCTCAACAATGCTTTCAACACTGTGAAGTAAATACATACACAAACAATGATATTAGCTGATTGTTTCATATTACCAGGAGAAAAAAAAAGTTCTTAATTGAGCAATCGTCTTCCTTTTTCACTTACCTCTTTCCCCTCCTTCCAATCTTTTCTTCTGGAAATTTCTTCAAATTTATTTGGAATGATAGGTTTGATGCTTCTTTTTTTTTACCAGACTGCTAAGAAAGTATGTGTTCGCTTGTAAGCAAGCTACCAGGAGGAAACCAATGGCTACAGTCCTCTCCGAGGGACTTGGTAATGAAGATTGATACCTTAACAAACAAAGGGCACTAGCGCATTGACTTGGTTTTGAACCAGGGATCTGCCGATTAAGTCACCACTGCTCTTACCACTGAGCCATTGTGCATCAACTCTGAAATTGCCTTTAAGCATTGACTTCCTGCCCCCTCAATCACCATCGAGCAAGTATTTATCTCTCCCACCCATTGACTTTAATATTCTCAAATCCAACTCTCTTCTCCCCACTCTTTTGTTCTCATTCCCCATACAATTATCATATTATTTACTATATAATGCCATATCCTTACTTTCTGAAGAGCTGTCTGTATCTGTCCACATCAGCAGCATTAGTGATCTGCTCTGACATCATGGTTAGCATCACACTAGGGAGAAAAAAAGAGAAAGAAAGAAAGATATAAAATGGATGGATCACACTCACGAGCATATGACCAAGTAATGTTCATGCTGTATTCTGACATTTGTATTTATTAATAAAGATTCTCTCTTCATAAAGCTTTTTACATTGATGTTGTTGTTGTTATTATTGTTTCTGTTGCTGTGAGGTAGTAAAAAGTTTGAATACATACACACATCAACAGAGAACATTCTCCTGGACTAAACACAGATGTCTTATCTCAAGGCATTGTGGAAAATGTTATGCATCACCTCATCAATATACATTTTTTTTTTTTTTTTTTTTTTTTTTTGGGGGGGGGGGGGGTGGTGGTAAGATCAAAACCTGAAGAAATGCTGACAGTTATGAACTTCTTTCCTAGATTCTCTACCTGTAGTACATTGTGACAAGACCAGTAAAAATTCCATCAGGAACCATACAATTCAAAATGTCATTATTCATGCTTTCACAATACATAAACTCCAAGACAAATGAACTTTGTATGCACAGAAAGATATAAACTTACTCGGACAGATAAGACAGCTTGCCTTCAAGAACCATACAGACCGTCAAAAGGGAAGCGATGTTATTCCTGAGTGGAAAGATAAAAAGAGTAATGTGACACTTCCAAAAAGAGAGCAATATTCAACCTTCCTTGAGATCTATTACACAATCAAATTCTTTTTAAGTGCAGTATAAATGGAAGTCACACTTGATGGAGGCTTTTTTCACTACAAAACAATATACACTGTTTTTTGGGAGTCATAAGGAATTTATCTCTTATTATTTTGCAGTGTTAACACCCTTCTGGCTCTTAACAGATGACACCTTCATTATGAGAAAGACATGGATATTGTATGTATTAGATAAGTGTATCCAGCAAAATATTGGTCCCTTAAATTGAAAGTCGTTTCTCTATGGTTGCAGCCCATGTTATTATCAAACGAACTGTAAAACTATGTCATTTAAATGAAGGCATAAAGTAAATCAGTCAAATACATGTGGCAGATTTGGTCAATTTAGATACTTTTATTCTCTACATTTCTAATCATATTGTTAAGAAACTAATGTTTTCAAATCAGTATTAGCAGTATCGCAGTAACATAATCATAGCAGTAAAGTAGATACCTGTCTCTCATGGCGAGCTTCTTATCCTCATCTAGAGAGCGAATGAAGACAAGAAGGAAGTCCTTGTTCATGAGAAGTTTGGAGAAGTCCGTCATGGCTCTGGTCAAGTTTTCTTCGGGGCGCTACATCAAGCAATGAAAAAAGAAAAAAGTAACAGAGTTCCCTCCAATCACTCATGGGTCATTCACATTTTCTCTTTAATACAATGGGCTGTTATATTTCCAAATGAACATACATTCAGCTATAATTTGTGATTCAACATATTTCTGCAAAAATAGGAATCCCCATTCGACTCATCAAAGTTCACATATATCTAGAGAAATATGAATAGAAAACTAGTGCGATGCTGAAGTATATAGTCACTACAATGTAAGTGAAAGATTTTTCCTTACAGACATTGATTTCCCTTAGAATGACATCTCATGATGACTCACACTTAATACAAATTCTCTTTATCATATAATAAACTAACAACAACCATTACATTGCAATTTACCACAATCATAATCATCATCACTATTTCCATCATTGCCATCATCATCATCCTCATCACTGACATCTTCATCATCATTTATATTACTATGACTACATCTAATACACCAATTCAACTCAATAATTAATTTGCTAGAGTAGGATTACCAACCTGTGGGTCTATAATCATGGGCTGAACATCCAGTCCTACAAAGAGCATGTTCCTGATGTAATCTTGACCCGTGACGAATGGCATACCACCAAGGTCTTGCAGCTGGTCCTTGATGCCAGACATGTCTTGCTGGATGTCAAAGAACGCTGTAATAAAAAGAAGAATAAGACATGCATGATCGTGAATCTAAAATTAGTGTCCCTGATTGCGCAATGTACCCTTTTTATGTATAATGTTCACTTTTTATATATACACAACAACCACTAACTTTAAAATTTGAAGAATGATGAAGGAAAAAAAAATAACATGATTTGCTGTACTTAGGAGAAAGATATTATATTTTGTTCAGGGCCACATCTAATGCAGGGCAGCGACACAGAAAATTAAAAGGCAAGGATAGGGAAAGAAGGATTGAGAAATCTTACAAAGAGAAAGAGAGAGAGCATAGAGGAAGGGTAAGGCAAGAACCATTTACATTTGTTATAGTTGTAACATATCATAAAAGAGAGAGTATGCAAGAAAGCCACACTGAGCATATCCAACAGTAGCTCCTTCTCCATGGAAAGAGTTACCCCATCTTCTCAAATTGCAGATATATCCTTCAAACATTCAAAACCAAACAGAAAACTTGCCTAATTTTTAAACACTTCCAATTTCCCTTGGACAGTATATAAAAAAATTGTCCATTGATTTCATATATCTACCTTTAGTAGCCTCATTCTTGACAGCATCCTCCAGCTCTGTCATCTCCAGCTTGACCTGCTCAAGCTGGTTCTTGTAGCGCTTGCGAGAGGACGCATAGCACATCACCAGGATGAACACGACGATGACGATCAGACATCCCACACCACTCAAGATGACGATCAACATCATATTACCGCTTGTCACAGCGGAGTAATCTATCCAGCCGATCCTGGTGACGAGGTGGCCATGCTTGACCTAAAGGAAAAAGGAGAATTCAAGCAGGGTAAGGATTACGACACAGTTTTCAGCATGTCATGGAAATGAAATTCAGTGATTTGTTTTCCTTATTTTACCTGAAAATATTGAAAAACGGGCCTTTAGTTTGAGAAAAGACCCTCCAAACAACCCTTACAAATGGGTAGGGGTTTCGAGGTTTGAGCGGCACACCACCGTCCAAACCAAATTTGAGTACCCCCATCCTCTACCATTTGATTACATCCGAGGTCAAACTTTGAACAGGCTATACACTGTTGACAACTACTCGATGTACGATTTGTCGTACTTGTATACATGGTCGCCATTTTTTTTTTTTTTTAAGTGCCGATTCTTGCCCTCCACCTAATTATATCTGATATAAAAAGGTGATTTTGCTTTTCCCAGCTCTTTATCCTCTTTTTTTTTTTTTACCCTGATACATGTATAACAAGATTCCTGATATAACAAGGTAATTTCCTGGGTCCCAAGGACCTTGTTATAACAAGTTACCACTGTAGTACCTTTGAAGCCCCTCGGAAGTGTTTGGAGCCCAAAATTTGCCAAACATGTATTATTAATATTTTTTCATTTTTTTTCATTTTTTAAATTTTTAAAATTATTATTAGTAATATTATTATTATTATTTTTATTTCATTTTATTTTTTATTTTTTTGTTTTTTACGGGGGGTAAGTTAGGGGCCTTGTAGCATTCTCCTTACCACTACAAGAGGCATGCCTTTGCTGCTGTTATCCATGGTTCCTAAGCCTGGTTTAACCTTGGGCGGGCTGAAGATGAGCAATTCTTGAGCCAAAGATCTGACTGTTCCATTCTGGTCTCCTACCATCACCTCAACGTCAGCCTTGGTGCTGGCCAAATCCAGATTCATACCCTGTGTGAAAGAGAGGATTCAATGATTCAATCATGAGCACTAGGAGCAAAGCATCGAGGATTCAATGATTCAATCGTGAGCGCTAGGAGCAAAGCATCAAGGATTCAATGATTCAATCATGATCATTAGGCGCAAGGCATGGAAAGGTATTTTTGATTCCTTTACAATTGCATTGTGAACCACACTGTATTATGATCAACTAAAAAAAATTAAGACATGGAATGGCTACAGCATAATGATAAAAAGATACAAAACGCGAGGAATTGTTTTCAAAAATCCAATTTTTTCAGAATATACATTCAAAATAATGCAATGCAAATGAAGACAATATTACTTCAGGAAAATGCAAAAGAAAAATAACTCAAAAGCACCAATTGAAGTATTTCTATAAAAATAATAATATGTAGAGACTTGAGAAAATTTGCAGTTTCTCATAGATTCTCATGTCATAGAAAAATCAACATATAATAAAAGGAGGAATTTGTTTTCCAGTACAATTGTGATGATCACTTAAACTTAAACAACTTTTTTCAAAACATGAAATGAATTCAGGCACCATTAAATAATCATGCAATTAACATGAATGTAACATAAAGCATGTCAATAGAAGATGTTTGTTTTCTTTATGGGGGGAGGGAAAGAAAATCCCTACCAAATAAACAAATTCGACTCACCGCGATGATAATGTCCTCTTCATACTTGCGCACGTTACCCTCATCACTGAAGCGTTCGTACACAGGATTGGGGTAGTAGACCAGGTCCTCTCCATAGGTGAAGTTGTATCCATCCAGGATGAACGAGAGCGTAGCAGAAGCCAGTGGATCGGTACTGGAGGCTCTTCTCTTCCTGCTATTCACTGGGACGTAGGGGAGGACACCCGCTGGGAGGGTGGGAGACGTGCAGCTGATGGTGGTATCATCCCTCTTCATGCAAGACTGATGGAGGGAGGTAAGTAGAAGAGATTAAGAAAAATTATGATTGGTATTTCACTGTGTAGATATACAGTCAAACCTGCTTTAGTGACCACCTGTCTACAAAGACCACATTTTTGTTACCCTTGAAAATGGTTTCTCATTGAAACATGTACTAAACAAACCTGTCTACAAAGGCCACTTTTTGTGTTTCCCTTGGGTCGCTATAGACAGGTTTGACTGTATATGATAGGAAAATAGAGGGATACAAAGCATAAACAAGAAAGAGGGACAGAGAAATAGGGTAAGAGGCTCGAACCAAACATCCTAGGAGAGAAATAGCTGATGGTGATATCATCCCTCTTCATGCAAGACGGATGGGGAAAGTATAAGAGATTAAGAAACACTGATGATTACTACTAATGTATTTCACTGTTTACATGTATATGATAGGAAAATAGCGGGTACACTTACGTCACCTGTGTACACTCTGTGTGCGATGCCATATCTACTATGACGTCACTCATAAATAATTAAAAAACAAAGCCGATCAAAGCATTATGCTACCTCACTCTTTACCATCCAACCAATCAAATACAAGTAAAAATATGGAATGGAAGGGGTCTCTACCCCCTAATAAATATTCATATTGTCAATTTGATACATAGTTTTCAAATTAACATTAAAGATAACTTGACATATATTCAAATTTTTAATGGACCATAATTTTGGCAAAAATCATGAAAGTAAGGTTGTAGAAAATAGATTTTAAACTCTTCATCTCAAAAGTTCATAAGGTTCATATTTGTAAAAGCATATGAATGAGGATGTTTTCATAATAACCACAGTTTAACCAAAATCTACAATAACAATGCCAGGAAACCTCCCACACAAAGGTCAACCAACAAGGTTAATTAAACCTAAGGTTGGTTTCATATTAAAAAGATGAAGAGTACAAAATCAAACTGTTCATCTGATTTTTCATACTCCACATAGACATGGGACACAAATTTGTTAAAAACGACCTTCACCATTGGTAACATAATGGCAATTCATTCATTAATATATATTCAGATCATCACCCAAATTTCTGGTTGGCAATTTGCCAGTAAGAAATTTTTGTTTTCTTCAAAATTCACCCATAATTTAAGCATATGCTTGTATAAATCTCATGCAGAAATAAAAATGTATAATCTGTTAAGTGGACAATAGAACAAAGTCCAATACAAGGTGTGTTGTAAACTCACCTCTTGGGAAGATTCCCCTCCAGTGAAGGTTGCTTTCATGACAGGGGACTGAATAACATCAAAACCTGATCCTCTAACTTCAATACGCGAACCTCCACTGTCAGAGAGAAGGCAAAGAGAGAAAGAAAAATCATACAGTATTAAAGTGATAATAAAAACACAAAATATCTCACATAAAATTGAAACTGGAAGATTGAATGTGCTCTTCAGGTATATTGCAACAAACTGATAAAGAATTCATATAAACAATACTGCTTGATCAACATGAGCTTTATGAAAACCAAGGTGCATAGTAAACTCATGCTTAGATTCTGGAACAGCAATACAGAGAGATTTCTTTAACTTCAGCCCTTTTATGTGTAATAGTATGGGCAAAAATAAAATAATAGTACAAATACAAAATGTATTTGACTGCTCTTTAACATCTAATGTAAGAAATCAATTTGTTTGATTTACATTCACATTTCATAACAATTGATGTCAAATTTTCTTATCAGTACAACAAGCAACGTTAATTGTCCTTTTAACATTACACACAAAAACCAACCAAAAACAAAATTGATTTCACTGAGTAACTGACCCAAATAAATTTAGGGTCACTTTTGATGGCTCTTTGTCAAAGAGAAACTACAACTAACTAACTAAGCACTCATATTTATGAAATGGTTGGAAAATCTGTTTATCTGACAGTAGAAAGGAAGTGAGCCAGAGGAAGAGGAAATAATCACTGGGCTACTCAGGAAGGCTATAGAGCTAAAGGAGAAACAGAAGCGTTAAGAATAACTAACACCACAACCCTTTCTTGCATATGCTGTCCAACTTTCATGTGTGTGTTTCCGCACAATGTGTCTGAATTAAACTCCTCCTATAATTCAAATTGGAATCATTTTTTATTTAAAAAAAAATATTCACGTTTTCATATAACATATTAACATTACTCCCCCTCCAGTTCTTCATAAATTTTCAACAGATTAATTAACATTTAAAATCTTATACTAATGTATAAATGAAAAAGAAAGAAAAAATCTAATTAGAACCGTGATGCCCTGAATTAAATTTGTTAATGATTTCTCATGTTCTTTCTTTCTTTCTCACACCCTCCCTATGTCCATCCCTCTGTCTGTCCCTCCCTCTCATATTACCCACTACTTACGCCTTGATGGTCTTCAGTGTGGAGAGTGTGGTGATCTCAGGGTTCGGCAAGAAGTGGAAAAGCTGTTGGGAATATCTGGTTGCCCCATCAAAGACCATGGTAAGATTGACCATGTCAGGTCGAGATGCACTAGTGGTGGTACACACTCCCTGCATACTTGTGGGAGGACTATAAATGGATGAGAAAGTCAAGAAAGACACTTTGCTATTTTTGGGGTTGTCACTGTGGTATACAAATATACACTGTCTTGAGAGGTTCTGGTTAAAACTTTGCGCAAGAGGTGACTCCAATAGTAAATGGTACTTTTGGAGTCACCGAGGCCCATAGTTTTAACCAGTACCTCAAATAGAAGGCATGGTTAATCCCTTTTTTGGAGAAAAAAATAAATAAAATAAAAAAAAAAATGTCAATTTTTATCAAAAAAGATTTAAAATATCTAGTTTTCATTAAATTAAGAAATTGAAAAAGAAAAAAAAAATAATTAAAAAAAAATAATTCACAATTTTTTTCAACTCCCAAATAGTACTCTCATATAGTACTTTTTCAGAGCAACCTTAAAATAGATGAAATATTTTGGTCACATGACGAGCTCTCAACCAATCAAAAGCCAATAAATTTTGTATGCATGATATAATAGTATATATTAGAAGTAGTAGACTTTATTGGATAACTTTATAGCACAAGTGTAGTAACCTGCCTCAAGTTCCATGATAACGATAACAGATACTTGGAGAAAGACGGTGACAGTTGTCCGACTTGTTACCAATGTCATAGGGAAATTGTCCAATGTGTCATTGTTGAGGGGGAGAGGAGAGGGGGAAGGGGAGAGGAAGGGGGCTGGGTAGCTGTCTTGGAGGATGCTTGTGTAGGGTAGTAGGGCAAGGGATGGTTGTCATGAGGGAAGTAGTTTTAGAATCAGCTCTTCTCATAATATTGACATGAACAACATTGAGGGAATATCGTACAGGTAGATTTCATTTCCACAGGTCAATCAAATAAAAAGAATAATCAAAGAAGCTTAAAATAGATTTTTTTAAATTAGGAAAAAGGAAATACAATTTGTTGGACAAAAAAAGTAAAGAATTCAGAATGAGTTGAAAGACACATCATTGAGGCACCGATTATAAACATTTATCTTTACTAAAGACAGGGGTTTGCTATATTTTGGACTGCATTGTTTTGGTGGAGAAGATACAAACCCTGCAAAAACCATAAGACAGCACTAAAGAGCTGAAAAACTCCATGCATAACACAAAGAGTAACATAAGGCTACAATTATCAACATTGCAGTAACATACCTCTTGAAGATGCATGGGGAATCCCCGAACATGGCAGAGATAGAACTACCGGTATTGAGAAACTGGCCAGTCACTGTCACTTGGGTACCACCCGCCTCAAGGCCCTCTGTCGGGAAGATGCTGGTGATTGAGGGGTCCTGAAATGAAAGGAATATCAAGACAAAAAAAATTCAATTATCACTCTTATTATTCAACAATCATTTTAACGTAGTCTACAGAAGGAGACTTGTTTTCACATTGTCGTAAAATACTGCGCCAATGAAACACAGCAACCTTTCTGCATGATGTTTGTAATAAAACAGATCACTATAAATACAACCCTTACCTTTGCAACATGTACTCTGCCTTCAACTAATAACTAATTTAATTCTTAATTCCAACCCGGGAAGCAACCATATACCTAACCCAAATCATACTCGTTACCACAACCCAAGCCGTGGCCCTATATCTGTGATAAAACAAAGCTAAGAGCAGATATCAAATCAATGTTTTTCTACTGAATTTTTGAAATATGAACATAATTAATTACCAAACAAGTATCAAAAGAACAATAATTTGCGATTTAAACCTGGAAACTATACATACCTCATAGTTGAATTTCAGCCCACCTGTTCCATTCACTCTTACGCCATTCACCAATAGGACAATTACAGCACTGGCCGGTCCAACAGGACCTGCAGATGTTCTACAACTCACACTGATAGAAAGTATCAAAAAAGAAATAACAATCCATTCATGAATCAAACCATCAACCTCAAATATATAACAATGTCATCAATATAAAAAGCATTTATAAGACAAAATCAAAAGTATTCCTAAATTCAGGCAGTGGAATTGGGCTTTTCAGATAATCTAGCGCTAGGTAATTCTGTATAAATTTGGTTGTTTGGACCAGTAGACTATAAACAGGCTAACCTGCTTTATTATTTATACTGAAAAACACAACTCACATCTGCACAGTTGAGATTGCACATTATGTTCAGGACTACCGTAATTAATGTTTTATAAACCGCCAACCGCCCCCTTTCTTCCGCCCGCGGGAAAAAGAACAAAAGACTCTGTTAAAATCGTTGATGTTACCGGCTTTTATGACAAAAAGTAAGCCGATGGAAAGAAAGAAATGAAGGAAGAAAATGAATGGCAATATATCACCTGCCCTTGAGACAGATTGCGGGAGAGAGAGAAGCAAAAACAATTAAATAGCGCTGATGTTACAAGCTTTTATGACAACAAGTAAGAAGACGGAACGAAAGAAACCCCCTTCTGCCTGGCCCTACATGGGAATTAAGTGAAAAGGCAACATTTAGACAACATTAGAATGTTTAACTCACCTCCTTCCTGGGTCGTATGACTCCTTCAAGTCTGTAAAATTGCAATTGGATTCACCAAGTGTCACACTAACCAGGTCTTCAACCGACTGGCCAATGTCTGTTCCGGAAATTGTCACAATCGTCTTGCCTTCTATTGGTCCACTTGTTGGAGAAATCTGATCAATTGGAATCACAAGATGAAATGTTGACGAATGTATATATCTTGTGCACCTTACTCATTAAATTTATTGTGGATTCCCACTAGTAAAGCTTGCAGATTGAAACAGGCAAAGGGGATTTGAAATCAACTCTTTGATGAGAATAGACACCTTCGGTAAAAGAAAAATTTGGTGGTAACATCCAATGAAAAAATGGAATTGTATAGAGACTTGTCATATGTGATGAGCACTGTTTGAATATCATAATTGAATGTTTCATTGAACAACTTTGTTTTGACAGATTCAATGAAGTACCATATATTTCCACAGATTTCCCCCATTTTCCTTAATATTTAACAAATAGTATTGGTCCTACAGTTGTCTGCTTGCAGAGATATCAACGGCAGTACAGCAGATTTTCAACAAAATAATGTGATATAAAGTGAAAATAGTCATTAAGTGACGATAAATGTTGATCTATGTACTCTGTGAAAATAACCGTAAATACCTCTGATAGAATATCTTTTCATTTAATAACTTAATGTCAAGGAAAATCTTATGCCCATTTTATTTGTAGCATTGTATGTTTAAGTGTTTGCGACTCCAGTTGTATTCCCACAAGAGGATACTTGAGGTAAAAGATGAGGTAATTATGAACTCATGATGATAATTGATACATCCAGTATAAGGACTTACATCGGTGATTCTTGGATTAGCGCATACTCCTGTACCCTGCAAGACAGGCGTAACACCTGGGGCAGTGCACAAGGTGCTGTTCATCACAGCGCAGGTGCTTCCACACCACTGACATGACAGGTCGGAGTCAGTGAAGTCGGGAGACAGACAACGACTGCAGCTGTCCCGGTCCACTGAACAGTTGTACAACGTCACTGCATGGTAAATAAGAATCAAGGACAATGTTACAACATATGTGTCAATGTATCAGTTTAAGCATGTTTGTGTATTAAAATGAACCATGATGGCGAACCCATTGAAAGTGATAAACAGAGAAGGGCGATTGTAATGGATTTTGCCCATATCCAGGTCTCTATATTAAGTTTTATCTTAGAGGGTCTAGGTTGAAATCTTTCGGTTCAGTATGCATAAGCCCGTTAAAATTTAGAAACTGTGGGAGACCGCAGTTACTATTTGGAGGCCCACATGTTCCTGTCTTCTGTTAGCGTTGAGCCTGCCATACATACTAAAATAATCTTAGTCCTTATTAGGATTAGTTAAAGTTTTCTTTGTGTGTGGTAATATATGAAACAGAAAATGACCAATACCCAGTACAGAGCACTCTTGAAAGCCTCGATGTACTACTTGTAGCTACTTGCTCCCTCTATAAAGAAAACAATGCCTAAGCAGTGACCGTTGGTCCCCCATGATCCTTTTTTCCCTATGTTAATTGAAAGCTGAGCTGCCAGTGACCATGCTGGGTGGTTTAATCCCTCCGGGCCAAACTAGTACAGACAGGTTTTAATAAGAACAGGCATTTCAGCTTCATTCCTCATATGATTGATTGTGGAGACAGTTCCTGTCAACCTTTACAAATGATCTGAGGTGTGACATGACATCATAAATTGAACACTATATAACAGGTTCAGCCAATGGTTCAATCTCATTAAAGATAAACTTGAGTTCTGGTAAAAAAAGAAAATGAATTCTCACAGAATCTAACGAAACTCACACTGAATGTTCAAGATTACAAATAAATTACATGTGCCAAACAATTTTGGAAGAAAACGTATACTGGCTGAGTAATGAGAATAGAAAGATAAGAAAATCAGGGTAGTACTAGCCCCGACACCATGTGTGTTGTCCCATATACATCTTTCTGTGTAAGTGATTGTTACTTTACCAAGACTATGCCAAATTTATGATGATTTTGATGACTCCAGAACCTTGCATTACACACCATTACTTACATATGCTATATGATCAACTTTTCTGATCCATTCCACACCTTTTCTTTCACAATGCAATCGCATTACCAGAACTCAAGTATATCTTTAACCTCTTGTTGCTACTTGAGTCATAACAGAATGGGGGTCAATCCTATACCATCGCAGTTATGAGTACTTTCGCTTAGTGGTGGTCCATGACAGGTAGCTAATGATTAACTTGATGGTATAATTGTAATCATAAAGAGCTCTGTCATTTTTGTAACTACAGAATCAGAGTTAACATGTACTGTATAAACATTTTTTGAAGTAAAATACAGAAAGGAGTTAGACCTTCTAGGGAAATGTTAAGTGGTAGAAAGACATTTCCATGAAGAGGATAAAAAGAGAAGTTTTGTATTCTTCCTATCGATTGTTAAATATTTCTTCTATCTTTAAAATGTCTTTAAATCTCATTACTTATAAGGATTTCCGCGTAGCAAATATGTTTTGATCCTTTATTCCACTGACAGCAATGCACTTTTCCTGTTGCATATCCTGAACACTGCACTTCGATTAAAAATGTATTCCTTCCATGCAAGTCATTGTGACGTGGGTAGTTGCGGTTTCTATTACACAATACCTGTATTAATCCATCCTGCTCAAGCCACAGACAATAACATATGATGGATGCAGCAAGCATGTGATGTTGGCACCATACCCATGTTTCACAACAACATAATAATGCATATACATTTAACTAACCACAACAAGGTTAATGTTCAATAGAGCATTGCTTTTAACACGGGCATTGCACATACATTGTAGGAACAAATGCTGCCCACATTAAAACAAAACAAAATCATCATAACCACAATCAGCCATTTGGGAAGACAAAAAAAAAAAAGGCACAATGCAAACACTAATGAGATCTGCAATGATAATGATGAAATAGTAAAACAGGAGAAAACTAATGCTAAATAAAACAACCAAACACACAGACAAACAACAAAATGTCATGAAGATTTTGCTAACCTGTGATGTTATCGTCGTCTATAACATTTGATCCATTCCACCGAACAGATACGCTCGCCTTGATATTTGGTGAGTTGGTGGTATACGTATACTGTAATAGTTGCAAAAGTAGACATAAAAAGGAAAGAATTCGTTTAAAATATTGCCATATTCTTACTTCAGTATAACTTTATATAAAAAAACATAAACAACACATTTTAAACAAGACATGCATAATCTAATCAAAGATTGGAATTATTAAGATTTGAACAATTTTGGATGCGCCATGTGATACACAGTTGGTGAAAATAAATTGTAATGTAAGTACCCTGGGATAAGTCTCATCTTACCAGGTAAAGTCTAAGTGAAAAAAAACAAACCCATATTTCCTTATACATGTATACAGCCAGTCTGACTTTGCATAGAATCCAGAGCCTTTCTGTGGCCACTGCTAATAATGCGAAATGATATACAATGATAGTATACATGTACACATTCATGTACATATTTTCTGAAAGATAATTATTTTATCTTGGGTACGATCTTTCTCCCGGTCTGATAAAAGAGGAAGGAAAGAGGAAGGATTAGACGTGTGTATGTCAAAATCAGAGTGATATAGGAAGTTATCATTTACAATAGTAATAACAATGGTCCCATGACAGCTACCACTTTTCATAGATCTCAGGTCAACACATAAATTGTCAAGATCTCTTCATTGCCCAGACATGTTATGAGAGCTTCATGGATTACTTTTTGTAATCCTCACTTTCCTTTGGCAGCTATTGCATTGTTTCCCTATTCAGGTACTGTTTACAGTATGGTAAATATATCCAACATGAAACATCAATAAAGGGGGGGGGGGGTCAGAGATAGGAACATTAAACATAACATGTAACCTATGGTAAAATGGATGCAATATTTGAAGTATTGCTATATTTTTCTTCTAAAAAAACTCTCAAAATACAAGGAGGGTTTATGCAACATAAACATATATGGCCCAGGAATATGCGACCAACTTTTTATTTTATTTTAAAGAGAATATGACTTGAACACTAAAAGCTCAAGACTCAAGTTATGATCTGAAATAGGAAAAGTGGACACTGTAGGTAGGTGACCTCTCTAGACAGGTTCTACAACACCCTATTCGTTTGACTGTAACTATATTGGTTAATATTCTACTACAATTTATAACTGATGCTGGGATTACACTTTTGTTCATCATATGATTTAACAAACGATGTTACTCTGAGGTCTAAATTTTCCTTTAGACTCAGGGTCAGGTTTAACTGATTTACCAGAACTTGAACCATTACGTACAAAAACTTTGTCAGTCCATATACATTGTGCATTAGAAAAATGCCAACCTGGCAAGATAGGAAAACTAGTTGGGCATAGCACTTACCATATTACTCTGACATGTGACTAGTGTGTGTGAAGTAACAGTGGCTATGGTAGGATGCTGTCTCCCCTCGTACTCCAACACACACTCGTATCCCATAACCTTCAAGGAGATATAAGTATCAGAATGTTCAAGCATGTGCATCATTTTAGATCAAACTGGACATTATATACAAGTATCACATAACTCAAAATAGAAGGAATAGAGTACCAAAGCTGTGACATCATAAGAATCTATTTTTTGAATTTTTCAATTTTTTCTTCATTTTCCAAAAGAGCATAAAAAATAATGTCTGAATGTTGAAAACCAATTGAAGATGTTAAGTATTGGCTGAGATATGACCATCTGAATAAATATATGTCCTATGGGAACTCAGTGTTATAGTGCTCTGGTTCCTAATGTTATGAAACATATATTCAATTGGTTTTGGACATTCGGACATTATTTTTTATGTTCTTTTGGAAAATGAAGAAAAAATTGAGAAATTCTAAAAATAAAGTTTTGATGACATCACACTTCACCACTCTATATTAAATGAGGTGATAAAATTAATGTTAAGTATGTGCTGAGAAGAAGAGACATCAGGGCCTTGTATTGGCTCATTAGACATTGGAGCATTCTTTACATCATCATGAATAAACATGTGTTCATTTCATCCAATAGAGCATTGATGTTGCATCCAAATTACCTTATGCCACCCAACCTGAATATACATGCAAGCACTAATGCCAATGATTATACTTGACCTGTAGGTTACAGGCTAATGTAGGAAACCTCTACAGCCCAGAAAATTCATAATGAAACAAGCCTGCTATTAAAGGCACAAGTACATAGTCTGGTTTTATTAAATGATTGGGATTTTGAAAATTTGGGAGAGGATGATGGCTACTTTCGAAGAAATATCTCTCCAGACCCCCTTTCACAACGTTAAAAAAATATATAAAAAAATTAACCTACCATATTTAAACAAGCAAGTCAATTTTGAATCACTATGCACATTTTCAAAGTATACCTTCAATTTTGTCGTCTGAAGATATATATATTTTGTTAAATACATCTCTGGCTTACCTTGGTAGCATCAAAGGGAAGATTCCTGGCGGCAAATTGAAAGCTCTTCTCTATTCCTACTGAAAGGAGTAGACTTGGCTCAGGAGCGATGATGGCAGGACATTGCTCAATTGCATTGGCCTGATATGACAAAAGGAAAAAAGAAAAAAAATAACATGAATTTAATGATCAACCAATCATGAAAATGCATATATAGAAACAAAAATAATAGAATTGGTAATTTCTAATGCAATGTCAAGGGATTGTTTAAAATATACAAAATACACGCATAATGTACAAAAGAGAGACAATTGATTCTTGGCATTGTGAATGAAACAACTACATGTATGCAAAAAGTCAGAACGTATTTCTGTATGAAAACCGGAAAGTTATTATCTTATTTTTAGTAATAGACCATTTTTGTCATGTTTTTTATTTTTTTAAATTTTATTTTTTACTACTTCTACTCATGCAAAATGGCTTAGAAGTTAGAACTTCATACTTTTAAATCTTGCTTTGATCAAATAGAAACTTATGCTGTATGGTAGTACAATGTGCCAATCTTAGTAATTAATTGTTCATGACAGATGGAAATCCTTCATATGGCCATCGCTCTCACATGGTCTCTCTCCTTTATTCTTGTCCTCCCCCTCTTTCTCTCCCTCTCTTGTTCATTTCCACTATCTCTCTCTCTCTCTCTCTCTCTCTTTATCCCCCTCTCTCGTTCTCTTCCCTCTCTCTCTTTCTCTCTCTCTCCCTCTCTCTTTCATGCATACACTCACAAACACACCCATCCAGTAAAAAAAAAAAGGACCATGCATTTTCCTTCCAAACGGAGTGAAATACAGCGCACTATCAACACACACACATACACACAGTGGGTTTACAATACAGGCAAATGCATTACATCCTCTTTCTGTGAAGTCATAAATATTCGGTCGGTCGGTCGGGTTAGGGCGGGCGTCTTGTATGTGGGCAAACACTTGGGATGGTTTATGCTTGACAGACAGAGCATCACTGGAGACTCGTCTCAAAAGGTCTGCACGATTAATCATATCAATCACATTTGCCTTTTTCGAGGAGGAGGTGGTAGGGTATCATGTTTGTTATTTGCCTACACTGAGTCTTCTCCTCCCCCTAATATGTAGAACATGTTGATTTTGTACCACCTTTCATCCCATATCTTATCAAGAATATTGATAGATATTTGAACATATCTGATCTTTATCACAAAGAAAGAAAAAAGGAATAGGAGAATATGTTGACCATTATCAAACTCCCTATATTGTAAACCACTTCACGATGAAGGGCTAGCAAGGAATTAACACTAGTAAGAGAAATCTAACCATATGTATCTCTTACTAACTACAACAAATGCCCCCCCCCTCCTAAATTTAGGCAATGACTGTACAAGTGTACATATATATAGGTCATCATTTAGGGCACTGAAACAGTGCATTATAAATAAAGATTGGTCAGCAATCAAACGATACCTCCTCTTATGCTCTCACATCAAAGAAACTCTACAAGGCTAAAGAGTTTTACCTGACCTTTAGCAAAGGGATTCTACTACATACATGTGTACATGAATAGACAACATAATACTACTACTAATAATAATAATAATAATACTTTTATATCCCGCTTATTACGATCACTAAACGCTTCCAAACTTGGAGATTATTACCCCGGTATTCATTTATCTCTTACAAATTTATGCAAAATTATAAACTGCCAATCATAAGTATTTCATATCCATCACAATTACAAGATCTATTCAACTACTACAATTAGACATAATCCAAAGTCTACAATGCATATCCATCTTGATGATTTGCTGTCTCATGAAAATTATTAAAAAATGCGTGCATCTACATTTATCACAAGGCTTCCTTTATAGTGCTTGTATTGCTGATCTCTTGGCTGTAGATTGGCTAGTGCTCACCAAGTGTTATCATCAAGTCTTGAAATGAAGGGATTATCAATTATGCTTTGTGGCTTGAGACGAGAGCCAGTTACCATGGGTTCACCTCAGTCAGTCAAAAGCCATCTGTCCAGTCAATACCATTTTCAAGAGAGATTCGACAGCTCTTGCTACATGGCATGTTTTGTTTCATACATACATGTACATGCACTGTAGTGATGAACATAAGACATTGGTTGATAACCTCTAGCTTATAAATGTATTGGAAAAATTCATGCTCATAAGTGAGCCTACAGTACATACATATGCACATGATATATTACAAGAAAATGTACATGTACATGTACTATGTAGGATTACATACATATTTTATCTGATTTAAAACTCTAAGGATGCAATTTTCTACATGCTTTTTCTACACACATGTAAATGTAATGACAATATAGGTAAACTGACGCAAATCAATGCCACCATACACACATACATGTACTTAAGAACAGAAGAATGCAGACACCTGTCAAATAAAAAGTTGATACATGTACAGTTTATGTACAGGAACTCCCCTACCAAATATCATGCACGAATATGAAGTCCAAATGACTCCTTAAACTCTCTTCATTAGACATTCATTGAACTGAATAAAGGCCCTTATGAATCATCAAGTGATTTGAGAATGGAAGGCCCTGTAATCAATGCATGCAGCTAGTGAGTTGTGTTGCATCTTCTATCAGGCCATACATTGTATCTATTTTTTTTAAATGTCATTCTCATGAAATGTGGCACGAGTAAATGCATTTTAGAAGAAAAATTTAAAAAGAATAGATACAATTAAAGCATTTCATGCCTAAACTGGGCTTTTTTGGGGGTGGGTATTATGAACATTTCAATCTTTGATCAATGTAGTGCACATGCGGGCGCGGGCATGTGTGTATGTACAGTATGTATTTATGCTGTCTTGGATCGAGGCAGACTGATTACCCATAAAAGTTGTGGCGAGGAGGAAAGATGCCCTGGAGATGTACTAGATAATGAGATCATCACTACTTCACATCACTCCTCATATCTCCTCAGACTCGCACCCCACCCTCCATTCAGACAACCATAATACACCGTATAGCTACAAGAGAATCGTACAGCTCATACGATATTATTAAAGTAGTTACCTTTTTCTTTAGTCTGGACATTGTATAATAAAACGTTGTATTGCGAAACACACGGTTCGAGCACTGTGTCTATCGTTTCAATAAAGAACCAGGGTCACCTTCTAGTTTCATATTACAAAAATCACAAATCTGGGCGGGGCTTATCATGAACGGGCACTGGTGATTGGCCAGCATGTTAATTGACTTCTTCAAAAGTAGTTTCTTCATATGATATTGTAATCTAAGAGTACTGTATGTCCCTTTCATTATACAAGGATTCTTTACACCTTTCTGTCAACGAGTTTCATATCAATTTGTTTATAGTCTGAACAGTCTACTATACACACACATACATGTACATGTTATGATGCATTCAACACTCCCTTTCAACCTTTCAGCATCGGACCTCTATGCAATGATCTATCAACATGTGTCAAGCTTTCAATGGCAATTACATCAGTGGATTGCGTCTTTTCATATATATTCAATGTTCATTTTACGTGTGTACTGTACTTGAAGCTCTCTAATGTTATATTGCATTTCACCAACATATTTAATCCCAGCTAAATAATGTAAATTTATAAAAATTACAATTTCATAATGTAGGAGGAATAACCTTGTTTACTCCCGTATGTTTCATGAAGGTCATTTTTTTTTGCAAATCCTATTTTTAATTGATATTGCTTTGATAATGCTTTGAAATTATGAGTTTAGATGGTCAATCTAGAAAATGTGATGTACACCTTATAACATTAGTGGGGATCAAACCCGAAATCATAACTCTGGGGGTGATGAATTATTAAGAACTGAGACTGCTATAAATTAAGGTTAATGAATTAACAACATTGACCAAATTAAACAAGTGCAATTTACTTGTAGTTGAGTTCTCAAACATGAAACCTTGTCACAACTTCTTTGCGTTCATTGTGAGTAAAAAGTTAATCGATTCAGTAGGTAAATCAAAATAACTTTCAAATTAATTGTCATAAAACAAAACAGATCATTATGAATAGCCCTCTAATACACATTTACGAGTACTCTATCAAGAGCAAAAACTGAAAGCAATCATTTATGCTATTCATCAATCAACTATAATATAAACACACAACCAGTTCATAACAATGAGGACTTATTAGATGAAAACTGAAACTAAATTTATTACATCATCAATCAGGTAGCTCAAGTGTTTGTGGCTTTATGTTCTGTGGCCTTATTTACCACTCCATAAGGTTTCAATTACCATATAAAGCATGTGGGTTGTGACTGGAGACACTAATCACTTTCATTCTTTTTATTTATGAGTAGAATTAAATTGAAATCTGTGTACGAGACACATTAAAAGACAACAAACAGAGAGGGGGGAATAAAAGCTAGATCTAGTTAACTTAATTTAATTGTTAAAACATGAATACTAACAAAGTCCTGGGAAATTTTGGAGACTAGTGGGGCGGTGCAAGAAAGTTCAGTTGCAATTGTAACTTGCAATCAATTGCAACTTTCTTGCAAAAAAAGGAAAATTTGTGAACTTAATTGGTCACAATTTTCCAAAACATTCAGACTTCTTCTGAGCCACATTTTTAAAGATATAATACTTATAATCTTATTAAAGTAAATGATTAGAAAAAAACTTTTCTTAATCCTGGGGGCCTTCGAGATACAAATGCAAGAAAAGACAAATAATGTGTTTTTCCACTTACATCATTTGAAGATATGATGGTGTCGTCGTCGTCTTGCTGGCATGTCCCTTGGTCATGAGTACACTTGTTGTCATAGATACACCAATCACAGGCCCAGGAGCTGTTCATGCATGTAGAACAGCTGGAAAGGAGAGAATGATACTGGTCATTTTCGTACCCTTACATGGATGGATAACCTTGCAATCAGTATGTCCTCCTCAAATATCATACCTCCAGAAGTTTGAAGGTAACCTCTTTGGACAAACAATATAAAATATAATCTCTTGAGAGCTAAAAGGGCATTGTCTAGTATCCTTCAACACAGACTCAACAACCTTCTGGTTTTAAATAAGACCATGTGAACATACATGTAAATAGGAAATATTGAAGTGCATGACGAGGAAGTGCGAAAGTGTGCAAACATCTGAGACGTCTGAAACCCTGAATTAAAATAATTCTTTGAGAATTACATCATTCGCATATTCAATTCAACGTATCTTTCCTGAACAAATTAAATGTTGCATCACATTCTAGTATCTAATGAGTAAACACATAATAAGTCATTTGATGACTACATTTCTCAATTCTGTATGCCTAACTACATAAAACTTGTATCAGAGCTTTGTGATCGAAATTTAAAAAAAAAAAATTAGCTAAATTAATTGAATATGAAGTATGCTCTTTCATTCTTTTGTATGAATTCCTTAATCCAGGAAGCCCCTAAAGTGTTATTATTCTAAGGACCAACACTAACAACCACAAAACTTTGTTTTAATATGATTGAAGAATGATGAATGTGATCAAGTGATTTTGATGTGCCAAGAGGAAGGATATTTGCGGTGTTCTGAAAATCTGATGTTGATTAACAAGTACAGACAGTTAATTCAAACACATGGGTAATGGTTAATTAATTTTCCCTCTTCCAAGATTTTCTTACCAATTCCTTCCGTCTGACAAAACTTGAATTTTCTTTAAAGGGTGCAGCAGACAACAAATGGTGAGTTTGGGTTGGAAATAATTTCCTTCCTTTTGGAAGAGGAATATGTTACAGAAATCATGTCTAGCCCTAAGTTTTTTGCCACAGATGGGAAATAGATATAAAAAAAAAATGAAAGATATATTTTTGTAACAGTTTTGAATTCCAACCACACTTTGGAAAAAAGTTTCTTTTGCAGTATTGAGGTTCCTGAATAAGCAGTATGCAATGATACATACATATTATCATTTTGCTCCACAGCTAAATGTACATGTATGTATAAAACTTGGTTTCTCCAAATAGAAGTCCCCCACCCCTTTCCCCCGCGAATCTAGACTCATAAAACAAGGACTTCATTCCATGGGACAGGGCAAAGATTTAAGCAAATGATTTGGATATGGAGAACAAAAACCAATTCTGGAAAATTTTGCATAAATGTATCTTCATTTTGTTATGTGAGTAAACTTGAACACTCTCGTATAAAAAAGGTATTCGTCCATTTATATTTAAATATACTGATATATTTTTTTTGGAGAAATAAATGTTCAATGTAAAGAAAATATTCAAACAGGCATTGAAATTTGATATTAAGGTATCAAATATGCCTAAAGCATTCTCCTCACAAATACTTTGTTTTTTATTCCTTCCTCTTGCAATAGTGCAAACCACAAGTTTGTTAATTATTTGTTTGATACGTTTTCCTTCCTTATGACAAGAAAACATGCAAGTCCTGTGCTACTTTTAGGCTATTGAAAATGGAGACACTTCTCACAGTATTGAAAGGAACTGCCATATATTATATTTCTATATCCCTCAAACTAAATTTGATTATCCAACCTTCTACATGAATTCCTCTGATGTTGAGGTAGAGTAATGAATGAAAATTCAAGGCAGTTGAAAAACAAGTCAAGGTTGCTGAAAATATTTCGATCATTTGTACATGTATGCAGGCACCATAATTGCTACTTGAATTATACAAGATATTGAATTTTTACCAAATAAAAAAAGAGGCAGGGTAATAAGAGGAATCCCAAACAGCCAATTTTCATTAATGAACGACACAAATCAATACCAGAAGTAATGATTGAATTTGAATACATGTGGCACCATGTGGAATTGTAGCCTTAAAATGGATGTTGGTTTAAAATGAAGAATTAAAAAAAAAAAAATTCTTGAGATCATAGTGGAAGAAAGGGAGAACAAAAGAAATGTTTTAAAAATTATATCAAATGGTGAAACAAAAAGATAAAAGGCGAAAAATGAGTGAGAGTAGTAAAAGAGTCAGCTACATTTGAGCATGTCGTAAGACAGATTTGACAACTACTGTTGTAAAGAACCACCAGTATAATACCACACATAATTCATCTGTGTTTAGTTTTGAAAAGGAAGTATTCTTCTGGTGAAACAAAAAAACCCATGCCAAATCTGATATCCCCTCTTTATCTTATCACAAATAACTGGGAATTTCAAATTCTTTCACCTCTAATGATCTAAATTTTGCTTTATTTTCTGTACATGTGTTGACACCGTCTCATTTAAAGACAAACTATATAACAATAATGATGATGATAATAATAATAATAATAATAACAATGATAATAATAATAATAATAATAACAATGATAATAATAGAGAGAGAAAAATATAAATAATCCTCACCTTGAAATGAGAGAGCAATCGTAGAAATCAAAGTCCGTCTTGACAAAGGCTACTCTGGTCTCATTGGAGTAGATGCTCAAGGCAACTGTTACAGCAGCTGCAATCAATACAAGCCCAGGCCAGGCAGGCAGAAATAAACGGTAGAAAAATTATATGAAAGGCCAATTGAGGGGAACGAAGACATTAAAATGAATCTTGAGTTGTGATAATGGAATTCCATTTAGACAGAAACGGGTTCAAAGTAACTCTCACTTGGTCATCATAAAGTACTAGGTTTAGACAAGCAAATCATGTGTAAAAGAGGAAAAAACTTGCAGAGAAAAAAAAATTGTTTTTTTGTTTAGTTGTTGCAAATAGAAGGCCACATCCTGTTTGTTCATTGCCAGAAGGGCATTAACTCATACAAGCTCAATCAATGCCCTTCTGGCTCCAGACAATGTTATGTATGCGCCTACAGTGTATGAGTTTGGAAGACCACATGTTGTACTTCAATATGCTATCTTTGTTGCTCATAACTCATCTAAGAAGTATTTTTAATTAAAATCGTTTAGAACATATCTTTAGAAAAAAAAGCTTTGTTTGATCCAGTGAGAATTCACTATCCATTATTACCACAAACTCAATTTCACATTTAAGTGTCTACATGTCATAGACATGAAGAATTACAAGTTCATTCAGGATACACTTATGGATGCTTCTAATTCAGTTTACAAGTGGTAGGGTACTTGAGAATTTGATCTCAAGCTCTTGTCTGTGGTTGAGCCTTGAGGCTTGAGGCTTTCCCCTTGACTTTGAACTTGGTATGTGATGCACATCATTTAGGAATGACAGGGGGTCTGCCCTGGGAAATATGAATAAAATGTATACTGGTATATATATATATATATATATATACTGTATATATATATATATATATATATATATTTCTCTATATTTCTCTATCCCCTCTTACAGCACTCAATCAGGTTGGTGTCAGAGGGGCATTAAAGATAAACTTGAGTTCTGGTAAAAAAAAGAAAACGATTTCTCACAGAACAGGAAATACCACACTTACAACAAATTCATATTTACTTCATGGGATATCGAACAGGAAATATCACACTTACAACAAATACTTATATGTACTTCATAGGTTGTTAGAGCATTGTGATAAATAAACAAGTGGCTAATGTTTCTTTCAAGTATCAATTTTAGCCTACCGTGTTTGCCGGCGATAAGGCCGCAGCGCTGTACAGGCCGCACCCCCGATTCTGACATTTAAAAAAAAAAATTGTCGAAGTCGGGATTTGATCTATTGCGTATAAATGTTGATTTGACTAAAATCACCGCCTTAGACCGCTCGGCCATCTCGCACTGATGCTAGCTTATGCAGTTTTTTGTGATGTATACATTGGCCTCTCTCTTGTGTATTGAAATCGATTCAAAATAGCGACTTCGCGTGCTCCGTTAAACGGGCCCTTCTTTTACTTTTGCAATGCATTGGCACGAACTTAGATCAAGATCTATCGGCAGATGTTGTTTTTGGAAGTTCATTTTTCGTCTTCATGTCAACAATGCAAGATAAAATTGTCGGTAAGATGTGTGGAAATGTATAGTTATTGTACCATTCGTAGATCTAGTCCCATATGTGCAAATTCGTGCTGGTTTTGACTTACTTTTTAATTTTTTTTTACTCTTTCGTCGCATAGGCCGAACCCCAACTTTTTGATATTTTCTCTTCCAAAAATACTACGGCCTACGGTAATGAATATTTCTGAGGATTTATCAAGGCTATGAATTGTATCTATTATTATGGTAAACTGCATGCAAATGCTATGGCATGAATTTTAATTTAGTAAAAATGTGATTCCTCATATACCAACATATAGCAATTTACAATTTACACATTAACAAAAAAGAAGAAGATAAAGAAGCAAGTAGGTTCTTTCTTTTCATAAAATCCTAGTACTGTTCCACAGCCTACATGTACGTAATGACATAGTATGCACATCTATAGATACAAGGCATCTATAATTCATAAAGTACAAACAGCAAGGGAGAAATATGCTCCCGAATGCTGTATAGACATGGAGCCTACTCTGTTAAAAAAAAAAAAAAAGACTTTAGACAACAGAAAAAAAGATGTGATCATTGTGTCTCCGTCAAAATTACATTTCCCCAAATGCAGACAGAAGTTGTCTTATCATAAAATTAAAAAATTACTCTAATGTGTAATGTTCCACCTACATGTATACATCAGTAAGGTTGATCAAAATACATAAAGGATAAACATCAAAATAAAACAAAGAAGATGTGCAAATACTTACATTGTCCAGATTCAATCTCAGGGATAATATCTTGAGGAGGGGTTTGGCATGTGATCTGATTACCATCTATGTCTGTAACTCTGGATGTGTACTCATTAAAGCGACATTCATAACCACTGCCCTGGGAGAGGGGTGGTAGCTGACTAACAGAGATGACAATCTAGAGAAAGAAAAACAAATTTGGATGATATTTTATGCTTCAATTTATTCCAAGAGCACATAAAAGAGGGTTGATTCTTTAATGAAATCTTTACTGTGCAGGTAAGCTAAACTTGTCTTCTTACATTTCCAGGACAGAGGGAACAGAGGGAATATTCTACAAGTGTGCTATTGTAATACAAATGTTGAACGAGCAAATATGTTAGTCCATCAGATATATGATAAAAGCCAGTGTAAACAAGTACTTTGTTTACAAGAGCCAAATTAAAACTGTATGCTTGCTTTTTATACTAACTACTTTCTACCTTGTGTTAAAACTTAATTTGTTTAATAAGATTTTTTTTCAGAGCTTTCTAGAAGTACAATGTACATCACTGACTGCTCCTGTGTATTTAATCACTGATAGAAGCATACTTTATTACTATTACTGAGTTTTAGTGATATATACGTATACCTGTATCACTACAACATATTGCATACTACCACATTTCAAGATTACAAGTAGTAGCTTCTGATTTTGATAACATCCCAACAATAGCAGAACTAGATACCCCAGTGATCACTACAGGTCACCAAAAGTGTGAAAAGCATTTGTTCGCCAGGAGTAATTGACTGTTCTCATAACACCGGTTTCCTGTTATTTCTCTTGTATCAATGATATGACAGTCTACTTTATACTCCTGTGCACTATCAAATTGCAGTATATGACCTAACCACATGTTACAGTGATCGCCAAACCTCTTAAAAACCATCATATGATATGATATTTATAGCTATACTTGTACTCTGCCACTACTTTTTGAAGATGTGCATTGTTAATACCACAATCCTGACAAATTTGTGACCTGGGGAAGAAATAATTTGCCTGACATTTGACAATATCTGCCAAAGTTCAAGAGTTCTAGCTGTCACGATAGTTTTCAATCATCAGACAACTTGGCCATTACGAGTCCATTATCGATACAAGTACACACATGTATCTATCTCTTCATAATGAGCAGGCCTTTGCGGTAGAAGGAAAAGCATGAGAGGCATTCGCATTTGCCCGACTCCGAGAGGAGATGGCCAATAATAACACTGGCTATTCAGGGCAGACACTCCACGGGCTATTCAATTACCCGCAGTTGACATTTTACTTTTCTGGGGCTCATTAATGATTTTTCCTTGAGACAAACATCTGGTTGTTCTAGTGACAGAAGACCGTTGCTAGATTCTAAGATGATAATGAAGTTACCAGGACATGACAACACGGGTTGCCTGGGTTCTCATCTTACCACATCTTCTAATTTATTGAAGTCTTCCTTCAACACCCTCACAGTTCCCTTATCTTACTTCCCCAGCGTCATGTGTACATGTAGGTGTTCATGTAAAGTTAATATTGTAAGAATACAAGTACATGTACATGGGATATCCTTCTTCAAACCCCATGGCACATTTTGCTAGACACTTGCAAATTTATAAAAACTTGTCAGCCTACATATAATTAAACACAGGAAAAATAAACGGTAGGTAGCAATGTTCATAAGAAAACCGACAAATTCTAATGCTTAACATTTTTCTGTCTGATAAAACAGAGCTCAGTCCTTTGTTTTGTGCAATTACCATTCATTTTACACATTAAAAAGTGTGGGGTTTTTTTTGCGGCAGTTTATCGAGTCACATCTGAACGAGCTCTTAAACTTCCTGTATTGCACAATATCTAACCTATTTACTCAACACTAACACTACCATTCACAGAGATTGCTACATGTACCGTATTTGCCGGCGATAAGGTTGCAGCGCTGTATAGGCCGCACCCCGATTTTGACATGAAAAAAAAAATGAAAAAAAGTTGTCGAAGTCGAGATTTGATCTCTTGCGTAGAAATGTTGATGTGACTAAAATCACCGCCTTAGACCGCTCGGCTATCCCGCACTGATGCTAGCATATGGAGTTTTCTGTGATCTATACATTGCGCCTCTCTCTTGTGTATTGAAATGGATTCAAAATAGCGACTTTGCGTGCTAGATGCTTCGCGGCAGCTCCGTTAAACGGGCCCTTCTTTTACTTTTACAATGCATTGGCACGAACTTAGATCAAGATCTATCGGCAGATGTTGTTTTTGGAAGTTTATTTTCGTCTTCATGTCAACAATGCAAGATAAAATTGTCGGTAAGATGTATGGAAATGTATAGTTATTGTACCGTTCGTAGATCTAGTCCCATACGTGCAAATTCGTGTTGGTTTTTACTTACTTTTTAATTTTTTTTTTACTCTTTCGCCGCATAGGCCGCACCCCGACTTTTTGATATTTTCTCTTCCAAAAATACTGCGGCCTTTACGCCGGCAAATACGGTAGCTATTAAATGCAACAGTGCACCAGCAAGACTCCATATTCAAGAGAAATGAACCACATGCATGTGATAAAGAGGTCAAGAAAATCAAATAATTCTAACCACCAATATCAATTGATTTAAATAACTGGCTGAGAGATGTTCCTTTAAGTTTTAGTGTAATTCAGTGTTTTGTGACAAAATAGCAGATCTCATACAGTTACCACAGCTCCTCATGATTAATACATTAACAGCAATCATACAGTTACCACAGCTCCTCATGATTAATACATTAACAACAATCTTTCACTCTTGCCATGCAGTAAGTATGCTCTGTTTTCACATTATTGTTCAGGAAACATGAACACGTGATTTGTATGTGGACTACAGTGTGTATGCATTTCTTTAAATCTCAATAGAATTGTTTGATCGTCAACATGTACTTTACACAACAGGATTGGCCAAGGTCATGAACTTTGTGGAAATGCGTTCTGCCAGTCCATGACCACAAAATGTAATAAACAGAGATAAATGGAAACCTTCATCTTCCTCATAAACCAACAGCCTTGAAACATTTATTTTAGGTTGACAAAGGGTGCGTTTAAGCTTAAATTTTGAAGGCAGAATGAGCGATTTGTAATGCTCATCGTAAACGCTCATCGTAATCGCAGTTCCATGGTGTACTGTTTATGCTCACTTCTCTGGCTCCTCCAGGCAATTTTCCCTGGGTGGCCTTAATTGGCCTTGCAGCTGGATTCGCAAACCTGCACTGCGCATGCTACATAGACCATGGTCCATGCGTAGACCCACTAGAGGTCAGTGTGTTGACTCCATTTAAACGCGTTAACAAATCGTAAACGCACCTTTTTGTGAGTTTACGATCAGCGATCGTGATTGCCGTTTTTCGGTGATTCTACAAAAATGAGAAAGGACGCAACTGTAGTTTGAACTAAAGGCGTAACAGGTGCCTGATTCTGGCCAGAAAAGTTGAGCATAAACATACCCAAAGAGTCACACATACATGTACAATACACAGTTGTAGTAGTACCAGGATCAAAATTATACATTTATGAATGGTCTATAGCTCAGAGAGGGTTGGGTTCTGGGAAAGATGAATGAATAATTTGTGAGCTTTTTCATTCTTTTAAGTGTGAACGTTTATACATCATAGAAGAGGTGTCCACTAAAAAGGATGGCTCTAAATGCCCGAGTATTCAAAATATGACAATTAACAGCTACAGGTTGTGGACGACACTTTCATGCCACATGTTTGTGTGGTTCTACCTAAATATTTCTGGTTACAGTGCATGTGACTGCAAGACTGGGCCAATTTCTTATCATTTTGATGATTCCAAAACCTCACAGTATAGGCCTTCATGTTTCGACCTTCATACATATAAGTCTTTTTACTTCTAAAGTTGCATATTACTACGGTATACAATACATTGCAAATGTATGCAGTTACTGAACATGCATGATTGCATGCTTACGATTATTGTTGTACTCATGACATTGTAGGTGAGGCCTCCTACATGTATGTAGGCATACAAGAACATACCTTTACTGCAAGTACTGTGTTCTGTGGTACGTGTCTCTTGCAAATTCTATTTAACATATACATCCCAAGGTCTGAAGTCAACAATATAAACCTGATGAAGCACCTTTGTGTGTACACACTATTAGGTACATTCAGTTCCTACATAATGTATGACCACTGCGCAGAGACAGTGTGTCATGCATTCAGTCATTCTGCTCATTACCAATTCCTTTTACATGTCTTGCCTCAACATGTTTCATCTGCTTGTCACAACGGATTGCTCTGCGTTGCAGTGATGCATTCCAATGTATTGTTGGTTGCCAGGGATATACATGCAGTCTAGTGGAAGGATGCATAAGAAGTGTATGCCGTCAATTCATGCTACACATCACATCATCTCAGAGGTGTACTTCTAAGACGTGTACTTCTGAGACGATGGAGGCAGTCGGGCTGTTCACTTCCACAAACGACACTTTTTTTCTTTTTTTTAACTTTTAAAGGCAACGTTTATTAATTTTAAATCTGAGATACACGGCCCTACATGTTATCAGTGTCTTTGATATGGTGTAATATTGAAGCCCTAAAAAAAATTGCGCTTCAAAATATCAAGAAGTGCCTCAAAAAAGTAAAAAATCTTTGAGTGACCGGTTTTACCATACTCGTTTTCCCCAATAGACTGTAGTGTTATGAAAACCGTTAGGAAAACGCATAATTTGATTTTGATTTCCAATCATAAATATTTTTGATAATCAGACAGGCAATCGGCTTGTAAAAGACATGGGGTTCCTGACTGACCTAAAGGTTTATACTTATCATTGCAGCATGAGCTAATTCCAGGATTTTGTTTGAGAATCTGAGACAAAGATACCCAATCCCTTTAAATTCTTTTTCTTCCTGATGCTCACAGACTTGCATCAAGCTGCGACCTACATGTACATGTGCATGCTATAATATGACACAACTGAAGATTCTGTCTTTCTTATTTTCATTCCTCTCTGTTTCAAGGCAGTTAGTGTATCTAAAACTCTGTTGATTTGTACTTTTGTCCCTGCACTAGCTTTCTTTTCATTCGCATATATATTTAGAAATCCATGCAGAACCAATGAAGGCCTAGCTACACGACAGGACATGGTATCAGCAGTAGTACAGTACAATAAGCCTTTCGCAACAATGGAAGCCTGTGCACACTTTTTCACAGTTCAGGGTCCTTTTCATTCACGAATTGGCAGCTTTTGTCATTTTTAGGAACAGGCAGGATTAGGAAAGAAAAGACTTGTCTGGGATATATACATGTTAACTGATACCTATCGTGACTGATACTTATTGTGTCTGACACGCTCTGGTTATCCACAACATCTATTGTGATTCCTCATTCAGAGTACCATTTTTAGCCAAAAGTCAAACTCAATATATAAACAATGAGGGGTTTACTACTTCATTCACAAGCAAGGTCAGACTAATTTAGTTAGTACATGTATTGTGGTAGGGCTCCACATAAACGTTTTTGGAAGGGGATCCGGATTGAGCTTTTGACAGTCTGTATGCATGAGCCCGAAGTAAAAAAAATCAAATCAAAATTTGGGGGTCCAGTTTTGGATTTTGGGTGCCTGTTAGTGCCAAACCCTGACAATGGTATTGTGATTTATATATATATGTTCATAGGGCATGATTTCATCACCATTAATCTATTCCCAGCCCCTCTCTTTCATTCATTAAATCAGCATTACATGAAAACAGGTCCAACCAAAACCAAAAGGAACAAAAGGAACACCTGTCTGCTACGTACCGCACTACAAGAATTGCGCACGACTGCACATGTGATAAAGAATGGCTGAGATAAATGTTTGGAAGCCCACACATACATGTAGATCTACAATGTAGTAAGTCTGTCAGAAAGATGTGCACAAACATTTTAATCGCCTCATCTGTACAAACATAATAGACTTGAAACTAAAATATTTTCCCAAAAGGCTGTATTCCTATTCACATCGTAGCACAGCCATTCACTATAAGAAAGTGCAACAAACAGTTGTTCCTGTTCTGTACAGTACATGTAAAGAGAACCAAAAGTAGTTAAAATTGATGAATGCTTTTGAGGTGGCAATTGTTTTGTATTATTATCAAACATAGTCAAGTATGGAAGCCATTCTAATGCATGAGTGCACAAGAATAGTGCACAATACCTATATACAGCTATCAATTAATCCAACCGTTACACATCCATTTAGATTCAATGCAGTACCAGTATCTTTATAAAAATATTATTCACAGAAATTGCAGCTGGGATCACTCAAGAAGTTGTACAACTACATGTATTCTTGTGAGTTCCAATGAATAATTAATATTTGTTTCAGTGGAGATTATGTCATAGAATGGGTAATTTTTCAAAATAGCATACAGTTGGAACTAAAAGTTTCCTTTTCTCACAAGAAATTGAAAATGCTGTCACTTGAAGCAGTAACATGAATTACACTAGTGACTTCATTACTCTTCATATAGACATACACATGAGAAGATATACATCATCAAGAATACAACCTCTAGCATGCAAAACAGAATAGAACACCGTCCATCCAAGCTTATTCAAACTATTTTAACACAAGTTGAACTTTGGAGACCAAAGCACAAATAAGTCCCTTCATTTGACCATGATTCACATCCTAATCAAATATAAGTTTGAAGTAAGAGGGGCAATACAATGAGAAGGGGGTCTCGGTTTAACCCATAGCAGTTAAGTGATGCTTTATTTTTATCTTTCAATCCAGAATGCTCTACAATTACAAATTGTATATATACACTGTATAATAGCAGAAAGCAAAAATCTTTGGAAAATATGGGCCAATTTCTGTTGCAGGACACTGTGCCATTCATGAATAAGAGTAATTTAATCAAAAGTATCAATTGAAGACTCTAAATTAGCAATGCAGAGTGAAATTTATAATCATTATATTTATTTACAAATTGGCAATTCCTTGATTTTTGTTGGTGATTTTCATACACAAGGTATCAATCATTATACATATTTATTTTCAAATCTATGAAAGAGAGGAAAATATGAATAATTTTGAGCTAATTTGAGGAGGAAATGCTGATTCATTAAAACCTTTATAAAACTCTGAACTGCTACGTGTTAAATGCCAGCTAATTCAAGATTTAATCACAATAAATTCACTGACCTGTTTTGACGGGGTGGACTTAGGGACACTAAAGCCCAAAGATGTGTCTGAGATGTCGATACACTGCTCTGAATCAAAGGGTAGCCATCGGGTGGGCACCTCCTTTTTCTCACATTCCTGGTAACGTGTACACCTGGGAGAGCGAGAGAGAGAGAGAGAGAGAGACAAAGAGAGAGAGAGAGACAAAGAAAAAGGTGGCCGGAGAAAGCAAAGAAAGAAAGAGAAGACATTAATATACTTTGAAGTGTATTTCAAAAAATAATAAATGTACCAGCTTTTCAATAAAATACTTATTCCTATGCAACTACTCCTCTACTTTAATAATGTATATTAATGGTATTATGGTTATTCAGACTATGGTACAAATGGAATTCTCATTATTCTTATTGAAAATGAACATTAATTTTATTTTCCTGTACACTAAATATTGATCATTGAGAAAAAAAATGATAAGAAAAAAAAAATTAATTGACATTTTCTTAATATATGTGAAGACTAATAACAATTCAAGGCCATGTCAAAATGTTAAAATATCAAAGTTAACTCTTATTTGGTCGACGAATAACTAGCATGGAATGAGCAACATAGTTACCTTGCTTCCAATGTACACCATCCACAGTATGGGTCCCCATCTTGCCCTCCATTATCTCCAATGCACTCCTCACAGGTTGTGTACTGACTGCAGTTTACCACAGACAAACGTACAAGCTATACAAAATAAAAGGAAAAGGAAAGTACTTGGTCAATAACTGATTAAGAAGTTCAGTCACTGCATCGATACACTGCAATCACATGTAGATGTACATCCTGTCAATTATAGCTTACAAAATTGGCCATTGTTCAATCATTTGATGTCAAATCTTTGATAAATCATCTGCTGAAAGTCAGAAGGGTGTTAATTCTATATTAGAGTATTCAAGGTAATGCCCATATGGCTCTCTACTCTGAACAGACAAAATGTGCAGCTTTATGGTGGTCCTATACAATTCAAATTCATCTGGAATCTGTGAGAATTTTTACAAGGATGTGAAGGACTGAGGAATTCAAAAATAGAGGAAAAAAGAATGAAGACATCAATAAATAGAATTGGCTCAGGATGACTCCCAATAACGAAATAAAAACATTAAAAATATAGCTATATTATGTTCATGACAAAACGACACCTGCATTCAACTTGTCTACTAATATTATCTACATCAGTTCAAAAGTATGTTAACTTTTTTTTATTATTGTACTATTTATATTTTTCATTTACATTGATTTTAAGTACTACCGGTATTTCATTTCTTGTTTTTTGAAGAAAAAATATCTGTTTTGTATGCAAAGATTTTTATTGAATAAACCATTCAAATCAAATCAAATCCAATCTAATCCCATTTACCTTTTGTTCTGTGAGGAGATAAAGATGATCATCAGTGGCATTAAAGTAGGTATCCTGCTGTACTCTGGTATCTCCTACTTTCACGTCTTCATACATCCTAGCATGGGTTGCATCACTGATGTGAACCTTTAAACAAGAGAAAGGTATATCACTATACAAGGTGCAAATAAAAAATGAATGCAAAGATTTCTTAACTAATGGCTTGTTCATGCATGACGTGAAAAACGGTGGCAGTTTTCAGGGAATAATTTTCCTGGTATCGCATCGAAATTTGCTATGCATTTTTGCATGACTGCTATACATAATATCTTTTGTGTAGCAGTTTTCTTCCATAGAAATGTACAGAATTTCATTTGAAATATTTATCCATCAGCTGAAATTGCTAATCAAAAAAATTTGAGGAAAATTATTCTCTGGTTTTTTAAATCTTATCTTTATAATTATGTATATGAAATGCAAGTAGGCATTAAAATGAAAGTAGCTGCGTACACATACTCCTGCGTACACATACTCCTACGTACACATACTCACTCAAGATATACAAATATGAAACATATTATGTTTGCATCATTGTAAAATTTAGTCATCAATAACTTCGAAAATGAAATGATATGAAATTTCTGTACAAAGCAAATAGGAGAGGACCTCGCAAGATACATCAGTGTTGCCAATGTTGTGTTTCACTGTTTACTCTTTAAAAATTCAATACTAACTTATTTTTTAACATATTTTGCTAAAACTTTCACTGACCTGTTCATCTCATTTTCCTGCTTCTATTAAAACCAACTTAAGATCAGGATGGACATCCCCTTTAACTACACTACTACTTTAAAGGTAAAGACCAGTATTGGAAACGCCCCAATTTCAAAAAATGAAATGGAAGCTCTCATTACCAATCATGTGCAAGAATATGTTTTGACTAATACATGATGATAACAAATTTGCTGTGAAACCGCCTACTAATTCATATATTTGGTAAATTTGTTTCTCTCATGGTCTGTGAGAGATATAGGGTAGTCCCATATACATCTTTCTGTGTATAGTGCTTGTAACTTTACGAAGAATGGGCCAAATTTCTTATCATTTTGATGATTCCAGAACCTTGCAGATGCTAGATGCTAGATGATCAACATTTTCTGATCGATTCCACAACGTTTCTTTCACAATGCAATCGCATGACCATAACTGGTCTTTACCTTTAATATAACCCATGATAATAAATGTAGGTGCCAGCCTACTATTTCCTAGCACTACTTGTACTGTCGTTTACTTTCTATCCTCTCCCTATTGACTTGAAATGAACTTAAATCTTTAAAAACATTTTCTTGCGCAAGAACTAAAACATGTAAAAATTTGATAATACAAAAATGAGCGGTTAAACCACTTGACATTGCTGCTTGCTAGCATTTGCATCGTGTAAAAAATTAAGAAAGCAAACGCGACTGCATCTCCAATATACCTCTGCCTTAATTCAGTTAAAGATCGTGCCTTAAATTATTTTGGAATATCCCAATGAGAACAAAAAGGCTATACTTCTTTTACCCCAAATTTATTCAATTTGTCTCTCAATGGCATAAAAATGTTGTGTGGCTGAAAATAGGTGTAAGCAAGCGTGCATCTCATTAAAGCAAACTTCAAGAAACTTGCTTCTATGGTTTTTATTGCTCTATGCATTTTATGCAATTTTCAAACATGACTGGGATTTCTCTCTTTATTGACTAGAAGAAGAGTGATATTGAATGGTAAATATCTTATTTGTATATATACCCGGTAAAAGTAGCAAATTTTTGAAGTCCAAAGCATTGCAATGGTTGCACCCTTTTGCCAGCTACATGTACAAGACGATATCTAAATGAAATAAATTTTAAAATGAAGAAGAAAAAAAAACCTACCTTAAGAAGATTTCCAGTGCTTGTACCTATGAGGGCCACTGTCTCGTTTTCTACAGTCACTGTTCTGATCGAAGTGGCAAGTACCTCATCAAATGGGATAAGAGCTTCAGCTTGAAGTGGCTCGGTTCCCCTGGCATACTTGGCCCATACCACGTTACACAGGTCAATGTCCAGTGGAGCCTTAATAAATGACAGTATGAGAGACCAATCAAAGACACATGCAAACTGATGTATTGGAAAATATAAAATCAACATTTAGATACTATAATACTGTTTTCACACTGGCAAAATTTTGCTTAACCCCGTACTATAGGTGGGGTTAAAGGGAGACTTAGCCCTACCTATAGTCCAGGGTTAAGCTTATTCCACTTTCTTTTCACACTGGCAAAATGTTGCTTAACCCCGTACTATAGGTGGGGTTAAAGGGAGGGTTTTAGCCCTACCTATAGTCCGGGGTTAAGCTTATTCCACTTTCTTTTCACACTGGCAAAAATTTGCTTAACCCCGTACTATAGGTGGGGTTAAAGGGGGGTCTTAGCCCCACCTATAGTACGGGGTTAACTAACCCTGCAAAATAGCAGGGCTAACCTCGCAATTGTGGTGCTAACTCCTGCTAACTCCGCAATTGCGGTGCCAAGCAAATGAATGAGAACAGAAACGAAAAATAGTCCGGGACTACGCAGTGAAGCGAATTAATGAATTCCATGGCCATGGCTAGTACGGGGCTAAGGAATTGCAGTGAGAAAAGCCAAAAAAGATAGTCCGGGGTTAAGGATAGTACGGGGCTAAGCAAAGTACGGGGTTAAGCAAAACAAGTGTGAAAAGAGAATTAGATATAAACATGGTTAACGACTAAGAGCCTGTATGGACTAAACAAAAAAATAAGACAAACGTCTACCGTAAGCATGGAAGTTTTCTCAGAGATGAATGTCAAGTGTGCCAAATATTTCACAAATTTTATGATAAATTGCTTTCGCTTTTATTCATAGCCTAATTCTGGTATTAAATCTTACGAATTTTTTCTAAAGAAATAATATTTAAATTATTAGTACAGTACACTTTTACAAGCCATATAATCCAGCTCATGTTACTTCTTTCTTGTAGTACTGCACTATTATGCACTCAAAATGAACCAAGAAAGCATGCTCAACTAAATTAATGATGCCTCCGCCATCAGCAATTTAACATACCAAAACAGAAGCAATTTTTAAATTCAAGTTTGATTGTAATCCCTTCACAGATTCTCAGAATATCGTGATTACAAGCTATATGTATGACCCTTTGATCTTTGACCTAATGACTGTAAATTAGCTATGCAAGATACATACAGTTGTACAGATTCTGAGTTTAAAAGTAATCCATCCATCGTTTCGATTGATAATGCATTCACAAGCTATTTTTGCATACATAATAAGCCCCAGGACCTTTGACCTCATGACCCCAAAATCTAATCAGTTCATTGGCTTTGCAAGATACATACATGACCCAAGTTTGGTGGTAATCCATCAATCGGTTCTTGAAATAATGTGAAAACAAGCTATTTTTGCATAATGCATACCGTACACAATGAGCCCTGACTGCCCTGTGACCTTAGAACTTAGACCTCGACTCTCCAAGATCTATTCAGTTCATTGGCTCTGTAAGGGCGCGTTCATGCTTGATTTTGACGGCCAGAATCAGGCATCTGTTACGCGTTTAGTTTAAAACACGCTTGCGTTCATGCTCACTTTTGTAGAATCACCGAAAAACGGCGATCATGATCGCCGATCGTAAACTCACAAAAAGATGCGTTTACAATTTGTAAACGCGTTTAAATGGGGTCAACGCACTGACCTCTAGTGGGTCTACGTAGCATGCGCACACAGGTTTGCGAATCCAGCTGAAGGCCACCCAAGGAGAATTGCCTGGAGAAGTAAGCATGAACAGTGCACCGTGGAACTGCGATTACGATGAGCGTTTACGATGAGCGTTACAAATCGCTCATTCTGCCTTCAAAATCAAGCATGAACGCGCCCTAAGATTCATACATGTAACCCTGTAAGTTGGGGCTCTGATCGGATCGGAAGATCGGAGCGACACCCTCGCACCTTTGATCGGTATCGGATCAGAAGATCGACAAAAAAAAATCGGCTGATTTTTTTTATTTTTTTTTAAATTTTTTTAATGAAGAAAATTTTCAAGTTTTTGGCTATCAAATGCTTTAAAAAAATTCATGGCTGGGATTATTTTGTCATTTGGAGTTGTTGTAGACCATGTTTGATGATATTTAGTGCCTTTTCATGACTTTGAAATTGATAATGTTGGTCTAAGAGCAGAGGCAAAACATGCGGGCCGCCATCTTGGATTATAATGTAGGTATTTTTTTTTTTTTATGACGAAAAATTTCCAAGTTTTTGGCTATCAAATGCTTAAAAAAAAATCATGGCTGGGATTATTTTGTCATTTAGAGTTGTTGTAGACCATGTTTGTTGATATTTAGTGCCTTTTCATGACTTTGAAATTAATAATATTGGTCTAAGAGCAGAGGCAAAACATGCGATTGGATCTTGGATTATAATGTAGGTATGCATTATAATCCAAGATGGCGGCCCGCATGTTTTGCCTCTGCTCAGACCAATATTATTAATTTCAAAGTCATGAAAAGGCACTAAATATCAACAAACATGGTCTACAACAACTCTAAATGACAAAATAATCCCAGCCATGAATTTTTTTGAGCATTTGATAGCCAAAAACTTGAAAATTTTCGTCATTAAAAAAAAAAAATACCTACATTATAATCCAAGATGGCGGCCCGCATGTTTTGCCTCTGCTCTTAGACCAGGCCTTCTCAACTGGCGGCGCGCGCGCCACTTGTGGCGCTTGCGGTCAGTCGGAGTGGCGCGTGGCTGTTCGAAACATTAATACAAAATAAATAAAATTAAAAATTGAAAATTAAAGAAAGACAAAATTAAAAAAATATATTTTAAAATAAAAAAATCAGCAAAATCAAAAAGACGTAGTCGAAGTTGAGCCCGAAATGTAAGTAAGCCATTTTGTTTGTTTGATTTTCACTTGATTTTGACATTTTCCGTGTTTATTGCACTAAAATAACTACATATATATTAACTTCCAGTGTAGATTTTAGCCCGGAATTGTACTAATTATTTCAAATCAATATGAAAATACGATTGATGTTTAATGGAACAAAAAGGTGTTAAAAATGCCACATCTGGGCCTTAAATTAGCCCTAAAATCCACTAGCTTCCGGGAGCTTCGCCCCATGGACCCCACCCGGTATCGGCTCGGTCGCTACGCTCCCTCGCAACACAGTCACCAAACAAACAGGTTGGCACTTCAACCTCGATACATTTTTGTTTTGGCACTTCTAATGAACTAGTTGAGAAGGCCTGTCTTAGACCAACATTATCAATTTCAAAGTCATGAAAAGGCACTAAATATCATCAAACATGGTCTACAACAACTCCAAATGACAAAATAATCCCAGCCATGAATTTTTTTGAGCATTTGATAGCCAAAAACTTGAAAATTTTCTTCATTAAAAAATAAAAAAAAAAAAAAAAAAAAAATTCTGCCAATTTTTTTCCGATCATTTTAATTGATCGCCGATCAGAAATTATTATCCGATCACCCCTGATCGGATCGGTATCGGCGGCTGATCCGATGATCGTTTACAGGGTTACATACATGACCCAAGTTTGGAGGGAATCCATCAATTGGTTCTTGAGATAACCCATTCATGAGAACGGACAACCCAAAAACATAACATTTAAAAATATTTACACTTTAGGACTATCTGCCATGCAAACCAGAAAAAGGGAACATGTGAAAAATTGATTTTTACCCTATTTATGAGAAAAAAGTTTGTTTGTTTTTTGTTGTTGTTGCAAATATAGGTAGGATTCCAAAGATACTAAAATGAACTGTACATAAAATGAAATCCTAACTACAGTACTTCAGAATGCTCAGGGAACATCGATAAACAAAGTACTTTCGCTTACAATATTGTTGCATCTGGATTGTAAATGGCGTATTCCATGGACCTCAACCTCTCCTTTACTTGTACAATCTTCCACTGCAGTTTTAAACTTTGCAAGTAACTCAGACATCTTGTAGATACATAGCGCAGAGTGAGCAGGATCAGCAGCTTCATCTGTGAACTCAGAAGACTCAGCAAAAACAGCATAGAGAAGAGGATCACTGCTATTGAAAGATTCACCAAGATCATTCCCAGGGATAGAAACTTCAATGGCCTGAATGAGGTTGTAGGTTCTGCCATTGGCTAAAGAACATGTTAGCTGAACTTCTGTAAATGAATCAAAGCTGTCGCCGTCTTGGCAAACTCTGTTAATCTTTGATATGTAATCGTGATCTGCAGGTGGATCCTCATCAATTAATTGCTGCTGATTGGTGACAAAATATGTGAACCCTTCAAATTCAAATCCATTGACGAAGTTTAATGAAAACCCCGCCTGACTTGCACGAACGTGCTGACTATTGAGCCTTTCCCGCAAAGATAGCGAATCCAGATGCAATTGGGTGACGTAGGTAGGATGATTAGCAGGAGCAGGGAACTCAGGACTAACTCCAACATACATGTAATCATCATGGAGAACTGCCACTGCCGGGGTTTTTGCATTGATCACTATTCTGTCATACTCAACAGAATCTGATATGTTCACGAGCTCACGATACTGACACCTGCGTGAAAAGCTTCCACAGGTGATAAGCTTTTCTATGGGAGATGGTACAACAGCAAGAATCCTGTTGTAGTTCTTGCAGGGGGTTTGTGGATCCTGGCATTCTGCAGGATCAGGCGCAGTATTTACTTCTTCCTGTAAACTGAAGTCTGAATGGAGGTGAAATAAGGAGTTTTCTGCTCCAATGTACATATCACCAGTTCTTTCATCCACAGCTAAATTGGCAAATTTTGGATCTTCTGCTTTGCTAATGAACTCGACAGGTGCATATGTCTCTAATGTCCCATCCACACTGTTTGGGTGATGTAAAAAGATGACGAAACATAGAAATATGCTCACAAGTGCATAAAGTCTGCTAGAAGTTCTTCCATTTTGTGTTAGGAGTAAATTGCACATCATTTTGTGTTCCTGCTCCATAGTGCCTTTAAGAATCTCCTTCGTTTCCTTGAAAATTGTTTCCTAGAATATAAAAGAAAAAGGAAAGCTGTCATTAGTATGTCTGTCATGGCTGTTTGAAATTACAACTAAACAAATAAACTTGTAGGCCTACATGTACATCAGAGAGCATAGATTTATATCATACAGTATATGATGTACAAAATTGAGTCAGAGTTGGTCTTAAAAAGACTTAAATTAAGCCTCTTAATGTAATGAGGTAAACAGCCACACGACAAGTCACACACAATATGGCAACAAAACAAAAAAAATTGTATGCAAGGTGTGCTTTGAAATTCTGTACACTTACATGTATATGTTTTTTTTTTTAAACAAATATTTTGTCGTGAAGAGTATTGTCTTGTCCCTTCTTTCCCCTATTTTGTAGTTCCTTTTGTAGTTACAGATTAGTTAATTTAATTACTCATTATTCCTAAGTTTCATTTGAGGTGTTCACACTTGTACAAGCATTGCTTTTTAGTGGACCCCTCTGTTTTCAACATGTATTTCTTAAATTTGTTTTAAATGCTTATAATTGATTTGTAATGTTTTGTTGGAAACATGAATAAATTTGAAATCTTGAAATCTTGTTTGCCTTGACCATTTTCTTTTAATATTTGGTTTATCTTGTCATATATGTGAAAGGAGCTTTAGGGGCTGACTACCCTCAATGATGTACATGTACTGTATGTACCGGTACTGTGTTTTTGTCACAAGGCAACTGAGGGGGGAAATAACAAATGAGAGGACAGGTTAAAAGGATAATAATTTCATTGGTATCTAGAAGCAGAAAAATCTTATAAATAGAAAGGTGAAAGTTTGAATTAATCAGGCCTACATGTATGGAATTATGAATGTTAGAGATATGAGATCACTAAATCCTAGTTGCGAATCTCAAATTAGCAACTTGGTCAGTGGACATTGCATTACATACATGTATCATGTAATGTACAGTTTGTACATGTACCTGTAGGCCTATGTATTGCACAACGACCAAACCATATTATTACTAACTTCTGTACCGGTAGTATAGAAAGGCCTACAATTTGTACTCAGTGATTCAAAATACATACAGGTTTTGGTAAATGTCATGTCATGTCTAGCGAGTGAGAGAGAGTTTCTGTTCAGAGTTGGCAAAATAAAAATCTGACAAGTTACCATTCAAGAAGTCATGTGGGAAATTTTTTACATGAAGCATGACATGGTCTAAGAATTCTTGTAGTGTGAGACTACATTGTACCCCGGCCCCCCACTCAGAGGTCGGAATGACCGCATGCGTGTTGCCAAAATGTCCGGTAAAGGGGTACTTTTCGTGCGACAAAGTCCGGCCCGAGAATTGTAAAAAAAAGGGGTGTATTTGACTTTTCACCCGGAGATTTCTTTAAAAAGGGGGTGTTTTTCTTTTTTTCTCTCATCTCTTTGGACTCCTGAGAAATTATTCTGAATTAAGGGGGGTACATTGAGCATTTTTCCTGATTTAGGGGGGTCTCCAAGGCAGGAAAAGCACGCGAAAAGCCCGCGAAATGGGGGTTCGGAAATGTTGGCAGTCCTCAGATAGGGGGTGCTTTCAAAAAAAGGGTACGAGCATATGCGTACCCTAAATAACACTGAGTGGGGGGGCCGGGCATTGTACAAGGTACATGTACAGTATATAAAAAAGAAATTTACATCGCATCCACAATACAGCTGCTAATACAGTAGGCCTACATTAGCACCAACAATTTTGAAATCAGGATTCTCCTAAGACCAGCGCAATTCAATCAAATACAACACATACCTACATGTAGTTCACAAACATCCTGATTTCTTGGTAAACTGTACATTCTGTGAAACAAATCACCAAACTAGGAATACCAAACAAACATGATCACAAATCTCGTCTGTTTGACAGTTTGACCCCGATTCCTTGATAGTGGGTAATTTCACAAGTCAATGACAATGACCCCTTGGAGCAGGATTTAAAGTGCATTCTTTCTCTACCTTTCCACTTTCTATTTACTATAGAAAAAAAAATGGTTCCATTTCGGAATGTGAGAAAAATCAATGATTTTTGCTTGCAGTGCAAATGCAGCTAATGTAAAGCCAGGGTAATAATATAGTTGCAGGGCCCTCAAGGAGAACAACATTACAGTAATACTGATAGGGCTACCCTGGGTAAACAAGACATATTATTATTATTGTCATAATCAGTACATGAACGCAAATGTAAGTACATGTAGCGGTAACCAGCAAGACTCTCCAAGGAGCACAAATACGAACACCTGCCTGTTTTCAGCCTACACCCCCCCCCCTCTCCTTCATTGTTTGTCTCAGCAGCTGTATATTGTACAATGCATGTGATGTTATTATCATCTTTGAAGCTTGCATATATATATAAAGAATATCTGGACTTTGTGACCTCAAAATACAAAAAAGGGATTTAGACGAGCGGCCATGGGTGTCTACGCATTCAATGGATCAGCACAGGCCATTGTACAGTATGTACAGTATATCATACACGCACAGTACAGTGGTACAGATTTGCACAGATTTTCTGTCAACCTTAAACTAAGTTACTTACTTGTACTTGGTGTCAAAAAAAAAAAAAAAATTGTTAGATTGTTACTACATTCAAGCTTTTATTTTGATTCAGATTAATATACAAAATGTAGACAATGAAACAAACTGTGAGTAATGTGGTGCTTTTATGCGACTTGACATCCTTTTATTGATTATTTACATGTACATTATATGTACAGTACATGTTTACGTACCGGTATACAATTTGAAATTACAAGTTACAATTAAAATTAAATAAATATTATGATAACTATCATTTACATTCATTATATAAATATTCTTTTCTACCAATTTTCTGCCACTTACTGTAGCTTGATTCAACTTGTTCAAAATTGAGCCTATCATTTTAGTAGCAACTGGAATCAGTGATATATCATATTTATTTAGAAAACAAGAATATCATAAATGTTTCAGTTTATGTTTCAATATAAACAAAATATGCCCTGATTTACGCACTGTTCAACATTCAAATTCTGGGGCAGGATTTACCACCTACATGTATGGCATGGAAAGGGATGACATAAGAGGATTTAAATTCCTACCGTCTGAATCGTATGGTGGCCCTGAAGGGACATCGCGAATAGACTAAATCGTGAAAAATATGCGATAAAATTCACGATATCGTCAATTTTATCGCATATTTTTCACGAAGAAATTCACGAAATTGACGATATCGTGAACTTTATCGTGAACTTTTCACGATCGTGAATTTTATCGTGAAGTTCACGATATAAAGTTCACGATATCGTCAATTTTATCGTGTACTCTATCGTGTACTCTATCGTGTACTCTCCTGACGGGCGCTTCGTAAACAAAACCAGCCCTAGCTGGGGGAGACAGAGAGAAGAAAAAAAGGGAAAGGGAAAGAGAAGATAAAAGGAAAGAAAGAATAATAAGAAGAAAAGAGGGAAACGGGGGGGGGGGGGGGGGGGGGGGCGAAGGGCTCTTGCCTCCTCCTCACTCCCCCCCCCCTCCCCGCCAAAAAATAAATCAGAGAGAGAGAGAGAAGGGAAAGGGAAAGGGAAAGAGAAGATAAAAGGAAAGAAAGAAGAGGAAGAAGAAGAAAAGAGGAAAACGGGGGAAGGGCGAAGGACTCTTGCCCCCCCCCCCCCCCCCCCCCCCCCCCCCCCCCCGCCAAAAAATAAATCAGAGAGAGAGAGAGAAGGGAAAGGGAAAGGGAAAGAGAAGATAAAAGGAAAGAAAGAAGAGGAAGAAGAAGAAAAGAGGGAAACGGGGGCAAAGGGCTTTTGCCTCGTCCCCCGCCCCCCGCCAAAAAATAAATAAGAGAGAGAGAGAGAAGGAAAGGGAAAGAGAAGAAAGAAAGAGAAAAACGAAAAAGAGGGAGAATAGGAAAGAAAGGAAAAGAAAGAAAAGAAAGGAGGCAAGAGCCCTTCGCCCCTGTTTCCCTCTTTTCTTATTCTTTTTCCTCTTCTTTCTTTCCTTTTATATTTTCTTTCCCTCTCCCTTCTCTTTCCCTTTATGGCGGGAGGGGGGAGGGGGAGGTAAGAGCCTTTCGCCCTTCCCCCGTTTCCCTCTTTCCGTCTTCTTCTTCTTTCTTTCCTTTTATATTTTCTTTCCCTTTCCCTTTCCCTTCTCTCTATCTCTCTCTCTCTCCTATTTATTTGTTGGCGCGGGACTGGGAGGGGGGGGGGAGGAGGCAAGAGCCCCTCTTTTCTTCTTATTCTTCTTCCTTTCCTTTTTTATTCTCTTTCCCTTTCCCTTCTCTCTCTCTCTCTCTCTTATTTATTTTTTGGGCGGGGGGATGCAAGAGCCCTTCGCCCCCGTTTCCCTCTTTTCTTCTTCTTCTTCCTCTTCTTTCTTTCCTTTTATCTTCTCTTTCCCTTTCCCTTTCCCTTCTCTCTCTATCTCTTATTTATTTTTTTGGCGGGGGGTGGGGAGGGAGGAGGAGGCAAGAGCCCTTCGCCCTTCCCCCGTTTCCCTCTTTCCTTCTTATTCCTCTTCTTTCTTTCCTTTTATATTTTCTTTCCCTTTCCCTTCTCTCTCTTATTTATTTTTGGCGGGGGGGGGGGGGGGGGAGGAGGCAAGAGCCCTTCGCCCTTCCCCTGTTTCCCTCTTATTCCTCTTCTTTCTTTCCCTTTCCCTTCTCTCTCTCTCTCTCTCTCTCTTATTTATTTTTTTGGCGGGGGGGGGGGGAGGTAAGAGCCTTTCGCCCTTCCCCCGTTTCCCTCTTTCCTTCTTCCTCTTCTTTCTTTCCTTTTATATTTTCTTTCCCTTTCCCTTTCCCTTCTCTCTCTCCTTATTTATTTTTTGGCGGGGGGGGGGGGAGTGAGGAGGAGGCAAGAGCCCTTCGCCCTTCCCCCGTTTCCCTCTTTCCTTCTTATTCCTCTTCTTTCTTTCCTTTTATATTTTCTTTCCCTTTCCCTTTTTTCCTTCTCTCTTAGGCTGTTCACACCGCAATGAGATAGCGCGGTCTATCGTAGCGCTCCCTTTTTTCTAGCGCGCGCTAGACCGCGCTCTCTCTCGTGGACCACCCCCAAGAGGTGCTCCAGTGGCACGCCATTTTGGCTCGCCGCGGCTCGCTGTTGGGCGGACCGAAACGACGTTGTACCTTCCAAACCGCAGAGATAGCGCGGTCTAGCGCGGTCTATCTCTGCCGGTGTGAACAGCCTCTACGTCTCCCCCAGCTAGGGCTGGTTTTGTTTACGAAGCGCCCGTCAGGAGAGTACACGATAGAGTACACGATAAAATTGACGATATCGTGAACTTTATATCGTGAACTTTTCACGATAAAATTCACGATATCGTCAATTTCATCGTGAAAAGTTCACGATAAAGTTCACGATATCGTCAATTTTGTGAATTTCTTCGTGAAAAATATGCGATAAAATTGACGATATCGTGAATTTTATCGCATATTTTTCACGATTTAGTCTATTCGCGATGTCCCTTCAGGGCCACTATAGAATCGCCATGTAGCCAAATTTAGCGTTGCATTCACACTTGTAGGCCAACATGTATCTACATGTACATGTAGATGTACCTGTACGTGTCTATCAACTTCAAGAAGTTCTATTTGTTGTGTGTGTACTGCAACCACTTGCATTTAAGTTTATACATCCAATTCAGAGACAACTGCCCAAATTTAAAGTGATAGGCCTTTTTCAGTTGTCCCTAACTCCTAGAACTCTTTACCCCCTGTACTAACAAATTGCCATACTCTCACAGCTTTCAAAAGGTGTCTCAAAACACATGTGCATGGCTCAGATCAAGGGTACACTTACAAAAATGTAGATTGAACACTGGGAAATTGTTCAATTATCCAAAACCATGAGACCCAGACACAAATTAGCATTTTTATATTAAAAAGTACCATTGGGGGAAGCTCCAAACAAGTTTTCAGCTTCATTGAGTTAAAATTAAAGATTTTAGAGCAATTTTATGATGAAAAAAGGCCTATTTTAAGCACTTTTAACGTTACATTCAAAACATGCACTAATTGGATACCATATTTTTACTAATGGGATGCAAAACTTGTGATTTTTTTAAATCTTGATGTAGAATCTATGTAATAATTAACATTTCTGTTGAGTTAATTCCTATTATTTTACTTTCTTATTCCATTTACACGTGATACAATTTTTGTGATATGTACATAACTTTGGTGTCCTGCAAATTTCAAATCTTACTAACTGAAGAATGGTGTATAAATAATTGATTTATTTACAAGCTTGCAATGTTATAATGTTTAGTTTCACTTTATCTTTGATTTCTAATCAGATCATTTCATTCTGGGTCATGGTTTTAAAAATATTCAGATTTCTGAAAATGGAAAATGTTTGGTGTCCTGTAGTTATGAACAAACCATGCAACAGAATCTATACAAAAACTTATTGTATTCTTTCAAAATGATAATGCAATGGTGTATATAGGTGAATGAAGAGCACTGATAACATTGGATTCCCCATTTTAACTTGTATGTGTGATTTAATCAACAATGAATGGACACCGAGTTATGTACGTGACGAGTTATGTACGTACACCATGTTTTTTTTTCTTCAATAAGACCACCTATATTTAGTTATTTGTCATGGTAAGGTAGTAAACAATGTATAAGACATACACACGTCTGATTTGGTGAGAAGAATATTACAAAATATTGCAGTTTGAGCTTTTTCATGTCATGTACATAACTAAGACACCGTTATAAAAAGACACCGAGTTATGTACGTTACTACCAATCACAATTTGAAATAAATTATCATAAATGAATCAATTTATTTCTGTCAGCATGAATTGCACCCTTCTGCATTTTCATTTAAACAAACATTTATTGAATTTAAGGAACAAGAAGTTATAATTTGAATGTAAAACTACTTACTTTTGGTGTCCACAGTTATGTACGATTAAGTACAGAAATCTAACATTTCAGTCCTGAAATAGTAGTTTACAAACTATTTACACATTGCAAATTATGTTTCATTCAGGAAACACATCATTCCTTCAATTGAAGTCGATATTAGACTAATGCAAAACCATATCTGAAAATAAGGCAAAGAGAAAGCATCTAGAGAATAAGATGTACTGTACATAACTCGGTGTCCATATTTGTTTTGGCCAAATTCTAATAACTAAATTGAAAAAAGTTAATATGGCAATGGTTTTAAGTTTTGTTTAGGGTATGTTTTAACATCTCATGTACTTTGTTGAGAAAAATTTAAATTATAAGAGAAATATCAGCATGAAGTGGACACCGAGTTATGTACGTAACATTTTTGATGATGTGATATTTGGCTACTGATTGCCGCTTAACGGCAATTTGTTAAGGTCTGATTTTTTAGCTATGTGTTGCATAATGTTTGCAGATTACAAAATTAATGTTGCCACAGTCTATAATTGACTTTTAAAATTCACCTCATATGTAACACTTTTATGCCCTTGATCAGAGCCCTGCACATATCTTTTCTAATTTGTTGTAATTGTCCTTTCTGTTTGTAACTTATGTAGCTTTGTATGATAATGTTCTCTCTCTCTCTCTCTCTTTGTTTGATTGTTCAACTACAAGTATTTCTTGTTTATGAGTTTAATACATGTAACATTATTACCATGTAGAAAATGGACAAACGAGAGGGAGGTACATGTACAATGTAAGTGGTGTCATGTAAAACTTTTTGGGGTGCAATATCAGGGCTTGATTCTTACAGGTACTGTAGTCAGGTACCTGTGTACCGGTATGTACTGTATATGTAGTTCCTACATATACATGTAGATGCAGTCCTATAAACCCAAATAAATCCTTCTTTTTTTAATCGTCATATGATCTGTAATTCTATATGCAGAGAGTGATCACTGATCAGTGATTCATCCATTTTGTTACCAGTACATGACTGCGTAGATCTGATGATAGCCCTGAACTGAAGGATACAGACATACCAGAATAACATCATGGAGTCAATGAGCCAGTACACAATGGAGATTTACCAAGAGCAAACAAGAGGGTTGCACAAGACGAATCTGGGAAATTCTGAGCAAACCTTGATGATAAACAACTACATAAACAAGTCAACTTTTATCCACTCTGTCTATGATCATCCTGAATTTCTGATGGAATGATTGGAAAAAGCAGTCTTACAAATGTTAAATATACTTGAAATGCACTTTTAAAGAGCAGTTGAAAAATATGATTTTACCAAGGAGTTACTCTTGATCATAAACAATATATGTACAGGTATGTAAAGTGTACAAAATAAAAGCCCTTTCCTCACTCATAACCAGAAACTTTTGTACATTGCAGAGTGGACACAGTGTATGAAATTTTCAAAATTTTCCCCTGCGGTTCAGATACAAGAAATTTATTTGCTGCATAATAAATGGATTACAACTGACGCTTTGGGTACATTGAGTACAAGTTTCTTGCCGTAAGAATGGTCGTCCTTGACCATTCACATATAAGTTTCTGATTTTACAGTGCTAGGGGTGCTAGGCAACCCCAGCATCCCATACATGTAGCACCAAACCTACAGTACATGTACATGTACATGTAATGTATGTATACTGCCTGGACACTTTCCAATCCGCTGAGAGAATAACACACCTTCAATGCTTAAACAGAGACAGATTAGTGGGATGCATGTGATGTACACATGTATTAAGGGAAGGGGAAAAGATGATTGATTACGGTAAAGAAAAGTTATTTCTTAAACAGACAGAGTCTGGACTACCTCAAACCCGGTACCGGAACAGTAGAATAATAAAGTACACTGCCCTACAAATGTAAGTGGACACCATCGCAATACTTCCAGGAACAGGAAATTGGGTTGGCTTAGAAGTAGGAAACAATAAAGTGATTACTAATTACATAACAGTAGGGGGCATAACTATTTAGAAGACTACAATATTTCCCAGTGGAGTGTCTGGGATTGAATAGGGGTCTATTTTGGTATGTGACATGTGGATTTGATTTTGAAATTCTTTTTCACAGTTCAAGACACTGTTTTCGCTTACTTATAAAATTTGTGACGAGCCTTTTTGTTTCTTTATCATCAATACTGAATAGTAATTTATAATTGTAAATGAATTGCTAAGTGTGTGTACACAGTTCATTGATTTTATAGCATGAATCTTTTTCCAAGGTTTTACACAAAGCTATTTTTTTTTTTTTTTTTTTTACTAAAAGTATGAAGTTAACCATGCAAAGGGCAGCCTAAAATGTGATCATTATACCTACAGTGTACATGTACTGTAGTACCGGTACAGTGTAATAAACAGGGTACCGGTACACAATTTCCACTTTCATTTTGCATAGAATACCATTGTGTCAGCATAAGGGAGTTTACAGATACAATCTGCGCATGGGCAGATAAAGGTCATTTGTACCAAAATGGTAAAACTCACAGAGATGAATACTGGATATGTGCTCATGAAAGTTATGTACAGTAACATTATTCATTTATGCACCAACAGTACATTCTATGATACGCAGGTGGAAGTATTCTTTTCAAGAGGTCAAACAAAAGGTATTCATGAAGCACATCTAGGACTTTGGCAGTTATTATTCTAAGATGCTCGAAGTGCAACTTCTCCATGTGTAAAAGATCTGTGGATATTTGGGGTCATTTGTAACATGTGCTATCTGTAAACTCCCTTTTTATGCACATGAACTTTGGTCTAGTGCAAAGTTTTATTGAACAGACTAAAAAATATGTTCCAACATGAACAGTATGATTTATTGACACAACACATTTGGTATTATCGATCAAATGCACAATGTTGCACACTAGTGATGTACACGTACATGTACCGTATTTGCCGGTGATAAGGCAGCAGCGCCATATAGGCCGCACCCCTGATTTTGACATTTAAAAAAAAAAAAAAAAAAAAAAAAAAAAAAAAACTTTTGTCGAAGACGGATTTGATCTGTTGCGTACAAAAGGTGATGTGACTAAAATCACCACCTTAGACCGCTCGGCCATCCCGCACTGATGCTAGCCTAAGCAGTTTTCTGTGATGTATACATTGCGCCTCTCTCTTGTGTACTGAAATGGATTCAAAATAGCGACTTCGCGTGCTGGATGCTTCGCGGCAGCTCCGTTAAACGGGCCCTTCTTTTAATTTTGCAATGCATTGGCACGAACTTAGATCAAGATCTATCGGCAGATGTTGTTTTTGGAAGTTTATTTTCGTCTTCATGTCAACAATGCAAGATAAAATTGTCGGTAAGATGTGTGGAAATGTCCTGTACCATAGTGGTATAGTTATTGTACCGTTAGTAGTGCCATATGTGCAAATTCGTGCTGGTTTTGATTTACCTTTTTTTTTTTTTTTACTCTTTCGCCGCATAGGCCGCCCCCCGACTTTTGATATTTTCTCTTCCAAAAATACTGTGGCCTTTGCGCCGGTAAATACGGTAGGTTAAAGAAAAAGTGACTTTTCTCTACAATTTGCCAATCTAAACAAATTGGAACACCAGAAACATTTATAATACACATGTACGTGTACATTGTACAGTACATGTCACCTACAATACATGGAAAGCAGTCTCAGCAGTGGAAACACACAACAACTGTACATGTGTCAAGCACTATTGATCGCAAGACTGAACCTGAACTTTGTGAATTCTGGAGGTATCTCTCTGTACTCCTCTGAGCACTACAGATCAATGCAGTGAACTTTGCACAAGACTCCCTGAGGAGACTGTCAGCCTACAGCCTGCGCAGTTCATGCCCCAACACTAGCAAACAATCGCATTCCCAGGCTTACTCATGAGACGCCTATTTTTGTGTAGGAATTCCTGCCCCTTTGTAAAGTACATAAAGTGTCTGTTGTACACTTTCCCGGTGAGTTTCTGCATAATAATGCGCTAGAATACATGAATGTAGAACTATACATTGTAGTCTTTGTAGATGCTATTTTTTTTACAGACAGATTCCTTTTTGAAATTATTCTTTCTCCATGTAAACTGGGGCTTTCTCTCATAGGTGCATAGGTATGTACATGTAATACATGTAGGCATGTGCAATATGAACAACTCTTTTCATAATTGTTTTAAATTTATTTGGTGAATAAAATAACTTGATTAACTTCAGTCTTCTGAACTAAAAACAACAACACTGGAGTGACAGGGACAGAAAATTAAATGTACAATTTTGCCTCGGACTGTCGTGTCCAAATTCCAATCGGTTCATAATAACATTTACACATAATACACATACTGTCTCAATGAGGTCTACACTGAGACAAGTGTCGTCTACATGTACATGTACTTCAGTGCATATTTGCACAAACAAGCAATCAATAAAAATTCATGAAAACCAAATCATGAATTTTATTTTCAAAAATCCTACATCGTGTATAATTTTGAAGAAAAAAAACTTCCCTTTTTAATGACTTTAATACTATTAATAATAGTGTACACACACAAACAAAAAAGATCATTTCAAATATTATCAATGAATTGGATAGAGGCATTCTAGAGAAACTCAGGTGTTTTTTCTTAACATGTGTGTGTGGGTGATTGTGCTTGTGATTTTTGTTAAAGATTACAAAAAAAGAATGTATCAGAGGTAACACATGTACATGTAGTACATGTACAGATGAATAGGGAGGAAATGATATCACAGACTCATGTGCAAGTTGCCAATTCAACCGATAAATCTAATCTCCTGAACAAGTTGTAGTCTGCTTTTCCTCATCCTTTCTTTTTATCTGTCTCTTTTCTGTACATGTATTTATTGAAAAGTAAATCATGGTGAGACTTTTTCCTACATGTATCAGGTGCATTATGGTAGAACAAAATTTATACTGTGATTAAACTCATGCCTTACTAAAGTTTGTTTCAGACTTCAGTTATAATTCTTTCAATACTTCAAAGTCAGAACAAATAATTTGTTTATTTCTTAATATTTTGTTATATGTTTTATCGAGTCAAACATAATCACTACATTATGTTTACAATATACATGTACAATGTATACAAATATAAAGGCGATTGAAATATAAAATATGAAATATTGTGCCTGAACTGGAATAATATTTTTTTTAAAGTGCTTGCTTCTGGTCTTCCATTAATTATACAAAAGGAATGGCAATCTTTCAAACAAACTGAATTAGATGAAACTGAAACCACAAAATTTACTTGAAAAATTAGGTAACTGAAAAGATTAACAAACTCAGACAAATACTTTTTTGATACATTCAACAATTGAGATCACTAAAATCTAGACCCCTTTGTGAACCTCAAATGTGTAAATTGGTCATAGCACACTGATTACCTGAGATTAGACTAGTTACGGTATTAATAACCAGATATAAGTACTGTACAGTACATTGAACTCTAGACTATATTATAATTACCGGTATTATACAAATAATACACAGATGAGAGTGCGTTATGGTCGATGCAGCACATGAGGGTGTTCGCTATGGTACCATTGTGAATACCCGAATAGCGCTGCATCACCGTAACGTTGCGAACGAAAACCTGTGTATTATTTGTTTTATAAAATGGGTTGACATTCTTACTTAGCAAGGCTGTAAGATGTCTCCCCGCAACCTTTATCTACCGTTGTTATCACCAAAATGCACCCTATGCAGATGGTACCGTGCATATATAGTGTAGTAAAAATTAATGCACGGTCACATGATCCATTTTGCCTATTCTCATTGGCTACATTCTTGAACCCATTTTATAAATGTTTATAATGTACATGAAGGCTAAAGATCGCTTGACCAAAAAATCCATCTGCTTACAACATGTAGTTTATCAAATATTGTCTCCTGACCAGAGCTCTCTCCTCCAAGACATATAGGAGAGTGCTTCTGTGAAGCCAGAGGTGGTCTCGGTGGAACATATTCCTGAACGAAACAGACTGATTTTTCTGGCTAAAGATTGCAAAATATTTTCCTTGACATTCCCTAGATCTAGGGAAAACGTGAACTATTCCTTTTCCCGCCCCCCCCCCCCCAAACTGGCAAAATTCAGCGAGCATACAGGATTTCAAATGTCTCCAGTGGGCAACTCCAACAGTGTCACGGCATTCACGCCGTGCAATTTATACTGAGCTGCAGTAACTGTACGTACTACACTTCTGCAGTACCTAGCGCCAGCTAAACATTTACATACACATCCTTCAATGTTTCATTTGAGCAGTGCAATTTTCTTTTTTGAATGTGATGTGAATGAAAGTACAGTACATGTTATTACAGAAGTGTTCAAGGAATCAGGTTTGCAAGGAATGATACATACAGGTGGAAGGGATATTTAAATGAAATATAGACTTGCTAGACAAGATCTACAATGACTCATTCTCGGAACAAGCTAAAACTTTTCGCAAGTTGAGGAACATCATACTGTACTATTCGATGTTCCTTTGATCGAATAGTTTTAGCTAGACCCTTGAGTGTCATTGTATATTTGTATAGTAGTGTCTGGTACTAGTAGTAGTACTACATGTAGCTAGGCCTACATACTAACATAGATTTACACAGCCTCACAGGCCATGTACACTGTCACATGCATATGCCACAGGTCTAACTATAGACCGAATTTTCCGTCTCTTTCGTTCGTTAGCCTCTTATTGGGGTAGGGTCGGCCGGCTCTCTCTTTAGAGACGGAAGCCGTTTATACACATGTCCTTGCTAACGCCACGGCCAGTCCTGGTCGTAGCGTTTTGCCCCCAAAATCCCCCAAAATGTCATTTTACCTCGAGCATGTTATATTGTAAATTAGGCCTAGGCTATAATAAATCAGTTCCACTTACCAACTTGACTGAAATTATCAGTTTAATAGTCCCTTTTTAGGAAATTATGGGTCAAAATCGAAATCCATTTTGAAAATCTTTTTCAACATGGATTCCGATTTTGACCCATAATTTCCTAAAAAGGGACGATTAAACTGATTATTTCAGTCAAGTTGGTAAGTGGAACTGATTTATTATAGGCTAGGCCTAATTTACAAATACAATATAACATGCTCGAGGTAAAATGACATTTTGGGGATTTTGGGGGCAAAACGCTACGACCAGGACTGGCCGTGGCGTTAGCAAGGACATGTGTATAAACGGCTTCCGTCTCTAAAGAGAGAGCCGACCCTACCCCAATAAGAGGCTAACGAACGAAAGAGACGGAAAATTCGGTCTAGTCTAACTATAGCTGTCACAGACATGGCATCGATGTCAACTCAAAAATCAAAATAAACTTTAGATAATTCACAGCATTTGCTGAGATTGTCCAGACATGATTCTCACAAGAATGTAACTCTAGAATATATAGAACTCAGTCGAACTAATGAAATTAAAAGAATTTCAAAGGTTACTTTTTAACCTTTGAAAACAAATGCGTAGACTATACTGGACCGGACTGATGGTTCCCCATCACACACAATGGCCCGAATTCACAAAGCAAGGTTTGAGCTCAGACCAAGGTTTGACCTCAAACCTCCTTTTGTTTCGCCAAACCTCCTTTTGTTATTTACAAACCTGGTTTGTAAATAACAAAGGGAGGTTTGGCGAAACAAAAGGAGGTTTGAGCACAAACCTTGGTCTGAGCTCAAACCTTGCTTTGTGAATTCGGGCCAATGCGTTCGGATCGGATGGCCGTTGGACAGCCGAGCAGCTCCCTAGCCCTCGCCTCACATCACCTCAGCGTCGTTAGATCTGGAGCTGGCATCAGCATCACCCACGCATTTAAACCCTAGCTTGCCAATCACTCTTAAATCTTGTTTTTTTGGAATAAAAATGTATATTTTATTATAATACTTACCAGTGACGTTATAGAAATAAACACCACATCTAACCAGGCAGAGTAATTCCAAAGCGAATGCCAACGCTAGAGAACACAACCGGTACGGTGCACATATCGCGATCGGGTGGGGCTCGAATTCGCATGCACAGTATACTAGTACAGTAGTCGAATACGGAGCAAATTATTACCCTCACTCTCAGCATGTATGTTGCAGTTCCATTCATATTTCAACAGCCAAAAATAACGCGCGCGGATCGAAAGAAATGTAAATAGATAAATTTCTTTAAAAAGTTTTCAAATCTCTATCATTCAAAATATAACTGTTAAAGGGAAAGGTTCGCTCAATTTTTTTTCCCGCTCCCGTTTGTGGCGCTGATCCTTTGGGAACTAAGTCTCCCGTATCGTCCCACGAAAATTTAGGGTAAATTAAATGCCCCTCAAAATTTCCTCATTTTTATTAGGCTACAAAGCCAGCTCAGAATTGCTTTTTACTGTAAAGTTTCATGAATTCAATTAACTAAATCAAATTATATCTTCCCCCAGTGGGCGGATCCAGGGGGGGGGGGCGGGGGAAAACCTTTAAAAAAACACCTTTTCAAGTTGAAGCTCCGGGCCCCTCCCCTGGCGCTCAAGGGCCAGGGGGTGCGATAAGTTTTTTGCAAATCATTAGAGGGCCAAACAAAATAATTAATGCTCACTCGTGAACCTTCAATTTTGTGCCTATAGTCTGTCCTTGTCGATGTTGTTGTCGTCACTTGATGTCGGTCTCTTGGGATGTACGTGCTCCAAAATGCAGTATTACTTGAAAAGCCTGGAAAATATCCTCGCTTGTCGTGGTCGCTGAAAGTCCCGCAGATAGTGATTCAAATTCCCAAGATGTGTCAGATAAAGCAACGAAAAAGGCAAATAAATTATGAGGATGGGGCACAGAGGCGTAGGTACGGGGCGGAGGGGGGGGGGTGCCTCCTCCCCCTCCCCCAATCGAATCCCCCCCCCCAAAAAAAAAAAGGTGAGAGTGAGGGGAGAGATGAAGGAAAAGGAAAAAGAACGTGAAATAATATCAAGAGGAAGATTGCTCGAAAGCTCTCTTAAAAAATTACAATGTTATGTGAATCAGTAATCTTGGGACAACAATGAAATCAAATCACTTTAAAATGCCAATTTTCTCACTCAAGGGCTATACATCCCCTCCCGGCCTGGTCAATCTGCCCCGGCCCTAAACTTTTGACAATTATCTACAGCGTTTTTTAACCGATGAGCCGCAAGAATATTTTAGGATAACGTAAATTCATGAAACTAGTATCAGAAACCGCAAGATGCCAAGGCAGAATAGTTGGGTATTTTAATGAGGAAATAATATCTCAGAGACAGTAAAGTGTCTTTTCCCCTTGCTCGCTTCGCTCGCTCGCAAACTTTAGCCAAATGGGGTAGTTTCAGCATGGACTTGGTTACAGGCAGCGAGGGCCATGAATATCCCCATGATCATAAATATGACAATACTCGGCCACCTCGTTACAGGAATATCGACTTGATTCGGGCAGCATAGGGCCCGATTTAATCTTAATTCATTCTATTTTTAAAATCAAAATGAAATTAATACCACAACATAATAGTGTTTCTTTTCCCCTCGTTTGCTTCACTTCTCTCAAAATTGAAAGATCAAGATGTAGCAAAGATGAACTGAATATAATAATTTTCCATTTTATCTAATGTTTATAGATGACAGAAATAACCTTTTTTCCATAATGAAAGTCATCCTTTTCGCTTGCCTCGATCGCTTCGTTTCCTCACGCAAAATTGTAATCGTTCGTATGTGTATGAGGGACAGGTACAAAGAAATCATTGGGGTTACGCAAAACTTTTTACCCTCTAAAAGGGTGCAGTGACTAATAAACAATTGAAATACGCTGATTTCAAAATGAATGAGCCCATGCAAGCTACCTACTAGCCACTGGTAGTTTAATGGCTTTAACAATTTTAATTGTCGATCCACTTATAAGCAAAAAAAACTTTTGTGGCTTAAAGTGTGCTGACGGCATGCAGCAAACAGCAAATCAGCTGAGAAATTGCTTTTCTAACGAGTTTTTGTTTGTTTGTAGTATAACAAGTTGAAGAATTTTTTTTCAATCACGCGAATATCGATCATAATTATGTTTTGGAACTGGGGCCGGGGCGACGACGTCAAACGTTATGCGAGATATTTTGGAGCAATCGGACGCTTCCTGACATCAACACTATACGATTTCACTTGGATACTTTGTTGGGGGAGGTTAGCAACTTATTCCCGTCATCTTTAACCCTCTTCAGATGATGAACGCATTTTGTAAAACTCTATACCCTCTCCCCATTCACTTATCTTATAAAGCAATAACATCACTGTGTTTGATGATGTATTTTAAATAGGGATTTGCCAATACTTGAAAAAATGCATTAAAAAAATTCATGTACAAAACAGCCTCTTTTACACATGACTTGGAAACTGCCGAACTTGATTTGGGGGTCATTTAAAAGAAAGACGCCCCCCTCCCCTCCCCCTCCTACTTTACAAATTCCAGTATCCATCCATAGTACGCAGACACTACCCTTTTTGTTGCAGATTTTTTTTTTTTTTTTACTTTGGCAGTTTTATTTACTTTTTTTATTTTTTCTTCCTGTAGTTTACTACATAATAGATGCGAACTTGACGTGGACATTATTTTTAGGTTTAGACCCAACTTGTTTAGACGGAGTCTGACCCGGAGTCTGAGCACTGATGATTTTGTTCGAGAAAAAAAAAAAATATCTCTGAGTAGCCAAATTGTACTGTAATTGTAAACAAGAGATGGCGCCAGACCACTTGTTTGACTACAGCCATCTACGAAATGGCAACGTGTGTGACTAACGGAATTTTATGCAATCCAGCCTGTCTGCCTCCCTCTCTCTTCTGCCTGACTCTCTCACTGTCTTCGCACTCTCTTTTGTAATTCCTCGAATACTCGGTCCAATATTTGTTCTACACTCCATATTATGGGTTCAGGGGCGGATCCAGAGTTGGGGAGGGAGGGGGGGGGGGGGGGGGGGGGGGGAGGGGCACAGGGGGCACGTGCCCCCGGCCCCAAAAATAAAATAAAAATTAGTGCGCACTACCCCCACCCCCCCCCCCCCCCGTTGCGATTTGTATGGGACCAAAAAAATTATATATATTTATATATGTCCTCTTACCCCCCGTGTGCCCCCCAGTGTGCCCCCCGGGTAGAAATTCCTGGATCCACCCCTGGGGCTGGCTTATATCTTTTATCCTCAATCATTCTCTCTCTCTCTCTCTCTCTCTCTCTCTCCCTCTCTCTTTCCCTCTTTGATTCACTGTCTAGCTCTCTGTTTCTCTCTCTCTCTCTCTCTCTCTCTCTCTCTCTCTCTTTTTCTCTCTTTTTCTCTGTCTCCCATCTGCCCCTGTTATCTGCCTCTTCCTCATTTTTAATCTTTTTAAAAATGTTTAGGTCTACCATCAACTCATCTTTTGACCAACTACACACACACATAGAAATTGATTTGTCCATAAGCCATAAATTTCCTCATATTTTACAAAACGATTTTATTTCCAATTTCCATTTTACGCTTTATATAGGCTACACGAATACCTTCCGCTTTTCATAATTAACAAATTGAGACAGTACAAATTAGAACAACATGAATGGCAGTGGCTGATGTGATCTTGATGACTAATGAAATACATCTACATTGGTAAGAGAAATTAATCAACGAAGAAAATGTCTCTGATATAAATACTGTTATAAATATTGTTTGCATCTTACTCTTCGTGATATAAAAAATAAGAGCAACCTGTTCAAAGGAATTGGGGAGCTTTCATCGTCAACATGACTCCATTCTTACAAACCATAACCCATGCAGTGAAATCGTTAAAGTGCAGGTGTCATGGAACAATTATATAAGTGGGTGTGGGTTGCTCAATAACTGATAACATGGGGTCTAGATATGAGTGACAGTTCATTTAGTAAATATGAGTTTAAAGTGAAGTACTTGAGCTCATTGAGCCCATCCATTCATTCTACAGATTATGCTAAGGATTGGAGAAGTATAGGCCTAGCTGAAAGTACCGTTTACATAAGAAGAAAATGTATAACATGAAAAATGGACATTATTATGAAAAGCGTTTATAATCTCACGAATTAAGGACATAGAGTTCAAGGGTTAGGAACGGGGTCGCAGCCGGGGTACCAGCCGCTGTTCCAGCCGGGGTCGCAGCCGGGGTACCAGCCGCTGTTCCACCCGGGGTACCAGCCGGTGTACCAGCCGGGGTAGCAGCGGCACCTGGTGCATCAGCCGCAGCGCTATCGGTTACACCTGCAGCGGTTCCAGGGATACCATCGGCACCAGTACCTGTACCCCCTTCAGCTGCATCAACGTCAGCCTCATCTTCACCACTCTCTTGACTACTCTCTTGACCACTCTCTTCTTCGTTGTCATCGTCACGCCTTTTTCGATTGCCTGAAGAGGAACATAATGATAGTGATAATATTATTAATAGTAATAATAAAAGTAATATGAATGATAATGATGATGATAATAATAGTACTAATAATGATAAAAACAATGATAATGATAAAAATGATAATAATAATAATAATAATAATAATAATAATAATAATAATAATAATAATAATGATAATAATAATTTAATAATAATAATAATGATAATAATAATGATAATAATAATGATAATAATAATGATAATAATTATGATAATAACAGTAATCATAATAATGATGATGATGATACTTATGATAATAACACTAATAAATGAAAAAAACAGGGACAAAAATGTTGTTACATTTACCCATAAATTTATTCAAGTGAAATAACTTTATATCCATAATTAATCCATAAGTAATCGTAACATTTTTTCTGAGTGTGTTTCGTAATTTTTCTTTTAAAACACGTCGACTCATTTTGAAGTTTAATGAAGTAAACGATGGTCTATTTTGTTCTTAATATTAAAAAATATCGACTTTTCACCGCGTCATTCTTCTAAAGAAATTAAGAGAAAATGCAAGTCTCAATTTTACCTTGAGTGCGGGGGCACAACTCCAATGTTGAACTTGAAGTTCCTGTAATATCCGTGTCGCACACGATGTCCAGAATTACGCAAGCAGACGTGGCCGTCACACCACCTTCCAGACAAATGGAAGCGACGATGTCTGCGGGTAAACGACGAGGCAGGAGACCATTGACGAACTCATCAGAACATGTAGTTTTTTCTTCCTCCGTTGCGGCGTTGTACTCCTCGCAAATTCCTGATCTTTGTATCCTTCCGAGAATGGTGTTGATACGCCTTTCGCCGTGTCGGCCTTGGGGATGCGCTAAAACGATAATGGAATATCAAACATGATTTATAGAATGAGTTGTAATAAGAGGATGCAGTGCCAATTAAATATCTCTTCCTCTTCCTCTTCTTCCTCTTCTTCTTCTTCTTCTTCTTCTTCTTCGCTATCGTCACGCCTTTTGCGATTACCTGAAGAGAAACATAATGATAATGATAATATTATCATTAGTAATAATGATATTAGGAATGATGATGATGATGATGATGATAATATTAATACTAATAATGAAAGTAATAATAATAATGATAAAAACAATAATAATAATAATAATACACTGTCGCTCATATAGTTGGAATATTTTTGTTTGACCCCAATTTATGGAATTATTTTAAAAATAATTTAAAAATAATAGATCTAGATAATAGTATACATTCTCAGATTTTATTGAATAATATTTTGACAATGTGTGTTTTGCGTGACTGCTAAAGCATGTGTATGCTACTGTGCTTATCAATTAGGGGACCTACGCCCTTAAGTCATAAATGACAGTAATGAGGATTAATGCCCCACAAAAGGGCACTAATATAGCACATTGACACGGTTTTGATCCTATGCCTCACAGTTACGAGGCCATTGCTTTGTCACTGAACCATGACTGTACGCAGTGGGGGCTAGGGTAGGGGGAAGTTTCCATAAATAAAAATAAAATAAAAAAAATGCAATAAATTTTCATTAATTTATTGCAGTTTACCCCGGTTCCCAAAATAAAAAATCCTCTGTGTGCCCATGTCTTAAGCCATAATGCATAATAACAATAATAATAATAATAATAATTATAATAATGATGATGATGACAATTACGATAATAACACTAATATATAAAAAGAAGAGGGAAAAGAGTATGGTCACATTTCCCAATAAATTTTAGTTAAGTGAAATAACTTTATATCAATATTTCTTAAAAGTGATCGTAACATTTTTGATAAGTGTGTTTCGTAGTTTTACTTTTAAAACAAGTAAACTCACCTTGAATTTAAATGAAGTAAACGATAAGCTATTTGTTCATAATCTTAAAAAGTATCGACTTTTCACCGCGTCATTCTTCTAAAGAAATTAAGAGAAAATACAAGTCTCAATTTTACCTTGAGAGCGGGGGCAGGTTTCCAATGTTGAAGTTCCTGTAGTATCCGTGGCGCACACGATGTCCAGAATTACGCAAGCAGACGTGGCCGTCACACCACCTTCCAGACAAATGGAAGCGACGATGTCTGCGGGTGAACGACGAGGCAGGAGACCATTGACGAACTCATCAGAACATGTAGTTTTTTCTTCCTCCGTTGCGGCGTTGTACTCCTCGCAAATTCCTGATCTTTGTATCCTTTCGAGAATGGTGTTGATACGCCTTTCGCCGTGTCGGCCTTGGGGATGCGCTAAAACGATAATGAAATATCAAACATGATTTATAGAATGAGTTGTAATAAGAGGATGCAATGCCAATTAAATATCATTATCCAGAATGTTATTTTATGAATGACATTCTTCATGTTTTTTCCTGCTGAGTAATTTTAATTATGTTTTGTGTGAGAATCACATATTTATAAGATTCGATAGAATGAAGAAGAAAAAATACAAAATACATGGTACCAAACAAAAATTAAAACAAAATAAAATCAAAGAGGCAGACAAAAGTTTTGTGTGAGAGTTCTATTGATTTGATACATATCTACTTGTTAATTCATGGAGTAAAAAGGCACTTACCTTCTGAAACTAGCGCTAAGAGGCATAGCAAAATGCACGCTGTCATCACGGTATGTTGCTTCATCTGTTGAAAATAGAAACAATATCGGAACAATAATGAGAGTTTGTTTTTCTTCTGCGAAAGCAAGGATATTAGCCTTTGACAGAAAATACGACCATCCCTTTGCGAACTTACACAGAGTCACAGACCAATGTCGGAACTGTTCGCTACCCCGAGTTTTTACCTCAATAATCAATGAATCACAGTATAATCATGGAGATATATATCTCCATGGTATAATAATAATTGAGGCCAAAAAACTACAAAGAGAAAGCCTGTTTATATACTGTATAACCCCATCAAATTCTAACCGAATTGCAACATCGATCAACGTCGATCTTACATCAAGAAGAAAAAGTATTTACGGAAAATCCAAAATTCAAGATGCCTCTTATCAATATTGATTATTAATTCGGATGATATACTTACATTCAAATTTATGTCGATACTTGTATATTCAAGCTGATGAGGTGCACAAAATTGCTGTATCGGTTCTGCGACTCCTAACTTTGAGAATTCTTTGCCAGTCAAGAGGTTTATATAGAGAAATTCGAAACACTCTGAAGTAGAATGACCTGGCGTCACATTATTTTATAGAGTCATCATATAATTTTTTAGTTCCTCTATAGCCTGTTCATCAAAGCTGAAGGCTTACTGAGAAATGAACCCTGCCACTGGCTGCCAGGTGTTAGTCATGGTTGCTCACAATAAACAAAACAGGACAAAACACCACAAAACAAGGTAACAATCAGGAACTAGGGACTTGAATATTAATCCATTATAGAGGGCAATCACACCCTTGTAATTTATATGAAAGCAGAAACATAAGATAAACAAAATGGCGAAAGTTTGAAATAAATCGGATCAATAATAATTTCTTGAATATTAATCAATTAATCCATCCATTCATTCATGGTATTCGTTCGTTCATTTATTCATCAATTCAATCAAACTGGTTTATAAGTGTAGTAGCCATAGGACTTAAATGCATATGGATTTGAATTTTTTTGAAAATCTTGAATTTGATGAGACATAAACAAGACCGTTTTACGCAATGCCAATAACATGGCATTAAGAAAACAAACAAGAAAGAGATTTCGTTTATCAAGGCAAGGGCTTGATTTAATTAATATCAGTAAACATGGTAAAAGAGCATTTATTAATCATGGAGTTCTAAGTCTGACTTACAGTCAGAACAAAGTATCATGCATTTTGAATGTTCATCGGAAAGAAACTCAGTTTCTTTAGTCCAAGTGTTTCGACAGAGATTTTAGTTTACTGAGCCTGTTAAAAATGAATAAACATATTTTTACAACTTTTACAAGTTACCAATGAAATATCATTACTTTAATTTACGAAATTATTAAACCATGAGCAGATTCCTGATGAATCCTACTTTTGAGATTACCTTTAGACATTTCTTGTCAACTGATATGATTTCTCGCCTGCCCTTCCTCGAATAATTAAGCAGTGACAATGACATCACAAAGAAGCGATGATGCCATTTCTCGAGAATCTGACGTATACACGGGTGACACATCTATTCGTTGTCACGTCTTTGGCACAACTACGACTTTGACGTTGGGATCGCGAGAATTTTGATCATCCTAGGGATATTTTGAGGTTTCTCGCAGCTTCATCTGCCAAAAAGAATAGTCATTCGACACGAACTTGATTTGCTCTTGTGACGGCCGATCCCTCATACTGACCATTCAAGAGGTCTCTTATTTTGACCAGCCCACTTTAATAATTTGCCATATTTGGCAGTTTGGCACCCTCGAGTTTTAAAGTTTCAGGTGTCACAATACATTGCAAATACAATGTAACACAAAAGTAAGGTATGATTACTTGCCGCGTCAAAATAAGATAAAACACCTATTTACATTCATTATCATGTCATTAAACAAATAGGTACATGCAAAATCATTGTTCAATTAATAATTTTTTTTTTAAATCCACAGAGAAGGGAATGACGAAACTTTATTTTTGAGAAAAAACAACAACCCCAAAACAAAAACAATGGTCTGTATTCAGAGCGTAAGAAGAGATTTTGATTGGTGTTGTTTTCTTTTTAAGCAAATTGTGTATTTGTTTCTTTTATGTAGAGACGATAGTAATAAAGAATATAAGAATGAATTTACGACATTTCATTAATTTTATGAACAGCCAAATACAAATATGAATTTTAACCCTTTAAGATTTGTAATTTTCTTCTTCTTCTTCTTAAACTGTGATATCCAACATTGTTTTTTCATTGTCAGAATGAAGTACTTAATTCAACCTTTGTATTCATTATGTATATTTATCTCACCAATGAATCGGTTATGACAGAATTTTAAAATCACAATCATGAGCATTTAATTTCTGATGGGGGGGGGGGGTGTCTTTTTTGGACGGCTTTGGGTTGTTTTGCGATCTGATTTAATTTCTCTCATTACCCATTGTCGATGGTTCTCCAAATTTATTTTGTACATTAGTGCACTTATTCCCACTCATACTCAACTAAAATTGTTTGCCAAAAGTGATACTGTTGTGCAATAAGCCTAAAATTTCTGATATTGCCTAACTTTTTTAAATTTTAATAACTACTTATCGACATCTTTGATACATTCCTAAATCAGTTATAATATTGCTGTGTTATGTTGTTGTATTGATTTCGTATTTTGATGTAATGCTTGTACTATAAAGTAAATATCTGATTACTTCGTAAACACAGACAAAACCAGCCCTGAGCTGCATGTACTGTTTAAAATAAATAAACAAACAATTACATTACATTTTTATTTTTAAACACAAAGTCGATTTCTGATTCCAAAACCTCGTTAATGCCGAATAATGCGGTTGGCCTACTACCAGGAGGGGCAGGCGGGCAAAACCCCCACACCGTTAGTGTCTTACGAAATGTTGTCAGTAATTTTTGTATGTGTGTTTGTGTTTACTTTGATTTCTTAATTGTTTTGACTGTTTTATGTTGATTTGCGATTCATCGCCCTCAACTGAGCCAGTTTAAGATGGCTGATGACTTGCCCTCTCCTATCAAAATCCTCTTAATGCCACTAATTTTCTGCAGGCGTTGCTGGCATTATTGGAAATAATTATTGATAGTAAAGTAGCTTCACGCAGTTGATATTACATCGATATGGTTATTTTTTATATTCTTCAGGGCGCCATCTATTTACAGATAGTCCAAGCTGGCCTTGAGTAGTATGTGTTTACTCTACAATGTCTACAAGAAACCCCACATATGCAAATATAAATTTCATCTTCTTTCTTACTCTGTCTCTCTGTCTCTCTCTCACTCTCTCTCTCTCTCTCTCCCTCTCTCTCTCTCTCTCTCCCTCTGCTTCATATCGATGATGCCAAATCGCGAGCCCGCAATGCCAATAGGCTTGGTATAGCATTAAATAATAAAAAAAGCAAAGTCATTAAATCCTACTGCGTGCTATACTGATCCATTAATTACAACAGCCACTTGGTAAGTTATCCTAATTATTACGCCCTCGAAATTAAGATTAATAATGAAACAAAAGTATTTCAGAGAAAAAAAGATCCTGAAGAAAAAAAAAGTGAATATGGTTGTTTATGCATGTGGGATATGTGAGTTATAAGCGATGTAGTCTGAAACATTAACGTCAAGAACTTGATAAATTAATTCCAAAGATCTATACAGACATCGACTCATGAATTCATGTAGTCAAACTTAAAGGCATAATTCTCACTATAATATATATATATATACAAAAGCTAATTGAAAAGCAATTCTATGCATTCGCACTGAACAAAAATGATAAGCTAATTAACCTATTTCATTAATTAAATCTTGAAATCATAAAAATTTACGTCACCTGCGTGAAGGGATTTTCCGAATCGTCCCCAATGTTTTGTAATTATTTTTGACGAACGATTCGAAAATTGATCACGACAGCAAAGTCGAAATGATACAAATCTACTCCTAGAGGAGGATTATAGTTCTTTCTATATAAGCTACGAGTTTGAAAATATTCAAAGCAAGGTCGCATCGTAGCGGTAGTGGTATATCTGAGATCACTCTGAGTTTATTATCATCCAGCAGTTTCGGAAGAACGTCACTTCGTTCAAAGTAAGTTGCAATCATTCATTACCGCCGTAAATTATGTGTAATTTTAAGTTTGTTACTATAGTGTGAATGATAGTTAAAGCGATATCGTTGCATGAAAACATTTCAGTTAATTATTTTTCAGTTTAGCTGTGACCGCATTAATTTCGGTTAATGTTATTCGCCGCACATCTTTATGAGTTTAAAGTGCCTTCGAACAAAGCCAAACTAGGTCAATCGCTGGAAAGATGAATTCATTTTTTTTTTTTTTTTAACTGGATGGTAGGGACATCGATGGAGGAATGAGAGTCGTTATACTTCCTATAATGATTTTGACAATAATTAATGAATTGACGATAGCTTGACACTTCTATACGACGTAGTGCCTCTCATCATAATATACACACTAAGAAATAAGGGCGCAATTGGTGTGCAGATCTGCTCCCATCATCTGACAGAGGGTGCTGGTCTGCTCTTTTTAGGGTGCAGTACTTGGCAAGCGGCGTATATGTGCACCATAATGGGGGTGCGAGAAGTTGGAGGCTTTGCAATATGCACACAGCGTAGCATATTTCAAACCTTAATGATTAATAAATAATAATTCAAAGTCGAATATGTCCTCAAGATTGTGTCGATATTCGAAGAATAGGATTAATCATGTTCTAAGATAAAAAGATTATTTCACTTAAGTGTTTAAATTTTTTTTATTACAAAAAGCAATGAGCGCAATATCATTTGAATCAAATTGGGGTCAGTACATCTTCTATACACACTGTCGACACCTCTTAGAGTTAGGTTCAGGTTTATAATAAGCATGCAAACCCAGCTTTCATCAACCAATCGCTGGCTCAATCGGTAATTCCTTCCTATTTTTGCCTTTATAAAAAGCGAGGCAAAGCAAAATATAATAAATTTGTTGTTGTTGTTATCGTTGTTTCGGTTTATAGGCGTTTATCATTTTAATTGGTTGTGACCTCTTTCCAAGCCGCTTTGATTCATTAACTTGATTCATTACGGATGGCTTGCCTAGATTTAAACAAAGACGCAAGCGGACTCGACGTGTACACCTAAGGGTGTATATCTGCACCCCAAAGTAGGGTGCAGAATTGCACCCGATGGGGTCTGCTTTTGTAGCAAATCTCTGCACCCTATAATTGTGCACGTATGCTCCATCTAGGTCGCTGCTCTGTTGTAGAGGACTGCACCCCTAAGGGTGCAAATTAATACCTTAATTTCTTAGTGTATACATGACAAACTAAACGAAAGTGTATTTTTAAATTAAGAAAAGATCATCGACGGTAAATAATTGAGAGTCCCAGAGTAAACAAGCTATTACTAATTTAGAATTATTGTCATGAATGTGTTATTATGAATTCTGTTTGAATGTGTCTCTTACATTTACTGACGTCCTACATTCTATTTATGAGAATGCAATATAACTATTTGTGTTTTCATTTTACTCCGTAGATGAAGCCAATGATGTTCACTGTTTGTGTCGTGCTGTGTGCAATGCTGCTCACAGTCGAAGGTAAGACCTGTAAGAATTGTATTTCTGTTTCAATGTCATCTAAGTTCTTTCTTCTTATCTTGTCTTGCTATAACGTATTAAATCATTTTCTCAGTCCAGTATGATGTCATCTCTGTCAGTAAATAATTTTCGGATGCACTCAGCGCATTTCCTTTCACGATGATATTACTCTAATATTTCATTTCAAAGTAGACAATAATAGTGTATCCTAACTATATATATACTTAATAAAGAATCTGATAAAAATGGGAAAATTACACTTTGAAAATAAATTTTTCGTTTCAAATGGAAATCATTTTAATTGGTTTTGCTTCTTTGATTAGTTAAATAGAACATTTCCTTTGCTTTAACGTTTCATGAAAACGTATTCGGAGATTCAACTGTTCTAATGTGCATAAAATAATGCTATAATGTCGTTGATCAACAATCGCTAATATACTTCACATCCAACGAAAATATATTCGAGTTACAACGTCACGAGCGTTAGAAACAATGATAATCGTGCAATCCTTTGATAATATACTACCGAATGCTGTTGGATAATAAACAATGTAATGTGAAATATGTAAAAGTTATACTCCTAATGTAATTATTCATTTTCTTTCATTCATATTCTGCTGCTGCTTCTCTTTTCACGGATTTTCGATAACTCCATCTTTTTTTATGATCATCATTACCATAACATTAGGCCTATACTCCAAAAAAGAGCAGTTTAATTTTATGAAGAAATACAGAATATAACGAAGCATTATTAGCTTAACAAAATGAGAAAAGAAAATGAAGACCGCATATTTTTCGTATAAGCATTTTGGTTTCAGTGAACACGTCTGAACTTTATGTTTTCAATGCTGTCTTCTTCCTCTCAAGGTCGAAGTCGCCACAAGCGATCTTCTAGTAGTTCGGGCAGCACCAGCACCAGCACCAGCACCAGCGGTAGCAGCAGCGATAGCAGTGAAGAAACCGCGGCGGTTACTCCAGCACCAGCTCCTACCGCAGCTCCCGCTCCGGCTACCGCAGCTCCAGCTCCGGCTACCGCAGCCCCTAACCCCGGTCTGCCCCTGCAGCGACGAATCCAGCAGGGCCGCCAATGGATCCGACGATTCCTTAATAGCAGAAGGTCATAGGCCGCTTTCCGACATCTCCACTCATGTTTTCCGCCTCTTCGCAAGTTATTGCGATGAGCAGATGAGCAGATGAGCGGATGAATTTATAACACCATATAATAATCACAGTATTTCTGCCACGTAATCTCTAAAGCGAAAATCAACTTAACTGATCTATCATGTTTATAGGACATCGTCTTTGAGGAGCCAACCTTCCCCTTTGCTACACTAGGTCATAATGCTCACTCAATATTAACGCATCGGCAAAGAATAAATTGAATGCTGTAATTTATCGAAAATGTATGGATTATTGATTAGACTAATTATATTCACATTTGATAGTGTCAACTCGCTTCACATACAGTTAATTTAAATGTCCAAGTACATTAAACAATCATAGATTTTTTTAAATTCAATTTTTGTTCAACCAAATCTTCGTCTCATGTTTAATTGTTACCTAATATTTCATGTTATGCGAATCCAGGGCATTTAGCGAAAGAAAATTACAATAAGCAACATTAAAACATTTTCTATATAATTAAATGTCGTTTGCAGAAAGATGCTTCATGAATAAATCATAGAGAAAACTGTGAGTATCGTGTACGTATATGGTAATTTTTTTCTGTGCATAGGCGTTTGAAGAATGTAAGTGATATTGGTACAGTGTATGCTATCAACATACGGAAGATTGATAGATATACAGAGAGAGAGAGAGAGAGAGAGAGAGAGAAAGAGAGAGAGAAATACAAACAGACATGCAGAGCAAGAGAGAAGTAGGAAAGGTTGGGTGATGGGAGGGAGAGAGAGAGAGAGAGAGAGAGAGAGAGAGAGAGAGAGAGAAAACAGAAGGGTATATTTCAAAGATTCGTTTGATTCAAACAGTGATCAAGAATGTCGAAAAAGAATGTCTGAATGTAGGCTAATTTTAGATATAATCAATTTAAAACGAATGAATAATCAACATGTATTAATCATTCATAATTTTAGACACATGAATATTTATGATTGTAATGTGAGAAGAATGTCTCTGGTTTCCCTTATATGCCTAACACAAAAAATATTACGGGACATATTAACATAATTTATAAAAAAAGAACATTGTTTCTGTTTCCATCACAATCTGTATTTAACGAATTGTTCCTGCCTGCCTGTGTTCAAAACAGAAAATCTACTTAGAGGTTAGAGAGGGGGAGAGAATAAGAGGGAGCTAGAGACAGATAGCAAGACAAGAGAGAGAGAGAGAGAGAGAGAGAGAGAGAGAGAGAGAGAGAGAGAGAGAGAAGATGAAATTTATAGTTGCATATTTGGGGTTTCTTGTTGACATGGTAAAGTAAACACATACCACTCAAGGTCAACTTGGACTATCTGTAAATAAACGGCGTGGTCTGGAGAATATAGTGTCTTACGAAATGTTGTCGGTGATTTTTGTATGTGTGTTTGTGTTTAATTTGATTTCTAAATTGTTCACATTTTTTTTGTTGATTTGCGATTCATCCAACTGAGCCAGTTTTAGATGGCTGTTGAGATAATCATGTTTTCTACCTCCCAGCATGCCCTCTCCTATTAAAGTCCTCTTAATGCCACTAATTTTCTGGAGGCGTTGCTGTTGACGTATTGGAAATAATTATTGATAAGAAGAGTAGTATCATCACGCAGTTGAAATTGCATCGATATGGTTATTTCTTATATTCCTCATAGCGCCATCTATCTGCAGATAGTCCATGAATATGCTGCGTGCTAACTGTGTTGCGCAATTAGTTTCAACGATTTCCAGCATGTTGGACCAAATCCAAAAATGTGTTTATTGTTACGCCAGTATTCCCTTCAAGTCGAGTTTCAGAGAAAATGGAACATTACGCTATATAGGCCGTCGTACAATGCTTTAAGGGATTACGTCCGTGCCCACACATTGCGTCTGGGCCTTTTCTGCATGTGCATTTATTTGAATATCGCCACGCAAGGGAAATAACGCCTCGTGTGCAGCGGAATTAAACTCATGAACTTAAACAAGACAGTATAACCCCCCCTCACCCACTCCGCGCTCGGAGGGACCACATTAATTTTTGTTACCCAAAACTCCGGTAAAGGGGTCCACTTCACGCAAAAATCCGGCCCGCGTATTGAATTTACACACCGGAGATAGGGGGTGCTTCCAAAGGGAGGAAACATGCATACGCGTACCCTAAATAATACTGAGTGGGGGTGGGGGGGGGGGGGGGGGGGGTATAACTATACTGTCAATATACAAGCTATTTCGAGACGAAACAAAAACATTGTCTTCTAGAAAGGTTCAAATGTCGAATGTTATATTTAATAAAAGACATTATAAAGATTCACAAAGTATGGTTGTGACATAGCCTCAGAATTATTTTATCAAAATCTTCAGCGTTGACACTATACAGCCTTCATGATTTAAGATGGGAACTGACAAGAGCTAATCTTTCTTCTTTTCTTATATAACTAAGGAGTAAGATAATACCCATGCCATGAAAACAATGTAGGCTTATGAAATTGCATTACTTACAATACAATGGCAGGGGGCAAAATGAATCACAGAAGCCTTACAAATTAATATCTCATAGATCTACTATAGGCCTTCTGAAGAAGGAAAATTACGATTATCATGATGCCTAGCAGAAATACTGAAAGAAAGGATTAATAGGTGTTACGTTTGTTGCCTCGAGCAATCAAACTTCTTTCATCCATATTCAAAACATTCTGAATTATCAGATTAAAGAGACCGACAACTAACATTGATGGCGATGATGACTCCTCTTCCTTGCTCAACTATACGGCTCTTTCGGTCCGGAGGTTTATACTTAATGTGCTACTTTTTACCCATCATTCTTTGAGTCTTGTTCGATCAAAATCAATCACTCTCATGCACATGGGCGGATAAAGGTGGTAGTAATGGAGGAGGGTGGAAGAAATGGTATAAATAAAACAAAACATTACTCCCTTTCTTCCTATATTGGGGAAACTTATATCGAGAGGATCCGTCACCGATTGACGTGTCGCTAACTCGCCATGCTCTCTCCACTTCGCAGGGATCCAGGATTCCTGGAGATTAAGGAGAAATTCCATGTTTCCAAACATGTTGTCACCTTCTTCTGACTTTCCTGGAAGCGCCCGTGTGAGAGTACTGCACACCAAAGAACTATGAAACTTCGTTCATGGAAACGAGTACATGCAGCTGACAGGGTGATCCGAGTCCGACCACAGTCCACATTCTAAGCAAGTCCTGTTACCATATCTCGTTTCAGGTGAGAACCCAGGGGCACAGGTGTATTGGACCGATTTAGAATAGTGTAGGCCGCCGAGAGTACGGGTGGCAAACTCGGTCTCACCCGGATCAGGGCACGTTCAATTAGCTGTGGATGAACATAGAAATGAAGATAGAACTGATTTTGAACATATCTATGTGGTTGCTAATGTTGAAGGCATTTGAAATGGGAGGCCTATTTCATTTTATCTTGTGGACCGCATGACTAAGGAAACAAAATATTGAAACTGTTATAGGATTTTACGTGATTACGTTGTAGGAAAGGAGCTCTTTCCTCATTGTTTTGATCACTCCGAAATGGTTAGAAGGAGTTTACAGATAGGTGTAACTAACCCAGCCGCGTACGCAGGGGGTGGGGTGGGGGGGGGGGGGTTGGGGTTACCCCCTCCCCCACTTGGGTTTTTTTTTTATGTGTATGTTTTGTGTATGATTTTTGTGAAACCCCCCCCCCCCCTTTTGATTTTTTTTCTTTTTGTAATAATTAAAAAAAAAAAAAATTATTTCAATGGCTGACCTAAAAAAGGTGACCTTCCCCCCCCCCCCCCAACGGAACAAAATGTCAAATTTTCAAATTTCGAGACTAAAAAAAAAAGTGTCCTCTTACCCCCCCCCCCCCCCCCCCCCTCCCCCCACTGAGCGAGACTTTTCGGCTGGCTGAGTCGTTGCGATTTTTTTTCGACTCCCCCCCCCCCCCCCCCCCACTGAGCGACTTTTTGGCCGGCGCGATTTTCAAATTTTCCTGAGTCGTTGCGAAATTTTGGGCCCGATTTTAACCCCCCCCCCCCCTTGAAAAAAATCCTGCGTACGCCACTGAACTAACCCCTGCATAAATGTGAGTTGTTCATCTGAAAATTTGAGAAACCATTATGTTAGAGAAGAAAGTATAATCTAAAATACCTGTTAAACAAGATGAATGGCAAACCAAATTAAGGGATATTTTTCTTCTCATTCTAGTTTGCAGCCTCTAGCAACCTGTGCAAAGCAAGTGGTGATTAAACGCAACTCTATAGGACAGAAAGAGTCCTAAATACATGATTCTGATTGGTTGAAAGTAAATTTGCGTTAACTCGCAACCTATTTGCCAAAGACCCCTTCCTCTCTTACCAATCAGTCCCCCCCCCCCCCTCTCTCTCTCTCTCTCTCTCTCTCTCTCTCTCTCATTCTCTCTTTCTCTTCTTTTCTCACCCTATGGTTATCTATACTCTCACCACATTATGATATACTCCACTTACTCTGATTTAGGTTTGCCTTTACGGTAATAGAATTGGCTAGGTATTCATTACGGGTTGCAGTGATGATAATCGTCCGGTTGTGAGGTACTGACAATATTGCAACACCATCGGGTCCGGTTAAGGCCGAACCTATCCGAGCGGTGCCGAATTCTGACGAAGGATGGGCGACAAATGCTGATATTACTGTGCTATTTGACACCATGTCAATCGTTGGATCAAAATGGTCGATTGCAATTACTGTGAGGCTTACTAATTGGGGCACGTTTTCATCTAGATGTTAAACAAAGAGAACAAAGATGACTCAATAAATAACCTGATTTGTTTTTTTCTGTCCATCAGATATGAGGTAATAATACGTAATTACAAAAATGACGAATATCAAATATTCTTTCATAACTAGTCCATAAATTAATGAATTTGGATAATTTTAATAATTTTCCCTTTTAATTTTATATTTGGTGAGTAACGTTCCATGACAGCTTTTTATCAGATATAAGGTATGACGCAATTACAAAAAATGAAGAATATTAAATATCCTTTCATGACTGTTGAGTAACTTTTTATGAAAGCCATTTTAATTATTCGGGATACAATACATATTATTCTTTTCATTTTATAACGTTTAAGGGCCAAATGCCCCCTTTGGTTTTTGTTACTATAAAGAAAATCCTCGAGATTGTTTTTGTTCTATCTATAAAACGTTCTCAGTCTCTGAATCTTGAAGTTTTGAGTCGCCAGCTTTCCAGCTCCAATTCATGATTTCTCTCTTTGTCAAACATGCAGAGGGGTGTAAAAATGTATGACAATCATGTTCCTTTTTTCTTCAACATTGAAAGATGACTGTAACCAGATTGACTCTGCACTTGCTTGTACCTTTGACGTTATCCCCTGCTCTAGCTTCAGCTGATGCCATAGCTTTAGGAAACTTTAGTGGCGGTTGCGAAGACTCTGCCCTTGCTGTGCCGACATCATTACAGTTCACACTGGAAACACATGGGATATCACCCCTAGACCGGCTAAATGGAACTTAGAGGAGCGAAATGAAAATATCGTAAATTTCCTCAATTATAAGTGTTTTTTTTATTACCAATACATTGCATATACAAAAATTTGTCTTTCAGATGAATTACTCATGAATAACAAAAAATTTTACAAACTTTTGTGTTCACATCTTGTTCTAGTTCTAACGTATGTTCCTTGAACTAAGTTTCAGTGCAATCTATAATCTAGTGACTAGTCTAGAGGTGATATGGTGTGAATTATGAATTATTTACCAATTCGAGTGCAGTAAGTGCCATTGCCAGTATATTTACTGTCGCAGACACATTGGTAACTTCCGACTGTATTGACACATGTTGCGTTTTGATGACAACCGGATTTCCCCATTTCACATTCGTTGATATCTTGAAAGAAATAAAGAATTGAAAGAAAGAAGACAAAGCTAGAATATAATTATCTGTTTCTAGAAAGATACCTTAAAATATAGAGAGGAAGAAGAAAAGCAATCATAACAAATATCATATATAACTAAAAAATAAAATAAAAACACACAAAAGAATCCTGAATAGATATCATTACGCAGGTTAAGTGGAAGATCTTCTTTAAGAGAACAATCTGCATCCTAAGGGGGTAAAACAGAGACCACGAACCTCTGCAGTTTCTTCCGTCTCCTTGGTAACCGGGGCTGCATCTACATCGGTAAGAACCAGGGATGTTGATACACGTCGCCAATGAGTGGCAATTGGAGGTACCACTGGTGCATTCATTAATATCTATTTCAAAACAAAATTTAAAAAAGAGAGAATATAAAAGCTTACATCAAGATCACTTATTTTCGCCTTTCGTATTTTAAGCCCACCACACGCAATACGATTTTAAATTAGTTTTCAACTAGTATTTTCAACAAGTCAGATCGTTTAGTGTTTCACTTTTCATAAGAGTGCTTCACCTGAATAGTTTTTCTCAAGGTCAAGTTGGTGGTAAAGGAAATACATGTTCCATCTAAATTCAAGGTCACGGTCACTGATGTAGTTTCACTGCCAATAACTCAGCATTTGGAACAGAACATTTCAAAGATCCTCCATAAAGTTTTTTTTTTTAAATCTCTCAATCTTTCCCACTCTCTTGTAAACTGACCATGATTAGTAATGTGTTTACTCTAACCCCGACTATGGAACTATACATTTTATCTACTCTCTCTCTCTCTCTCTCTCTCTCTCTCTCTCTCTCTCTCTCTCTCTCTCTATCATACGCACGCATCCACATTTTTCTTGCTATCTTTCTCTAGTTCCCCTCTCTACCATCTAAGATCTAAGTAGATTTCTGAACACAGGCAGACAAAGAACAGTCAAATACAGATTGTGATGGAAACAGAAACAACGTTTTTTCTTATAGTAATATATGTCCCGTAATATGTTCTCTGTGAGGCATTTAAAGGAAACCAGAGACATTCTTCTCACATTACAATAAAAAATAATATTAGTGTGCCTAATATTATTGATGATTAATACATGATGATTATTCCTTCGTTTTACGTTGATTATATTATCTAAAATAAGCCGACATTCTTAATCACAGATTGTATCAAACGAATCTACCCTATATACACGCACGTAGTCAGAGTTTGATGTTTTTGTTTTTTGTTTATTTATTTATTTATTTTTATTTTTATTTATTTTTTTATTTATTTTTTTTTTTTGGGGGGGGGCACATACATGTAATCGATCGAGGTCAAAAAAAGGGGTCTAAAAGGTTCAACCGATCATTGAAATTTAGGGGGGCACGTGCCCCTCCCCCCCCCCCCGTGCCCCCCCCCCCCCTGTGGCTACGTGCCTGCCTATATACCCTTCCGTTTTATCTCTCTCTTTATCTCCTCTCTCTCTCTCTCTCTCTCTCTCTCTATCTCTATCTCTCTCTCTCTCTCTCTCTCAGACACACACACACACACCCATCTTTCCTGCTTTCTCTCTTGCTATGTGTCTGTTTGTCTGTCTGTCTGTCTCTCGCTCTATGTCTATCAATCTCCGTTTCTCTGTGATAACTTTTCGATTTTCGATTTTGATAGCGCTCAGTGTACCAATATCACTAACGTTCTTCAAACGCCTAAATGCACGGAAGAAATTACCTTACGTTCACGATACTCACAGTTTTCGCTATGATTTATTCAAGAAGCATCTTTCTACAAACGTCATTTAATTATATAGCAAATTTTTCAATGCAATTCAATTCAATAATGGTTTATTATGTAATTTCAAAATACATGCATCATAATTGTCATTTTACATGAAAAGCAGCAGAAGCTGGATTATTCATGTTTACATGTTGACATGATAAAGTGACAGGTTGCATTTATAAATATTTACAGATATGTTTAAATGTTTCTTATTGTAATTCTCTTTTGTTTATATTCTGGAATCACATAATATGGAATATTAGGTACTAATTAAACATGAGACGAAGATTTTTGTAATTAAAATTAAATCCATAATCCATACATTTTCGGTAAATCACAGCATTATTCTTTGCAGATTCGTTAACATTGAGTGATCATTATGACTTAATGAGGCAAAGTAAAAGTTGGCTCCTCCATGACGATGACTATTTCAAAGACGATGTCCTATAAGCACGATAAATCATGGATCAGAAATACTGTGATTATAATGATATTATATAGTGTTTAAAATACATCTGCTCATCTGATGATCGCAATATATTGAGAAGAGGCGAAAAACAGTGGAGATTGCGGAAAGCGGTCTAAGACTTTCCGCTAAGGAGTCGTCACCATTGGCACTACTGGAGGATTCGTCGGAGCAGGGGCTGGCGCTGCTGTAGGAGCCGGAGCTGGGACCGCTGGAGTAACCGCCGCGGTTTCTTCACTGCTGCTGCCGCTGCTGCCGCTGCCCGAATTGCTAGAAGATCGCTCGTGGCGACTACGACCTAGTAGAAGAGGGGCTGGGGCTGCGGTAGGAGCCGGAGCTGGGACCGCTGGAGTAACCGCCGCGGTTTCTTCACTGCTATCGCTGCTACTGCCGCTGGTGCTGGTGCTGGTGCTGGTGCTGCCGAACTACTAGAAGATCGCTTGTGGCGACTACGACCTTGAGTGGAAGAAGACAGCGTTGAAAACATCAAGTTCAGACGTGTTCACAAAAACTAAAATGCCTGTAAACTGTAATTTTAAATTTGTCTCTTCTCAGTTTGTTTAGCTGATACTACTTCGTTATATTCTTTATTTCTCCATAAAATTCAACTCCTCCTTTTTAGAGTAGGCCTAATGTTATGGTATAATGATGATCATTTTAAGGATGGAATTTATCGAAAATCCCTGAAAAGAGAATCAGCAGCAGAATATAAATGAAAGAAAGTGATATGATCATAATTATTATTAGGAGTATAACTTCTACGTATTTCACATTACATAGTTTATCATCCAACAACGTTCAGTTGTATATTATCAAAGGATTGCACGATTATCATTGTTTCTATCGCTCGTGACGTTGTAACTCGAATATATTTTCGTTGATAGAAGGTGAAGTATATTAGGAATATATACGATCGTGGATAGATGTCTACGACATTAAAGTATCATTTTATGCACATTAGATACTGTTAAATCTCCGAATATGTTACAAATATGCAACCGATTTCATTAAACGTTTAATGTTCAACATAAATGCTTTGGTATATTCTATCTTATCTAATCTAATAGGTAAAACCCGTTAAAATGATTTCCATCTGAAACAAAACATAAATTTTCAAAGAGTAATTTTTCAATTTAGATCAGATTCTCCGTTTAGTACAGAGAGCTATATAGTATATCATTATTGTCCATTTTGAAATGAAATATATAATATCCAAACTAAAATAATCTTGAATGAAAGTGCGCTAAGAGATTCCCAACAATTATATACTGACATCATACTGGACTAAGATAAATTATTTGATGCTTTAGCAAGACGAGGTAAGAAGAAAGAACTTTACAAATATTACAGGTCTTACCTTCGACTGTAAGCAGCATTGCACACAGCACGATACAAACAGTAAAAATCATTGGCTTCATCTACGAAGTAAAATCAAAATCAAAATATTTATGTTACATTCTAATAAAGAGATGTAGTACTTTAGTAATTGTAAGAGAAAGATTTAACAAGAATTCATAGCAATTTATGAGAGTAATAGCATGTTTACTCTGGGAATCTCACCTATTTACCGTCGAGTGTCACATCTTAATTTAAAAATACAATTTCGTTTAGTTTGTCATTAGGAAGTACATGTATAACTGCTCTCATTCTTCCATTGATGAACCCACCATCAAGTTAAAAAAAGAATAGATTAAACGAAGAGTTATGCGCGACCAATCAACATGAATTCATCTTCCCAACGATTGATCTTTTTTTTAGCTTTGTTTGAAGGCACTTCTAACTCACAAAGATGTGCGGAAAATATCATTAACCGTAATTAACGAGGTCACGGGGACACTGAAAGATAATTAACTGCAATATTTTCTATCATCCACACAAGTAATAACTTCAAACTACACATAATTTATGGCGGAAATGAATGATTGCAACTTACTTTGAACGAAGTGATGTTCTTCCGAAACTACTGGATGAGAGGAAACTTAGAATAATCTCAGATATACCACTACCGCTACGATATGACCTTGCTTTGAATATTTTCAAACTCGTAGCTTATATAGAAAGAACTATAATCCTCCACTAGGAGTTGATTTGTATCATCTCGACTTTGCTGTCGTGTTCAATTTTTGGATCGTTCATGAAATTACAGACCTTTAGGGATGATTCGGAAATCCCTCCACGCAGGTGACGTAAAATTTCACAATTTCAAGATTTAATTACTGAAATAGGTTAATTAGTTTATCATTATTGGTCAGCGCAAATTCATAGACTTGCATTTCAATTAGTTTATTTAATCATTCTAGTTAGAATAATGCTTTCGAGTTTGACTACCTAAATTCATGAGTTAAGGTCTGTATAGATCTTTGATACTATTTTACCAATTTCTTGACGTTTGTATATGGTTAAATAAGACTGCATCGCTTATGTCTTACTTATCATACATGCATAAACAACCATATGGGTTGTTTGTCAGGATTTGTTTTTCTCTTAGAACAATTTTGTTTCATTATTAATCTAAATCTCGAGGGCGTAATAATTAGAATAATTTACCAAGTGGCTGTTGTCAATAAGGGATCAGTAGAGCACGCAGTAGGATTAATGGCAATCATGCTACCCAACCTATTGGCATTGCTGACCCACGATTTGGCTTCATCGATGAAGCAGAGAGAGACAGGGTGAGAGAGAGAGAGAGAGAAATGTAATGCTCAATCAAAGTCATCTTTAGTAAACTCATTATTTGTCCATCATTGAGGGCGACATTTGTTGTGAATAACTTCAACGATTCGACTGTCATGTGGTCCCGTACGCGGATAGGAAGAGCATCCATTACATAACATCCAGTGACTGAATATTATTGATGATGATGACGCTATTGGCTATGTCGTCCAGCTCCAACAACTGGCAAGAGTGAGAGTAGGTCCATTGTTTCCTCGTATCTCAAAATCGTATTGCTGAAGATATCTAGCTCGCCGAACAGATGAGTAAGCAGCATGAATGTTGACGTTGCTTTGAGGCGAACGGGAGAGCATTTTGTTTTCTTTTCGTCATTTCTATACCCCAAAGATGCTGGCTTTTGGCGGGTCCATCCTTGTTAACGGAGCCAGTTCGGCGCACTTTTGATTCCATCTTGGCAGTGTATCTGCGTGATGGCTCATAGACCAAGAAAACACCGGATGAACTCATAGTTGTTGAGATGATGTCGACAGGTTTGCCACACACAGGCCAACATGGAGACAGATGACAACATTATTGCAGTGTCCGAGCTTTGTACATACACCTGTAGGTTGATATTGTAGATAAACATTGCCATGGAGTTTCCAAATATCTGGCTGTCTTTCCAAATATTAATTCTCATTTTCCTGTCGAAAGAAATTTCGTTGGATTACCCTCACACCTGATGAAGTCTTATAGTTGCAAAATCCGTGTTCCAGCTGTACAAACGCATTGTCAATGGCCTAATTATGATTATGTACAACGAAAAATATCGGTTTGGAAAAGAAAAGGGTGATGGTGAGAGCAGCCATTATAATACTCTGTGATCTGACCCCCTTGCTTTTTGTCTAACAAAGTCGCTCGAATTACTACTAAAATATGGAAAAATACAAGACATTTTAACGTTATTTAAAGCGAGTCTCATTAGTCTTTAGTTGGCGTACAAGTACAAGTAGGGCTTGATTAAACTGGATTAGAGTTTAAAAAAGGCAAGGATAATCCTTGGTCAATTTTGATATCATGAAAGGTTAATGATCATTTGAGTAAATCGTGATAAAGGTAAATATTAAATTACTTCTTTAATCAACATACTTAAAATGAGAATTCAATCATTGCACTCGATACATTTTAGGAATTTATAAAAAGTCGTATTGACAAACCTATTGACTTTCCAGATGATACTTTGATTATGAGATGAGAGCTTTCTTGTCAGAGCTATTTTTCAATTATTGTTTATCTGTATACTATTCTGGATAGCTTGTGGAGGATGGGGCATGTTGGAAATAAGGGGGAGTGGCTTACTGGTCACATTGACGGGTGTGCGATATGTGTGAATGTATGTGTGTGTGCTTGCGTGGGTGTGCGTTTGTTAGAGCCTTCAAATATCATAATTTATCGAAGGCGAATAAGTAAATACGTATCTTTCAAATCGGACTCCTGAGAAACGGGGATAACATGAAGCGGAAAAAAACACTGATACACACACCCACACAATAACAAACGAAAATAAATTTAAAAAAACTTAAAGTTTTTCTCACTATTTGGAGAAACGTTTAAAAGAACACGATTTCCTTGAATGACGACAAAATGGCGAAAAGATAAACAACGAACCTCTGCAGTTTCTTCCGTTTCCTTGGTAACCTGGATTGCATCTACATTGATTAGTACCAGGGATGTTGATACACGTGGCCAATGAGTGACAGTTTGACATTCCCCGGGTGCACTCATTGATATCGTATGAAAAATATATACCAGAAGGAGACGACAATGATGACAAAAATATATGGGGATGAAACAATCTTTCTCATTTTCTCACAATTATTAACGTAATATATATTCATATGTAGTTGTCAAATGTTTGATTCATATCCACCACCAACATCACTTATTATAGCCAAGACATAATAATCATAGTCATATAGCTGATATCACAGACCCCTTACAGGGCTTCATTTCAGATGTAAGATAATTTACTTTTAACCTTTAAATTCAATATTTTAAAGATCTAACTTCCTACATTTAAAAATACAATGATAAACTTGCCAATGATTGTTAAAGTGAATATTCTAGGTTGTAAAGGGAATATCAGACGTTCATGTTTTATTACTGCGGGAGAATCATAATTCCAATACACACGCACACATACGCACACACATACTCACACGCACACTCTCTCTCCATCCCTCACATACACAATCATGCACAAACGCACACACATACACACACGCACAATGACATACAAATACAATCACACTCAAACAAAAATTTGTTGTACATAATTTTTTGAAAGCCATAATTTTGTTAAATGATGAAAAACAAGAAAAAAAAGCTAACGAACCTCTGCAGTTTCTTCCGTTTCCATGGTAACCGGGATTGCATCTACATCGGTAAGAACCAGGTAGGTTAATACACGTAGCTAATGCGTGACAGTTTGACATACCCCGGGTGCACTCATTGATATCTAAAGAGCAGGAGAAGAAGACAGAGAGAAGGAGTTTGATGGGGGTAATTTTTTCCCTTTATCATAAACATGTTCCAAATTAAAAGATCAGTTTTTTACCTTTCCCAATTTTGTGGGCAAAATGTATGATGCATATAAATGTCATTACCAAAACCATTATACCATTATAGTAAAGACAAGAGAAATATAATAACCCTTGTAAAGACAGTCATGGCGGATTCCAGACTTCAGTCACCTTTACATAGTGAAGTTTGTCTTTCCTAGATTTATCTTTAAAAAACAATGATCATCTTGCTAATGATGCTAATTCTAAAAATGTACGCTTCGAATAACGGAGATCATAATTTTGTGCACGTTCATTGTCTAATAGTCCTTACAGCTATGTTGGACAAATCTTTGAATCAAAATGATATTTTATTCAATACCGATTTTCTGTTCATTACACATATCATCTTGCTCTCTTTTTCTCTCATTCTCCCTAACTTTCGTTCTTTCTCTATCTCATTTAAACGTCTTTCTCTTGAAATATTAAATATATTATCTTGAAAAGTATATGTTTATAATCAAATAAAGAACAGCAAAGGTTCTGCTTACATTATTTCCTGTTTGTGGGGGACGGGTGGGGGTTTCGGTGACAACCTGTTTAGTTTTACTATCATCTTATACATACTATCGAGTTTGATTGTGTAGAAAAGACATGCAGTATATCAACATTATTTCTAAACTATTATGAAGATACACGGTTGCCATACAGTTGGAATCATTTTTGTTTACCTCTTTTCATGAAATTATTTAATATGGTTAATTTCTTGATAGATAGAGATTAATAAAGTTCCGAGAAGATATTAATTTTATCTATCAAGAATAACCCATATTGTCACAATCATTTCACGGAAAGAGGTTTGAGAAAAAAGATATTCAAACTTGATAGGCAACAGTGTAGACACTAGACGGTATTATACTGTTATGGCAGGGCACACAATATTATATCTTACACCTTTTATATCTTAATTTTGATCCAGTTATTATTCTCGCTTGCTCTCTCCTTCTCTTCTCTGTCCTTCCCACTCTATCTCCTTATTCCCCTCGTTTCATCTAAATCCTCTCTATCTCTTCAATGTTCGCTCTCTCTCTCTCTCTCTCTCTCTCCCTCTCTCTCTCCCTCTATATATTCCTATTCGGTCTTTTCCACTTCTCATTCTATTTCGAAAACATTAAAGAAAAAATAATAATATTATTTTTTTCCCAAACAACTCTTTAAAATGGTCACATGATTTATTCATGAAAAATCTTGGATAAAATGATATAAAAAAGATGTATTTACAAATTCGTCAAATCCTCCTACTTCTTAATTCTTATAGTTTTTACTTCTTAATATTTCATAATCATTATTATTTCCGAATATATAAAATATATGAATATACTAATGTAGATTGTTTCCTGAGGGTCTTGAGTCGGGTTACAGAAAAAGAACAATTTTTCAGGAAATAAAATTAAGGAAATGTTGAGATTTAAATTTAATATTCTTTTATGTGAGAAAGGGGCTACAGTATACAGAGAATAGGATATTTTATGGAATTGGTTTTGCTTTACTTAAAATATATGTGCACTTGTACAGCTCCTCCTTATTCAACGATTTGTTAAAAGCTATATGGCAGAGAAGAGCGGTGGTCCAGGTACCTTGCAATATTCGCAAGTGAAATAAGATTTAAGGAGATGGAGGGCTAGATTGACAATGGAAGCGAGTAACAAGGAGAAAATGAAAACGAAGAGCGACATTGTTCAAACAATTAGCATTATATTAGTTAGTTTAGAAAATGTATTCTATTACTTTCCCTGTGTACATGACGAAACACACAAAGACCAAAATGGCTGTCGGTATCGATCTTCAAATTCATTTTCACAATTTCATGAGAACAACAGATCAATAAGTGTTTGCATACTCTCTTTTACAAGTCATTCTGAACACCTTGCACTGGTTTCCCCCTAAATACCTTAAATAGGTCGTACCCGTATTTCAGAGACATAGCCTATGACATCATTGATGAGGTGTGTAAAAGCACTGTGAACACATTTTACTATAAACAAATCGAGCTACTCATCAGAAAATTGCACCCGTGGAAAACGGCAGAAAGGAAGATTTGTTTGTAACGAAAGATTCCGCTAAGGTGGTGTTGTTACTGTTACTGCTGGTGCAGTAGTTCCTGCTGGGGTCGCAACGGGGATCGTAACAGCTGGAGCGTCTCCGCCGGTTTCAGTTCCCGTATCTGTACCAGTTCCAGTACCTGTATCCGTACCTGTTTCAGTTGATTCGCTTTCGCTACTACTTGATGCGCTGCTTGACCGCTTGTGTCGGCGGCCTGGAAGAAAAAAGACAACCACCTCACTTTATAATATTTGAGTATCCATTTTTGATGTCATTTTTTCTTTTCATGTCAGTCTTTCCTTCGAGATACTATTCAATATTTCACGTATATAATGGAAACGTCTGAACTGTACTTGCATTTCTAAATTGCTGGAGGAAATATACTGAAAATTACCATGCAAAAATATTATCGGCTGTTCTTTGGTATTAAGTACATGCACGTAAACAAGAAAAAACTCATGTGGATAAAATTGTCTGTTGTGCTTTTTACTCAGATGATGTTTTAAGAACTGAGATACTCTTCTCATCAATTCCAACACAATTAAAATGTGTCATCACGAAATTGTATATAAATCTTTCTTTAACAACCCACATAGTGACTGTCCATTCCAAATCTTAACCCCTTTTTCCTTAAGCACAGGTGTAATTTTCAGTGTTACTGGTGTATGAAGCCTGTTTGGTGTTTAATAAACTATTCAAATGTCATTTACAATGCAATAGTAGTTTCGACAGACGCATGTCATTTGCATTTTAAGTATATCAATGGTCGATGTGCATTTGTATCTACATGATTAGAATTAATCAAAATTCAAAGAAACCAAAGAAATACAGGAAAATTGTTCTAAAGAAAGAAAGGGAGGCAGGTGACGGCAGCATTGCAATGTCCGAGCTTTTTACATAGGTTGGTATCGTAAATAAACTTTGCCATTAAGTTTCCAAAATATCTGGCTATCTTTTTAAATATTAATTCTTATTTCCCTGTCGAATGAAAGTTCGTTAGATTACCGTCACAGCTGATGGAGTTTTATGGTTGCAAAATCCGTGTTCCAGCTGTACAAACTCATTGTCAATGACATAATTTTGTACAACGAAAATTATTGGTTTGGAAAAGAACCCGAGGGTGATGGTGAGGCAAAACGTTCGCAATTGTATCACCGACAATTAACCATGGAGTATCTAAAATATTATACTGCCTGATACTTAATTACGGAAGCGTTAAAGTGCCATTCTACTTGACGACATGACGAGATATTTCATCTTGTCAAGTTGACTTAATATTCATATCATGTCGACATGTACAATATTCAACTTACCATGTCGACTTATCAACTTTTATTAGTCGACATGGCGAAATAAATTATCTTGCCAAGTCGACTTCACAAAAGTTCATGTTGTCATGGCGACATAAGTTATCTTGCCAAGTCGACTTCACAAAAAAGTTCATCTCGTAATAGCGACATATTATTATCTCACCAAGTCGACTTCCCAAAAAGTATATGTCGTCATGGCGAGATATGTAGTGTGACGACTATTTCATGCAGCGCGCGTATGACGGGCGGATCGTGCCACTAAATAATATTGGATCGCCCGTCATAGTCGTATAGTTGTATAGTTTCCTGCGTTCTGACTGGTTAAAACCCAAACCTTGAATCCATTCGATGGATGTATAGTTGTATAGTTGTCATCTTTATGGCACGATCCGCCCGTCATACGCGCGCTGCATGAAATAGTCGTCACACTACATATCTCGCCATGACGACAATATAATTTTTGGGAAGTCGACTTGGTGAGATAATTTATGTCGCTATTACGAGATGAACTTTTTTGTGAAGTCGACTTGGCAAGATGATTTATTTCGCCATGACGACATGTATTTTTTTAGAAGTCGACTTGGTAAGATAACTTATGTCGCCATGACAACATGAACTTTTTGTGAAGTCGACTTGGCAAGATAATTTATTTCGCCATGTCGACTAATAAAAGTTGATAAGTCGACATGGTAAGTTAAATATCTTTACATGTCGACATGATATGGATATTAAGTCGACTTGACAAGATGAAATATCTCGTCATGTCGTCAAGTAGAATGGCACTTTAACGCTTCCGTACTTAATGGATAAATTCTTGTTATGCTATTGGAATGACTGCAGTTAGATATAGAATAAAATGTCTAACTTCCTTTATCAAAGTATTTTGGTGCATTAAATGCGATACGTTAGTATAAGGTAGTTCTCATTCTACAGGTACTATGGGCATAGCGAAGGTAATAATACAATACTTGATAGCTACCTGTTTTATACATTTTGAGAGGATTCTAGAGTTTGATATTTATATTCGGTATGACAGACAGTTTTGCGCTCTTTTTATCATGATGTCAATAGCACTGAATTTGATAGTGGCTATATGTAATATTCAGTTTGAAATATATTATATGAGAAATTTAGAGACTTTCGATTTGAAATTTGAAATTTGAATTCAATTTGAATCATTTAATTTTATATCTTCGGAAAGATATCACCTGATTATACTCGGTAAAAAGCATATTATATAGCATTGAAATCATAATTGGTGTAATAGCATAATCATGATGAATTGGAAAACGAAAAGTATCACACAACATGGTTGCAATATAATAATCCATTTCATCCAATCTACGGCACTTGTTAATACAAAATGTTCATCTCTCTCGAGTTTTAGTCAGAGCCAGCAAACGGCTGGGGGAGGGGGAGGGGGAGGGGGGGAGCTACGCTCTTGTACTCCACTATAAAATAATACAGGAATTTGAAATGACCCTGATGACAAAAAACGATTTTAATCGTCTTGGATTTAGGTCTTACCTTCGACAGTAATCAGCATTGCACACAGCAATATACACAGAGTAAACATCATTGGCTTCATCTATGGACAAGAATTGAAAAAGAATGAAGACAATAAAAATAGTATTTTTATAACGTTCCCATATAATTATAATTTTGATTTAATGCATCAAGTCTCCAAATTGACTTTATAGATATACATGGCATCTGAAATCATGCTCCATTCCGAGTGATGACAACGATGCGAGGATAGCAACTGGAAGTGAGGCGATTATTTGAATACATTGGTTTGTATTCTTCTAATTCAGTAAAACCTTGTCTGGCGCTTGGTTTATTTCACTTTTAACGAAATAAATTGGAAAATAAATCTTAAAGTTCGATCTATTGATTCAATAAATATCATCTTAAAGTGATTTAAACTATTTATTTAAATATTCCTGAGAAAGCTGAAACTTAAATTGTGAGTAATATACAAGCAAATGTCAATAACATAGGGAAAATCAAATTCATTCTCTTTAAGCAACGTCTCTTACTCTCAACTAACAAACTTGAATAAGTCGACAACAGCAAAAACGTCTAGATTCAAGTGATGGAAATGAAGAAAAAAATTGTGACTTACTTTGATTAAAGTGATATCGTTCCAAAGCTACGACGAAATGACTGGACGCTTAGATAACTTATCTAAGAGTATCTCTAATCGATGCGAATACAACCTGTTTGATATCTGTCAAAACTCTGGTGCTTATATAGTAAAATATCCAATGTTTTTACACAATCATGATAATAAGGACACATGTATCATTTTAACCTTGCTGTCATATTCAGTTTTTAATCCATTCGTCAACCAGACTTCAAGCAAAGAGCCGGAAATACTTTAAGACAGGTGACAACAACTTCGCCAAAACTGTTTACAAAAGACACAATAAATCTATGAGATCAATATCCATGACACGTGACTAGAACTGCCAAACATAACCCTGATTGATCGTTGGAAGGTTAAAGAAAAACATTCTAAGAGTTTCTGTGGTTTATAGGGAGATCAAGCTTGAATCGGACTAAGTTTGTAATTTTCCCAAGGTTTTAACCCAACTTAATCTTTCCTTAATTTAAACTGCTATAATCGAGATATAAAATGTTAAAGGCACTTGGTAACATTGTTCAGATGAGAGTAAATGGTGCTAAGGTAATGACTTCAATGCTTGATGTACTCTATTATAGATAATCCGAAAGTTTGAGTGAAAACAGACCATTATTAATGATAAAAATTGGGAAAAACTGATCTGATCGATTCCAGAATTCTTCCTACTCTATTATTATAATTTTTGTTAAATTTTAGGGGAATGTAAATTGTCACAAAGCAATAAATTGGCTCTATATACCATTCCAAACATTTAAGTGTTGAAAGATTGTTAAAAGCCTATTTTATGTCTTATTTTCATGGGAAAATGGTTGGGAAAATTTAAAAATTGATTGGGAGAATCTAGTGTTATAGAGGCTAGCTGTTGCACAGTGAAATCTTCAGTGAAAACCATAAATATCTTTGTGGTTTGAGAGTTTTATTTTTGCATGTTAGAGGGTTAGTACGGTATAGAAGGAATATGATAAGTAGCATTTCATAAAAAAATTGTTTTTTCATCAACCTTCAACGATGTTACCGAGTCACTTTAAGCTCTGCTATCGAGAATAAAAATGTTCTTTTATATTACGTCTGGAAAGAGAATTGAACAAAGCCACAAGAAGAAAGGCGATTCAATTGCTGAAGTCAGGGGCGTATGCAGGGGGGGGGGGTTTGGGGGTATTATTATGTGTGTAAACCCCCCAAAAAAAACTAAAACCCCCCCCCTTTGTTTTTGTTTTTTTGTTTTTTTTAATTTAAAAAAAAAAATTATGCCCACGGCTAACGTAAAGTGACCTTACCCCCCCCCCCCCACCAAAGAAAAAAAATTTCAAATTTTCAAATTTCAAGACCAAAAAAAAAAAAAGTGTCCGCTTACCCCCCCCCCCCCCCCCCCCCCCCCCCCCCCCCCCCCCCCACTGAGCGACTTTTCGGTTGGCTGAGTCGTTGCGAATTTTTTTTTTTGGACTATTTTCGGCCGGCGCGATTTTTAAATTTTCGGGGAAAAATCCTGCGTACGCCCCTGGCTGAAGTACTCTATAATTTTCTGTTCATATCGTTCATTTATGTTTAGTTACCTTGAACACAAAAAGAAATACAAATTCACAATTGCACCACAAACAGCAACATGGCTGCAACTCTATATGAAATTTAAAAAGTAACACAAAGATTCATATTTTCAGCCTGGAATAGTGTAATTATGAACCTAAACAAGTGAGAATGTGCTTCTAAAAGGTTACAGGATGTTATCGCTTAATACTGACATGCCCGGGGCTAGATGCTCCTATTGCACCGATTTAGGGATGCAAATTTAAACTTTTTTTTTTCATTTTAAAAACAAGGACTGCGTTATCTCATGCATAAATAGTAATGTGTTTTACATGAACACCAACATATAAAATTGTATCAGAGTGCACAACTCAAGGTCAACGGTGTTCTCTCTGACGAACTTATCACAACAATTGGTACCCCACAAGGGTGTGTCCTCTCTGTGACCCTATTTACCCTGTACACCAATGACTGTATATCTAATTCTCCATCTGTTAACATACTTAAATATGCAGATGATACAGTAATAGTAGGATTGATCGAAACTGAAAATGAACTTGATTACAGAGCTACTATTTCCATGTTCGAAAATTGGTGTAGGGAAAACTATTTACTGCTGAACTCAAAGAAAACAAAAGAAATTGTTTTTGACTTGGCAAAAGAAAGCTTTTGAACCCATCGATAGACCTGTATACTTTAATGATGATACCATTGAGAATGTTGACAGTTATAGATACCTAGGTACAGAAATCGACAATAAGCTGTCTTGGGAAGAGAAGTCAAAGCGCACACTAACAAAATGCAACCAGCGCTTATATTTTCTTAGAAAGTTAAAGTTCTTTCATGTGAACGATAGAATTCTGTTTCTCTTTTACCAGTCGATAATTCAGAGTACTATCTGGTTTAACAATGCAAGGCAAAGTGACAAACAAAAGCTGAGAAGGGTTGTAAAACAAGCCAGCAAAATAATGAACCATACTGTTGACCTAGATGAAGTCTGTAAGGAGAGAGTAGTATCTAAGGCCCTATCCATTATGTCTGATCTTAAGTTTGAGATCTGTTAAAGCAAGAACTAGTCGCCGCATTAATTCATTCATTCCACTTTCCATAAGAGTAGTTAATGAAACCCAGTAAAGAATAGAGAGTGTGAAAACCATGCAAAATACCCTCATTGACATGTTACACGAATATATATATTGTTTTAGTATACTTACTTTACTGTTGTACCCCTACTGTTATACCATATCAAGAAATAATTTTTAACACAAAATACCTACTTCAGATTAGAGCATATACGAATTTAAAACAAATGGAGGGTATGTAAGAAGAAAGAATGAAGAAGAAGAAGAAGAAGAAGAAGAAGAAGAAGAAGAAGAAGAAAGAGTATTTAAATGTATATTCATCATGACCATGTATATTATATCAAATGTATACTAAAACAGGGCCCTATGAATGTCAATTATATGTTGTTTCTATGTTCATATGTTGAAGTAAGATTGTTCATGTGCATATAAACAATTATCCTTTATGGACACAATAAAGATATGAAATGAAATGAAATGAAACTCAATGTTTATCAAGTTATCAAAATTTATCGCAATTATAGTATATTATAGCACTTTTACATATTGATATGAGTTCATATTTAAATTTCCTTTTACATAGAATACCTTTCTTTCCAGGAATTCACTTGCCAAATCATCATGTTTTCAAGGACGTAGTAGTAAAGACTGATAACAGAGACTGGTGTCATTAAAAAAGAAGCATATTGTCGAACAACCTAATAAGAGTTATTAGGCCCATGGTATAACGATTTGATTTGACTTCGTAAACGGGGTAAGAGAGATAGATAGAGAGAGAGAGAGAGGGGGGGGGGGGGGAGAGAAGGAGATCGAAAAGGAGACGAAAAGAGAGAGCAGGAAAGATATGGTAGAAAGAAAGAAAAAATGGGACCACTTGCATGAGAATAAGGAACGAGATAGACAAACAAAAGGTCTAGCTAATTCAGAAATAATTTCATAATGTTCCAAAGGGGGTATAGGGGTTGATAATTGCATCAGAAGACCACCTTCAAAAAGATTTTGTTTTAATTTTTGCTGTTGAAATCATGAGTCAATTGGCTTTACTATTGCATGATATTTAGAAGAATTTATGTTTCAATGGATCAGGTATCGACATTGATATGATAATAATATTAAAGACCGTCAATACTACTGGGCCAGAAGGGATTAGACCACACAATGAGGTCACTGACAGGTGGCTATCTCATTAACTCAGCTCTCAACTAACATAAGAAAAAGAGGATCATGGGGGGACCAACAGGCACCAATTGGGGAAGTTTTCTATATAGAGGGAGCAAGTAGCTACAAGTAGGACAGTGGGGCTTTAATAATAATATTCAGCTTTTATATAGCGCTCAATACATCTCGGGTGTCTCTATAAAGCGCTTTACAGATATACTATTACCCCGGTCATTGGATTCGGTGCTTGCCCGCACACACTGTGTGCACAATCTCCACTCCCTGGGGAGCATTCCAGCCAGGCGTTATATACATGACGCTGACATGTCAATGCCATATATTTTCTTAAGCGGTAAACATCTACACTACCAATTTAGACAGATAATTGAAAGTCAGCATCGTTATGAGCATGATCGAAGGACAATATTATTCCCATATCCCTCTTGTCTTCTTATCTCGATAACAAAGATAAGAAGTTTAAGTAATATAGATATTGTGCACGATCAGTGGATAAAAATTAACGAACGTCTAGTAGCGAGCAAAAATTGTCGAGAGGAAATTATGATTACCATGCATCATGTGATGATTGATAGGCCATCACGTGTTCTATTGTCGCACCTTTGCCAAGTTTAAGGAACTTTTTTGTCAGGAAAAAAAGATGACATGAACTATATCCACCCCTTGGGTTTGGCATGGCTTAACGGCAACCCTGCCAAATTGTAAAATCATGGTTGATTGAAGGTTCCTGTTCACCCGAGCAAAGTGTACTCTGCTATTCAGCATGTTCATTAATAATGTTGTTAATTTTTCGTTTTTTAATACGATTAATTAACCAACAATCGAGAGCTATAAATCAAAGTGCATGGTTCAGGTTGATAATAATTAATTCAATAAAGACGAGAAATAAAGGGTCAGTACTTTCTATCAATGCAATATCAAGGTAAGTATTAAATATGATCGTGATGATGAGATACAACCACAAATTAAACTTGAATATGTGTAAATGACAGACTGAATTTTCTCCTTGCAAAGATGAGCAAGATTTGAGAAAAATCTTCTTCTGAAGATTGATAACCAATTTATCTTTTATCACACTTTCTTTCACTTGAATAAAGTCAGAGTCATACAGGTTTGAAAAATATGGCAGATACGCAACGATCTGTTTGCCTGTATGCTTCATATATTTACATTATTGCATATCGACGTTTTGCAGAAAACATCACACAGGTAAGACAATTCAATATTTTAATATTACATTGTCTTTACGATACGATATCATATTATCTCGAGCATTTAATACCGACTTGTTTCAATTGTTTGAAATGTTATATGATACAGCAAAATAATTAACAAAAAACGAACTCCTCACAAACTTCCCAGTACGTTTGACAAAATGTTACGAAAAGTGTCCAATGGATAAAATTGTTACAGAAACTGTTGATAAAACCGGTCCAAGACTTTTTTTTTTATAAATTGTCTAACCAAACTGACGAAAAATAGTCCACTAGAAGAGGGCTTGGGACAACGTTTTTGTGATAATGAATTAGAGTTAAATTTGATGACACTTTCTTCATTCAGAAGCCAACGCTCACTTTTATGTAATGAACTGTTAATTGTTATCTAATATACTTTAAATTTCTTCTGATTCAGATGATGACCCTTGGCTGTTTCAGATTCGCAATGCTTGTCTTATTTTGTATTTCATCAGCTGAGATGAGAAAACATCACACAGTTTCAAATGGTAAGATCAGAATGTTTATTTGCTATGTACAAGAAAATGGATAGTTTACACTTGACAAATAATCATGGTGAGGAAATTGATGTATACATGTATAGTAGTAATAAGAAATAAATTATTGTACTAGGAGGAGATAGGATTAGAAAGAGAGAGGGGGGGGGTGAGAGAATGAAGATACAAATAATCAGTGACGGTGAAAGAGAGGAGGGAATGGAAGAAAGAAGAGAATGGTTGTAAATACAACTCTTTCATCATTGCAAGACCTACATTGAAAATGTCTATCATGTTTGCTTTCAACAGAAATACCAACAAGGCGTCATGATGTAATTTCCTCATCTACCAGTACATCGGGGGAATTTATATTTCTGTCTAAAGGGATAGGTGTCACGACTTCTACAACTGCACCAACAACCACTGCTGGAAAAACAACAACGTACGCATCTGCTATAACCACGACAAAGTATCTTACAACGATTCGGAAGATAGCAACAGCAGCTTTTGCAACATCTAACGCAAGAAGCAGTTCGGTTGCCATGACAACATTGCATCCAATGACAAGGAGATCGACCACATCCATCACTCAAGCAACCCGGACACAAACAGCAACACCTCTGACAACTCCTACCGTTACCTTGCTAACATCAACAACAATTTCAACCAGCCTTAGACTAACAACTACTCTGACGGAGTCGCCACCTCAAACAACACCAGAAACAACCATGCCGATAAAAACAGGGACGACCATCCGACGAGGCGATTTAGGATAATGATTTTGCTCTTCAATGAATCTCCTGCATTCACCCCGTTACCCCGGCTAAATTTCCCAAGACCTATACAGTAAAGTTGATCTCATGGGCTTTCTAAGTTATCACAAATTCTGCAAGATCGACGGCCCATGAGACCGACACAATGTCGGTTTCACGGACTTTCTGAAAGGTTCATTAGACCGACAGGTGTACTGCCAATTTCATGGGCTGTCGGTCTACTGGGATGTACTGTTTACCCAAACTATGCTGTGCTGATTCGGTCAGCTATTTTCTGATTTTGTTTTTGTGTTATCTTTTTTTGTTTAATCTATTTATTCATTAATTAATTTGTATTATTATTATTATTTATTTATTTATTTTTTTCGGGGGGGGGTGAAGAATTAAGCCCTGAACTGATAACTGCCATGACAGGTACAGGCATCGACAGTTGGAAAGATTATCTCATAGTTGGAAAACACTTGTTATAATATTGTATTGAACGCTCCGTTTATGTCGTCACGTTTCTATTTTCCTGATGAACTATAATTTTCGATTTTGGCCGTGCTATCTAATCATTTCCTCTTAATCATGATTACGACCTGAGCCAAATGAGATTGAACAATAAATTCGCTTTGTCAAGTTCGACTGTGTAATGCATGCATAACAAGTATAATGACTGCCAAAATGTTGACGGATCAGTAATATTGTTTACAAACAAAATGAGATCAAGGCTTACTTTGATACATGCACCACACCCAAACAATATGAGCAGACTGCCTTATAAAACAAGGCTTGGCACACTTCTTTACTCAAAACAAAATCATACTATTTTTGCTGCGATTTTCAAAAGGACACAGTGCAACAAAGTGCTGTTTGATTCTCATTTATTTAGGCCTGTCTATCAATTTATTTATTTGTATTTATTTATTTATTTCTATATGTGTTCGTTCATTGATTGTTTCATTTATTTATTTATTCAATTATTTATCTCCATGTTTTGTTTCCTTATTTAAGTAGTGAATTAGCTAGTCAGTCAGTCAGTCAGTTTTAATAGTGATTTGTTTTAAACAAAAAATCTTTCATTCCTTTATTTTGTGTTTGATTCATCGTTTAATTCATGGAAGAAACTCCTTCTGACATGCATTCAAAGTTTCATTTGATATGTCTTTAGATTTCCATATGTTGAGGAGCCTTAAATATCTGTGTTTAGTTTCAAGATACATTTAAGGGAAATCCAACCTTGATAGCAAACTACTCCATGCAGAATGCAGAAAAATCAGAATGAAATTAGACAAACAAATGAGAAAGTAACGAAAATTAAAAAAAGTGAATCGGGAATATCTCTGCGAAGTAGTGGCGGACAACTTTACCATTTGTTTCAACACCTAAAATCACTAAAACTTCATTTTATTTTAAAAGTGTATGAGTCAGGACTCAGGAGGGTCTTTTCTCTATAAAGGAGCTATACTTATACAACATTAAATGCATGATATATTTTGAGTAGTGCCTCAAAGAAGAAGGCACTTTCGAGAAAAACAGAAATTAACGAACGGGGGAGTTTATATTATGTGAGTGCGTCACAATCCACTGACCAAACTACCAATTTGAGATTCGCATATAATTTGTGACCTTCTGTTTCGAATATTCATAACTTTTTCATCGTTTGTCTGATTTATTTCAAACTCTCGCCGTTCTGTTTTCTTATTTTCAGCATTAATTCATACACCGAACTTATTAGAAGGGTTGGATTGCCCTTTGAAATGCATTTAATAGAAAAGGAAAATGTTAAGAAAAGATCAGAGAAAATTGAAGAAGCCAAATCATATTAATCACCGTTAACTAGAACACTGATAATAAATGTACACAATTTCAAATTCTGACATCTATTTCAATTCATCATTTGGCCTATCCTTGATTTGTATGTTTACGTACTCTAATCTTAATTGTTTAACTCAATAGTACTTGTGTCTTTGTGAGCCCTTGCGTGTAATTGTCAATTTGAATTTTCAAATTGAATCATCCCATTATATAAGCCGCATTTTTGCCCGTACTGTAACCATGGTCAGAGTGAACGACAGAGAGTCAGTTTTCGCTACAGTGCCCTCTCCTGGTTAGTCATAAACAAAATAGGTATTACACTCGTCGAAATCAAGTTTGCATGATACATTGATAATTTTCGTGAGTCTCCGTGAACCTTCATAATGGCTTATTTTTCGATTTATTTTTTTATCGTATGAAATCTCCCTCTCACTCAATCCCTCTCCCCTTCTCTCCCTCTCTCTCTCTCTCTCTCTTTCTCTCTCTCTCTCTCTCTCTCTCTCTCTCTCTTAACAATCTCTCTCTCTATATATATCTTTCCTTTACTTTCCCACGTTTTATCGATCTCCTATCTCTCTCCGCCTTCATTCACTGGAAGAAAATATTAGCTAAGTTCAATTATTATTATCAATATTATTATTATCATTATTATTGAATCAAGTTTCTTGTCGTTAATCATCTCCACACAAGAGAGAGAGAGGCCCATATATATTGCTATTGTATGTAGGATGTCGCTGTCTATTGCCATTTGAATCAAGTAGCATGTTGTTATTCTTTAGTTTTCCGGCAAGCCCACACCTTCCCTAAATGCACACACTATATTACACACACATACACACACACGCATCAACGCATGCGCGCACACACACCCTACAAGAGATATTAATAACTACTCAAAAATCATGTGTCAGAAATATGTAATGTGAGTAATTTAACAGAGTCAAACAGAAAAGTTATCACTGAGCGGCCTCAGTATTTCAAGGGCAAGGTTTTGATTCACGTCGAAAGTGATACTCATACTCTCTTGAAGTCTCAATGGTACTCCAGCATGCATGCAATCGAGGGCAGACAATGAACGATGTGTTATTGTCATTGTGTAGTACAGGACTATTAACATAAGAGGAGTATAGGCACATATTTATATGTTCGATTCACACTTTTAGTTTTTGTTCGTTTTATTGAGGCAGGGTTTAAGTTGATTCTGAATTGTGTAGTACAGGGCTATTAACATTAGTTTAAAGAGGAACATAGGCACATATTATTATGTTCGATTCACACTCTTTGTTTCAGTTCGTGTTATTGAAACAGGGTTTAAGTTGATCCTGAATTACATATGCCTTTATCAAAACAAGTGTAACATTAAAATATAATTCCATATTTATTATTTTGAATGAGGTATTATTATTTTGTATAACAAATATCAATTCACGGATCAAATAAATTTGATTGAAAGTTCACCTTTCATTTAGAAACATTCGATTGAGACATACGAATGTCTGTGTTTTGTATCATTATGTAAAGCTTGAGTGTTGGTGGTTCAATATTGTTGACGATATTAACTATCGTGATGATGGAGATGTAACTAGTGGTGGCGTTGGTGGTGGAGGTGATTACAGCGTTGATGATGATGGTGATGATTATAATGATGATAATGATGATTGTGTTGATAATACTATCGAGAATGATGATGATTCTTGGGATAACATGGTGACTATGATTATAAGGCAACAAAGTTTAATATTAAAGACTGGTAAGAAAGGCTGACGCGATATGAAAATAAAGCTCTCAAGATATTGATGGTGGTATTGATTATAAAAACAAAATTCATCTCCTCTTAAAAAATTGAAAATTGCTATACGTTAGATAGAAAAATATCTTTATAGAACAGTATTGTTCTGTAACGGATATTGATCGAAATTGTGAGTTTTCCTGTCTAGAATATTAATTTCCAGGCCACTTCCTTTCGATAATTATCATATCAGTTTGTACGTAAAGTAATCTCTTTATCTCTTCCATTGTTTCTTCTTTCTCCTCCCATACCCTCACTCTCACTCTCTCTCTCTCTCTCCCTCTCTCTCCCCTCTCTCTCTCTCTCTCTCTCTCTCTCTCTCTCTCTCTCTCTCTCTCTCTCTCTCTCAATACCAATCATCCTCTCTTTCTCTAAACCCCTCCCTTTACACTCTTTCATTTTCCAACTTTTTTCCAATCACCCCCCCCCCCCCCCATTGTGCGCTCTTGATCCCTTTCGTCATTGCTTTTACATTTTTCTTTTGTTTGTCTGTTTTCTTTCCGTTTCTTTGCAAATATGCAATAAGTCTTCCTCCCATTGCCTCTGTCTTTATAACCATCCATGTTGCCATCAGACTTTGTATGTATGTATGTATGTATGTATCTATCTATCTATCTATCTTTCTTTCTATCCATCCATCTATCCAACTATTCACTTCATTATTTATATCTCTGTCACATTATATGCTTGCCTACTTCTCATTTGGGGGGCACATCTTTAATGTTGCAAACTATAAATCGATGAAAAATCAGAAAAGCATAAACATAATAATTGTACGGCTTTCACGACCAACTGAAGTCAATTTCACAAAAACGTTATTTTAACCGTTCAGTGTGGACATTTCTGAATAACGACCTGTTTAATTTTTCTTTGGTTAAGGCGTAAGGCGCAAGATTCTTTTCTGGCAACATTTCATATCCTAAAGTTCCACCGGTTAATGGAATAATGGATATACAATCGCTTCAGCAGGTACATAATTATTGCCGGAATATAGCATAAATTCTATGATTGGGTATGGCTATTAGATCATTAAGATCGAAATTGAATATGCTACTTCAGTGAACATTCTACGTTATTAAATGTTTTGGTAACAGGTTGAAGTATAATTCTCGCATGAATTTTATTTAATCAGTTAATGAATTCATTTATTTGTATGGTAATTGATTAAGATTTTCGCAATGGTCATTACAAAATCATATTTTATCAAATTCTCTTTACAATATGACTTTACTAATAGTGAGACAGGTAGATTCTTTTATTTTTGCAGGTTATTAAGAATTATTAGATTAATGCGGTTAATTGAATTCAACTAAACATATAATCCACATTGTCTCTTGCAATATGTTTGCTATAAATATGGGTAATATGAGAGGTATGAATTCATTCGACAAGATACTTGAAGTAGTTTCCCCCTGATCATCTTTGCTCATCACGAAGGAAGAAACAAACCACATCAACAAGGTGAGTAGTGCTACTTCTCTATATTCGACAATACAGATTTATAATACGTTGTGTTTTTTGCGCACTATTTAGAAGGGAAAAAAAATTCCAATTCTATTTTTCGTTTCCCTAAAATGTACTTCATTAATACGTGGAGGGGAAAAAAAAAATCGATTTTGAATGAAATGAAAATGTTTAACCTTGATACGCATCATTAAACTCTTGAAATTTTGAATAAATTTTATTTTACATAAGTTTTATTTAAAGGTATAACTTACGACACTTCTATATGAAACTGTCAGTGTTTATGAGGTTATTGGAATGTGCTTAAATCTGTCTTTGAATGCTCTCGTATTGCTAAATTTCAAGCAAAATGATGGTTGTTCATACATGTCACTGATATATCGTCAAAATGAAATATGACAAGGTTTTCCCTTACTTTTTAAATCGTATTATGTAAACGCATTAAGAAAATGACGATAAGTCCTATACATTTATTTTTGCAAGACAACTGCAATTCCATGTTAAAGCCCCTAAACTGTTTATTACCCTATAAGAAATTGCTCTTCATGTAAATTCATTCCTGTTTCAACCATCCATTTTCAAAGTTTTCGTTTCTAAAATTGATTGTATCCTATGTTTATCATAACACTTCTTAATGTTGACGCATTTCTTTCAGATGAAGGTCACTTTCGTTGCCACTGTCTTTGTTAGCATTTCCATGGCACTGTATTCATCAGGTAAGAATATTTTAAATCGTTGCTTTGATCAAGGTCCATGCTTTGACTTACGAAAATCTAATATAAAAATATGCCGAATGTCTATAGACCACATGAACGATTTAGTCCTTCATCACCATCATTTTAAATGTATTTAAAATCATCCAGAAAGGATAAAGTTTGATTCATATTTCGATGTAAAACATATTTTTAGCAGAAGGTTTTGTTTACGTTGAAAGCTGAAGTTACTAAGAGAGTACGTGCCCTCGATATTATGACTTGATATTTCGATGTACAACATATTTTTAGCAGAAGATTTTGATAACGTTTTTGAAATTTGTTGATGTATTGTATTGTGCAAATTGATCTACATGTATATGTATTATGTTAAAACATGGAGGTATTATAGCTCCATGGTTAAAATGTACCAGCATTGTAAATATGAACAATCAAATGAGGAAAATAATAACTAAATGAATTAAATTGAATTGAATTGAACGTTGAAAGCTAAAGTTTCTAAGATAGTACCCTCGATTTTATCTCCATCACAATCTTCCAATTCCCACCTTCCAGCCAACCCCATCGATTTGGGATGCGGCACCGCAAGAAACGTCATCGACTGCTACCTGTCACAGCTCTGTCCTCACTTCAAGCCCGAGGACGTCCTCACCTGCGACAAGGAGTTGATGATGAGCACGTCGTTGATGTCGATGACGAGTGACGTCATGGTGTCGCATTATCTAAGAGAAGCACACAAGGATAAATTCTGTGACGCGGATGGGCAGCGATTCGGCTCAGCTTGCAATGTGCTCGATCACGTATGCTTTGGTACAGATACATTTGACATCACCTACTGCGATGGTGAGTACAACAGAAAAGGGTTAATTCATTAGAGTAGAGAAATAATAAATAAAATTGTACGATTCGATATAGGTAAGTGCAACAACAGTAAGGGAATACGAGTCATACATTTGTCGTATCTACGGAGACGATTGTTCATCATCATGAAAAACTGAAAATTCTAAAACTTATAATCAGGGGCTGCGATCCCGGGGTCAAAATTTTTTCGTCCCCCCCCCCCCGAAATTTTTTAAAAAGTGCACACAAAAAATGTATAGCAAATACTGACCAAAGACTGCAACACACTTTTAGGCTCTGGAGGGCCCAAGAGTGCAGCGTTTAGACTAATAAAAATGCAAAAATCTTCTCGCTCGGTCGATACGCTCCCTCGCATGATATCTCTCAAAATGTACGAATAAATATTGTAGAAAATCTGTATTTCCTCGCATTTCGTCCCCCGGTCATGAAAAGAAATCGCTGCCCCTGCTTATAATTTCAATGTTTATGGAATGTTTCCTCCTTCTTTTCTCTACTTTATTTATCTTCCCTTTTTTCTTAAATCTTGATTTTTGTGTGTAAACTATGTATTGTTAAGTTATTGTTATTTTGTATATTTGGTTCGGATCACTTTTCACAAGCCATCTATGTGCTTTTCGTAGTCCTCCCACTTCAGATATCTCATCATATATGCTTGTGTTGAAGATTGTATAAGTTTGTTTTTATCTTGATGTGGAAATAAATAAATTCAATTCAATGAAATGAAATGTAGGGAAATAACAAGGAACAAAATTTGTTTCCAAACAGTAATTTAGTTGCTATAACTCCTGTCTGAATTAAGTCTGAGAATTTGTTTAAGAATGACATACGTGTATCAAACATCGATGTTAATTATTTACGATGTTTTAAAAAGTAGACATTATCGAAGTAAACTAGTGTCGTTATTCGTACATGTATGTTGTTCGAGATGGTTCTGCTGAAAATCTTCCTCTCATCAACAAATGTTGTTTCTGTGTAATGTCAACGATATTTGACATGAACTTTGTTTTCATTGATTTGCAGAAACTAATCTACGATTCCGTCGCAGTGGCTCCTTCTCTGGTAGCGATTCTGGATCTAATTCTGGATCTAATTCTGGTCATGTACACATAGTCCCACAACCACCTGCAACCAAGCCACCTACAACCAAGGCAGCAATAACAGAAAAAGCAACAACAGCAATTGATTGTGACACATCCGACGAAGACGCCACCACCACGGCCGCCACATCTGAGGATGACACTACCACTCCCACAACACCTACAACACAAACGACTCCAACCACACCAACAACACCAACGACTCCAACCACACCAACAACGCCAACCACTCCTACAACACCAACCACTCCTACAACACCAACCACTCCTACAACACCAACCACTCCTACAACGCCAACAACTCCGACAACACCAACTACCCCCACTACACCTACAACACCAACCACACCTACTACTCCTACCACACCTACAACACCCACTACACCTACGACTCCTGCAACTGAACCAACTGAACCAACAACATAGCTAGAGAGTATACCTTTTGCATAATATACGGCCTCTTAACTTCAACACCCTTCCTCATTACTCTATTTTAAAAATAAGAATATTGAATCTACAGATTTTTGTTCACACTGCATAATTTAACGATATAAAATAACTTTGAAATATGTATATATAATAATTATGGGCATGTTGTTCTTTGCATGTATTTCTTGGCAATCGCATGTTTGCCTTTTGAAATGTTATTTAAGTGAAATGATTTACTTGTTTAATGATATTAAATAACTTTGAAATATTGAACACGTGAAATATGTACAGTATGTGCATGTGTTTCTTGGCAATCACATGTTTGTCTTTTGAATTATTTAAAGGTACTATGTCCCATGTGCAGGCCAAACTAAGGAAAAGGTTAAATTCCAACGGCATTTGAAAAAAATAATACTGATTAAGGACTTCCCTTTAAAAAAAAAAGGGGGGGGGGCTTGAAATTTCTTTAAGTGGGAAAATAACGACTATTAATTTGAATATTAGGACACTGCTGACGTTTAAATTTCACAGAAAGGACATACATGACATATTCATAATTCCTGCAAAGTTCTACATAATTTGATGTTGGCTGCAAAAGGGACATATTATCTTTACGTGAAGTGATATAGTTATGTTTAAAAGCTCTCAGGTGTAATGAATTGACCTTTTAACATATTTGTCTTCATAGACTATTATTTTTCTTTGATATTTATTATCATCCAATTCTTGTGGATTATTGAGAGATGCTTTTGACTGCAATAAAGTTATTAAATTTGAAATGAATACACTAATGATTGTATGGTTCATTTTTTCCCTGCAGTTTTACATCAAAATGCTTGATCGTGTTTAAAGAGGTTGAGTTCTGGGATCAAAAGGTGAAAAATATTTTGTGAACGTTATCATTGTTTTTATGCAAGTGTGGAAGAACATCAGATAACAAATGTTCCCTGAAAAGCATGGCTCTTCAAATGCTTTCATATTCTATATATGGCATGTAACAACATACAAATTACATATACATCTTTCTGTGTACAGTGCTTGTAGCTTTACCAAGACTGGGCCGAATTTCTCATCATTTTGATGATTCCAGAACCTTGCAGTACACACCAATACTTATATGCTAGATGAAGAACCTTTGTTGACTCGTTCCACACCGTTTCTTTCACAATGCAATTGCATGACCAGAACTCAACTTTATCTTTAATTGTAACTCTCCTCTTTGTGTGAGTAGCAATTTGTGTTGGTGTGAGGTGTATACTAGAAAAAAGTAAATTGGTCTCCCTTTATGTAGGCCTCCAATCAAACCATTATAACATTTTACTTTAACCCCGCCATTTATACATAGATCGACAATGAACTTTAAAAGGGAGTCACATTAAAAGAATACTTACATACTTCTAAATATAGTTTAATATGGTTCATACCATTCAAACTTACATATTTCAGCATGATATTGCAATATGTACAGCATATTTTCACAGGTTTGTGTTACCAAAATGATTTTTCTGGATATACATGTAGATATATAGTGAAAGCAAAAATACAGTTAATCTATAACTTAGATCATCATAAATTGATTCTACTCCTGTATGTTCACATGTACATGTATATATCTACTCCATACAAGACACACGGTTATATATTAGGATCATGCAAATTCAAGTCTATTGAAGAGTTGTGAAAAAGAAATTATGTATTTGCCATGACAAGAAGTAAGAGTTATTTGTTTAACACTGTTAATTGGAAAGTACAGTCAAAACATACTTGTTCCTTTAAACATGTACACAATACAGACTCTGCATTGTGTACACGTTTAAAGGTACAAAGTATGTTTTGACTGTACTTACAGAATACTGTCTATTACTGGTACAATTAGATCAGTTCTTTAAAAAACTAGAAAAAAAATTGACCCTGTGCAGTCGAAAATATGCCTCATGATCAGAATATCTTAGCACATTTAAATTGACCTGTGATCTTTGACTTCTTTACCATAAAATCCAATCAGGTGATCTTTACAAGGTCATACATACTCTCACCAAATTTAACTATGATACCTCAATTCGTTCTTAAGTTATCGCGTTCACAAGAATAATTACGGACGGACGGACAACCCGCAAATATAATGCCTCTGGTACTAATGTGTGGCGGAGGCATAACAAAAAAGGGGGGGGGGGGGGGAGGCATTTTCTTGTATGGTCTCACCCATGTTAACAGAAAACTTTCTGCTTGTGGCAACCCTGGAAGTAGCATCACCCTGGCCTAGGCATAGATTCATCACTGAGCAGGGCTTCTATATCAAAATACATAATCTTTGCATTGATGAAGTACATATCAGTATAATACAGTATAGCAATTAACACATTTAACATAACATAAGATGAAAAATATATATTTATATTATTATATACATGATTAAAACATATACATGTTGTTTGATAAATTCTGGCAAGATGTAGCAAACCAATACATATTTACAGTCAGTTAATCCTGAAATCAAGATAATTGAATAAAACAGAAATATTAGAAATGGTTAAATTGATGGATATTTTAGCCGTCTCTGAACCGATTTTGATCAAACAAAGATGATTTTGTCATTTAAATTGTATGTTCTTTCAAATTTGACACTCGGTTTATCTCACAAAAAATATTTTGTGGAGTGCCCTCTGCAACAAAACTCAACTATACCTTTAAGAACCTTGAAGATCATGAAACAAAGTAACAATTTGATAACTTCCTTTGCAAGCTAGTTTCATGGTGCATTGCACACAAAATATCTTTCTTCTTGTTTGTTGATAATTGCATTTAAACATGTTTTCAAAGATACACCTAAGGCACAAGTAGGAGATATAACTTTCTTCAGAGAGAATCTGTCAAATTTTGTGATGATTAAAGGAAAGTGGCTCACAAACGACATCACGGTGTTGTCAATTTGTACATTCATCATCAACACTGCAATTTCTCTTTAAAGAACAAAAATTGCTCATCTTTTATAAGATTTTTTTCCTGAAGATTCAATGGTCAGCTATTTCTCTCACATATTAGCTGTATTCAAACCCATCTGAAGCTAGGATGGACTTTTAATAAAGGACATCAAACCAGCTAGAGTGGAATTAATACTTTAAAAGAGTGTTATCACTTTCTCATACCCCTATTTGTTTATATACACATGTATATATAGCACACATATGCTGAGTGAAGGAAAAAGCACAAAAGAAAAATATGATAGACTTGAGGCACAAACTTAGATCAATTGCAACCATACAGCATACATTTTATAGTATATATCGCAACAAATTGATTTCATTCCCAATAAAACATTTGGATGACAGCTTCTGAATTACATTTTGTATAAGAATGAATGATTGTCTTTTCTATAAATCAAGACATTACTTAATGAAGTGTATAAGCACATACTGCAAGTTAGGTCAGGATTCTGATACATATCATGCTCCCTAACAAACATTTAAAAAATAATTATACAAGTTGTGACAGATTTATTTTAAACAAAATACAGTTTCAGTACTGCTAAAGTTCATTGTATTTATCAAGATGGTTAAAATAAAAAGAATATTTGATACAGATGAATCTGTTGATCATTATTTTGGGCAAAATGATGTAATGTGCAATGTTATGTTGGCATAACAATGAAAAAACAAACCCTAATACATGCAATCACATTTTTTACACAAAAGAGGTACAAATCCTGTTAGTCTATTAGACTTCCCTTGCTAACCTTAAAGGTAGGTTAGCAAGGGAAGTGATGAAGCATAGCAAGGGAAGTGATGCTGTCTTAATGTTATTGCAAAATGCACATGACATATATTTTTCTGAGAGCTTTGCTTTTTGGATTTGTTGTTGTTTTTTGCTTGACAATGGAGGATCAAACCATGTGACATGCAGTAATATCCTTTAGGTGGTCAAAGGTTAGCAAGGGAAGTGATGATGTCACACAGCTACTGAGAACTGCATGGAAATCATGACAGGGTTTTTGACAGAAGTGTAGGGTACTCATTCTGATGTATGATAATGTCTCTTGGAACAAACTTAAACTTGGCTTCAGAGTTCAAATAAGCACTTCAAGTGAAAGGATACATTTTTCAAAATTAGAATTACCATTTACCAAAGATTTGACCAGTCATCAAACTAATTCACTAAGTTATTGCTTAATCAAATATAGGATTTCATAATCCTTTTTTTTTTCCTGACATCACAGTGAGAGAACATTTCTTGATAAAGAAATGGATATCCTCAATGGGCAAATGCCAAGAAACTTATAACTTTTTTTGAGGTTAATGAGGCATAACTGACACATAACCATGCATCATTGGGAATAGTATTCTGAAGTATAAGCCTCCAGTTATATGTGATCTTATACATTGACTCAATGCTACATGCTATACACACATACACACAGTTAATGTACACTGTGGTGTGTGGGCTCTTCTATACCCAATATAACCAGGCATGCTGGATTGAAACCTAACTCTGATGTTTCTCTATGGTGTCTTCATGTCAGTACTAATCATACAGCTAACAACCCCACGTTATATGGTGGCAGCGGTGGGATGAATGACCTAAATGACCTATTATTAACCCATTGCCTACTGGAACCGGGTGGTCCCTGTGTAAAGCCTATGGGAATGAGATAATTCAGTAGTCAACAGGTTAAATTGAAGACTAGTTGTCTACAATTTTCCATTTGGTCTTGATCTCTAGGATGACATCCTGGCGATTGAGATTGGGTTGTTCGAGGTTGCTGATCAGGTTCCCCAGGGTAGCGTTCCCAGACTTACCCCAGTCCTCGAGGAGATGGCTGCAGGGGTCATAGTAATACTGGTGCGGTGATAGAGCCTCTTCAAAGAGCTTCAAATCAGAGGTGGAGTAACCTAGTTGACCTGTGTGAAGGGATGGGAATATGAGGACATGCAGGGAAGGTTAAAAAAAAATATATGCAAGAGGGGGATTAGGAAGGGTAATTTCATATTTTAAAGCCCCACTGCACTACTTACAGCTACTTGTGCCCTCTATATAGCAAACAATGCATAATTGGTAACCATTGATCCCCTTTTTTGTTATGTTAATTGAGAGCTGATTTGATGAGATAACCACCTGTCAGTGACCATGTAGGGAGGTCTAATACCTCCTGGCAAAACTAGTGCAGAGAGGCTTTAAATCATTATACATACATGTTTCCAGCTGTACTAAAATCAAAATAACAATACTCGACCCCATCGTTTTGTTATGCAAATTAATGTGTTCAAATTTTAAAGATGACTCTGAACGACACAAAGGGGAAAGACATTTCCTGTTTTCACCTATATATCAAACAATAAATATTGTATTTGGAAAAGGGTTGATCAGAAATCTTATCAACATTGATCCCCCAAAATAGCTCTTTACATAAAACAAACCCATAGCCACACCACAAAAACTGATTAACATTGCTATGAATGGTGATAATTGCATTTATTGGGATATATATATATATATATATATATGCTACCAACCATATCCTCTTTTAGTGGTTTACCCATATCTTGTTTGTGGTTTTTAAGATCATGGGTGTTCTTTTTCTGAAAATTGAGGGATTTCACAACCGGTCATAATCACAAGCATATCTTATGATATGCAAGCATCTGCTTAAAACATAGCAGTGTTAGCACAATGTGCACAATTTCTTTTTAATCATAGAACAGCACTTTCAATGGAAGCAGGGGAAAAGCCATTTGAATTTTGTTATCATTACAAGTTCATCAATTAACTCCACAAAAAGTTGTTCTTAAAGATCTCACTAACTTAATATCAGAATAATTTTTTCAACAAGACAACAACTAATTACACTACAAATGTTGATGAACAAAACTAAATGAATTATTCAGAACAGGGATATATCATGTCTATTATTGTATGTCTTAAGAGAAAAGGGAAAATGTACAATTAAATCCATAATGACAATGGCATATGAAAGGCTGGTGACAACTTGGGGTTTACTAAGAAAAGGCACACTAGTAAAAAAATTTTTAAAGGGTAACATTTACCTGCTAATCCTCTCCAATCCCTGCCCCTGCTATTGGATAGATTCATCTTGTTACAAACCAGTTGAATGAGATCAGAAGGAAGGTGAGCGTATGTTGTGTCCTTATGGAGTATCATCCCAGATGACTTCAGGGCTGTTCTCTTCTGCAATAGGTAGTAATAAATAGTAGTAAAAATAGTAATAATAATAGTAATAATAATAATAATAATGATAATAATAATAATAATAATAATAAATGAAATATTAACCATAATAGTCATAATAATAATAATAATAATATGAATTATACTATTAATAATATTCCGGGTTTAGATAGCACTTAATATTTCTACCATGTCTCTAATTGCTTTACAGACATAACAATATCCTGGTCAATTGGATTCAGGTTAGTCCGCACACAATGTATGCCCATTCTCCACCCCCTACGGAGCATTCCAGCCAGGCACCTTTTAACAGACGTTCACAACACTGATGCAACTATAATGACTTTAAAATACTACCAGGTACAGATTAAACACCTGGATGAAAAGAAGCAATGTACATATATGCAGATAAAATACCTTGTTTAGACATAGAGACTGGATGGGCAAGGTTAGAGCAATGCAAACAATGCTCATAAAGGTTTGGAGAAGAAAAAAAAAATTTCAACCTGATGTGTCCCGTCCAAAAATTTTAATTTATTTTTAGTTTGCAGCATATGAAGGTTTCTCTCTAAGGTTTGATGACTGTGTTCTATCATCAAGCTTGTAACAATTTGGGTGTACAGGGGAGTCACCTTTCATGACCTAATGTCCACCACAAAAAGGATAATGTACAGATTGTAATGAAATTTTGTGATGGGTCCAAAATTTTTCAGACAACAATCACTCTGCACTTGTGACCAGCAGTCTGCAAGTATTCATATTTCTTGAGTATGAACATTTTATATCGCATTCAATTCATGTACCTGTTTCCCTTGGGAGACAATCCACTGTCTAACATTCTTGAACTTGCGTACATCTTCATCTCCACACCAGAGAGGGCGCTCTCCAGATTCCTTTGACAGGTCAATGATGTGCGGAAAGGCAAGGCTACCCATCTCCCGCTGAAACTATAGACAAAATGGATAAAAGATCATGCTGCATGCTTACATCAAGAGAGAAACCTGACCTCACAAACAAACTTATGATCAAGCAATTAGCAGCAAAATAAGGTAATAGTCGATAGTATAGGGAGTAATAAATACACAGATTCTATACATCCATGTAAAAATATGCAAGTAATCAGTAAAAAACATTGTTTTAAAAATAACGGAAACATGATTAATTTTCAACAAAATGGTGTTTAATGAAACATGGAGCATGTGGTCCGATTTATTTTGTGGGTATGATGGGTATGATAAAGAACTTTGTCTATTTTTGAAGATTGGCAAGCAAGATCAATTATACCTTTTTGCACATGCAGGCATACATAGACAACTACATATCAGGCATCAGGGAAATGCATAGAACAGGAAGCTATGTCTGGAAAGATATACTGGGAGTGATAAAAACACAAATATGGACATACCTTGCATCTATGATCCATGGGGCATGGTGGCCCAAGAGAGAAGCAGTCATTGGATCTCGTCACCTTCAGTATAGCAGTGTGTATGGCAATAAGGACATTCTGCAATAAAAAGCCTTTGTTGCACCTGAAAATCAAAATGACAGAAGAGAAAACTCATGATGAAAAAAATTGCCTATCTGAATTTAGAAAAAAAGGGCAGTCCAGATATAAACCAAAATAGCTCTCATACTGTAAATCTAATTGAAAATTTAATCATGAGAACATTCAACTCCAAATGCAACACAAATCCCTGTGCCACATTGTATTTATCATGGGATAGGTATAACCAAAGCTTCATGACTAATTTACTAGAACATCCCCCCCCCCCAAAAAAAAAGGGACCCGGCATTTGGAAAATTTGGATGGATGATTCCCCGTTTCAAATCTCAGACACATGGTCCAGCAACAATTGCTATGGGCATTATTTCATCAGATATATGGTTAGCAATTGAGTTTTAGGTTAGATTTAGGGTAAGGGTTAAGCAAATTGATTGGTCCAATGCTAAAGTTTAAAAATTCAGTACCGGTAAGTGTAAAATATTTATCATGGAGCAATAGTCGCCGGAGTATGTGTCAGTATGTCTAGCAGGGTGGTAATTATCCTAGATTAGCAACGTTTCTCAGTGGCAATGGCCAGGGATAGTTATCCAGATATGCCCAAAGATAGTTACTAATACTCACACTATGATAAATTTCACCATGCACCTGCTTGGATCATCCCTCATATACACAGTATAGTTGCCACCCATGTTAAAGTTCCAAGATGTTTCACTTATAAGCTCAAAGGTTCCATCCCTCTCACTGGCTACTCCACCTAGCTCGATTGCAAGCTTCGAGAAGAGACCGTGAGGGCTGTACCCCTTAAAGTCAGCAAGGAGGATTCTCTCTGATGACAGGTCCCTGCAGGAAGTTGAACCACGAGACACCAAGTTGTTTATATGGTAGGGCAAGAGATACTGGGCTTGCTGAGAGCTTCTTCTCCCTGTTCTTGGACTGTCACAGGAGAAATGGCAGGAACCTGGTGGCAGCGCGGAGTAGTCATGGATCAGGTTGAGTTGCTGGAGACACGCTGTGATGCATGCTGCATCAGACTCCATACCAAGGAGATGGGTCAGAAGAGGTTGGGTCAGGACAGACTTTGTCTTGAGTTCATTCCAGTGCTGGCGTAAAGATTGGTCTTGATGACTCACGTCTGGGACTTGAAGAAGACGCTGGCAGGTGTGGACGAGGTCTTCAGGGTTCAGAGCCACAAAGGAGCGATGCGGTTCATCTTTCTCATTGGCTGTGAAAGAAAAGTATAGTCAACTTCAAACATTTCTCTTTTCACATCTTTATTTTTTATGTATGGTACTGGTTTCAATAATTATCTCCGATATTCATTAAAATAATCAAATAAATCATTAAAGTACCTGCATATTTGTGCACTGGATGTCAAAATGGTACACATAAATTTACATTCACAAGAAATAAAGAGCTACTAGCTAATATATGGTATACTTTACATCAAGGCATTATGTTCATGATAAATTCATATGGGATTAAAGAACAAGTGTCTTCATAAAAATTTATGAACCAATCTTTTATTGCACTCACAAGGGAGAAACATTAAAATAGCATTTTACCTGATAAGATTATAACTCCCTGTCTGTGTAGGTACTCCAGGAGAGAAGTCAGTTCTTCACTGTCACTAACTCCACATTCTTTCTTTATTCCTGATGTCATTATACACTTCTGCTTCTGATCCCTCAGTCCAATCACAATATCCCTGAAGGACAGGAACTTCTGAGGATAGTTCTTTCTTGTCAAGAACCTCTGCTCAAAGACATTTCTTGAAAGGTGCTCTCTCAGAAGATTCAGGCAAGCCTCAGGGCCACAGTCACTGAAGCAGGTGGAGCAGGAGTTCAAAGATGAAAGCACAGATGAGGAAGATGTTGTAGTGGATGTGGAACTCTGACTGCAGAACTTCACAACTGAGGATGCAACCTGGTCCTGCCTTACAGTCAAGTCAACCCTTCCATCTAGGTGCTGGCATTGACTGCATGGAGGCACCTGAGATGATGATGCCCTGCTGAGCATGAAGCATGGACAGTTCTCATGGTACTGGAGCTGTCCTCCAAATGCTTCCTCAAACCTCTGCTGTAGCTGCGTACCAATGTTCTTGACCGACTCCAAGGTGTCTGCATACAAATGCTGCCAGCTTGAAGTAAGATAAACCGGGGACTCTGAACCAGCATAAGTCCTAATCTTATTCAGCTTTCCTTGGAGTTCCCTCACATGTTTTTCGGTGTCTTGAAGGAATGATTGCCCATCAAATTCAACAATGTACATGGAATGGGATGTCATTACCAACTGATTGCAATAATCGGCAAATCTTGAATCCTTCACCACCACCACTTCCAAAACCACACACTCTGGGACAGCCAATGAACCATGAATGCTGTTTGATCCGTTATGGCAGTCTTTCTGGTTTTCAAGTGATTTCAAGACGTCCATGACTTGGTGAGACTTACAAGACAGATACTCAAAGACTCTGTCTTTTTTCTGTATTTTCACACAGCATCTTTCGCTGATAGGGCCATCCTGTCTCCCAGACCAAATCTCAGATCCAACCAACTGTTCTGCCACGTTCTCTGAATTGCTACCCATAATGACCAATCTCAGATCAGGTAATCGCATCATTGGCCTGTCATCATTTTCGAAGGTATCTCTGAAGCTACCTTGTCTAGACACTGTTTTCAGAGAAGATTTCACAGAATTGGCAATACTTCTCACTCTTGTACTTTGTGGTCTCTGTATGATGATAGAGACTGGACTATCTCGGCTCTGCTTCTTGAAAACTTCACTTGCTGATATTCCAGCTGCTGCCTGAAAAGAAAGTGATTTACAAAAATTCCTTCAACACCTAACATTTAAATAATATAATTCCAATGTTATTTATCCATATCTTTGGAGATCAACAAGATACAAATTCAAATTATACAGAAATGTTCTTCCCCCACTTTCTTTAATTTTTAAATGTCATATATTCTATTTTATTATATTGTTGCTTACTGTTTCAGCTAAATTAAAGCAAAAATCCAGAGACTTATAACTCTGCAATTAAAGGAAACCTCACCCTAAAGAATAAGTGTAGGTAATTTGAAAAATGAGTTGTATTTCTGCCCTTTGGTGTAAAATAATCCTTACCAAAATGTACATGGGATTTTCAAATGAAGATATTCTTGGCATGTCTTTTAGCATGAACATGGACGCAGACATTCTTGAAAATGTGACGTACTTGGTGACCTTGTACATGTATCATGCACCAAGCTTCAGTTGAAAAGATTTTTAAAATCAATATCAAAACGTTTAAGTTTTTAATGAGGAAACTTCAAAGCTGAGAAGATAAAATTATACTTGGTCAAAAATATATAACAGAGGAACAATTGTGACTAATTCATTTAAAAATACAAAAATATAGCAGTTGAAAAATCTAAGTAATTTATGAAAAACATTCACTCCAGAAGAGCATCAACTTATTTATGCAATTTGCATTCTAATAATTGTATTTGTAGCACTAGGGATAATACCAGGTCAATGAAATGCTCACCTAACACACCTTGGGAAGGAAGCATCCATAAATTTAAATACATTTCACATAGTACGTCACATTATAAAGAAAATGGTGATACCCATGTCGTGCTGAGAAACTGTTTGATATTCTTGCTTTATGTCTCTCTCATACACTTTGGTGGGGAATCTTGTAGATTAATGGGAAAGAATATACTAAATCTCTCAGGATAAGTAAAATTATTTCTTGGGTGAAGTTTCCTTTAATAACACTCTAAAATTGTCCTTCAAGCAAAATGCTTCTGATACATGTTTGAAAGTGAAACCGTTTTTAATGTATTCAACCATGATTTAGTTAGTTTTTAATTACACTCAAAGCTATCTGTTTTAAATTGAGTCTGTTTGAAATTACTGACACAATTTAATTGCCCTTTCATCACACTTGAACATTTTGCCCTTTCCTTTAAGTATACAAAAAACTAAATGAAGGATACAGAGCAAACTACACTAAAATGAAATTATGTAAGTTAGTTAGTTTGCATACCCCAATGAGTGATGTTTACTCTCAAGAAGTTCAAAATTGGTAGAATTTAATTACAATCAATCATAAAGCCAAACTCAAATGGCATACTATTTTAGAAAAGAGGGTATAACAGTGTACCTGCAAAATTCAAACCATCAAGTAGAATTTGCATTATTTAGAAACTGCATGACTATAACTCCATGATTAAAATTAATTTTTTTGTGAATGGTACTACGAGAGATAAGTCCCGAAGACAAATACATATATACCTTATGTGATGTATACGTGAATGAAATCCCTGATCAGTATAAACATCTTACGAAACAAAGAAATCTCTTAAATAGTTCTAGTATTAATAGGTATAATAGCTTTCGATCTCTACAGTAATAACGCATTTTCAATAGCCTACACCAACAAAAGCTCAAGAGTTTACAGACCATTTACGACAATGAAGATCAGTCATTGATGCATTCATAACAACATTCATCTATAAAATCTCTAAATTTTTAGAATACAAATGAATCGTTAGAAAAACTACATCACATCATTCTACAATATTATTTGAACAATATCCTGCATTCTTAAATGTAAGATTGAAAACTAATTCCTTGGGTGTTCTGCTACACAGAAACATGTGTAGATGAATGACAAATAGTGTAAACTCATTTTATATGGCTTATGATCATATTTGGATAAAGCAGTCCCAGTATAAGCCTGTTGAACCCAACTTCCTTAAATTAGGAGGAAGATATTAAGAATTCAGTAAATAGAAGGAGAGTATTTTTAAGTCTCTCCATCGTAGCAACAGGCAATGATTTGCTAAGACCTGATAAAAAATAAAGGCTTACCAAACTTAAAATACAGAATATCCCATCATGCTTCAGTATCATGTATTCGTACAAGGGTAAGGGTTAGGGTTAAGGTGGGGGTCAGGGTCATGGTTAGGGTTAGTTTTTAAATTTTCTTTATGGTTAATGTTGGGGTTAGGGTAAGGGTTAGGGTGAGGATTGGGATTGGAGTTACGGTTAGAATTAAGGTTGGGTTTAGTGTTGGGGTTGGGTTTAGGGTTGGGCTTAGAATTAGGATTAGGGTTAGGATTAGTGATAGATTTAGAGTTTAGGGATTAGGGTTCATGGTGGGGGAATTCTGCAGTTCCTCCAAATAGATAAAGCACTTACTTGTTGATGAATGGGTGTACCATTGATAGACAGTACACGGTCTCCTAGTTCCAGTCCACTTGATTTCGCTGAGGGGCCGATGAAAGAGGTAACCATGGCATAGACTTCACTTCCATCTTGTCCCTAACAATGAGGTACAATAACAGCATAGAACTATAAATGTCATCTGACAATTTCACAAAAATGTTGTTATGCATGTTTGTATGTAGGTGGGTGGGTGGATATAGGTGGATGTGTATGACTGTGTGCGGGTAAGTTCATTTTACTGCATTTAAAGGTATAGGCCAGTTTTGGAAATGCCCCCCCCCCCTCTCAAAAAATGAAATGGAAGCTGTTATTACCAATCATGTGAAAGATGTTTTGACTAATACGTGATGATACTAATATTGCCGGGAAACTGCCTATACTAATTGATATATTTGGTAAATTATCATATCGATCCGGCCTGGATAGATATCGCGAATTCACTTCAACATTGAACATTTGTGCATATATTTCTGTTTTTTGCGGATTTAGGTTGAAGTATTGCCATCTAAACCACTGAAGGCAATATTTAAACAATATTAAATGGATATTTTGCACCCAAAACCCTTGAACCGCAATTTTACCACTACCAACCCATACCTTCAAGGGACAGAAGGGTAGGATACTATCTATCATATTTTTTTTTTCAGATGTTTTGTTTATTCTAAAAATCTACAATTTATCGTTCTACATTATTTTTGAATGACATCTAACATTTATACAAGCTCTCTCCAAGATTCTCCTCCAAACAACATAAAGAAACAAATAAACAAACAAACAAAAATGGACCTATCAACTAATTAGGTACTTTTCTGATGGTTCTTCATTTTCAACCCATCGAATACTATGCCCGAGATACTCCTGACTAAAGTCTAGTGGAAAATGTGTTTATAAATACTAAAGTCAATTCAAATGCAAATTATAAGGGCTATATGCAATGATCAATCGCAAATATTATGGCACCAACTTTGAAAATATTAAACAAATACTGTTCAGTTTGTGACAGCATTATATTTGTAATCGTTATCACTGCTTTTTTCTTACTTTCTGTAGTTGATTACTCATCATGTTGTTGATAGATTTTTCAGTTCAAGTTGGGCATGAATATAATTACACAGGGAATAATTTTCCTCAAATATTTTGATTAGCAATTTCAGCTGATGGATAAATATTTCAAATGAAATTCTGTACATTTCTATGGAAGAAAACTGCTACACAAAAATATTTTGTATAGCAGTCATGCAAAAATGCATAGCAATTGCGATGCGATACCAGGAAAATTATTCCCTGTTACAATTTAAGCATTCTCAGTCACTCACAGCATTTCATAGATGTATATATTTCACCCTTAGTCCTTCAACTAATACTAATTAAGCTATATTATTGAAAAGTATCATTAAAGTTCCTTTGATTGTATGATGGGAAATTAATTGAATCCAAAGAAAGTTTCAACTTTACTTTCACAATCGTTACAAAACAAAAAGATGGCAAAACAATGTAATGTATATGCATGTAACAGAAAGGACTTTTACTCCCTGGAATGATTCTGCATTCTAAAGGTCGGGTTAGGATCATGCATGCAATCCGGGTCAAAATCAGGTCATGTAAGTGATTGTGCAAGATCAGATGTTTTTGTACACAAGTTCACTATGCCACAATCGGTCGTGCATGTAGTTTGAATATATCATTTCATTATGGTTCATCTATTTAACAGGCCCAAGAGTGAGGAAAGTTGTGTCTGACTGATAAATATCTTGTTATTATTGAACATTATATCACTGTGTTTGGCATAATCTGACAGCTATACGTGCTACTTAAATAATTGCTATCCCATGGTCTTGTCAGAAATGTTTTCTCTCCAAATAACAACACTACAAAGTGACAAACACACTTTTAAATATATATATGGGATATTGTCTAAAAGGTGTAACACAAAAAAGGTATTGCAATAAGTATATGAAGCAAAAGATAAAGGAAAATGCACACGTTAAATGAGATATACATGGCCTTTTCTGAAATGATTGATTTTGGTACAACATCAATGACATGTTCGTATTTTCAACAGAGAAAAGGAGAGACAGAGAGACAAGGAAGAGAGAGAGACAGAGAAGAGAGAGAGGGGAAGGGGGGAGGGGGGAGGAAGGGGGGGGGGGGGGGGAGAGAGAGAGAGGAGAGAGGGAAATGAAAGAAAGAGATCATACCAGGGACATGCATACTGAGCATGTACGTAATTCACTTGGCCTAAATCATAGGCCTGTTTTTATCAGCTCCAGTTTGCCAAATAACCTGTTATTTTCAGACTCGGGATATTATCCCAAAGCTCGAAAGTGCGCCATTACCAGACCGATACGCTCATCGCAAACTAGCTCAGACGGGCATAAATTAGCCTGCTAAGTTTTTTCCAAATAGCGGGATATTTTGGAAACAGACCAATATTTCTTGGGATATTTTCTTGACCAAATATAAATTGCAGCTGCAGGGTGATGAAGACACCATTGAATGGTTAATTTGCAATCGGGATAGTTAAAAAAGCGGGTTATTCAGCAAACTCAAGCTGATGAAGACAGGCCTAATGACGCAAATCAGCTGCACGTACCTTCTTATTCTTTATGGTGAAGCCAAGCTTTCCTTCCTTGTTCCACTGTACCACACACTTCTTGGTGTCTGACCAAATGATTGTATCTGGATAATAAAAAGCATTTTTCAAGAGGTTTGTCTTCCTTGACTTTTCCTTTAAAGAAATTAGGCCTGTAGAATCAGGTCTCAATGGCTGTGGGGGCAGGGATGAGAGTAGAGATGGATTACAGTCAAACAGAGGCTGGGGGCACATCATGGTACTGGCAGTAGAAAGGTCTGATTGAGCTGGGAGTGAATGATTGTCAGTGCTTGCTGAGGAGCTGTAGGCAGAGTTTGCACAACTGAGTGAGGACGAAGAACTCCTGTCTTCCTTGGTTCTGTCTTTATCATCAGTCTGCAGACTTTCCTCTGAACTACAACCATCACTGGACATGTTCCCCATAAATCCAGAACTCTTTTCCTTCATGGATCCTCCATTCGATTTACAGTTAACACGAGCTTGTTTCGGAGGTTCTTCTTGCTCAAAATGAAACCATCTTTCATGATTAGGACACTCTAAGCCAGGGACATCCTCCTTCCTTGAATCAAAACCACTCTCAGAACAAATTCCTTGCTTGTAGTACCCCCCATTTTCCTGACCAGTGGACTTCAAATTGTTATTGCATTCCATCCTGTCAACTCTTAAGTTAGGCTGTTGTCCCAGAGTATGGATTGTAGGTCTGGGGGTATGAATGGCTGTCCTAAAACCAGCCCCGATTTGCTGTGCATTGACAAGTTTGCCAAGATCTGCTGGTGGAATACCTTCCATCTTGAGTGTGTTTTTGAATGAATTTAGGACACTATACAGCAAGGATCTCCGGTTATCAGATACGCCTGTGCTGGTACATGCTTGTTGTTTTATGAAAACATTTCCTCAGACTCAGAGTACAGTCAATGTTCAAGTTTACACTTTCCAGGACTCTCATTCAATGAAAACATACTTCTTCGAGGTCACATGATGAAAGAGGTTTTGAAACATGTGAGCAGCTGGAATCTCCTGGTCTGTTCTTTATGAAGAAGATATATCCTTTAACCCATTGACTCCTGAATTCTCTAATTCCCATAGGCTTTACACATGGAACCAGGTTCCAGTAAGCAAAATGACACACAAAATTATCTTTAGTTTTAAATGCATCATATCAGATATATAAATTATGTGATACAATTGGTCCTGTTAAACATTGAATAATAATAAGCATATTCCACCCAACTTCAAAAGTGAACCAAAACTGAAATATGTCTCCTCCACATAAATACATTAGATAGTATTGGTTAGATTGAAACATGTTTTTCAACATATTGGTCATACAAGAGAATTTTCAAAACTACATTTATACTCGAATGAAAATGACGATGATGGCATGAGCAATGATTATATTTATTACAGGTACTAATAACACATGCTGATTACAGAAGATTTTAAGTCGAGAGCCCTTCTAGTGGATGCAAGTTCAATGTTCTTTTGCATTTTACTGTAGTTTTTCTTTACAGAGTGTTAGAGCAATCAAATACCACACTCACTCTTGTTCCTGACACCATTTGATAATAGTCCTTATATTCATATCAAATTCACTTACAGTGTACTTTACCTCAGTACCAGCAACTCCATAGTGTTAAAGGGGAAGTCCACTCTGATATTAAGTTGGTTAAAATAGAAGCAGAAAATGAGAGGAACCGGTTGGTGGGAGTTTAAGCAAAAACTAGTGCTGGGACCGTGGACACATACGAAAAACAACGCTACACATGTACAAAATTCACTACACAAATAAACAAAATAAACACAAATCACCTGTTTTTCAGCATTATAAATTGCTGAAGTCAATATTTCACAAAGATTGGGAAGAAGCTCGCAAAATACATCATAGTGTTGCCAATTTGTTTTTTGACTGATGACAACTTTAAAAATTCATAACTTTCCTATTTTTAATGAGATATTGTTCAAAATTTCACAGATTTGTTTCTTTCATTTTGTCTTCTTTCATTAAAACCAACCTAATATCAGGGTGGACTTTCCCTTCAATGTTCTCACAATTATCATTATGGTATAGGACTATATATCCTCATACACTAAACTACTTTATCATAAACCCTTTAAGTGACTTACAGCTTGTAACTTAAACAACCTGGGTTCCAATGTGCTTTGTGATTATTAGGGCTAGTGACATAAATATGAGGCCTAAGTCATATGTACAGTATGCTTTGCACTCACAGTATCCATTCCATAAGCTTGAGTTTCCTGTAAGAGATAAGTGGAAGACAAGCCAAAGTCCATATCCGGATGATATTTCCTAAACTTGTTGGTTTTCCATTGTATTGTAATTGCATTACTACACAAATTACTTTTTCACACGCCATTCCTTTATTACTTTCAATTTGCTAGTTGCTTCAGTCAGAGAAATGAAGCCGTAGATACATGTACATGGCATAATAAAAATGATGAACCCACCTGTGGCATACCAATATAAGTCTTTCTAATGGCACTTGTGGGAAGGATAGCCTGTGGGCCATGGCTATTTAGTTGACATATATTCCTTCCACAGCCACCTTGTTGGGTGCACCAGTGTCTATAAATTTATTGCCATATTTTGTTTACTCATATTTTGTTTGACATGTATTGAAAGTGCCAAATAAATAAATAATAATAGTTTTAATGTTACCTCTTCTTAACCTTTTATATGCTTTCCATGTGATTGGTACATCGCCCCTCCACTCTGCCACATCTTTGACTATGAGAAGATATCTGACCTTAGTTGCTTGTATATGAATTGGTCCAAAACTACATTTACACTTGATATAAATAATCACAAATTGTGAATGTGGCATGGCCCTGAAGTGAAAATGTAGATCGGGGCCTTATAATTATGACAAAATAATACAGATCGATCAATCGATCTTATTTACTGGGTGTAAGCCACAAATATGTTTAAATAATTGAAATTTCTCCCAGGAGCATTACATTTATAAAAATCAATGTAGTTGAAACTAATATCTATTTCTGCTGCCTCCTTTTCTCTATTCTGCTCCTTTCTTCTTCCCCCCCCCCTCCTCCTCCCCCCCTCCTCCTCCTCCTCCTCCTCCTCCGCCTCCTCCTCTTCCTCCATCTCCTTTCTTCTCCTTTCTTCTTTCTTCTTTTTTCTTCTTCTTTTTTTTTTTTTTTTTTTTTTCTTCTTCTTCTTCTTCTTCTTCTTCTTCTTCTTCTTCTTCTTCTTCTTCTTCTTCTTCTTCTTCTTCTTCTTCTTCTTCTTCTTCTTCTTTCTTCTTCTTCTTCTTCTTCTTCTTCTTCTTCTTCTTCTTCTTCTTCTTCTTCTTCTTCTTCTTCTTCTTCTTCTTCTTCTTCTTCTTCTTCTTCTTCTTCTTCTCCTTCTCCTTCTCCTTCTCCTTCTTCTTCTCCTTCTTCTTCTTCTTCTTCTTCTTCTTCTTCTCCTCCATCTTCTTCAACGTATCACCATAGAAGACTAATATCAGAACCGCATATTCTGAGAATTTCATGGTCGCAGCTACCATGGAATGGCCTAAGGCGCCTGTATTCTTAAGTCTACTTGGATTTGATTTAACCAAATGTAAACCCTGACATATAACAGGCGTAAATCTTTTGAAATCACAGAAATTGTATCAGAAAACTAGTACTTTTAGCAGCCCATTCAAGATAGATCAATTCTATATAGGTCTAGGCCTACTTCAATTAACCCCCTTACTGGCCCTAGCCTTACTTTTCAGTTGAAAATGTCACAAATAAATATAGGCCTATAATAAATATTATGTTAAGCGTTGATGCTTACCTCTCGCTCTCGAAGCCAAGTACAATATAATTCCAGCAGTGATACACTTGGGAGGATTTGAAATGCATTTGATTAAAACTTTCTTTTCCTCAGATTTTAGTTCTATCACTTCTAGATCGACTCTATGTATTACTTAATAATAGCAAGTCTGTAAAAAGAAAGTAACAATGACAAATTACATGTTATGGCAAATTCTGACAAATAAATGCAGGTTTGTTGTTGAAGATGTTGATGTCAGACAAGCACACAATCATTAGTGAAGCTGAAGTACTATTTAACATTTAAATACAATTTATGCATGTTGAAAGGACTCCAATGCTTTTGTATAATACTTACAAAATATGTGGTGCCTGCGCCTGCGCTGTATTCCTTGGGCTTATGCCTGTGTTAATGGCTACGTCCATGATCATCTGACATGCATACAGCTATACAGTCTGTGGTGTCTGTGCCACAAATTTCGGGGAATCCCGGATCCTTCCCAATATTATTTGGCAGCGCAAGGTAGCACAACTTTCACTGACCCCATGGACTCCTCTCTGTGCGATAACCTACGGAGAGCGTGAGCACACTCAAGTCGTCTAGCAGAATGGGCCAACGATCATCAATTGATGCTAAATCCCCAATTTTCCATGTTTGCAGAATGAAAGGTTTTCCAACAATCCTGTGCTTGAGTATCATTCTCTTTGGTCACAGCCCATTTTAGTAATAATTCGCCCTTGAAAGTCAGCATCTTCGTAACCATTCCAGAGCTAGAGAAGTTAAAACTGAAGCTAAACATGTTAACACCCCGGTTAACACGCATCCAAAACATGATCTAAAGGGGGCGTCGTTGCCGATGCTGGTTAGCATATGTCTTTCAATATAAATGTAAACTACAGTGTGAGTCAAAAAAAAGTTTACACCTAGAAAATTGCTAAATATTTTTTTAAAAATCATCGATGAACATTAAATTGTTATATGTCTTGAAAGAGTGTTTTATCCCAAATCATTTGGTACCATTTTTGTGTGATATGTGTTTACGCTTGGATGAACAGGAGCAGTGGCGTAGGTTCGTACACCTGGGGGGGGGGGGGGATGACTCAGGGGCGGATCTAGCTTTATGCTTAGGGGGGGGGGTTGACCAATAATGACGATGCGGAGCATCGTCCACGAGCCGCGAAGCGGCGAGCCGATTTTATTTTGGGTGTTTATTTGAACCCCGTAAGTGATGTTTTCCTGGCACTCTATTAACACAATGGAGACCATAAAAAGCAGTGCATGATAACGTCTTTTTAAATCAAGTAACAGTTAAATACACAGTTATATCCAGAGTTATCATGTGCAGGCGCGGATCTACGGGGGGGGTTTAGGGGGTTTAAACCCCCCCCCCCCTTGGGCGGCCCAAAAAAAAAAAAAAAAAAAAAAGGGGGAAAAAAAGAAAAAAAGAAAGAAAAAAAGAAAGAAAAAAGAACGCACGCTGGAGAGAAACCCTTTCAAGTGCAAATATTGTGAGAAGATATTCAACGCATCTGGCAACTTAACCAAACACATGATAACTCTGGATATAACTGTGTATTAAACTGTTACTTGATTTAAAAAGACGTTATCATGCACTGCTTTTTATGGTCTTCATTGTGTTAATAGATGCCAGGAAAACATCACTTACGGGGTTCAAATAAACACCCCAAAAAAAATCGGCTCGCCGCTTCGCGGCTCGTGGACGATGCTCCGCATAGTCATTATTTTGGTCAAACCCCCCCCCCCTTAGCAAAAAGCTAGATCCGCCCCTGATGTGTTTGGTTAAGTTACCAGATGAGTTGAATATCTTCTCACAATATTTGCACTTGAAAGGGTTTCTCTCCAGCGTGCGTTCTTTTTTCTTTCTTTTTTTCTTTTTTTTTCTTTTTCTTCCTTTTTTTTTGTTAGTTTTTTGGGCCGCCCAAGGGGGGGGGGGGGGGGTTTAAACCCCCTAAACCCATCCCCCCGTAGATCCGCGCCTGTTTAATCTTGTGGTTATCTTGTGGTTTCCAAACCACAAGATAACCACAAAATACTTGTAAGATTTTCTTTTTTTTACCGTCTGAATTGGCTTTCACCGTGTGAATGCGGCTAATAACAATAAACACAATTACAATAATGATGAGGATTATTATTATCATCATCATAATTATTATTATTATTAATATTATAATTGTTATCATTATTATTATTACTATTATTATCATCATTATGACTTATTAAGTAAGCAAATATCATTCCCCAAAACCGGGGGGATGATTGTACATGCCATCCCCCTCATCCCCCCCCCCCCCCCGTTGTCTACGCCCCTGAACAGGAGACATTGTTTGCGAGAGTGCAAACATCGACTTGCGCCAAAGTTGCCTATGTGATGTTTGAATAAAACAATTGGGATTTGGGTATTAATTCGGTCTTTGCAGATCCAAATAACATCCCTAACGAAATTAATCATGCCACACATATCAAATATCGAATATCAAATATCAGCGAACGTTTTGTGCGCGCGTATGTGGGTGTGTGTGTCTTTGCCCTTTGCAAAAAAACATATGCAATGCATTTCATTTGATACATTCAATCCATTCTCTCACTCCGCTAATCCCAACATAATACATATTGTAGGCATCACTTTGGCGCAAGTCGATTTTTGCACTCTCGCAAACAATGCCACCTGTTTATCCAAGCGTGAACACATACCACACAAAAATGGTTCCAAATGATTTGGGATAAAACACTCTTTCATAAGATGTATATTAATTTACTGTTCATAGATTATTTTTAAAATAATTAGCAATTTTCTAGGTGTAAACTTTTTTTTGACTCACTCGGTACATGTAATACAACTCCCATTCAATGAGATGGCGAGAAAGGAATATACACTGTTGGAATAAAGAAATATTAAATGTTAACTTACATTAGATCACACAACTTCATGGTGCCATGGTACATACAATGTGACACAGTGTGACTATTCGCTTTGCATGTATTGTATATAAAAGAACATTGAAATTTAAACATAATGCATTGAGCATCATGTGAGTTTTAAGCCCAGTTTTGAACTATAAACTATCTATCAAAAATATATAATGTTGTCGCAATCATATTTCATGAAAAAAAGGTAAGACAAATTAAACCAACTTCATAGGAAACAGTTTTCATGTTTGTCCATACCTCCTCCCCGTAATTTTTTTAGATGCACAACTATGCTGCTGAAAAATTGGCCTATTCATAATTTAGGCAATATATAAAGTGGGAGCTTATACATGAATGTTTACTGATATTTACGTGGCGTGCTCTCCTCGTTTATGTTAGCATTGGAAATATAAATTACGCAAGATTTATAGGTTTGCTGGTATTGTTTTTCTGGATGCATCCGGGGGGGGGGTACTCAGGGGCGGCCAAGCGACTTCCAAAGTGGGGTGGGGGCACCAAGAAAAAAGGGCACTTTCTAGAGAGAAAACAAAACGGCACCTACAAAGGGAAATCTCAAATCGAAAATATACAATTTTTTAGACATTGGTATGTAAACCCCTACATTGTGATTACAATTATCAGGGATGATTTCAATATTTGTTTCACTTTATACACGATACAAGATATTGCAGTTGGGTTTAATTGTCTAAAAAAATTGTTTGCGAGCGAGGAAAAATGTTAAGATGTGTGAGGTCACGGTGCCAAAAATTACATCTTATAAAGAGGAAAAAACCCAAACCTAATGGGGTGATAAGCACATTCTCATAACGGAATAATGAAAAGACCTTTGATAAGTTACATAATTATATCATCTCTAGATGCGTGCGAGCGTAGCGAGCGAGCTTTTGGGGAAATTGCTCTTAGTCGCTTGAAATTAGCTAGAGCGCGTCTAATGATGAAAGGAAAAGGGACACTTATCAGGAAAGAAAGGGAGCATGTGCCAAAGTACAAAGAGTAATTATCAGAGGTGAAAATGGGACACTTCTTACACCCTCAAAAAGAGGCACTCACCAGGGAAGAAAAAATTCAGTCATGAGAATAGGAAATGGGCATTTGTCGACGAAAAAGGGGCCCCCATCAGATTTTGATAGGGGCATTTATAAGATATTATTATATATTGTTAAAAGGGAAATTATCAGAGGTGAACATATGCACTTATCGCACGTAAAAAGGGGCAATCGTCGACCAGATATGAAAAGGGGCACTTATGACTAAAGTGAATTATCTGAAGTGAAAAGGAGTAACTTTTCGTATCTGAAAAGAAGGGGCACTTATGAGAAGGGGAAGGGGCTCTTTTTTAATGGGGCACTTATCATTAGGAAAAGGGGCACTTATTAGAAAGGAAAAAGGGCACATGTGAAAATATAAGGTGCACTTATCCGAGAAAATGGGGGGAGTTATTAAAAGGGGAAAGGGGTACTTCTTACACAGGAAAAGGGGCACTTGTCAAGGTAAAACTCTGGAATAACTTGCCATTTGAAGCCAGGAAATCACCATCTGTAAATGTCTTTAAATCCAAACTGAAAACACATCTTTTTAATTAACTGTAAATCTAAGCATATCGGGAGCTCTTGTAGCGCAGTAGAATATTATACTTTATGTTGGATAGATTCTGCGCTCTATAAATGTATTATTATTATTATTATTATTATTAAAAGAGGCACGTACCTCACATATTTAAACAGGACAATAATTTATCGAAGGAGGAGGGGGCACTTATCAAAAGTGAAAAGAGGCACTTCTCGTACCTAACTAGGGGCACTTACTAGTGTTTTCGAGAAAAATGCCCCCTAATGATGGGTAGGGGGTTCGAAGCTTGAACGGCACACCCTCGTCCAAACCAAATCAGAGTCCCCCCCCCCCACCCGATGCATAAGACCAGGAGAGAAGAGGTGGCGAATCCGAGGGGCAAGGGGGGGGGGGCACCGTTTCAAGCATGAAGTACCCCTTAAATGCTCCTTTTACTTCAGATAAGTGCTCCTTTTTATTTCTAATAGATGCCCGTTCTAAATTCCTATAAGTGCCTCTTACCACCTCAAGTGCCCCCTTCACCTATGATTATTGCCCTTATTCAAATATGAGATGTGCCCATTTTACCTCTGTAATTGAGAGTCACTTTTCATCCGACCCTTTGATTTTGACACGTGCCTCTTATCCTTTCTAATTAGTGCTAATTATCTTCTGATAATTGCCCCTTTCCTTGTGTAATAAGTGTCCCTTTTCCGTTTTCCTAAATGCCCTTTTTCATCTCTGGTGAGTGCTCCTTATCAGTGCCCCATTTTCACCTCTGATAACTCCCCTTTTTATTTTGACATGTGCTCCTTTTCTATTCTAATATTCTCGCTAACATCATGATTATTTTAGTCTTTCATGATTAGATTGTGCGTGAAACCCCATCAGGATTGTTTGTCCTCTTTGAAAGATGTTTTTTTTTCGCACTACGACCTCACAAATCTTAATATTTTTGCTCGCTTGCTCGCAAATAAATATTCAGACTATCACACCCAACTGCAAAGTATCGTGCTTATAAGCGGTAACTTTGACCATGTAAAGAGAGAAACAAACATTGAAATCATTCCTGATAATGTAATCACAATGTAGGGGTATGTAACAATGTCTAGAAATTGTATATTATTTCTTCCACGCTTCATTTGGCAGGTGCCCCCTTTTGGTGGTGCCCTCCCCCCCCCCCCCCCCCCCCACTTTGAAAGACGGTTCGCCGCCCCTGTCTGGCGTACTTGCTATTGAAACTAATATATGATTGTGGTTTCATTTTGAGAATGCTTTTGTTGTCATTTGCTCTATGTCCCAGGTTTAAAATTATACTTGTCAGGATAAAGAAGGTGCAAGATATCATATCAAAATTGGTTTGTATCAAGCAATGATGACCCCCCCCCCCCCCCCCCCCTCATCATGCATGACGTACGTTGCTGCTGAATCTGTATCCGAAATATATTGCACAAAACACAATACAGTACTATACTGCATGCACTATCGATATCCCGTACAATTTCACGATCAGCTTTTTAGAAGACAAAAAATGCAGGCAGCGGCTCTTGGATAAGGAATGTGAAAGACGACAGCTGTGAGAGTAAAAAGACATTTTTATAAGATACTTAGTCAACATACCATTCCTTGTTCCGGGATAAGCATTTGAAATGGATGAGGAAGCCAGTGGAAAACCCATTCTTTTGGAAACTTCTGGTATGTACTCGGATTTTAAAGAAATATTTGCATGTGATTATTTACATTGTGGTGAACTCAGCCCCACATATTGTTTTTTACGTAGGGGGCCTAATGGCTGATGCTATTTACCTGCTGTTCAATTACGTTTGTTGTTTATGTGCATTGAGATTGGTTTCTTGTTAGTGAAAGTTGGGTAATTCTACAGATTCTGGCAAGATTAGTAAAAACTTCCAGAACATTCTAAATAAGACTAAAATGTTGATGTCTAAAAAGGATACTAGGTCTAGAGTAAAGGAGGGGGTAATCGACCAGCTCCAGTTTTCGGCCGATCCGTTGGATGCATGATAAAATCCCTTTAAAAATACATCGCATAATAGCATAACACATATCCCACACATACTATACCATGCCAGAGTCACTGAAGAACCAGATTTGCAATGGAAAATATATCCTAAAATATCACATTTTAGCGATGTAATCGGCGGTCCCGCTACCCAAATCTGAAAAATCGGGTATCTTACGCGTGTCTGTAAGAAATGGGTACCATGAAATGAGCTTTATTTCAAGTATTTTTCAGATTTAGAGCCCGATTTTGTGTTGGTCTCAAGCTCAAAAGTATCTCATCGCATGTATTAAATCAATGCAGCCGAACACCGCGACGCACGCACGATATGTCCGTCTAATTCAAATTCCAATTTCCGATCACCGCAGTGCTAGTTTTCGACCACCGCAGTGCTATTTTTCGACCAAGCGAGCACCGGGGAGCTCCGGCGATGGATACCTGCTCCGCCCGCTTGTGCTATAGATCAGCGCGGAAACGCACGGCGCGCGCGCGCGCGCTTCCTATTGACTTTGTACATGCGGTCGTAAACTGACTCGCTAGGTCGATAACCGGCTCCAAAACAGTGAAAATTGAAATTAATATTGTCATGGCAATTCGTAATTTTTTTCTGGGATTCTTTTTTTGTTTAAATAATAATAATATTTGCTTCATGATTTGAACAAGAAATGATAATAAATAGGAAGTAAAGGGTCCAAAAAATAGGATTTTGTCTTAAGTGGCCGAAAACCGGCTCCTTTACTCTAAAAGTAAAAATGATCAAAAATACCATCTTGATGCAGAATGATTGAGAATGACTACTAAAGTACTAGGGGCTAGTCTAGTACTAGACTAGATCTACTAGACTAAAGATTTCTATCTCTTTTGTTCATTAGCTTCTGATTTGGGTAGGGTCGGCTCCTCTCTTGAGAGAGAGAAGCCGGCCATAGGGTCTCCTGTCAGAAATTGGTGGGACGAATGTCCCACCAAAAGTACCACCAAACTTTGGACTAAAAAGTAAAATGTCATTTTAGCAGATTCATATCCGATGCATTTTTTATTCTCCACTTCAATACTAGATTGACTGTATGATGAGTTTAAGAGTCTTTTTTTCAAGATTAGCCCTATTTTAAACTGTTACTGTGCATGGGGAACATGTTATCATCCCTTTATCAAAGAAATCAATGAATTTTCTTTTTTTCAATTTTTTTTACAGGAAGTCATGAAGTGACCGTTCCAAATGGTTCAAGTGCTGCTGTCCCAAGTAAAATTATTAAAGCAGAGGAAGACTACAATGATGACAGCTTAGATGCCAGTGATGGGGAGGGTGGGGCACATGAAGGGAGCTACCAGATGAACAGTGATAAGGAAAGTCAGGGGGACAGCATGAGTGACACCGGAAGCTACTCTCCAAACACGGCAGACATAGAGGACGATGACGCATTACTTGAGCAGGGGACGTATCGGAAGATTAACAGTGTGGATGGGGTACGAGTGGAAGGGGGTCCTGGTGCTGGTGGAGACCAGAGAGACGTTCAGAATGACATTCTGGATCAGTTGGGGAACCAGGACCACTGCGACGACAGCGAGAGCGAACTTGGGAGCTATCACATCAACACGGACAAGGAAGATGATGATGAGGGAAGGTACAAGGATAAAGAAGGGTTATCGGATGGAGAGTATGACCTGAGCAGCGGTCAGGAGTCAGATGTTGAAGAAACAATGGATGAGGTCGAGTTACTCAGGATGAGGGCCTTGTGTAGGCAGGAACATAAACCTGATGAACTTCCAGACACTGTTACAAAGATGACTACTGAACATGGAGCTCAAATATACATTGTTGGGACTGCTCACTTCAGTGAAAATAGCCAGAATGATGTTGCAAAGGTTTGTAGAGTCTATCTAATTCTTACCTTGCCACCAAGTTTACAAGTACATATGCATGTATCACAAATGTATTTCATGAAAGGGGTTTATATACATGTAATTATTTGTTTTCTTCTTGCATTGATGAACAGTGTTCTGCAAAATAAAAATCACCAGGGGCATTTAGTTTTCAGACAAGATCTTGTTATAAAGTAAAGTATTTTATGTAAGATATAAAGGTGAATAAGATACACTTCTTAGGGCTCTTGCAGTGAAGCAAGAAAGATGGTATGGAAAGAAATCCACAGCTTTCATTTAAGTCATAATGGGTTCATTATGTTTCGCTTTTTTAATGTGAAATGGACATATCTATAGTAAGTGGAAAAGTATCATTTAATCATTTTCATTTGAATGACTAGAGAATCCTGCAAAATGTAAAATACACCTTTTGAATATCCAAGGGGCAATTGGCAGGTCCGGAGAAGGGTACACTAATTGATGTACAATGTACGTAGTGCTACAAAAGAGTTGTGTCGCCTTTAATTCACTTCTGTAAAAAGCTTTTCCCCAAAATGTAAAAGTACAAAAAATAAAATACCTGTTTACACACTTAGATCATAGATCCAATATTACAACAACAAAAAAAACATCTCTATTAATAAACTGTTCATTTTAAGCCAAGTTTGACAATTGAAATAAATTAACCAGCTAATGGATTTTGAACCAAAAGATTTGCCACGTCCTATCAATTAATGTACTATTAGACAGGAATAATGAGATTGATAAATTATGACTTGTTCTTTATTTATTTACTTTGTATAATAATTTTGTTTCATTATTATTATTCCAGACGATTCAAGCTGTTCAGCCTGATATCGTTTTATTAGAACTCTGCAGGGGACGGCTCTCCATTCTGGAGCTTGATGAAGAAACACTACTAGAAGAAGCTAAAAATTTCAACATGGCTAAACTCAGACAATCAATCAAACAGGTAAGTTCTGTCATTTAAGATAAAAAGCTTTTTGTTTATAAGTTATTAAATGACTGTCAGGCTTTCATTCCTTGTATTTTTAAGGGGAAGGAGAAAGAGAAGCGGATGTTGCACCATGTAAACTTGTATATTCTTTTATGCTGCATTTTTACTGATTATTGCTTCAGTGTATTCCTTTTGTGTAGAAATTATATTAATACATTTCAATGAATTGTGAAATGTGTAAACTAATATGTAGGCTGCCTGTAGATATTATTTAGCCAAAACCTTTGGTACAACTTGGGCACTTTAACTGTAATGATTTATTGACTGATAATGACAACAAGTATTATCTAATTATGTAAGGAAGAAAGAAAGAAATTAAATCTGGAATAACAGCTTACTCTAGATGAAATAAGAAAATATGATTTAACATACCAGTATATCTGTTTTCTGTACACATTTTTTTACATGTAGCAATTATGTGTGATTCAAGTTCAGTAAAAGTTTAAAATGACTTTATGAACTATGTATCAATGTCAAATCCATCAACAACAGCCACAATAAACAAAGCCTTCTTTTATCACTTTTTAGCAAAATTTTGGTGCTTTGATTTATTGACGCCAATGTATTTAACTGATAGTCGCAATGGATTATATTGAATTAAATATTAAATGCAATTATACAAACTCACATCATCATCTCATTGCTTCTGCCAGTTATCAAATAATTTATGTTATATATTCCCAAATCGTAAGTAGAATTGTTATATGGTTATGATGTAGCTCCATGAACATATGGAGACTACCTCTATGTACCAGCATGTTTTTTTTTTTTAAAGGCAAGGATTCACAAAGAAATATGAGATGACTATTTTTATCAGTGGAACTAGTGTTGAATGATTACTTGTGTGGGGATGAATATAAGCTTGAGATATATAAGGCCTACTACAATGTACAGTACATGTATGTATCTAAAAGCCTTGAAATGTTTGTTTTTTAATTCATGGAAATAGGCAAATTTTCCTTTCTATCATAGTGCCAATTTTTTTTAGATTAGTTTGTGTAAAATACATGATCAGTTAATGTGTCAGTAAAGTGCACTAATGCCAATTCTCCCTGCAAAGATTTCTTTTTCTAAATTTTTTATAAGGGGTTGTCTAGATACACATTTTGAACAAGTGACACATATACATAAGTATATATATATATGAAATATGTGTAGAGGATATCGAATGCCTTCATTACCTTTTGCGCCCTGCATGTGGACTGCTGTTTACTGTATTCTCTCATTCCCATAGGCTTTAATACAGGAGCCACTCGGTTCCTATAGGCAAGGGAATACTTTATGCATACTCATCGTAAAGAAATATCCAACACCTGAAATGTTATTCTCTTGTTCCCCATGCAATTCCAAGTGATTTGGTAGAATGAGTTCCTTTAAACTGTTTGTATTGATCATTGTCATATGTTCTCTATGTCTTGTAGAGTGGTGTAGTAGGAGGCATCATGCAAGCTCTACTCCTCAATCTCTCAGCACATCTGACCAAAGAACTTGGTATGGCACCGGGCGGAGAGTTCAGGACAGCTGTCAGAGAGGTACATATCCTTGTTCAAATTCTGTGCTCAATGTATGGAAACACATTGTTATTGCTTGTTCATTATTTTGAAACAAATAAAGTACATATGGAGAGAAATCTATTAATTTTTTAAATATATATACTGGTATACATGTATATATATATTTTTTTTGAATTTATTTATTTATTTTTATTTATTTATTTATTTATTTATTTATTTTTTTTTGGGGGGGGGGCAATTCCATGCAATGTATCACAAACAACACATGTCTTTTTTCCTTGTATTTCATCCAAAAAATTAAAATAAAAGATGATGTGACCATTTATAATGTTTGTGATATCATAAATATCCATCAGTCAGTGGTCTTATCAGGAGATTTCTTTCCTTTTTTGGAGGGGGGGGGGGGGAATTAATGTCAAATGGGACACATTACAAGTATCCCCAATTTGCTATTATGAAAAATAAATTTAGAAGAGTTGTAACCTTTGTTAAAACATTGTTTTAACAAACACTTATGATAACAAGGTAATGTTTCCAGTCCCAGCTCTTTGTTTTCTATTATTTTGAGCACTTATATAACAAGGGTTTTGTTATACACTGTAGTTAGGAATATCTTTTGGGGGCTGGTTGCATACGCTTCATTTTGGTATATAACACGCCTTTGCACAAGTTATTTTGGTATTTGTATTAGGGAGATTAAGCAAAGAATGAGATGAATACGATCTGTATGTATTAATTTATGTTACAGGCTCAGACAGTGCCTGGTTGTAAGCTACATCTTGGAGATCGACCCATTCAGATCACGCTGAAGAGAGCAATGGCTTCACTATCACCATGGCAGAAACTCAAATTAGCATGGTATCTCATCACCAGTAAAGAACCCATCACGTGAGAATAAATATCTTGGACTATTACTTTTGAATAAATAATAAATCATCAAATTTTAGATGTAACTTAATTTGTATTTCTCATACTTCTTCTACCACCACCATGATTACCACCCCCACCACCACCACCATTACCACCACCACCACTATTACTACTACCATACTAAATTCTTTAGATTTGTACGTCCATTGAGAAAGCAATGCCAGGATTGGTTAGAGGAACTAGCGGCCTGCCATATTTCAAGTCCAACTTAAATTGATCTTTGTCTTTGGTGTGCAATGCCAACAAACAACACCTAATTGTGTAGATAAACAGATGACAAAAGTCTCACAGCTACATGTACAACAAAGAAAATTGATAGATACCGGTACATATATAGTGGAAGTGGGTATGACATAGGGCAATAGTAGGACAGGAAGTCACAAAGAGGAAATAGATGTATGAGGGGTGTTCAATATTCATAGATTGGTACAGAGCGGTATCACAAGCATAGCCTACATGTACATATATGGATATAATCAAGTGACCTATTTTAATTTGTTTTTATGTTAGCATCACAAGTATGGTGCAAAAACAAAAATGTCCTACAGAGGGATTTATTATGCGAATCATGTTATATATTTTATTTATTTCAAATAACTTCCTTAGTTCCAGCTCATTCAATCTAAACCTCTTTTCTTGCTGACTTTTTGCATTGATATGCAGATGTATAATGAAATCATTAATTGGGGTGATAGTAATTTTTGTTGATATTGAGCTACATCAATTGATTAGAAATATGGATTAGAAGAGATGAATTGGACCTCTTTATTGAATTAAACGGTTTATTGAGAGTACTGAAAATGAAAGCCCAAGAACTGAATTACATTTACCAGTAGTTTACAATAAAAGCTTTAGTTATGTTACCTGTCGAGACACAACCTCCCATCCTATTACTCAATCAACATGTATATGTTCATGTATATGTTCATGTATGATAGTCATGTTTTACATGAGGAACTCATCATGTTGCTATCATAATTCACAACAGGAAGGAAGAGGTGGAGAAGTTCAAGCAGAAGGACTTACTGGAGGAAATGCTTGGGGAGATGACAGGGGATTTCCCTGCTCTGAGTAGAGTGTTTGTTAGTGAGAGAGATACATATCTCTCCCAGTCTCTCAAGGCATGCTCCCAGCCGCAAGCACCTAGAGATGATGGTAAGACCAGATTTCAGATCAATCAAATAATGAACTTAATTATTTCAAGAGGTCTTATCACTACAAATAGTTTGCTCTTCATATCAGGGCTCCACCCTACTTTATAAGATGAAATCTAATGTAACTTCTATAGAGAAATATCGCAAGTAAAGATTTGCTTTAATTAAACGTAAAACTGCCTAGTGCGGTAGTATATTCAATGCACCCATAAACATTTGCATAGAAAAGGGTAGGCACAGAACCCAAGCTGGACTTCGCTTCCATCTGGGTAGAGTTTTGGGGGTTGATTTTATACTTACTAGCTGTACACAAATTATTTTTTGTGGTGACTGGTTGCCTTTAAAGCCCCACTGTCCTACTTGTAGTTACTTGCTCCCTCTATATAGAAAACTTCCCCAGTCGGTGCCTGTTGGTCCCCCATGATCCTCTTTTTCTTATGTTAGTTGAGAGCTGAGTTAATGAGATAGCCACCTGTCAGTGACCTTGCTGTGTGGTCTAATCCCTTCTGGCCCAGTAGTATTGACGGTCTTTAATAAATGTCTCTACCCTAGACATCTGTTGACAAACTGCCTTTTATGATGAAAGTGAATGAGAATTATTATAATGCCATGTGCAATCTTTGTCTGACAAAACTTTATCAGTACCAAACCTAAGACTACACCATAAATTACATTTGCATTTTGTGGTACCAGCTGAAATAGACTAAATATATATATTCCCTTTGTTTTTCTTTTGATTTTAGGCTTTGTGTATCCAGCTCCTATAGTGGTTGGTGTTGTTGGCATGGGCCATGTCAAAGGAATGGTTGACATGTGGGATAAACCAGTTTCAAAGGAACATCTCTTAGAAATCACAAGGTAAGATGCCATTCATGTGCTATTATTATTCTGAGAGCACATGTTTGTTATGCTTTATGTATGTTGGCTTCTATTATGATCTTTCTACTCAGCTTGATTGTACCAAAAAATGATAATAATCTGGATTTGTAAAGTGCTTATTAGAAATACCATCTCTAAGCACTTTACAGATATTGTTCCCCCCCCCCCTTCATCAGATTCATTCACGCACCATGTGCATCATCTCCACTCCCTGGGGAATATTCCTACCATATTGTCACTGTGTGGGCATATGGCTATTACTAACACAAAGGCTATTGTCATCCCACAGGGTCCCCATTTCTCTCCTGGGTATAGAGTGGCACATGTTGATTGATGCCTTGCCAAAGGACATAAGTGCCATGTCAGGGATCGAAGCCATGACTTTTGCATTTCAAGTCAGGTGCTTAAACCACTCGAGTACAACACCTCTCCTATAGGCTTACTAAATTCAATCTTTTTTTTAAAGATCTTTGCTGGATATGTAGAGACGTCACTCTGCTTGATAACCTCCATTGGATTAGACATTAGTGCTGTACTAAAAGTAGAAAGGAGGGCTGACAATGAGTAACAAATTATCTCTTTGATGAACAAAATCACTGAAGACAAATTTAGGGATTCTTAATCCATAATTATATGTACAGTTGTACACAAGTATGAATTTTATAAAATTGTAATTCACATTTCAGTAAAGTAATAATAGATATGCTTAGTTATTCGTAGTACAAGGCCTTTAATGAATAAAAAATGAAGATTTTGGTACATGTTTGGCTCATGGTGCTACCAACCTTACTATATGTCCAGTGGACATTATCAAGTGACTTCTTCATATATCCAGCAAAAATATGTAAAAATAAATCAACTTTAATAAGTCTAGAGGAGTTGATGAAAGCTTGCCAGTCAATACAAATAGTTCTGTTAAAAACCTGAAGCTGACACATATATTACCCCCCCCCCCCCCCCAAAATTGGAAGGTTTCATTTTTATGAATGAAGATATTCTTAATCTCCATTTTTCTTTGTTTCATCTTTTACACGGCAGTATTCCAAGTCCATCACTGGCAGGACGTCTGTTGACATGGAGCTTCCGATTGTCAATGGTTGGTCTCCTAGCTTGGGGATGCTACCGTTTCACAAAGTGGACTAACATCTCACTGTGGTAACGCAGACATCCATCTAGCCATACTTCCTCCATATCAAATCCAGCTTGATCCTGAAATGCAATAATTGTGTTCTTATTTGATCTTGTTCACATTTTTTAGTAGAAACAAATTCTTGACCTTTTCAGTAATTATATTAGGGTGATGTTTTTAATCTGCCTTTTAATGTGAGTTTTAAAGTGGTTCAATTCAAATGAACATCATTTTTGCCTAACACAATGGGAGCAGTTTAGAGGGATGATGTAGTAGATACCTGGCGTCCAAGACCAAGATCTCTTTTGGTTACTTTCATTTAGCATTAAATGTCTTTCTCTAGACAGAGTAGTTTGGACTACATCACTGGTATAAAGCCTGATTTTCATGTGCGATATGTCAATTTGGAGTCCTTATCTCTGTAAAGCTCCTTAGGTACCTTAGCGAAATGTAATAGCACAAAAAGACGCCCACGGAAAGCTTAAGACATAATATTTAGTGATTTTTGTTTTTTACATATATAAATAAAATTTAGCTAACATTAAGCCTCATTAAGATATGTATCCCCAACTTATCAGAAAGTTTTGTAAATGGGAAAATTGAATTCTGTTTCTTTTTCATTTAATATACTGACAATAGTCATTTACTTTTTGTTTTTCATCATATTTATATACTCTAATTAATTTTATGATTGTTTCTTCCATTTGATTTTCACCTACTTTATTATTGTCTGAAATTTATGTGTGTATGTTATTCAAACATTGTTTCAAGTGTTAAGTTATGTTTTTATTTAGAGTGGATAGTAATTGAACCTAACTACTTCTTATTACCCCTGTCTCTCTTTTTTATCTGAAAATTATAATTTTGAATAGAAGTGTGAATTTGTCCTTTCAAATTGTGCAATTGGTTTTATGCTTCCTTGACTATCTTTTCAATTATACCTTATTTAAGTTTGAATACTCTCCTTTGCATGATATGAACGTGTTTTATCACAAGCATTGTTCCTTTCCAAAAAATCAACCTGTGTTGGTGGTTGAGCATCCTATTATTAGAACTGATTGTAGAATTGGATTATATGAAGACAGGTTTAGAAAGAATGTGTAGAGAATTTCATGGTCTAGAGGAGTACGTATCAGCTGGTCATAGGTACAATTCAAAGCTGCAGCTATTATGCGATTGGATAGAATACCTCATTATTCTACATTTACCTCTCTCTACCCAGGAATTAAATAAGGAATTTAATGGATACCAGTACTAGCAGCCAATCTCAATGAATTATGGTTGCAGATTATGGGAATAAGACTAGAGAAATGGAAATGGAGCACATATGGTGCATTGTGCATTGCATGAATCTGATGGGTTATCAGATTTGAAATTTTGTATGTTTGGACCAGCCTCTTCGCCAGAACAAGGTGCTCTATATGGATAGTAGATCTACAAACTGTATTGGACCGATAGTCAGGAAAAGCTGTTTTCATTATAAAGTTGAAAACCTTATCGTCTGACTAGGGCAGATATTGGTGATGTGCCATAGCACTGCCACTGATGGAATGGTTTTATGAAAGGCTGATAAAATGAAAGGACTCAAACCCTCTTTGGCTCTTAGTGCCAGTGACTTGTTATCTGGCAGTGTCACATGGTAATTTCATATTTTTTTCTCAATATTCAGTTGTTTACTCTATATTGTTTAAAGCCTATCTGCACTAGTTTGGCCAGGAGGGATTAGACCTCTCTGCGTGGTCACTGATGGGTGGTTATCTCATCAAATCAGTTCTCAATTATAATAAGAAAAAGAGGACCATGGGGGACCAACGGGTACCGCTTAGGCATTGTTTGCTATGTAGAGGGCGCAAGTAGCTACAAGTAGTGCAGTCCCGCTTGGAATATTCATAATGAACCTGCCGCAAGTTTTGTGGTACTGTATCGTGTAATTAAATGTAATTCCTGTTTGTTTATTTATACATGAATAGCCACACTGTAAATTTGACTGTGCTGTTAAAGTAATTCACAGTGTAAAAGTTGGAACAGATCAAAGTAGAGTACCTTGATAAGTTGATATTCTGATTTTGTTAATCCAACCTTGTAGGGTAGAACAATCCCTATGGTATTTGTTCCGGAATGCCTGCATTCGCAAAGAAATCACATGTTTATAATGATGAATTTAAAGAGTTTTTTTTTGTGGACATTGATGAAATTGTCATTTACGAATTGTGAATATCTTATGCTCAAAATCAGAGATATGCTTCTATTCATGTTAACTTAGTTCAAAACATTTATTTAAAAAATTGAGTTTTAAATGAAGAAAAAAAATGTCCATCAAGATTGATGACCCTGACATATACATGAACCTTGACATGATGAACCCTGATATTTATTTATACTTTCAAAGCTGATTAATGAAGACTTATTTTCAAATTTGTCTTAGACATCCTAGCTTCATGAAGAAGAGTGCTAGTTCACCAAATCATTGACCATGATGATGTCTCTGTATAACCCTTTGGGTCAATGGAGGATATGCGTCACATTTAACAAAATATTCAAAAACTATCAAAAGGTAAAAACACATGTCCAATGTGTATGAACTTTAGTATGTAAATTATTAAGATTTTCATTCATACCTTAATTTCCTTAAGGTAATTTTGTCAGATTAATCAGTTGCCTGTTGACAACTTTCCTTTCATTCAAATGCTTTCAGAATATGTTTTGAATTTTTCCCCCTAGTTGCCGACACCAGCAAATAAAAGAGACTGCAGTTCATTTTGATGTAGATACAAATGAAATATAGATATATATTTATGTCATTAGTTCCAGTGTATGGTTGTGAAGTTGGATTTTCAATATTTGAAATTTGAGACAAAGGAGAGAGATGAATCACAAATTAACTTGGCAAGTTAGCTTCGCATTAAACTGTTGCCTTTTACACATTGACTTTATCCTCTCCCTGGTATGGAATTTGGAGAAATAAATCTTTTATTCAGCCATGAAAAAGATATAAATGAGTATTTCTTGCAGTTGATGTACATGATGCTGCCCCCCTCTCTCTCCCCCCTCCCCCTCTCTCTCTCCCACTCCCCCTCTCTCCCTCTCTGTGTCCCTCCCTCCCTCACTTATGCGATTATCAAGCAGAGTGACGTCTCTACATATCCAGCAAAGACCTGAACAAAATAATGGCTTTTTATTTTCTTTTTCTTTTTTCCGCTCTCTCTCTGTGTACGTCCCTCCCATTATACACAGATGCAAACATACAGAGCGTAGAACAGTACTTTACTTGTTGAAGTTTTTTTTTTTAACTGTAAAACAAGACAGAGGGATGATGAAAGTCATTAACAACATTCTGAAACTGTCAGGATTCGAAACAATTTGTTAATATCTTCATCGAAACCTTTTACAAAATTGATAAAATTACACACACAAAATAGAATTAATGAAATTGTAGCATATGATATTATGTAGCAATGTAGAAAAAATTGTTGAGTTTTGCAACTTGTGCCATTTCATTTGTCTGGGTAGGAAATTGATTAAATTGACTTGAATTACAAGTCAACCATGATCGCAAGACGTTTACGAGGAATTAACTGCAGGGCAATATCAACCCTTTTATACAATTTATATCCTATACAAATCATGTTCAGATTACGTAACATGCCAGTGTCATGTGTGCATATTTCAAAAGGTGATGGACAGAGCTCAAATTAATTTTTTGTCCACGTGGGCTCTTTAAAAAAAAGACCCCCCCCCCCCATGAGCCTTCTCATGGGGGCTTTTAGTACAGAAGGAGGTTCTTTTTTAATACAAATTTCCATTGAATTGGTACCATGATACTCCAAAATTCTTTGCTACTTCATCACTATCATTTAAGTCGGCATTTTCCCTTTTTACAACTTTACAAGTTACATAAGGGTTTCATCCAGTGATGACATTCTCTCCATTTTTTCCCGTTCTGCACATTCCTCCTCATTCGAGCAAGAAATCCTGCACGCTAATCTAACTTCCATAGTTCCATTTCATTGGTTTAAAAGTTGAAACTCAATATTGTGTGAAAGTTACAAAACAAAAGATAATCTTTATTTTATAATTCCACGGGGGCGATTTTTTATTTTGCAATCGCCCTATGAGCAGACGGAAGCGATTATGTGGCTCACGGGGGCGAATGGCCCATCGCTATTGAAATTAACTTTGTACGATGAAGATAAAGTCAGAAAAGAAATTCATGTAATGAAAAAATTAACCCAAGGTAAATCATTTCAATTTGGAGTTGGGATAATGATATGTCGTATACACTCGAAAATATAAAGTATAAATGAAAATAGTTATGTTCACGAACATCAAGATATTTCCTATTTAAAGCCTACTATAAATTTGATTTGATTTGATTTGATACGGTTTATTGAAATAAAAGAACATGCAGCTGGGAAGCTGAAATTATTCAATTTACAAAGTCGATATACAACACAATAAACGATCAAAATATGAATGACTTAAACGTACTGCTATAAATCATGCATAATGAAACAAAATGAATATCAAATATTACATCAAAATCTAAATATATTACAAACATTACATCAAAATCTAAATATATTACAAATATTACATCAAAATTTAAATATATTACAAATATTAAAAAACATTAAAAACATTCTGTGTCATCAAAAAAGAAGAGAGATAGAGAGAGGGAGAGAAAGACGGAACAAGAAAGAGGAATAGAAGGAAGAAGAAAAAAGAAAGAAAATTTGATCAGAGAATATACGAAAGATTGGAGGAGAGGGGTAGAGAAGGACAGAATAGAACAAGAAAAACATAAAGAGAGGAGAATCGTACAGTCTTGAAGAATGTTTTCATCAAAACCGGAAAAAAGAAAAGCGAGCCTCTGCCAAGTGCACCTCAAGTTGAAATATGATTTAAAAAGTAAAAATAAAAGATTTAAAAAAAAAACTGTTTGAATATATAATACATCAACGTCATTTTGAAAATTCGTTAAAGTCAAAAGAGTAAAGTTATGCCAATCCCACAACACATCCAAGTTCAAGGCAAATAATTTTGTAACTCAAAAGGATTAAATGTAGATTTTAAAAAAAAGAAGAAAAAAAAAAGAAAAAAAAAGAGAAGTCACATTCACTGTTACTATCAAAGCACCAAAGTACATGTATACAAAAAAGGGGGCAAATTATGTATTGTGTGAAGAAAGAAGAAAGAAAAAAGGGGGAAGGTGATATTAGCAGAGGAAAGAGGTAAGAAAAGAGAAAGAAAAAGAAAAAGATGAGAACCAAAGAGAAGAGGAAGGAAAAGTGGTTTCACACAAAGCAAGAGTAACATGAAATAGCACGGATTGTAACATCCTAAAAGTACAAGGATTATCAAAAAGATGTTGCACGAGGTAAAGTAATATGATTATATTACACTGAAGAACAATAAAATCAAAGTTATTAGAGGATAGGTACAATATATGTCAACAACGTATTAAAGAGCATACAAGTAAGTAAAGAATTGGCAATACACCAATAGGCAATAAACTTGCATGTACACGCATGGTGATACACAGTAAAAGTATTAGTTTATAAGGAAAAAAGGGGAAAAATGATAATTGTGATGTCACTCCTGACATTCAAGGAATAGAGAAATCATGCATCTTATAAACAATAAAGAGTAAACAGATACGAATAGAAGAAGAGAGGGGGAGAGGGAAGACAAGAATAAAGGGAGTATAAAATAGTGAAAAATAAGATCAAAGAACGGGGAATATCCACGATAAATAGATTTGCATATTAAAGTGAACTGCATTATAGATAATCATAAAGTGGGTAAAACAACGTGCAGTTTTAATAGTGGAACATTCACAAATATTGTGACGCGATTCAGCAAATTGAGGCATTATACAAATATATTTGATCATAAGATAAAATGATTTATCGAAAAGATAGACACTATTTACAATTCAAATAAAACCTTATACACATGACTTCAACGGAATGTAATGTTCATCCAGGAACAGGGGGGGGGGGGGGGGGTTACCCTCCCACTCTTGGTTTTTACACAAATCCGAACGGATAGTTGTGCATCCTACGAACATTTAGAAATGTATACCCAACTGAAATTGGTTAATATTATGGTTTAAGATTATGCTTAATTTTAATGAAAATTGGACAAAACATTCCTTAGTGTGGCATATTAGAAGAGGAAAAACGCCAATTCGGAGCAGCTATGGTTCCAAGTTTTACCAAAATAAATCTGACAGTGAACCCCCAACCAATCTTGTCCTGCTAAAATGAGAATGTTGAAAGGTACAGTGATATCATATTGTCCTCAGTTCAACAACTTTGCTTTGGTGGAAAAATACAATCTACATTGGCTCAGAATGATTGTCGTATATAACCGAACATTTTTAAGTTATAACCATACCGTATATTGCTGCTTGTAAGTGTCGGCTTGCATGGTGATGTAGATAGCTTGCAGGTGGAGAACTATATAGCGCTTGGAGAGGATGAGTGGCGGGAGTGGCTCGACGTTTCGAACAGGTTGACTATCCGTCATCAGGAGTGACTATACTAACAATCCTTTTCAGGACTACAAACCCTCAAGGAAGATTACCGAGATTCCTTTTCAGGATTCCTCAATCCTCCCTCTCTCTCACATGGTGCACCCGCAGACCTACTGTATATTCTCGTATATTACCTGTATATTTCAATATACCATTGCTTCATTTCCTTTTTTTAAGCAGTTTTCCCTTTTGCGCATGTGACATAATCAGACATAAAACAATCTATTCTACACATTTCAGTAGGCCCTATGCATTTCCCATTTATAAACATGATTAATCCCGCACCGCTACGAGTGCTGTTCATTGAAGTAAAATTGTACGCTGAAGCAATTTCTTTATTCAAACATCTCAATTAATTGAAATGCCAATACATTTGATTGTGTTTGAAACCAAACATTTTACCAACTTATTAACTTCGTATTCGTTCTTAGAGCTTCCTTATCTTCATTTCAGCTTCGGTTACATAAAATACATCTCCATCCGCGGATATCCACCTGGAAAGCAATCCGGGACAGGCTGGTACCATACTGCAGCCGTTCAACGTATAGTGCCAACAGTCATGTTCAAGTGCCGCGAACCACCAGCCTTGTCGTCTATGATATAAAGTGAAGGGCTGACCCGATTGTGGACATTGTGCCGCATTCATTGCATCGCCCGCAGTTCCAATGAAAGAAGTGAAGTTTCCCCGATAGCTTCATTAAACAAAATGATATATAATTACATCGATAAATAAAATAAAGATAAATAATTAAGATGAATAAAACTGATGGATTAAATACATGAATAAATAAAACATAAATAAATAAGACATAAATAAATAATACTTTAATTAATTTAATAATAGATAAAGATAAGACTGTAGTATCTGATCAGAATTACCTTTCATCCAATCGAAATTTGGCGACAATGATTATACAGCAAGATTTTTTTTCAGAATGAACAGAACACGAGTACAGAGTCATACCAATTAAAATATCAACATTTTTGAGAAAAACTATAGGCATATAAGTCTGGAAACGCTATAACTACTTTTTTAAGATTAAAAATTAAAACTTACCCTTGGCTAGCATTCGCTAAAAAGAAGTCATACGAAGCAAACACAGTTAGGTCGTCTCTTGAATTGTATACCTTGGTCAAAGTCATGTCCATCCTCAGTCGAACAGGAAAGGGTCCCAAGTCAAGGATTCGATCCAATCCTATCCAGTGGTCATTGAAAGGGATGCCAAAACCAATAGCATAATCCATTATATTCCAAGGCCGAAAATGGAAGAATCCATGTTTCTGATAGTTTTGCTGTAAACAGATTTTTTTTTTTTTAAATAAACCGGGAAGAAAAAAAAAAAATCGTTATTCTTACCCCCAACTTTTTTCTTATAAATGCTTCCTGGGAGAAATTTTAATTATTTTAACATATTTGTGGCTTACACCCAGTAAATAAGATCGATTGATCGATCTGTAGATGCAGGTTCAAGTCCCGCTGGTTCCAATATTTGTTCTGACTTGTTTTTTTCAATACAGATCGATCAATCGATCTTATTTACTGGGTGTAAGCCACAAATATGTTCAAATAATTACCCCAACTTGTCTTGATGAAGATACAGTATACTTTTGGAGGCTCCAGGTACAGTACATCAAGCCCATAACTTGGGAGGGGAAATGAACACCACATTCCTCGAAGTCATTTCGCAAATAATTCGTCTTTTTAAATGGGAAAATCTTGATTTATTCAAAGGAAAAGTCCATCTCCAGGTTTATCGTAAAATCGAAACTGACTGGGAATTTCAACGGCTAAATAAAAATTTCAAATTATGTCAAGATATTGAATTTTAGAGATAATAGTATTACATATTAGGCAGTTAAATGCTATTTTGTGATTGTGGAACTTCTGGTTTAGAATTTTCCAGGAATCTAACTACATGTTAATTTTTCCATCATGCCGTTGAAATTGAGTTGATGACTTTTAAACCTATTGTTATAATGACCTTTGAGATAAATGGACTAAACAACGAAACAAGTCAACTAAAGCAGTAATTTTAATCATATTTTATGAGATGTTAAGAAGTTGAATTAAAAGTTGTTTCAAATATCATCTCTCATTAAACAAATTAGCTTCAAATATATTATTAATCAAAACGGGGTGGGAGGGAAATCAGTCAAAACCATGATGATACTTTCATTTACTGAAATGCACCATAAAATCAACTGACCAGATACTTTCTGAAAATTATATGTAATACGTTTAACAATTTTGGAAGATTCCTTTTTTTCAATTTTTAATTAGACTGAATATTTTGCTTTTCGAAATAAGTAAATTCATGCGTATTGCCAATATTTGTTCCCTTCGTGTGTTTGTTTGGGGGATCGGGGGAGATCAGAGATGTAATGATGGATGGGGATAACAAATTGTACAATTCTAGTTTTCATTAAACAGATACCTGAATGACCGTCCACCCTCCTCCGTCGGTTTCCATGTCACACTTGACTGGAAACAACTTGTCTCTCGGTTTGATTTCGTAGATACTTGTTTCATTGTAACCGGCGTCATAAAGCACTTTGCACGATGTCGCCCATTCGCAGTAAGCTCCTGTAAAACCGGCGCGGCAGGAGCATTTGAACTCGTTGCTTGGGTACGACAAGCAGGAGCCTCCATTATGGCAGAGATTCAAGGCACATACATCTTCACCTGGGTAGGGGATAAGTATGTAGAGGAGGGGAGCTAAGTTTAGAAGGCAGCACGTATCATATCTTATCATACCTCAGTCAGGCCGCCAAACAATACAATACAATACAATGAACATTTAGGGCGCCATTCCCATAAGGCTCAGAGCGCTAACATCAAATAATATTATTGGTCTTTACTACATGTAGTAATTAAAGGCTACAATTAGATATTCCATATAAAATATTAAATTCAATTGATTAAATTAAATAATTAAACATAGAGGAGAATTCATGTAAAGAGATGAGTTTTCAGAGCCTTCTTAAAAATATCGATAGAGGCAGATTGTCTGATGGACATGGGGAGATTATTCCACCCTTTGGATGCTGCTACCGTGAAAGTCCTATCCCCGGCTTGGACACGTGTAATTGGATAATTTAGACGGAGGTTATCATTTGAAGATCTGAGATTTCTGCTTGGTGTATATAAAGTTAAACAATTAGACAGGTAATTAGGAGCTAGGTGGTGCAATGATTTATAGACATATAAGAGTAACTTAAAAATGATTCGCTGTTGAATTGGAAGCCAGTGAAGGGAATTAATTAATGGTTGAGCTGAATGACTTCTACAATGCCTCGAAGTGCTAGGAAACGGTTTGGATTCGGTTAAGTGATGCGACCAAGGTATTAATTGAGTAGGGATGGACAGAAACAGATTATATCCGCTTGATGTGGAACAATTCCACTCGATGCCATTACATCGATATTTCTAACAACAAAAGAACGGACAAAACGATATAAGAATTATTATTATCTCCATTTCTTTTTAGCAACCAAAACTTTAGGTTGGATTTCAAATTACAAAATATATAAAAAAATACATGTAGATAGATAGACAGGTGGGCATAATGTACACATAGTCAAATAAACTGTGGAGTCCGGTTTACAAATATATTTTTAAAAAAGATTTTGCTACAAAAACATTATCAAATATTTTTTTAAACAGTACCGTGAATATTCTTCACTGGGAAGAATGGCGAATAAATTTTATATCAAAGAAACGGGAACCCTTGAAATCGAGGGTGTTCTGAAGCAGATCAAAAAGGTCAAGCCCAACAAAGCCCCTGGACCAGATGGTATTTCATCATGGATGCTACATTTGTGTGCAGAAGAAATCACTCCGGTGTTGACAGACATCTTTCAGCAATCTACGGACGAAGGAGATCTCCCATCTCAGTGGAGAGATGCCAATGTCTGTGCCATCTACAAAAAAGGGCCCAAGGAAGAACCTGCCAAGTGCCGGGGAGTTTCTCTAACAAGTGTGATCAGCAAGATATAAGAACATATCATTCACTCTCACATAATGAAACATCTAGAGGCCCATGGCATCTTGGCGGACAACCAACATGGTTTCAGGGCAAAACACTCTACAGTGACACAGTTGATCCTTACCACCCATGACTTGACTAAAAATGTGGAGAATGGAGAGACAACCCACATGGCAATCCTTGACTTTGCCAAGGCGTTTGACAAGGTGACCCACGAAAGATTGATTGGGAAATTAGATAATCATGGAATTAGAGGTCCACTACTTCAGTGGCTGAGACATTTCCTCACAGCAAGGACATAGAAGGTAGTCTGCAATGGCACTTCATCAAAACCTAAGAAAGTCTTGTCAGGCGTACCGCAAGGAACGGTACTCGGCCCACTGATGTTCTTGCTGTTCATCAATGACTTGCCAGACAATCTTCGCAGCACTGCCAGACTTTTCGCCGACTGTATCATCTATACAAACGGCAAGTCCAGAGAAGAATTTGATACCCTCCAAGAGGATCTCCACCAACTCGAAGCTTGGCAGAGCAAATGGGCCATGTCTTTCAACCCAGCTAAATATACGGTCATGAAGATCTCCAACAATCGGGACACACCGAATAGGAATTACACCTTCTGTGGTCAGCCACTTCAAGAAGTGTCTTCTTATCCCTACCTCGGTGTGGAAATCGACAACAAGCTGAGATGGGACACTCACTTCACGAAGCTCACCTCCAAAGCCAACAAGGTGCTTGGCTTCCTAAGAAGAAACCTCTGGTTTTGTACCAAGGCCATCAAAGAGTCTGCAAACAAAACGCTGGTCAGACCCATCCTGGAGTACGCTAGTAGTTCATGGGACCCGTACCGCAAAGGGGACATCCTTCCCATCGAATCGATACAAAGGAAGGCAGCTAGATTCTGCATGAATGACTACAAGCAACTGAGCAGTGTTTCCCAAATGATCAAGGAGTTCGAGTGGGATTCACTGGAGAATCGAAGGAGGATTGCTAGACTTCAAACTCATGTACAAGATCATAAACGGAGAAGTGGGAAACAAGGCCGACACATACATTCAAACCAACATCAGAGGGGGAAGAACAACTAGAGGGAACAGCAAAAGAATCCAGAGGGTATTGATTAAGAAGGACGTGCACAAGTATTCATTCTTCAACAGGACAGCAGCAGAATGAAACCTACTTAAGGAGGAAACAGTTATGTCTACCTCCAGTGCAGTCTTCAAGCAGAAACTTCAAATGTGAAACACCTCTCCTTCCATAGCACAACCACGACCATACAAATCAAAACGTTGGTGAAGTACAGTTAAACCTTAATCTACCGACGCAACCGAAACAGAAACAGAAACAGAAACAGATGTATATTGATTTAAACTAAATTATTTATAATATTCATTTATATTTAGACTATTTATTTGCCTACCACAGACTAGGCCTACGCTTTGAGTGCTTTGCTCGAACGAATTGGCCGAAAACATCTGACATTCACAGATATCATTTTCATCTCCTTCGCAATCCAGGTGTATCATAAGCAATGGCGGTGAAGCTCCTGACGCTTGGGTATTCAGTTGAACTTTCTTGTTGGTGGCAACAATGTTGGGAAACCCGAGAGAGCGACAGACTACGGAGGCACTGTAGATGTCCCAGTATCGTCCGCTTACTGGTCGCCAAACACCTTGGTAGAAGATCTCCACGCGGCCTTCTCGCAAAGAGGGTCCACCAGTAAGACGTATCATTTCGGATGTTTCGTCAGTAGTAGATGCACCAGTATCTTGTTTGATTCAAGAAGAAGACAAAATGATTCAGAAAAATATGAAGGTAGATTTTGTTTTACAGCTTTAATCGTCAGTGATCCTTCTTTTTAAAGTCTATACCCAGCAATGTTACAGGAATATCTTTTTCTGGGGTTGATGTTTGTAATGTTCAAAATAATGAAGCAATATATTATCAATTCTGTGGAAATATATCATATCCCAAAGTTATGGATACCTATAAAATGAGTCGTCAAACACTGAAAACTGCGATCGTTTTTATAATTTTGTCTTGTATTTTTTTGGTATGTGTGTCAGACCCTAATGTGCATCGATGTTTTGAACCATGGATAGGACTACTGCGGATCTACTGCGGATTAATACAAAAATATAATATTTCTTCAAACTTTTTTAGTGTTCATCGTCGTGACATTTAATTAGAACCTGGCTCTATTCCCCATAATGCGATTTGGTCAAGACAAAATCATCACAGATGATAAAATAAACTCATAAAATAAGGTTTTCTCGTATATTTTGTCACTAAGGCTCAGTCTCACGTCTTTTTAGTTTTCAATTAAATTCTTTTCATACTAATTCTTTTGCATTATTTGTGCTAAAAGGGAATATAACTGCCCAACGGGTATTTTTTACTTTCAATCTTTTAATCGTCTTTTAAATTTATTTGTAGGTTTACTTTATTTAAGTTAAGAAAGTTATATGTTTGTGATAGTAATTAATATGTACAGCGCCATGGGCGTCAGAGCCTGGCGGGTACCGGCGCTAAATAAATATCCATATTATTATTATTATTATTATTATTATTATTATCCTTACTTACCACTAGTAACGCAGGAATAGCCCGTCTTGGTTTCTGCACACCGCTCGTGCTGTTGGCATGGAGACGAAATACAAGCTCGCGACGAGAAGCATAATAAAAACACGGAGGTGGTATTCGTTATAACTTATATGGCCCTCCTAATTTTGTAGATACGTGTCTTTCATCTCTTATAATAACAAGTATTAGGGGTTGATGAATATCAGGGGCGGATCCAGGAATGTCAGAACAGGGGTGGGAGCAAACTTTTCCAGATATTTTCTTTGTTTTTCCCGAAAATGTGATCACATAAGAAATAGTCTTTTGGGGAATATAAAGTATTATCTCAGGGAAACTTTGACATTCAAGTTGACTAAAGAAATATAGGACTGAAGACTCATAGCTGATAATGTTGGCTAGGCGCTTGTTTTTCGGGTCGATAGTCCAGGAGTAGCCTATTGGTAGCAGAGACAAACGTGCTAGTCTTGCTGTTTAAATGTTTTAATGTCAAACTCGAAAAACAGTTTGGATGGGGGTAGGGGGCATGTTTTCTACCAATGAATTAAGACCAATTTATCATTATAATACAGTTTACAAAAATAGAGTTGAATTAGGTTTCTCTAAAGGATCAAAGTTGAATGTGAAGTATCATTACACAATCGAGTCAATATTCTTTTGATCAACATTGTTTCGCACAAGAAATAAGGGTAATACTTTGGGTGTGTGTGGGTGTGCGTACGCTCGTGTTTGATTTCACAGCCCTCATATCAAAACGTTTGGAGCTAAATGGACCCTATTGGTATTAAGAAGAAAAAGCATCAGTCATATGCATATGCTCTGTGACACAAGAGATTATCTCTGTGGGGAGGTTATTTGCACTGACTTTAGGCGACACAGTAATTCTAAATCTGAATCATCTCACCAAAAACTTTCGCTTATGACTTATGTCTTATACTTACTTGGCTGTGTACACACTCGCTTCTTAGCAAACCCGTAGCCGGGAAATGCGCGGGTCAGGTCGTCTTCATATTTAGGCATCAGAGAAGAGTTTTCATCACACGAATCAATGCGCGCAGATTCTCGAATTTCTAAGCCAAATGCAACATGGTGATCTGCCAAGTATATTGTAAGAATGAGAAAAATTAATTTCATAAAATCGACGGATTGATTTTGATTGATAATCGATTGTGCTGTTGACACAGGAAGAGATTTTTTTTTCCTATTTTGAATATATGTGTCTATGATTTGCCTGCTAATTCTTTAATTGTTATGACAGATAGGGGAAGTCCGATTCAAGAATAGATTGCATTCAATAGAAGCAGAACAATTATACAAATCGATCAATAAGAAACTTATGAAATTTTAATGACTTGAAAAATAATGAAAAACCATGAAATCACTAGACAAATTGGCAACATCTTATAAGTTTGTGATGTCAATCCTCACAACTCACCAATCGTTTTGTTTATATTAAATAATGATATAAATTTCCCAGGTTTTTTTCTTCAAAATGGGAGACAAAGATGATCCTCGTAATTTTTGGCCCATATGTATTTTACCTTCCGTTTCCGAAATTCTTGAAAGGCTCGTATATGTAATTAACTTAAATCGTACATGAAAGAAAACGACATAATTTATTATGTGCCGAGCAATCCGGTTCTAGGATTAGCATCTTTATTGAGAAACGTCTTTATTGAGAGTCAACAATAATTGGCTTTATACTGGAGTTGTGTTTATTGACCTGAAAAGGGCTTTTGACACTGTGGGCGTTAATATACTTTTAACTTAACTAGCCAGAATTGGTGTTTCAAAAGATGATTTTGCTATAAATTGAGAGTCATCTATGTAACCGATTAATGTGTACCTTTTATTGATTCTGCTTATGATCAAGTATTTTAAATATAGAGGATGGAAGATTTCAAGGGTCAATACTTGGCCCGAAATCATTTACAATTAATATCGGCGATCCAGTGATAAAAGTAATGTACTTTAAATTGGATATATATAAATATATGCAGATGGCACTGTGATTTATTTTGCTGAAAAAAGAGTTTAATTGATATTGAAAGGAATACGATTCTTGCTCTAGGTAAAATTTACAGTTTGCTATGTCGTAATAAACCGAGCCTTAATGTTGAACAAATAATTGTGTATGCTATTTGAAACCGGTTCTATGATATTTAAATGTAATCATTTCAATGTAAGTATATCAGGCAAACGAATTGCTCAAAGTAAAACAGTTAAATATCTTGTAATGGATCGTTATTCCAAACATGATTAAAGTGAAATATTTATTTTGACAAAATGTGTAGGAAAATAACCACAGAAGTAAGGTTTTTATATAGCTCGCCTTCGGCATTGTATTACTGAAACGAGTTTTGGATTATGCTGATATTGTACATGTATATGATTCAGCAAGCAAGACATACACAGACCGTCTATACAAATATACAAAACAGGACCGGTCGTATTCATTTTAAAAGTCATTCCTTTTAATCAATCACATTAATAATAATGACATTGATCTTAAATGAGAATGGAAATCCCTACAGTCCAGACGTTGTATGCACTTAAATACGACGGTCTACAAATCATTGCATAGTTTGGCTCCTTCTTCTTTAGAGGAGTCTTTCAAATATTGTAATTACTGATACTGTCTGAGATCTCAAGGAAATGCATTGCTAGATATGTTTTGAGTTCGCTAGATTGTCTTCAATTTTACGACTAAAAGTGGAATTGCTATATAATATTTTAAATGAAAATTCACTTTTTATTTATTTATTTTGGACACCAATGAAGACAAGTTTTGCCATGTCAATAAAGTTGAATGGACTGTCCAGCCAGTCACTATATTCTTGATGTTATATGTACTTTTCCATTTGTGATGTATTGTTTTTATAATGTGGGCTTGAATATGAATATCATACCATATCCTCATAGCTTTACCCAGGATATTTTGATAGTGAAATATTTGCACATGCATACAAACACTGAAACAGAGTAAATATTTTTCTGTTAAAATCATGACAAAAATATTTTTAGATAAAATATATCATAAGATTTAATAATTATGAATATGAAATATCATGAAAATAGTCTATATTTGAATTCATGATTATTTTTTTTTGTAAGCTTACATGCATGAAATAACGAGACACTGATGTGATCATGATACTAATTTTCAATCTGTCAAGTACAATGCTTTATGACCGGGATTTATGTAGTCTCAAATCATTCAGATTAATTGAAATGTTATCAATGATCGAGAACAATAAGTTGTATGCGTTTAATGTTACAATGATATTATACATTACCTGCAATTATCAGTATCAAAAGGAATGCAGGAAATAATTGGAATATGCGAACCTGCGAAAAGAAAATAGTTTTTTTGTATTGAGCTTAAAGGGATAGGTTGAGTTCTGTTTTCAGACCGCAAATGCCTTCAAAGTGCATGGTTATTGCTCTTATTGTTATCTATGACATTTCTAGTGCCCTTTTAGAACTTAAAATTGCTATGAAGGTAATTTTTGAACCCAAAATGTGTGGAATTTAGCCAATATACGATCATACCAATTCAGCTCCACTTTAAAGAAAAATACGGTTACCGTTAATTAATTGTTTAATTAAAAATAACAATACATGGGCCGGCTGATTGTGCGTATAGACCAGTTCACGGTTAGCACATTACTGCAATGACCCCGAATATCCACAGATCTTAAAAACATGAAGAGGTCCCACTTTTTACATTTTGAAATAATCACTCCTACAGCGATGGAGGTGCTATATAAATAGCCTTTGTTTCCCCTTTTCAAAGAATACTTCCACCTGTGTATCATGGATGGCACTGAATGTGCATGAATGAATAATGTTACATAATTTTCATGAACACGTATCCTGTATTTCGTCTCCGTGTATTTCAAAATTTGTTCTGCAATGACCTTTATCTGCTCATGCTCAGACTGCAACCGTGAACTGGCTTATTATAACCAACACGAAAATACCAACAAAAAAGCCAACATCAGCATTAGCTAAAATACGACGTAAAAAGGCGCTATTTCGTTTTTTCAACGGTTTTTTTAAATTATCTAATATTTGTAGTGGTACACAAGACTATATTAGAAATCGTTATATTTATGGATATTTCAGCCGTCTCTGAACCGATTTTCTTCAAACAAAGATGATTTTGTCATTTAGATTGTATGTTCTTTCAAATTTGACACTCAGTTTTTCATTATCTCACAAAAGAAAATATTTTGTGTAGCGCACTCTGCAACAGAACTTAACTATCCCTTTAAATGATCACTAGCTATTTTCATAAAGCAAAACACTTTGTAAAGATTTAAGACGATTAAAACACACACTTCTATCTTTGTAATAAATATGTTAGATTTTTCCTTCCGTTCATATTTCATTTTTTCTCTCTTCGTCTCTCTCTCTCTCTCTCTCTTTCTCTCTAACACACACACTCTCTCCCTCCCGAAACATGCCTCTATGACGTATCAGTTTCCCTTCTTTATCTATCTCTATCGCTCTCTCTCTCTCTCCCTCTATCTCTCTCTCTCTCTTTCTTTTGCGGACAATCACTCCAAAAATCTGCACCATCTCCTCGCTGACACATTTAAATTATAAAGGTATGAAAATATACAATACCTATTTTGCAAGAAAATGTATGATTATTCTGGGGTTGAAATTCCCTGAATATCTCTCATAATGAAAAAGATCAATATGAGGTCCCAATGCTCAAACTATCATCGAAATTTGAAGAAAGCAAAATAATGCTGAAAATTCATATATGTTACCAATTTTGAACGTCACGTTTCGATAAACCAACTTCAAAGACAAAAGATTGGAATGAAACTTGCAACGATAAGGAGTACGATATTTCACAATGTTATTAAATGAGAGAATATTCATAAGTACTATTGGTTGTTTGATTTTTTTTAATTTAAATTGCGAATGGTAATTGAGATCGTTAAAAGAGATTTGGCGTTAAACAGATTAAAAAAAATAATTAAGGTATTCTAATAATAAAAATACATGGCATACTTACCATTTGACTTGCTAGTGCATTCATTTCGAATAAATAATTTCCATGCCCATCGACACAGTCAGGCACTTTTTTAGCACTGTTCATTCCCCGAGATGCAAGAATGAAAGTGATGAGGCTCAAAGATGTGGGCTCGTTTTCTATCTGCCAATTTTTAAAAAATATCACGGACAACTAGAGCAGTTTCATACGTGTACGTGTTTACTTCAGCAAGTTCTCACTATTTTATAAAAGGACTCATAAATATTAAATAGCTCCTCCCCCACACACACTCCCCTTTTTCAGTCCGAATTATCATAATATAAACAAAGTGTCACGGAGAACTATAACTTTTTGATGGATGTACGTGTTTATTTTTGCGAGTTCGCTTTATTGTATAACGCGAGTGGCAAGTAAAGATTAGTAGCATAGGCGCCGGAAGTGGGGGGTGGGGGGGGGGGCAAAACGCATTTTGCCCCCCCCCCCAAAAAAAAGGCCCCTTCCCTCCAAAAAAACAAAAAAACACTAAAGGAGTAAAGATGGTTTGTATTTTAAACCCCAAAGAACAGAACAATAATACAAATCTGAATTAAATCACATATAAAATTCCATTCAAAGAAAAGGAAAGTTAACAGAAATTAAATTTCCTAAACATTGCGCATGCCACATATATTTATCAATGGAGGTTTTTTCATAATAGCGATACGCGCATATCGTGGATATATTGTGAGAGAATGGGAAAGCGTGTGTGATTTTTTTGTTATAGGGGTGAGAAGACATGAGCCCCTGAACGCTGGCGTACTGAGTGGGAGGGGGGTATTTCTTATTCGATGCCAGTGATTTACAAATGTTACTGGTATGACATGATTTTCCGGTATTTTTTTTCCGGTAAGTCATACTTTTTTATGCATTCGTTGAAAAATTAGAAATTCCCAAATTTTCTGTCGGGCAAAAAATATGCTTATTTAGAAGGCTTTATGTCATGGTCTGCAAAACGGCTGGGCTCGGGGGCTCGAGCCCCCATAACTTTTTGAAAAAGTATGTTACAAAGAAAAAGAAAGAAAGAGAGAGAGAAAAATAAGTGACATGCCAATGTCACAAATGAGGTATCAAAATATGCTCATCTGACCGTAATTAAATACCTAAAACCCCCGAGCTTCTGGGGGCTCTGCCCCCTTCACCCAACCAAAGGCCCTATGGCGGTCCCCTGGATGCTCATTTGACCGTAATTAAATACCTAAAACCCCAGAGCTTCCGGGGGCTCTGCCCCCTTAACCCCACCAAGGGCCCTAAGGCGGTCCCGTGGATGCTCATCTGACCGTATTTAAATACATAAAACCCCAGAGCTTCCGGGGGTTCTGCCCCCTGGACCCCACCAAGGGCCCTAAGGCGGGCCCCTGGATGCTCATCTGACCATAATTAAATACATAAAATCCCAGAGCTTCCAGAGGCTCTGCCCCCTCGGCCCCACCAAGGGCCCTACGGCGGACCCCTGGATGCACATCCGACCATAATTAAATACAGAAAACCCCTGAGCTTCCGGGGGCTCTGCCCCCTGGGCCCTACCAAGGGCCCTTTGGCGGGCCCAGGATGCTCATCTGACCGTAATTAATTACCTAAAACCCCTGAGCTTCCGGGGGCTCTGCCCCCCTGGACCCTACCAAGGGCCCTAAGGCGGCCCCTGGATGCTCATCTGACCGTAATTAAATACCTAAAACCCCTGAGCCTCCGGGGACTCGTCTCCCTGGACACTCCACCAATTAGTGGCCTGCTAGTGTCACAAATAAGGTATCTAAATATGCTTATCTGACCGTAATTTAATGCCTAAAAACCCTGAGCTTTCGGGGTTTACGCTCTACCTGATCGTTAATACTCCACTTTGAAAAACGTTCCGCGGGGCCTGCATGTAACGTGTAAGAGTGGTGGTGATGCACATTCTGTACCCCCACCCCACGCTTCCAAACGTTTTTGCTCAGTACGTCACTGCCCCTGGAAGGTGAGCCCCCTGGAATGTCCCCCCCCCCCCCCCCAATCCCAAACTGCTTCCGGCGTGCCTGATTAGTAGACAGTTTAAATGTATGCTTGTAAAAAGAGCAAACTGCGAACAAATTCTGTACCCAGTTTCTCTATTTTCTATTAAGGGGCCTACTTTAATAATCAAATCTTCCAAAAAAGTGGCAAAACAGAATTCATGACCTCGACATGATTCGCGAATTCGGCGGCTGAAAGAAGAAAAGTCAAGTAATATTGACAGTGCTACAAAACATAAAACGGCTCGTTAAATCTAATGAAGAAAACGTGAAAGGTGACACAAGATGTTTTAATCTTTCCGACATGAAATTGCCCCTAAAGCTACGCCACTCTCTATACACACCAGACAATCTGTTTTCCCTGATATGGTGTCATAAGAAAAGTAATCATGTTTGGTAATAACGGGCATTTTATAGCCAACTAATCAGGTACCTAGTGTATGAATGGCGTCCATCAGATGGTTTCTATAGGACCAACAAACTACCGCCTGTACTTCCAATCATCATCATATAGGTCATTCAGAGTGATCCTCCAGGGAGCAAGTGGTATTGCGTCAAGGTGCAAAAGCCATGCATTTTCTGATTATTATGGCGTCACTGAATTAGCCTAGCAGAAGATTTCTGCAGTAGGACGACCTCGTTAATAATTGATTGAACAGTGTGTTAAATGGCGAAGTTGCCAAACACAATGCATGTTTCTGTAAATTTCATGTTCAACATGAATTTCCTTTTTTTCCTGGTCTATTCTCCTCTTCCTTTCTTTATATTGTTTTTTTTTGTCATACAAGGGCTGCGTACTTGACACATCTTCATGCTTAATCCCCTTCTCCCTTGTGTTACTATGGCATTCAATTTATTGATGTAATGGTGTATACTTTCTATCATTTGGGTAGTTTATAATATAAACATCTGGAAGAAAATGAATTTGAATTTGAACACTGGCAAAAGTTTTAGAATAGTATTTCCGCATTATAACATGTGTATTGGCATTTTATATCGTCTACGTAAATAAATTACATCGTTGGGTGGAATGCAGGAAATGTCATTGACTCGAAGTTTAATGCCGAAAAGCGGGAGGCCCATCGCTTGTACCAATCAATTTTAAGAGTGGTGTGGTATATAAATGCCATTATAATTATCAGGTAAGCTTCCGCATCGCATCACTTTCAGGTCGAGTCTGAATAACAAGTACCCTTTGACTTTATTTCCTATGACTATACATACTGTATATAGCGTCTCGAATAAGCCTACTTTTGTAAATACATGTAAGATATAGTTTAAGATTATCACAATGCATAATAGTGAGACAGACGGTTAGTGTATTATGACTCGGAAGATGACCCTGTTTCTTTTTTTCTTCCATTTTAATCAATGTATAATTTTTCTTAAATGATCGTAATGTTATTTGATTTTTAAATATCCCGTTTTTCTCTGTATAGGTTCATTTTTAATGTTACGTGATTATTTAACCATTGCCTAAATGTATTGTATGATAGTTTTTGCTTTGTAATTTCCATTCTTTCGATCCCTTTATTTTTTTAAACTTCCTTAAGAATAGGCAAGTTTGATAGTGACTAGTTGTGATATAATAGCGATAGCCATATAATTTATTTCATTTATATTTAATAAAAACGATAAAAATGAAAAAAAAATAATAACAATAACTAGCACTTGGTACGTTCTACATAATTATAGTTAAACTGCATCACAGCGTTTAGGGAGATGTGAGTTGGTCTAGTGGCACGTTCACTTGGTCAGCTCTCCGTCTTCGCCTACAGGCTGGCTCAGACGACCCCAGTTTGAATCTGAGTCACGTCTTTCGGATGGTGACGTTAAAGGTCGGTCCCCAGACGTAAATAATCATATCTGATTGATAATTTTTTTCTTTTTTTCCCCTTTTTTTTTGTTTAAGATATTTTATATTATTTTCTCACAAATCAAATACATATGGTACAAATCATTCTTAACAAAAGTGGTATGTACATTGATATTTGGATTAAACATAAATTGCAATCATAAAAAGAAAACAAAAGTACATTTTCATAAGTATAATCAAGAATATTAAAGTAAACTTGAGATAAATGTATTGTCTATTCTCCCATTCCCTCCCCCGTTAAACATACACCCAACACCTTCAACCACACACTACTGTAAAAACCCAATTACACACACACACACACACACACACGCACACAAACAAAAAAGTTTAATTAAATGAATTCTATTGAATTAAAGATAAAGTTGAGTTCTGGTCATGCGATTGCATTGTGAAAGAAACAGTGTGGAGTCGATTAACAAAGGTTGATCATCCAGCAAATAAGTATTGGTGTGTACTGCAAGCTTCTGGAATTATCAAAATTATAAGAAATTTCGCCCAGTCTTGGTAAAGTTACAAGCACTGTACACAGGAATAGGTATATGGTACAACACAAACATGTGGCATAAAAATTCGTCCCGATTTTATGCTGTTTCATGCCATATTTAGAATATTAAGCCATTGAAGAGCCATGCTTTTCAGGGAATTTTTTTAATCTGATGTTCTTCAACACTTGCATAATAACAATGATGACGCTCACAAATTATTTTTCACCTCTTCCCAGAACTCAACTTTCTCTTTAAACTTAAATTAGATATGTTAAAACGAATGAATGAAAAGGAGGATGGCTATTCTGAGAAGAAATATATTTCAAGACTTTCATGAATGGGTCTGTGATTAAATTTACATTGAAACTACTCTGCATGGCATTTCTAACGTTGCGCACTATAATGGTGAACCAATTACTTTTTTTCTTCATCACCCGCACGAGACATCCCATATGGGCGGGTCGCGTTCCACTCTGACTGATGTCATCGAGGGATGCACGCATCCAAGCCAGCGAATACGTCTCATCTAGATCCCGCGCTTTCGATGTTACATCAAAATGATCAGACGGTCAATCAGGAGTCGGGATGCTTATGGAACCAAGTTTCTACCGGGCATAAAAGTAGTGGGAGAAGGGATACCATCTTAATGAAAGAGTAGCAAACATATGCAGTGGGTGATTTTCTTCGTTGCGGAGAGAGTTCATCAAGGAAATTGCCAGGAATTTACAATTCATGCGATGGGGAACTATATTCGTTAGGTGAAATACGTGAGGTCATCGAGGGCGAGAGAACGCATATTTTCTACTTGACATGTTTTCTTTTTTTTTTACTGAAGCTGATTACTGCTTGACAACTTTATTGGAGACAGAACTGACGAACTGAACTTCTTAGTTTTTTTAACTTCAACATGTGCAGTGTCTTTCTAAGCAAATCTGAAGACGAACCGTCGGAATAAAGAGCGGATCAAACACATATTGTTTAGCTTTTTAAGTGATCATAATTCATTCACAGAAAATTTTTGAAGCACACGAATAATCATGAGCAACAACAATTCCCGGTTTCCATTTTTTCAGCGGCTGAACATACGTATCAATTCCAGCATCGCCAATACCTTCCACGGGGCTCGTGCCGACTCCGTAGCATGGCGTCGCCAGAACTTTGGCCACCAAACCAACCCGATGTACAACCACATCTACTTGGGTGGGATTGGGACCCTGCTGGACCACTACGAGCAAAGGGAGAGCGATGAGGCCTTCCAAAAACTACTGGTCAGGCGGTTCGAGAGGATGTTGTATAACAGGGGCGCTGGGAAGATACTCACGAAGCAGGAGTATGCAAGGTTCTGGAAGACGCTGAGGAATGCCGATTCCGTAAGTTCCCGAATCATTTTGTCTTTATTTCACTTCATTCATTCTCAACATCGTTATTGAGGGGAATTTCTGTTCTCAAGTCAAGGCTTTATACTTAACCTGCACTGTTTCATTATTTGAGTGTTTAATCCGTGCTTGGGGTTTCAAACAAAAATACTATCACATTTTAAATTGCTATGTTCAACCGAGGCTTTAAAAGAAATGATATACCATTACCAAGTAGACTACATCATTTAGATCAACATATATAATGCACAACCTCTGCTCAGAGTTTTTATAAATATTATTAATTCAAAAAGAAATAATGTGGGCCCGAAGGTTTCATGGGGGTTATATACTAGAAAAAAAACAGACGAGATAAATATACCATAGATGATGGTAAATACATTTTCAGCAGGGGGGGGGGGAGCAGCACCATTATAGTGAGCCGAGTAATTTTTTATAGTTTAAAGATGATTCCTTGCGCGGTACAGGCATCCATCATCTGATTTATGTGGATGATTAAAGTAATCATCATCATTATGGTCATTTCCAGTAAACCTCCAGAGTGCAAATGGTGTCGAATCAAGTAGCAAAGCCATGTATGTGTTGATTAATTACTGTGACGTATTATGGGCTCTGGAAACAGGACAGATAATATTGAAGTTAAAAATAATTTGTTCACTTTCTGTAATGCATAATATCATGAAACATCTTCTGAATAGCAGGATGAATCAAAGAATGTATTTCGATGTTTTAAAGAGGAAATTGTGAAAGTTGAATATAAGTTAATTGAACTATAGGATTATTTCGGAAAAAGGAATAATCTGTGTGTTTTTATTTTTTCAAAGCAAAAAATGCCCTATGCGGTGCATGTCGTGGATAAAAACACTTATCGCGTTCCTGTGCCATTACTATTCTCACGAGTGTACTCGAATGGTGCAAGCCTAATCGTCTGACTTGCCTATCAATTAAGACCACTTTTCTACCCTTTAAATGGTCAGCTCTAAGTGGAGTCCAATTAAGAGGCTATACACCGCTCATATCCAAAATGGAGAGGCACCGGTGTGTTCGCTTCGACACAACCGAGTGAGTTTCCTACTTATTGTGATTACCTCAGCAATGCCTTGTTAAACCCAGGACAGGGTTAAAACAAACAGAACCTCTTAGTAATAACTGTCAAGTAATTATTAATGCATTATCCACTGAATTTAGGGGATGTCATGGTCGCTATTATAGTAATGAAGAAATATAAAGTGCATGAGAGGTTGGCAGTGGCGTAATGAGCAAAAACTGGGGGGGGGGGGGGGGAGGCAGAACAAAATCCGCATCATCAACTTCACTCTTACATGTTATACATGCAGGCCTCGCGGAACATTTTTTCAAAGTGGGGGGGGGGGGGGCTAAAGTATTTACGATCAGGTAGATCAAAGCGAGCGAATCAAGTGGAGCGTAATTTGGCGTGGGGTCCATGGGCAAAGCTCAGGTAGGGGGTCAAGTGGCGGACCCCCATTAAGCTCAGGGGTTTTAGGCATTTAATCACGGTCATATGAGTATTTGGGCCCGCCTTAGGGCCCATGGTGGGGTACAGGGGGCAGAGCCCCCGGAAGCCCAGGGAAAAATCAAGTCATTTCAGCATCATTTGTAAATCACTGGTATCGAATTAGAAATAAACCACGTTAGCATTGTGTTTTTTTTTGTTGGGGGAGGGGTAGGAGCCCCTAAAAGTACGCCAGTAGAGGTTGCAGCAATGCCAAATACCCACAAGGTCATAATTACAAAACTAAAACATTCCGAAATACACTGCTGTTCATATCTTTTCAAAACTTTTCTGATCAATAAAGACTGATAAAGTTCTGGGAAGATGTTAACGATATTTTTGTTATCAAGAAAAAATCATATTGTCACAATTATTTCATGAAATGAGGTAAGAAAAATTATTCACATTTTATGGGCAACAGTCTAAGACAATTTTTTCTTCTTCTACTTTGTAAAATGTTAATAGCAAAATCGACCGCATTAGAAGTATCATTTGTAAAGGAATTAGACGATAAATCATTTTTTGCCAGATACAAATATTTGAATGACATCGTTTGTCCTCTTCCCTCTTTTGCATGAAGATCCACTTAGGACTATAAATTCCAACGGGATAGCACTTATTGCTAATGTCGATTTTTTTTTTCTTTCTTCTTCCCCACATACAATCGGGTCAGTCTGGTACCTAACTAACGGTGCATTCTCGTAAAACTAATATATAAGATACCAATTAATGTGATTCGTCTGTTGCCTGAAGCTCCACTGCCAAATATATACAATAATTCGATCCCGATAGAGTAATCCTGTATAATTGTGGACAGAGTGAGTGAGAGATTTACATTTTATTGTAAAAATGTTTTCACATCTGGGTTAGATCAATCTCACAGAATGAAGAAAACTTAGTGGAAACAAGCCAATTCATATGTCGTTTTCAATGATTCACGTATTTTCGTTCATTCAATTTCGTAGCGACGACGATTCATTTGCTGAATACAAATTGAGCTTCCGGATAGAGCTCGTTTTCCTTTTCTCCCATCACACAGATGTCTCCTGTCTGTCTCTGTCAGTCTCTCTCTATCTGGCATGGCATACACTCTTACCTTTTCACTGCATCTCTCTGTCTCTGTCTCTGTCTCTCTCTTTCTCTCTCTCTCTCTATCTCTCTATTTCTCTCTCCCTTTCTCTCTCTCTCTCTCTATTTCTCTCATTCTCTCTCTCTCTTGTTTTCCAGTATCTATAATATTCTAGTTCACTCTTAATTTATCTCATTTCATCTTTTTATATAATTCTGTCTTACTAGTTCCATCCCTCTCTCTCTCTCTCTCTCTTCCCTCCCCCTTTCCCATCTCCCTCATCTTTCTCTCTTTCTCTCTCTCTCTCTCTCTCTCTCATGATTGTAAGAGCCCAGATACTCTTCAATATGTAAAACATCTTCTTAAATTTTGCGTTAATTCAAAAAGGTCAAATCTTACCCTGCTATAGCATTGCAAGTGGAGAGCTCTGTAAACACTTTTAAGTCAAGTGAACAGGTATATACGATTACGTTTAGATCTAGTGATTAGAAGTGAAGTAACATTCTTTTTTACGTTTTGACATCGAATCCTCACTAAATTCGTAAATCGGAGAGATTTGCAATTAAAATCCATGTTATTCTTTTTGTTTAAAAATCTAATATGTACGAAATATAAAAAGCGGAATGTCGCCTTAAGAAAAAGATTACAAGCTCAGCGCTTTAGTCATAAAACAAAATTAAATATGGGGAAAGCAACATAAATGTGTTGGGTCCATTTCGAGTATTACGTCTCAGATCGATCATCCGATCAGCCTTTCATTTATTCATCAATTCACTTATTCATGAAACAAAAAGTATTGATTGTCATGATAAGCTAGGCATTGTTTAACATACATCATTTTGTTCTTTCTCCCATCCATCATGAACGTCCATTTGATCCCTCATGTATTTGTGTAAGCTTTGCCGTGCTTGTATATATTATAATGAGCATTGGATTTCCCTCCGTACACTTACATCATGGTTTACATGAAGTTTGGGTGAGTGTTCGACCAATTGTGGTCATTTTAACCTACTCAAAGGCAATAGAGATGCCATGTTCAAGTAGACCTATCTCTTGAAGAGATGTACTCGCATGCTGCCTGATCTATCTTGGGCAAACTGAAGGTATACATTACATACTATTCGGTTGGTACGATTGTTGATGTGAGGGCTTTTAAATCGACAGTAGTTTATCCATTTAAGCATAATCTATAGAACACAATATAATTTATTTCTCTTATCGGATATGATATAAGACTTTGTTCAAAGGAAAGCAAAGACTTATGCGATACAATTGGTATTGGTAATTGGTAATTCTAATATTTAGCAACGAATTGGAATATCAGTAAAAGCTCAATAGATTAACTCTTCGGAAATTTCGAGTTTCCGTCCTGCATATTGCTCCGGTTGTCTCATTTTCGCTCGCTGGAACATTGCCAGCACAAACCACGGACATGGGTCCCACTTTTAACAAAAAATTCCATTAAAAATGGGTCCGTTTTTTCAAAATTTCCAAAATTTGCAGAATTTCTGGTGTTTGCCATGCAAACACCCCCCAAAACACTTAAACGATGTGAAAAATGGGTCTGTTTTCGAGAAAAATTACCCCTAATAATGGGTAGGGGTTTCGAGGCTTGAGCGGCACATCCCCGTCCTAACCAAATCTGAGTATTCTCCCCCCCCCCCCCCGCATTAGATGATGAAGTTTACTCGAATAATGGGAAAGCATGTAACCCTTTTACTTGGAGTGTCGCATGTGATTTTGATGCTGTTCTTTACAACCTAATTTCTTATCAACAGTGTGCCTACGGTCCGTTTATGTGTACGGCTAGACTTGAGATCTTTAAAGGTACAGGACGACCTAACAGAAAATTGGAATATGTAGAAATTGAAGTAAAACAAAGTAAACAATAATGTCATGTATGTAATGTTGAATGACGATTTACAAAACAATGGACACAGAGCTCTAGAAACCTTGGGTTTGAAAGGTTAAAACATTATCTCTTAAAACAAAGCCGATAAATAATAACATTCGGTATAATCATCTTCAGGGATACCTAACTCATGACGGATTAATCATTACGTTGTCATCTTTATAACCAAGAATACACTTGAATTTGGATAACTAGGTAAATAGAGCCGGTAACGAATGCTTTGGCGCACTAGGATATTAATGCTTTGTGTGAAACATGTATTTCAAGGTATTTTAACAAAATACATCTTCCTAAATTATGAGTAATGTCGAACACCTTGCAACCTGCAATCCTCAAACATGAGCATGATCAGGTAACCATGCATTATCACTTTAGATAAAAATCATAAACATAAATGGTTATTGACACCAAGGGATTTACTACTCCTAAGAGTTGATCAACGTTATCCTGTTAAAAGATGTTTTAATAAATAAATAAATAAATACTATGTCTTTATTTACATTTTGAGAAAGTGATGCGTGTATGTCTTTGTGTTTTTTATTGTTTTTTTTTAATAAAATCATGTCAGTAGGTGAGGGAAATGATAAATGAAAACTGACAAGTAAATGTCCAAAGACACGATAAAGTCTCTCATCTCTAACACCAGTTGACAGGAGACTGATTGCGAGTACCTGGGTTTCCATTCGGGAGCACTTATCTAATGCATCGCCTTTCGCCAACACCAAGTTTAGGCCTAACCCATTTATAAAATACGTGAGCGACTCGTGTCGGCAATCTAATACCGACTTTATAGGTTCCGTTGAAGGGAAGTAGCGATCTTCAGAGGGAGGCTGTGGTAGTTTATTGAATTCATGATAGACAATGAAACAATTAACACAAAACATAGTAATATCATTGAGCCTTGTGACCCGTTTAAGTCAATTGTCAGAATATATCTTTATTCACGTGAAGACAAAATATAGAATGGACATATGCAAATGCCTATATTTTGAAAAATCAAAGTGTAATACAAAAATCTAGATAGCAATTTTGTCTACATTATTTTACATTGCGATTAACATAAGATTGAAGGCGGTTTCGCATGTAATGAGTCAGAGCCATCAAAGTATGGGGTTTGACTAACTTGGTTTCACTTGGTTACAAGATGACTTTTATTCTTTTATTTTGTGCTTGCCCATCAAAGTAGAATTCGCAATATTGTGCCCAACTCTAACCGGGTTGGCCAAATTCAACTCAGTAATAGCTCTGTAATGAGTACTAAGTTATCTAGCAAGCGGTGAATAAAGAACGTATGACTTTCTCAAGAGTAAAACATCTCTTTTCTTCACTCTGAAATGCAATTAACACTCGTGACTGACTGACCAAAGTTTAATCATGCATCCATAACCTTATATAGTTTAGGGAAAATCATATTATTCTTATTTACTAGAGATCTATTTTGATTCATACATCACTATTTGTAGTTCTTTGTTATCTTTTAATAGACAAAGCACTCAAGAATTTTTTATTTGCAATGCATATATTTTTAAACAAGAAAATTTTGCTATCGTGTTTCATATAAAGTTGGAATATTGAATGAAGCCCAGTACATTCACATGTACATGTAGAGCGAGAGAGAGAGAGAGAGAGAGAGAGAGGAGGAAGAGGAGGGGAGGGGATGGGGTGTGTGTGAGAGAGAGAGAGAGAGAGAGAGAGAGAGGTGGAAGAGGAGGGGAGGGGATGGGGTGTGTGTGAGAGAGAGAGAGAGAGAGAGAGAGATAAAGAGAGAGAGAGAGAGAGAGAGAGAGAGAGAGAGAGAGAGAGAGATAAAGAGAGAGAGCGAGAGAAAGAGAGAGAGAGAGAGAGAGAATCTTCTCGTTTACCTATTTTCAATTTAAGTTACTAATTAGTGAGAAAATAGGTGATGTGAAAAAGAAGATAGCGACATCAAATCAAAAATTATCTGTATAAGAAATTTACGACATGGTTCCTTTTCATTTTGCGTGATTAAATTTCTTAATGGAGCAATTTCCGCGTCATGATAGTAAACTTTAACATCATCCACTTAATTGGGTTTTTTATGAGGAGCAATGTCCGTATGATTGGATGCATAATATGGCGGAAGAGATTATGTGAACCAATGAACCAGAACCTGTAAAACTAATCTCATTGTTTATAGTATACAGAATTAAAAACTGCATCAAAAACTTTGAACAGTACCCCTCTTTCCATAAGGGAAATTACCTGTCTTGCCACCTTCAAAAGATCCCTCAAAACTCACCCTTTTCCCCAATGATCTATGTGATATACTTTCGGTACCGTACATTTTTGTCCTCTTTTCATATATTTGTATTTGTAAGCGCTAAGGTACTAGCGCTCCTAAATATTCGATATTATTATTATTATTATTATTATTATTACCTATCTAAAACTGTCATCATACGCGGTCAATGCGATTGTCTCAATCATGCTCATTTCTCTTCAAAAACTGAACCAATCGTGTTGTGACCTGTAGATCCTTGGATCACGAGAAATGGGCATTGTCTTATTATGTATCCTTCCGTATCTGAATTATTTACTGTATACTCTATGTTAAAATAATAAGGGAGTTTACAGATACAATCTGCACATAGGCAGATAAAGGTAATTTCTACCAAAAAGGTAAAACCCACAAAGATGAATACTGGATATGCGCTCATAAAAGTTATGTAACATTATTAATTTATGCACCAACGGTACATTCTATGATACGCAGGTGGAAGTATTCTTTTCAAGAGGGCAAACAAAAGGTATTCATGAAGCACATCTAGGACTTTGGCAGTTATTATTCTAATATGCTCAAAGTGGAACTTCTCCATGTGTAAAAGATCTGTGGATATTTGGGGTCATTTGTACCATGTGCTATCTGTAAACTCCCTTATTGTTACATATATCATGTATATATACATTGTGTTTCATATTGTACTGTTGAGAAGGAAATAAATGTTAATAAATACAATACAATACAATGTAGGGGTCATCATTAAAATAACTGGCAAAATTATACAAGCATCGCATGATGAATTGGGGGGGGGGGTATTACAATGGTGTCCATAAAAAAACATTATTATATAATCAATTACATTCTTTAAATGTTGACTTACATGTTTACATAGGATTTATGATAAATTTCATAAAAACCTACGCCCAGTATTACTATAATCATAAAATTCGGCATGGCATTGCTCCTCGTAAATCCTGTCATCTACTCTAATTTAGGGTTATTTTGGTGATGTAGTTTTGATGACACTGACGTCCCAACGAGATAATAATTAACTTTCATCACTCACTCATCAACCAGCGGACCCTCTAGGGAGGAAGTCTTTTTATTTATTTATGTTCAAGGCAGTGTAACAAAATTCATCTTCATAACGATGAGTAATGTCGAACACGTTGTGACCTGAAACCCTCTAATATTCATAAGGTCAGGTCGAGGGTTCAAGATGGGGTGGTTTAGAATAATTTGTGTATTTAGCGGTTAGTCTTACAAGACTATCCCTAAATTTACTTTTAATTGATGAAGTAGTGGAGCATGTCTAGATGTATTATATTTATCTACACATTTAACCGTGATGATTTTATTTCAAAATGTAAAGATTTGATCTTGCAACGATTTGCACGATGTGAAATATGTGTGCGTCTGTATGTATACATGCATAATAAGGTTTCTGCTTTTAATACGATGAAACAAACAATCGATATGTTTAAGCTTTAAAATACCTCTCTGCCAAAAGTGGAAGAATTGAAGCGATTGCAAAAAGAGGAACCATTCTCACTAACATTTTATAAGCAGCAGATGTTCACAATTTTTCTTTAATATTTTCAAAAATTTATTTTTAACCTTTTCAAATGCATGCATATTACAACCGTAGAAGAAAACGTTCTAACCAGAATATCACTGTTCAGGAGGGGAATATTTTTCACTTTTTCGAAATAGCCTGAAGGATCCTCAATTATAAAAATGTCGGGTACACGATCAATTAGTACATTACATCAAGTTTACATTTGAAATACAAACATCATTTTGAACAATATTGACATATCCCTTGCGCTCCTCATAATTATTATCAAAAAGACCAATTCCATGGGGAGGAGTTTGTCTATTACTTATGCATAAATTCTGTCGCTCTGGCTGCCCACAAATCAGTAGGGAGGAATTTGATATATGAACGATGAAATTTCGTGTGGTCATTTGTATCAGTCACCGACCTGCACTTTTTGAGCGTTAATTAGAAACTGTATGAAGACGGCTCACTTAAACCTCATTTCACTAAACTTACAGAAAGCCTTTAAATATTTATAGTAGATCTTCTCATGCTCAAACCTAAGCCATGGTGGAAGAATTCATTTGTTACCAAGCTATTTCAAGCACGAGATGTGTGCTATTTCTCACTTTTATCCTTCACTATTTTCATTGAAAAAAGTATGCCTGAGCCCTTCATTTTCTAAAATCATTGACGGTCACAGGATTTGATGTTCTGTTTCAAAGGAAACTATTAAAATCGTACCCCTTATGTAATGTAAAAAGTTTTATCCAGTGGCTGGAATCCCCTGTTGTAATCGCTTACTAAAGAGTACATGATTTTTCACCCCGAGCTTTACAAAGGCAATTGTCATTAGCTCCACCCCAAATTTAAACATAAATTATCTTGGTGCCGTCGATGCTTTTAGGCATACAATCAGGTGATTAAAAGTGCATCTGACTCTCAAAGCGTTCTGGGTTTTTTTAAGAATATTGTTTTTATGCCATACATGAAACGTAATCTGTTAAAAATACATTGTCAACGAGGGTTTTGCCATGCAAGCTTCATGGTTTAGGCAATAGCCTATGACAGTGAACTTGTTTGGTAAACAAGCACCGTACATGTTAAGTAACGCAGCGTGCAATTTTACACTCCGATGAGAATTAAGCTATGGTCTATGAGAACAGATCATTTGCTAATTCAGCAATTTACTATCATCAGAGTAGCCTGCATCTATACAACATAATGAATTGAACTTTGCCGTCTAGGTGAAAGTCCAGTATTTAAGTTAGTTTAATGGGTAAAGAGAAGTCAGGGGAGAGAGAATGCTGTTCACCCTTCTTCGTTGTGTCTCAATCACTTATGTTAAGATTCAAGTATAATTTGGTGATGGGGGGGGGGGGGGACTTACGACATACTCTCATTTGAAAAAATAGAAAATAATGTCGGTTAAATCAATATCAATCTTTATTCAATGATTGTGTATAGTTTTGATTGATCGAATTTGATGTGCAAGGAATGAGGATTCCAACTTTTAATTATTGTTTTCCTCCGGGGCAGACGGATAAGTATGCACTCAAATAGAACCTCAATCAGTCAAAAGGATACTGCCATTTTTATCACCCTTTCAGTTTAAAAAGTTCACAATTTCCCTAATACACAAGCCGCATGATTAAACATAGGCCTACTCAATATTCGTTAACCACTTGAAGTACCTTTCATGAGACTAATAAACGCAAGCTGTAGATTGAAGTAACTAGATAACTATGGTTGGCTTTTCCCTTTTTCTCATCCACCTGTATCACTTTCAAAATCGATTGACGCAAAGATTCGATGTCATTTATCTAGGCTTCCCGCTCTCTGAATATGGTTGGATGTCGTCGTTATACACCTTCAGCTTATGCCTTTAACCCTCTGTCTTTCCATCTCTAAATTTGTCCATGTATGTATCTGTCTGTCTGTCTTCCCTTCCCTCCTCTCGTTCTCTTTCTGCTTCCCCATCCATCTTTATACACAGTTCAATCTTATCCCTCGATTATGCTCTCCGCCATTCTCTATCTCTTTCTCATACACGCAAACCTCCATTTCTCCCTGAATGTTTCTCGTTATCATACATTAACGTATTCCTTTCGCATAGTTTTTTTTTACATATCCTATGTCTTTCTTTTCTTTCTTTGTTCTTTGTTTCTTTTCCCGTATGACCGTACTAGAGCCTTTATTATTTATTTATCTAACTACACTATCTTTTAATCAGTCAATCAATCAATCAATCAATCAATCAATTCATACACCAAACTGTCTATATCGTTCAAGCCTTCAACCTGTGAAAGCAGGCATTTCTAATTTTAGGATTTTAGAGGTACAGGCCAAGTATGCAGAAATTGGAAACTTGTGTCGAGAAAGAAAATTGGAATTGCTGATGGCTAGAGCTTAAGGGACAGACGTGTACTGCATACCAATTTCCCGGGGAGAGATGTATTCATCTTCATTCACGTCTGAGCCAAATTATTGTCGTATATCCTTTTCGTACTCAGGCTTTGCCCGTCTTACTTACTATCAGTTTTTAAAATGAAAGAATTTGACTATGATTTGTTATAATCATGTTAGTATTATTCACATGCTAAAAACCCAACAACTTCACCTTTTTGGCGATCGTCTTTGTCCGACATCGAAAATTTCTTTACAGAATTAACCATTCATGGAATTTTTTATACAATTTAATTAAGATACGTGATGTGGTAAATGTTTTTAGGAATTTTATTTGAAAAGGGGTATTTTTATTCATCTCTATTTGTGATACAATTTCTTTAAAAGTTATGAATTCATCGATTAAGATTTCCCATATTTTGCCTGCTCTGAGTTAATTAATCTTTGTTTGTTTGCTTATTTGTTTCATTTTTGTGAGTTTCCTCTCGCGGTTGCTTTTGTATTTTCTAAACATGTATAACGAAAAGACTTTTTTTGTGTGACTTAAATCATCCCTGGGTATGTAACTCTGCCATGCTAGTGAATTAGTTAGAGTACTCACTTTATGATTCTTACATTTATTGATATCAACCAATAATTTCCAGTCCCTCTAATTTATTCTAGCGCCGGAGTGTATAGTCGCTTCATTATAAGCATGACTAGAGGTTCTTTTTAGGACTTCAATTAAGTTTGTGTTTTTAGCATGTTTTTACAATCGATGATTCACAGGGGTACGGGCACATTTGAAGAAAAAAGGGTTTTGACAATAATCATCTTCTGCATATGTTCATGCCCTTGTTATAGGGTAAACTGCCGTCTACATTAATGTATTTTCTGTATTAATTTTGTCAGCAGAAACTTTTTGTATCCGAATGAAATGTGTACAAAATCTAGAATCAACAAGCAATTTGTATCATGAAAGCATGAAATATCGTAGGCCTATACTTAAAAATGTCTTTGAACTTCCCTGTGATGTTTCCTCTCTTTACTCCCTCTTTCTCTCTCTCTCTCTCTCTCTCTGTCACCCTCTCTGTGTCCCTCTACTCGCTACCTATCACACACATCGCCCCCTTTCTATCTCTCCCTTTCTCTCTCTTTCTCTCTCTCCCTCTCTCCCTCTCTCTCTCTCTCTTTCTCTCTTTATCTCTCCCCTTTCCATTCTATCGCTCTCTTAAATATACATCCACACAAACTACAGCCTATACACCTACTTCCCTCTCCCCCTTCCCCCTCCCCCTCTCTCTCTCTCTCTCTCTCTCTCTCTTTCTTTCTCTCTCTTTCTCTCTCTCTGTGACCCTCTCTCTTTATCTACATAATTATCTATCCTTCCCTCTCTCACCCACTCACTCACAATTTCTCTTCCTTTCTCTGTTTTTTCCTTCACCCCACTCGTTTTCTCTTTTCCACCGTAAATTTTCGGTTTCCATCGTTTACAGCATCATTATTCTTAATTCTCACCGTCGGCTTCTTCTTCATCATCCTTGCAGGTTGACTCGGGTCGGATGCGGGATAAGGATCTCGTTCGGGAAGTCGACCGGTGGTTCGCATCGGAGTTCCAGGACTGCGTTTACGAGGAGCACGAGGTGTGCTGGGACGTCAGACAACGGGGCGAGGTCGGGGAAAACATTTTCCATCTCTGCTATCTCAACAATACTGAGGTCCACCAAGCCATTGCTGAACATCTACTCACCCTCTACCCTAAGCTCGCTCTTGATATCTATGAGGGTTTCGAATACTACGGTATCTAAATTAGCCTCAAGTTCATACACTTTAATTCAAACATAGTAGTAGATATGACTAGATCAAATGACCATGACACTGGTATTCAATGGACCTTCAGGCACTTCTAAAAGAATTCATTATTTGATGCTATGGAAATTATAGCAAGGTCGAGTCAAGAATGGTCTATTTTTTCTTCTATTTTTTTGCTTCGTAACAACACCTTCTGACTAACTTAAAACATGTTCATTCTTTGAAATTGTCCGCCTTATTTTTTTGCATCAGTTATTAATGTTTTAGCTTATAATCGTATAAAAGCTCTTGATACAATCAAATGGAATCGATGCAAGCTCTCGACCGTTTATTCCATCTCGCACTCCCAGCCATGATAAGCGAAATGGGCCCGATATGCGACCTACTTTGATAACATTGAATTTGTCTAGGTCATCAATAAATAATTTTGATCAGGAGGCAGACCCCTAAACCACTTCCATTCCCTCGTTGATGTTTCTCGATGAGTAGTTGAGTACCACATGATTCAAGCCGTTGATAAATCATTATGTTCTCGTATCTGCAAATGACATTATTTGAATCTAATGACACCCTAATAATCTTGTGTCTACATTCTATAAATACATATGTAATAATGTCATTTGGTAGTAGTAGTAAAGTGTCAAGTCAAGAAGCAATTTCACTTTCTGATGCTGAAGAGCATTACACTGATGACATGGAGTGTCTGTTGGTCTGTTGATAGGGGTCCTGCAAGAACCTTGACTTGTGCATTGGGCTATTCATACACATTTATAATCTGAGGACATTCATTATCCTAATAGATGAGTGCGGGAACAAGATTCCAGCTTCATCATTTTAGAAGACCGATCAAGGAGATATCAAATGATTGCAATTATAGAAACATGAGGCATCTTATGCAAATATTTTTCGCCATGATACGTAAACAGAGGACGGTTTGATGAAGGGGAGGGGGTTATTTTGGTACTATATCCATAACATTTCGGTCTGGTAACTGTATTATTTTTATTTCACCACCAGGTGAATCTTGTCTCCACATCGCAATCGTTAACCACGACCTCCATTCTGCAAAGTTGCTGTGTAATTGCGGAGCTAAGCTCAACCAGAGGGCTACTGGCAGGTTCTTCCGACCATCAAAGAACCTAACAGATGGTAGGCCTACTAATAGTTTATTTTTGCCTTCATCGACATGTTTTTCTTTTGTGCCAAGCTGCCTTTGTGCCTCGTATAGGATCTAGGCCTGAACATAGCTAGATAAATGGTATGCATGCTAATTAGAATTATGATGACGGTTGTGACACTACTTGTCTGATACTTGGGACTTTTAGATTTGCACGACGAGAACGTGGACTGCTAGGTGTGACATCCTTTTAGTGCCCGGCAGTGCCTTAAAAGGACGTCACATTTCCTTAGAAAGGAGGTCACATGTTGCAGTCCACGTTCTCGTCGTGCAAATCTAAAAGTCCCTAGTGATGAGTCTTCGCGTCATAACACCAAATCTAACATTCGTAAATTTAGAAGTTCATTAACTATCTACTTTGAACGTTCTGTTTCATATCGCAGAACTAAGTCTTTTATTATTTTGCACCCATAGGTGTGACTGACAAGGATGAAGAAATAGACTGTCGAGGTCAAGCCTACTTTGGGGAGTTCCCCCTGGCCTTTGCCGCCAGCCTAGGTGACAAGGCCATCTATGACTTCCTGATAGAGGAAAGTGTCCGTGTGGATCGAAAACGTGAAATGGCCGTGAGAGGCAGAGTGAACCCAGACGATCAAGACTCATATGGCAACACTGTCCTGCACATGGTGGTCATCAACAACCAAAAGGTACTCGTGCATCCTAGGATACCAAAGTAACAATTCCATTACAGAGGCGTTACTTTAGGGTGTGTCAGACGAAATTTGCCAACAGGTTTCCAGGATATTTATAAAATGCTAACAAAAATGCCTAACAGGTGAAGGCAAACTTGACGATTTAAAGCTTTGTCGACAAAGAACAATCATGGATTGCCGATAGAAAATTTAAATGAAGGAGGGGTGAGTGCTACTATATAAAAACATATCAATCCCGATATCGGGTACAAACGCATGACATTAATATATCCTTCATGTATCGCCAAAAGTCCATATTCAAAGTATGCTCTTTTCCCTATGCCTCATTCTTCCTAAATTAGTATAGTTATAGAAATAGTTATAGTATAGACAAAATTAGGTAACGTTTCGTTGTATTTATCATCAGGGCAACAAAAATTGCCGCGTAGTGCTTGTGACTTTGTGGCCATGGAACTATCTAATCTATCTATCTAAGTATCTTCTCCCGGTTCGGAGGTTGATTGCAACATCTCTCCATTTCACTCTATCTTCTGCCATTCTGGTGCACTCTTGAAGTTTTAGTCCACTCCAGTTCTTGACATTCTCTTCCCAGTTGATTCTGGGTCTCCCTCTAGGTCTACTTCCTTCCACTCTTCCTTCCAATACATCCTTTAAGAGGCTTTCGTGCCTTTTAACATGACCAAAGTATTTGATTTTTCTCTCCTTAACTAATCCTACTAGTGCAATTTGTTTACGCCCTACCATGTGCAATATCTCTTTGTTGGTTTTCATTCGTTTCCAGGATATTTTCATCATTCTTCTGTAGATCCACATTTCAAAAGATGTTATTCTATTTTCCATAGAACATGGAACATACATCTATCAAATAGTCAACTCGTATTCGGTTCGTCTCTTCTCATTGTAGGAGATGTTGATACATGTTGTACGTCACAGCATCATGCCAGCAAACATAGCGATCAGAAACAACAACGGTCTGACAGCGCTCGAACTCTCCTTCCGACTAGGTCGATGTGCCCTGTTTGATACTCTCTTGGATCTAGGTAGCCAGAAGCAGTGGACCTACGGACCTCTCTCCTACGTGGCCTATCCTCTACCGGGACTTGACTCCATCGGTCCCAATGGACGCCTTGGTGAGTTACGGATTATTATACAACACCTCCGTGGATCCTTGTCATTTGATTGGAGGATTGTTGGTCACATGATATTCAATAGATGTTATATTGCACGGTTGTGCATTTTTGGTTATATGCGCCGTGCATTTTTGGTTATATGCAGACTGCGTACCTCTCTGCCGTGCGCGCGCTTATTCCTGCGTGTATGACGCAAAGGCAATCTGAATGTACGTAATCGAGAAGGCTTGACTCCAACTTTAATTTATCTTTAATATGAGGAGTAAAGCATAATTTGTTGATTAACGTTCTATTAGATCTTCTGTGATGTTGTATAAAACAAATAATGAATGTTTTTTATTCGTTCAATGGTGCGAATATTTTCATTCGTTGAAAGATTAACGTTAATTCTATTTAACTCTGCTGACGCCTCGTTGAATAGAATGTTAATCTTTCAACTCATGAAAATATTCGCACTATTGAACTCATAACCATTCGTCAATAGACCGTATTCCTGTTGTTTGTTCGCCGCCTAACATTGGTTAGGCTGTCATTCTGAACTGTGTAATTCCAATAAAGAAACACATGGCAATAAATACAAGAGGGGGACAGCATAAAGAGGGAACCTGGGGAGGTATTCTGAACATTGTTGTAAGTTTTGTGTTATCTTTTGTTGTATCTCACAGAGATAACACTGATTGATTGATTGATTGATTTTTATTCGACAAGCTTCCAACATACAACAATATACAATAATAACAGATCAAAAAAAGTCAGCTTGAACAGGATAACCCACGAAAGCTCGAGAGCTTATTTCCAGTGGGGTCCCTTACAGACATGTATAAAATTAATAAGTTAAAATAGTAATATTTACAGACAGATAAGAAAATTAAAAGAACTACTTATTAAAGATAATAATAATAACAACATTAAACTGATGATAGAAATGATATTAAGTACAAGAAGAAAAAGAAGAAAGAGAAGAAGAAAAAAAGGAGAAGGAAGAAGAGGAAAATAATGATGAATTTGTAGAATTTCTATAACGTACGAAAACATAAGTATATACAACATGAAAAAGTATGAACCGACAGAAGAATAAAAATTTCAATCATATAACATGTCATTCACTTCTCTTCTCTGACTGTCAAGTATTAGGTATTCCTTTAATTTCCTCTTAAAATGATCATAGTTTCCTATTTCTCACTATGAACATGACAGACAATGAAAGCGGACAAAATATACAGTTCCTCAGGTAGACAAAGGAACATCCCTTCACTGCTATTATGTAAAAAGGTGAATATGCATGTGACACCTGTTCTACATATTTTTACATAATAGCAGTGAAGGGATGTTCCTTTGTCTACCTGAGGAACTGTATATTTTGTCCGCTTCCATTGTCCGTCATGTTCATAGTGTCTTTTACACCATTGGGAAGGGAATTCCAATGTTTTATGGCATTGTAATAAAACGAATTTCCAATACTACCTACTCTTTCAGGTAAGTTAAAGTTGAATCGTCTATTTCTTGTATTATAATCATGTACGTCAGTAACAAGATCGAAGTTGGATCGAATATAATGATTTGACCTAGTATGATATATTTTATGCACATGATGCAATACGAGTTGTTTTGATCTTTGGTCGACTTCAAGAAAACCAGCTTTAGAAAGTTCGCTGTAGCCAACATGAGTTCTTGGACCAGAACAGTTGATAAATCTCACCATTTTGTTCTGTATAATCTTCAACTTCTTCTTCAACACAGCGCTAATATTGTTGTAAGTTGGTATTCTGAACATCATTTTATCCCTGTGTTATCTCTTGAAGGACCGCCTCTATCTTATCTTTGACCACTGTTGACACGCCCATTTGTATGGACCCTACCAATCAAAATCTGTTTTATATAAGCATGATAACTATTGATAAGTAGGTCAACCAATAGGAATACTTTATGCCATATCTGAAGATGCGCCTAGCACATACTAATCTTGGGCGTAATTAGTTATTTGAGCGCTTATTACGCGCGTCATTATTATGCGCTGTGGCCATGGGTGTCGATCCGTAACTGATACCTATTCATCAGGGGGATGATCTATTCATTCATCCCCCCCCCCCCTGATGAATAGGTATTACGTAAGTATCGACACCCATGGCTGTGGCATGTGGATCATGAAGACAAATCACGCTTTCACTATATTGGTTTAGATGAGAGCATTAAAATAGTCTTATCCTAGCATGTAATTTCTTAGAAAGTTCTCATCTATGATGTTTCCGGTCAACACACAATCTTCTTCTAACTCGTCTATTGGCACGAAGTTGGTTCTGGGCAAGAAATATTGCCGCCATTATATCACCACGAAAGATACAACAACCCCCTACCTGTTGTAAATATTGTTGTAAATACCATGCAAGATAAGATAAGATAAAAGATACAACAACTTTCAGAATACCAATTATCTCGACATATTCTCGTGCGCATATGCAAATGATGATTAAGCGCCATTTTATACCTAATAAGCACAATTACAAGCGCACCAAACTATAAGCGCAGGCGCGGCCAATGAGATGAGAGAAAAGATACAACAAAAGATAACACAAAAGTTACAACAATGTTCAGAATACCAACTTTATCTTATCTCCAAAGATACAACAGTATTAGAGATAACACAGGGTTCAGAATACCGCCCCAGGAAAGGCAAAAAACAGAGGCTGAAATAAAGATTTATGATAGTGAGCATATCAAACGTTTATTTACAGCGTTAACACATTCAGTAGGTGACTGCCCTCTTCCTATGCAGCCTTAATAAACTCTTGGGCCCGAATTCACAAAGCAAGGTTTGAGCTCAAACCTCCTTTTGTTTCGCCAAACCTCCTTTTGTTATTTACAAACCTGGTTTATAAATAACAAAAGGAGGTTTGGCGAAACAAAAGGAGGTTTGAGCTCAAACCTTGCTTTGTGAATTCGGGCCTTGGAGTTTGGTCCTGTGTCTCAAACGTTATTTACATGTACGTATTCCGAACATTATATACAAATCCGTTTTACAGAAGCCATCTTCGGTTTTGATATCTCCACCTTCCTCAATGGAGGTAATTTTAGAATTACTCAACAATGGTAATAGTAACTGAAAACAAGAAAGAAATTGTTGTAAAACCGATGATTTATCAGCATAATTAGCATGTGAGTACTGGATCATGGGTACAACGTTTAAGCGATTAGTTTTGCTGACACGACTAATTAGGCCGCTGACGTCAGCTCATCATTTTAAGTGAAACGTTATGCTGCACACGACCAGTCAATCGCAATTTAACGTGCGATTGGGTTCGTTTCCATCCATCTGAAACGGGCCACTTCAGCAGACACCAAAAAACAACCAATTAATCTAATTGTTTCGGAGACAGAAGATACTGAAACGGAAATTTAGGATGTCCTCCCGTACCACAAGGCGACGTTCATAACAAAATCAATATAGATGTTCTTTCATAATCTATAACAAATGATATGGTACATGCACATGCAGTTTAATCTTGATGAGCACTATTAATGATTGCTGTGCGTAATTTATCGGATGAACAGTAAAATTTGTAACCACAATTGACCTTAATCAGTGGCGTACGCAGGATTTTTTCAAGGGGGGGGGGGGGGTTTATCGGGTCCAAAATTTCGCAACGACTCAGGAAAATTTGAAAATCGCGCCGGCCAAAAAGTCGCTCAGTGGGGGGGGGGGGGGGGGGGGGGGGGGGGGGGAGGGGTAAGCGGACACTTTTTTTTTTTTTTGGTCTCGAAATTTGAAAATTTGACATTTTGCTCCGTTGGGGGGGGGGGGGGGGTAAGGTCACCTTTCTTAGGTCAGCCATGGGGGTAATTTTTTTTTTTTTTTTTTAATAATTAAAAAAAAAAAAAAAAAAAATCCAAAGGGGGGGGGGGGGGTTTTAGGGATTTTTTAGGGGGGTTTACACACATAAAAATACCAAAGGGGGGGGGGGGGGGGGGGGGGTTAACCCCCCAAACACCCCCCCCCCCCTGCGTACGCGCCTGACCTTAATCATGTACCTAATAAACATTTCGTATACAAAAACGTGTACCCAACTTTGGTAGCTCCTAATTAAAAAGGCATAACCAATATGACTTTGAAATTTATTTCATGATAAAGAATGACTTGTTTTCTGTACAATTATTATACCCTATTCATAATATTTCTGCCACTGGTGACTGAGCACTAGTGCCTTCAACAGTGGTTCAAAATCACCTTGTACCAAGTTTGGACCGATGGAACGAATTTGGATCATGCATATTGTGCCTCTTAGGTCAAAATTTTTAAAGTTAAATTATGCCTCGTGCTTCCGTGCTTCATTGTTTACCTTGTTCAATTCATATAGGATAACCTGTATTATTTAGTTTACAACACCCTTTATAGAATGTTCAGATTCCATAATATGCCATTGTGACGTTCATGCATTTCCAAACTTGGTGCATATACATAGAAACTGCCTTATCGCCAAAGTCTTTTGAAAATCTTTGCCATCATGTTCGATTAACATCACTATTTATATTACATGAGCAATGTTCTTATTTTAGTAACAGGAAATAAAATAACGCTTGAGGAACAAAAATCCTTTCCTCCTAGATGAGAATTCTGCCCTAATGACCATCGTACGTTTTGGACAGGCACAGCATCTAAAGATGTTGGAGGTACAAGTCGTCCACTTTCTTCTTCAAGAAAAATGGCAGCGTTTTGCTCGAGTAAGTACAAGATGAACATTACTCCCAAAAGTCACACATTCGAGCACATTTGATTTAATTTCACTGAATCTAATTCGAAGTAATGTATATATACATACTTGTACAATTTATTATTCATATTGTTTCAATGAATCTTTTAAATGTTTTTTTCTTCATATTTGTTATAATCATTATGCCTATGTATTGTAAAACGAAATATCCATGTACCATGTGAATGAAGTGTGCTAATGAAATACAAATACAAGAAACACGATTTTCTTACAGAAGCACTCCTAACCAGTATTTTACACGTTATGGACATGTGGAATAGAAACTTTAATGTATAACATTATTTTCCTCTTTCAGGCAAACACAAACAAACTTTAAATACTGTCCTCCTGTGAGAATGTTTCATAATAAGGTACCCTCCCATCCGAATTTAAGGAAAAGGGGATGGTGGTGAATTTTCCGAACACTCTCTCAAGAAGAAATACTTGCGAGGTTTTGACTGTAAATTTTATGTTTAAGTACTCATATACAGAAGCCATGTATATAATGCACTGTTAACTTTCTTACGACCTTTGATATCGTTAATGTTTTTGATATATATACTGTTCATTCATTTTACAATAAATACCTTTTGCACAATAGTATACAAATATACACTGCCTTGAGAGGTTCTGGTTAAAACTATGCGCAAGAGGTGACTCCAATAGTAGACCTACTATTTGCTGAGGGGCGCAGCCCCGAAGCAAATGGTACTTTTGGAGTCACGAGGCTCATAGTTTAACCAGTACCTCGAATAGAAGGCATGGTATATTTGTTTATATCCTGCATCAAAAAATTATTTAAAAAAAAAAAAAAAAAAAAAAACATTTTTTGGAAAAAAAATTTAGAACAAAAAAAATGTCAATTTTTATATAAAAAGATTTAAAATATTTTGTTTTCATTAAATTAAGATTTGAAAAAAAAATTGATTCAATTAATTTTTTTTTCTTTTTTTTTTCCATCTCCCAAATAGTAAACCAAAATAGTACTCTCATGTAGTACTTTCTAAAAATAGGTCAAATTTTTCTGGTCATGTGACGAGCTCTCAACCAATCAAAAGCCAACAAATTTTTGATGCAGGATATAATTATGACTATTACCATCATCATAAAAGTGCTTACGAATCTTTCTGGATCTTTCTGAATGTGTAAAGAATCAGGCCAAATAGGCCTTATTGATAATTTCTCTTGGCCAATCATAATGCAGTGTACATGGTGTATGTACCAGACATTCACAGAATGATATATAACAAGATAGGAAATGTTGCTATTTCGTCTGTAACTAACTGTGTATTATACTCTTGATAAATCGTCTCCATAGCAACGCCTCATCATGAAGTTCACCATCACCGTGGTGCAGCTAGTAGCCATGTGTATCGTGTCGTTCGCAAGGAAGAGGATAACACCAGGAGATGAAGATAGAGCACAAGAGAAGAAGTTCTTCAGCGGACAACACTTCAAGGAAATAACATTGACTCCTACGGTCATTGTAAGAAAAGAAAAAAAATCTATATTTAATAACGGCGTTTTGATTTGTGCATGTTCAGATGCCTTCTTGTGCATAAATGATATACTGTAAACCCCTAGTTGATAAATATGACGGTGTCATATCTATTAACTATTTGCAGACAGCGTAATGGTTTCCTACTTGTCTCAATTGGTTAATGTAACAATTTCTAATCGATATCGGCTGATTTGCTTAACAGAACCACATGGTCGTTCTAAAGTAGTATGAATGTTTTAATGTGATTTATGCAATGGTTAGTGCTTAACTTTACAAGGCATCACATTGAATCCAGTTTGTTATTTTGACATAGACGAATTTTATACAAGAGGTCATAGTGCCTAGAATCCAGAGGGTATGGATTTGAGGGGAGAAGTATAAAAAGTGAAAATAAGCTCTTTCATATTGCCGTATAGTGTTTTAATTACCAGTTCTCGTACTTAATTGCTCTATTTTCTCTCCTTGATAATGGATTATATCTTTATTTCTCACTTGTCGCGATATTTATCACTCTTTTCAAGCACCATACGGAAAGCTAAGTTATGATCATGTTGATTGGTCATGCTTCAATCCCCATTCCTAGGTGTATTAGTTAATTGTGTTTTTTCAGCAATCTATTATCATTTTATTGCGGTGTGTTTTTTGCTAAAACTCGAAATTGTGTCTGAGTGCACAATCTCCCCCTAAAGGCCAATCGTCTATAATGGTAGCAAATATCGTCTACGATAACGCTATATTAAGAAAATTATGTTCTATATAAAACCTGTCTAGAAAGTCCACCTGTCGAGAGTGATCATTTTACCTCTCTCTATCTTAGGTGATCTTATTATACATCAACATGTTCAACTAATTATATGGGCATGATTCAATTCTTAAATGACTGTGCATACGAATCTCTTGTGTGTTGTTGTTGTTGTTAAAACTAGGCAAGGTATATAGCCGAGGCTGCCGTTATCTTCATCTGTATATTGAGGATGGGGGAATCGGCTATGGAGATCAATTCAAGGCGTTCCTTCAAGAGCTACGCTAAGACACTGGTAAATTAATGAATTTAATTCTCTTTATATAATTTTAGTTCTTATCTTTTTGCAACCGTCTGTCATCTAAAGCATGTCAATTCAGGATTTAAAAATAAATATTTTCAAATTCAGTAAAAATAACCATTTTGAATGTAAGGATTTATAGATTGAGAAAGGCGTTTGTGATATTATATCTATTTCACGTAAAAGTGAGTACATTAGGTGGGTTTCATGAACACTTTCTTCTCTCTTTCTCACTTTTAATCATTAAATCGCTAACTTTTGATTTGTATTAATTTCTCTCTCTAAGCTCTCTTCATCCGTCACTCATTTTGTTCTATACAGTCGTTTCCATATGTATATCTTCTGTCGTATGAGAAAGTAGCCACTTCTTCTATTTTGCTTTACCCAATAATGATATGTAAATTGCTTTTAATTTTCTGAATTTATAAGCGATTCATAACTTTACAAACTTGAAAGTTGAAATTAAAAGTAAACTACATCATTTGAGACTCAAGAAATGAAAGCAAGTGGTAGGGCATCATATGTAAACTTAGAAATTAATGAATATTGATTAACTTCGTAGGGACTGTAACCATTGTTATTGTTTATGTTTTTATAAAATCATTAAACAAATTATTTTGTTTGTGCTTAAATTTCTTTGATTTACTATGATTGTTCTATCTTTAAATCTTTGAATAAAGAAATAACAAATACTGACTTTGTAAATAAGATCCTTTGTCTTTTGTAAATAAACTTTACAGTCTTACTTGATCACTTTCAAGTTATCAGTATTACTATTTGTTTTCATTTTATAATATAATTTTATATTTTTGTATTCATGTTTCATTGAACTTGACTTATAAATCAACTCAACATCAAACAAAAATAAAATCAGTATATGTTCATTGCTAAATACTTTTCATGCACTTTGCTCGTGCAAGCCTACACCTCTAACCATTTGCGTTTTTCTTTCTAGATCGAGCTTCCGAGAAGGGCTTCATGATCATAGCAACCATTCTCTTTCTCCTCTGCATCCCGTTGAGGTTCCTTGGTTACAAGTGGGAAGAAGATGCTCTTATCATCATTGCAAGCCCCTTGTCGTGGATGTACCCTCTACTTCTATAGGTCAGTTCAGTATGTAATTATAATGGTAGTTTGACATTGGCTTCGCGTTTTATTTACTCAAAAGTAAAGGGTTAGGGTTTAAAGAGCACCCGGGTTTCAGGTTGGTTTGGGTCAGGACTCAGGGTTATAGGGTATTATATTCTGGGTCCTGGGTTGAAGTTAGGAATTCAGTAATGATATACTCTTTATGCTATGCATATAGGTTTTATAATATTTGCAGTAAAGTATATGCTTTTATGAAATGTAAGACATTTGGACACAAAGAAGTGATAACAGATGTTTGATAAGAAGAATGTTAACGAACACTTAAATCGTGTTCTCTTTACATGCTAACATGAGATAACGCGATAAATTGCGTGACAGATCTCGCCACCTCGGCCAGAGGTGAAAAAGTTGTGACGCCATTTTGTTGTTCTATAAGATTATCAAAAGTGAAAACATTATACAAAGTAGGGAAATGTCATTTTTAGAAGCTTGTTTGTTTGTTTGTCTTTAGAGCTAATCAAAGCCTTGGTCCTTTGGTTGTCATGTTTGGACGAATGTGTCTCGGTGATATCGCCAAGTTTTCCATTCTGTACTCAACCTTCGTATTGATGTTTGCAGCTGGTAAGTCTAGTGCATCGTTTTTTTGACAAAATACATACAACATTCAAACATATATAATAAATAGTTTAGTCAGTGCTTCGTTTTTCCGAATATATGTTTTCTAAAACGCTTTAAAAACACCTGATAATGTATCTATGTTGTACTGAAATTAAAAACATTACAAATATACGTTCGATATACATGCATATCTATGTTGTGACAAATCCAAGACAATGGTTTATATTTCGCGTGGTATTTATCATTTGCTGATCTCTTTTAGCATAGCCGTCTAGTAAAGGTGTTTTACAATTATTCTTTGATTATTTCTGTTTTTATCGTTGACAGCATTCAACATTGCAGTGGACAGTGACGATAACTTTAAAGATTTCGAGGACTGGTTTGAATCGATAGCCACAACATTCTGTATGACCTTGGTAGATATGGAGTAAGTATTCAAGTTGAAGTGAATTATGTCAATATGTCAGGAAAAGGAATACGTCAGGTTTAAATTATTATTCAGCGAAATAATTAGTTTTTTGATCCTCTTAAAGGAATAAATTGGGTCACAAAAAGATCAGCCAAAGAAGTTCCCAAAATAGAACCATGATTTGATCATCTAAGCGAATATTCGATGTCGTGTCCAGTGTCCAGTTTTACAGCCCAACACTCATTAGTCATACATTAGGGGAGACAAGATTATTGGTAAAAATTAACGTTCTTGACTCTCTAACGGGGTGTCCTTGGTCGATCCTTGTTCGGTGCTAGCACTCTTTGACAGGATATTTTAACCACGTCCCTCTCGATCCACGTGTATTAGATTTGTACCTGATCAATATAAGGTAAGGCCACTGACAGAGCCTTCAGGAAGAACATTTTGATACTGATGAGGCTACCCTGAATAAACAAGACCATATTCTTATGACAACTATTATATTTTTACAAAATATCGAGAGAAAAATCTTACTTATGACCTTTCTTTTGTTACTTTTTATAACCTCAGGTTGTCAACACGAAGGACCATGCCAAACACCCTGGAATAGCTAGTTTTCTGATGGTCCTGTTTGCAATCCTTGTTCCTATCCTCCTGCTGAACATGTTGATTGCCATGATGGCCAAGACTTACTCAGAGATCATGGCCAGAGCGCTGATGGAGTGGAAGAGACAAGTGAGTTCCCTTTCTTCTGAACAAGATAATAATTTAAGAGATTTGACAAATTAAGCTAAGACTTCATTAGCCCTTTGTGTCACCTATTAAACGGTGCGAACATTACAATAGCATCTTAAATTATCCGACCATGATTACTGTACATGTCATAAAGGGGAGGCAATTAATTAAGGTATTGTACTTGCCCCTTGGTTGAGTTTCTGATGTCAGGATGTAAAGGCATAATTTATCAAAACATGAGGGATTTTTTAAAGGACGTCCTACGACAATGTTTCTGTGTTCCGAGATGCCATTGGTAGGCCGATACTTCCATGAGTCCTTCGCGTTTATAAGGTTAAGGTAAGCCTTTAACTGTTTTTCCGCCTCGAGGTATTATCAAATACATTATCTTTCCCTTTTACAACATATTTTCTAAGATATATTTTACATTTTCATTTCAACAAGACAATTCTCTAATCATGTAATATCCTTATTCCATCACGATTAAAAGTGTTATTAATCGACCTAAATAGCATCACATGATTCACAGCATTTATCAAAGTATAGACCTATGTAGGTCCACTTTTATCCTGTGCTTTTCCTTTTTTTTCTTCTGAATAATTCCAGTGGGCAATGATCGTACTTCAGGCGGAGCGTACAGTAGACCCGAAGCAGCTGGCCCTATACCAGAAAGCATACTCGGCATCCATTACGTTTGATCACCCACAAGCAACCAGTAAAGAGACCAACCGTACCAACTTCTCAAAGAGTCTTGCTCCACCCACCCTCCTAACGGTTGGTACCGAGCTTCCAGGGCCGATTGATATACGAGAGAGGCGCCGATCGTGGGTGACACTCGCTCGAGAACAGGAACAGTAAGCGACATTTCGTCAATAAATTTACAGAAATGTGCCCTTAAATCCCCTCTAAAGTGTTGGGAGCCCCAAATTCGCCGAAAATTTGATGGCAAAATTGTAATAATATTGTATCATAATGTGAAAGTGAATGTCATATAAGACACACTTCTGCAAAGATTTCCAACATAAAAATGTCTTTAAAGACAAATATGGCTTTAAAAATACATAATTTAGGTTTTCTGTTGCACACAGAAACTAAATTCGTCATTCTTTCATCAATATTCGCCTTCAAACACATTAGTTTCGAAAGTCCCTGCATAAATGTGTATTAAATAACAACCTTTTCCACATTATAATGTCACTTCAAGTCATATCTCAAAAACCAACTTGTTTCAGCAAATGTATAAATGCTTACTTTTCTGGAGAAACCTGCGTCTCTAAATGTTTTAACAGAATTATGGTGATGTATTAAGAATGTGAATCATCATTATTATCATCATCAAGTCAATTTATATGTCCATTTTCTTTCTTCTTCCAGGATCGACATGGAGGAAGAGCAGAATCTGCTAAGACGTAGACAGGATGACTTGCTGCCAATGGCTACAATGACTGGCAAGGGAGTCAGCTGTAGAGCTATACTCATTGAGAAGCTAATAAATCCCAAACCAGAGGCAGCTTAAGACTATTATTCATCATCAACGGTTTATTTGCTTCTCCATCTAATTTTTCTTCGTTATAATCTTCTTCATCCTCCTCGTCTACCACGTTTCCTTTTCAGTTCCACTGCTACCTAGTGATATTACTATTGCTTCAAGTTGTGCTGCTCCTTCTGCTGTAACAAGTAGTTGTATTAGCAACCCTACTTCAAATAATACTACAAATACTACTACAACATCTACTACTACTGCTGCTGCTGCTACTAATATTACTACTACTACTATTACTACTACTACTACTACTACTACTACTACTACTACTACTACTATTACTACTACTACTACTACTACTACTACTACTGCTGCTACTACTACTACTACTACTACTACTGCTGCTACTACTACTACTATTACTACTACTACTACTACTACTACTACTTCTACTACTACTGCTGCTACTACTACTATTTCCTATACATCGTCACTTTGCAGTTACTTTGCAGCTGCGGAAGAAAGATGAACAGGGCCATGTCTTACAAAGAGTTGCGATTGATCCAAATCAATCGTAAGTCCTCCAACCTATCGCAAGTTTGCAGTCTCCTATCTCTGATGTACATAGTTGCGATTTATATCAATCGCAAATAAGTTACGATTAATATCAACTCTTTGTAAGACAGGATCCAGATCTGTAGATACATATTTTTACATTTTATAGAACATATCAATTACAATTTCTGTTGAGTTATGTGTGTTTTTTAATCATGCATCTCCGCTATTGAGACAGTTGCAACAAGGAGGTTGATTGTCGAAGGTGAAGGTAAAGGTAGAATAGTAGTGAAATGACAAAATACAAATTCGATCTCATTCATCGCTTATAATCCTTAGAAGCTTGTTTGTAAAGTTATTAGATGCTTTATATTCCGAACACAGTCATATTCATGGTTTTGTTTGCTCGATAGTTCCCCTGAAAACCGTTTATGTCACATAACATTTGGTTTATCTTTTGGTTCAGTAATATATAGTCCTCTATTTTGAAAAAATTGTCTGACGGAATGCTTTTTAGACCAAAAGGAGTGTTTTTGTTCGCGTCGTGTTCATTATAATGAAATGATATGTGCCTACAAAAAAACGTCTTTAAAAACGATAATCAAAAGGCATCGACCAAAAAGGCCAAATCGATGTCATTTTACACTCTGCCACATGGTGTCTGGATCGTATTAAATTAAATGAATGCAAATCATTACAATAATAATAATAATAATAAATTATATTTCTATAGCGCATTATACAAGGTATGTCTCTATGCGCTTTACATTGTATTACAAGCTTAATTAATTACATACATCTACTATTGAACTATCCTCAAACAAAAATTCTGACAATATCTTAACTAAAATAGTATAACAGTAACTAGATAGGTAAACATTATAATTCATTCTTAAATAATGATAAAACAATTATGGTTCAAGATTTTATTTATATATTACTAGTTGTAGGCATATACAATTTCAATTCAAATTATAGATTAATAATTAATTCTTAAAAAGGTAGGTCTTAAGTGCAGTCTTGAAGGTCTGGATGGAAGGTGCAGTTCGAATGGCGAGCGGGAGAGAGTTCCAGAGGGTGGGAGCATTGAAGGTGAAGGAGCTACGGCCGTAGTACTGGGTCTTAAAACGAGGAATCTGGAGAAGATGTTTGTTCTGGGATCTGAGAGCACGGGAGGGTGTGTAGGTGTGAATGAGTTCAGACAGATAAGAAGGGGTAGAGTTAGAGAGAGACTTGTAGGTGAGAAGTAGGATCTTAAAGTGAATCCGCTTGTTGATTGGGAGCCAGTGGAGGTTACGGAGAAGGGATGTGGTAGAAGTGAGACCAGTTGCTTTCTCTGTGATTCTGGCTGCGATGTTTTGAATTCTTTGAAGCTTCATCAGTTCGTTGGCAGGAAGATTAGGAAGAAGTGCATTGCATGTGTCAAGTTTGGAGGTGACGAAGGCATGGATGAGAGTAAGAGTTGTCTTCCGGTCTAAAACCCTACGAATTTGACCTATCTTTCTGATGGATGACATGGCAGAGCGACACACCCTGCGACATGAGATTTCCTAGTGGCGTGCTCATCGAATATGATTCCCAAGTTCCTAGCCTCGGCCTTGGCTTCAATAACTGACTCACCAACTGTTACCGTAACAGAGGGAGTTCTTGGGAGGAATCTGGAGGAAAAGTGAAGAACTTCCGTTTTGCCGTCATTAATTTTTAACTGTTTAAGCCTGCCCAGGAGCGGATGTCAGCTATGCATCTGTTCACTCGAAGAACGGCAGATGCTCTCTCTGATGGGTCGAAAGACAGGTAGATCTGAGTGTCGTCAGCATATAACATTGACTGAATTCCATGCTCAGATATGATGTCATGGATTGGGGCAGTGTACAGGGTAAACAGCAGCGGTCCAAGTACCGAACCTTGGGGTACGCCGCATGTGTCATCTACTGGTCCTGAAGAAGCAAGGCTCACTCTTACCACGCAAATCAAATGGGCCTATGTGGTGATATACAGTGTTAGAAAAGGGAAAAAGGGAAAACACGAGAAGAGGTAGGTGGAGAGAAAAGAGGGAAAAACGAGAGAAGTAGTAGAATATTGAAAGGTGAATCGTGTAGTATTTTCCGGTGACCATTAAGGTGATTGAATCTATCTCAGCTGTCATTTGCTCTAATTAGAATAAAAACATGAAATGGTATTTGAATATATATTTAGCTTAAACATTTCATTTTTCATGCAATAATTATTAAATCAATCCTGCAAAAAATCTACGGTTTATGTTGTCTTCCCTTTATTCATTTTATTTTTGGTTGCTTGTGCTATTGATGTGATGTGATGTAAAACGATGGTTCTCAGAAGGAGTTCAGTAAACAAGAAAAGGAGACAATAGTCAATTCAACCATAAATTACAGAATATATAATAAACCTATTATGTCGAATTTATCCAGTGATCTATGAAAAAAAATCAAAGCCAGGATTGTTTGCAGTTTGCCTAATCTAAGATTGGCTGTTTACTTGTCAAGGGCATGGGAATGACTGGAGGAAAATATAGGCGTACGGGTCAGAAGTTATAATGCAAATACTAGAACGGTTTGTTCCCTGAAGTTTATTGAGCATTAACAAAGATAAACAATTTTTTTCTCTTGAGTTCCATTAGACTAAAATGACACAGAGAAGTATAATAGTATCCTTCAATTTTGGTATTTCTGCAAAATATACTTTATCAAACCTTATACATTTACGCACGGTTCCAAAACAGTCTAGCTTTATTCATTTTAAATAGTCACCATATTATTTATTGGATTCTTATTTTAAAAGTCTGACAATACACAAAATAAGTCTAAAATAATTTTTCTTTTATTTGACCGGCATTTGTTAAAATTGTTCAAAGCTGGTGGCAAAATCTTGTATAAATTCATGTTCGACATGTAAAATATATATTTTTCTAAATTTCTACTGTAAAAATGCCTTATATACGAATCATATATATCAATGAAAACTTTGCAATTTGTTTAGTATAGAACATTCATTTGATTGCGCTAAGCTCGCATCACTTTCTGAATATATATTTCGGATATCAAATAGCACAATAATTGTAGTCTTTGTATTGGTCAAATGGTACGGGAAACCATGAGTGATATTAAGAAAAGTAAGTAGAATCTGACAGAATTATGTTATTTGAACATTACATTATGTGATTTTCGAAAATTTAACAGAAAGGTAAATTCTGTTATAAGAGATTGGCAGAATTTAATTCATTTTTCTCAGTAGCATTAATAGTCGTTCGTACTAAAAAGATCCTAATCAAAAATATTTTACATAGGCTATATGATAAATACAATTCAGAAGTTCTCTTAGTAAGTTTCATGCATTAAAAAAAAAAAGGTAGACTTTACCATTGGTCTAAAATTGCAATATTAATATAAAATTGCCCTTTGAATAAATTTAACGTAAATTACACTTTAAGCTTTCGACTTACAAATGACCATGCACAATATCTACAGCGGCATTCGCGATCGAGGTAAAACAGATACATTAATTTGCTTGTCATGTATTCTTACTAGGTTGTGGGAGTGCTAAGAAGTCGTGTTTGAATATTTAGACAACTTAAATGTCGTTATATATCTTATAAGTACTGCTATGTAATCTAATTTACAAGTGACTGTAATGCGCACAATATGTACAAACTTGCAAAGAATCCCGGCATATCTATACCAAAAAAAGGCAACAGTTACTTGGGGTCTTCCAAAGGATATGATCAACTCTCTGTTCAGTTTTTAACAAATCAAATAACTACAAAAATAACATGTATCAACGAAATCAACAACCATAAAACTGCTTTAAAAGTGATTATGTTTCATATTTCATTATGCATATCCTTCTTCGGTTTTCAATCTGCTTCAAAGCAGGTGTGACGTGATTTCATCTTCGGATACTCTGTAATGTTACCTAAGCCAAGATTTATTTTTTGAGAGTTATTATTTGCCTTGCAGAGAAATAGCATTAAGGTTAACGAATCATTTCTAACGAAGATGTTAAAACACTACAAACGGTAGACGATACATATAGAATTTCAAAGCCTTCAATAATGGCGGGAAACTGAGTTTTACTCAACATTTTTACAACTGTTAAAGAACTATATTTGCATAAAATGTCAACTTGGCAAGTATGATACCAGTCTAAAGCCAGGTACTTTCCTCAAAGTATTTATTCCATTTTAGAACAAACAGTATTTGTCTCTAATTGAGAGATCATATAGCTGGGAGGCACAAGAACTATGTTGATTCCTTACCCAATTTATTTTTGTCCTTATAATAAATTATTTAATCAATTGTTATGAAGGCTATCAAGATATTTAAGGCCTTGTGTCCCTTTTGCATAATGCACCAAATTCACTAAAACTTTGCTTGAATCACATGTATTTTCAGGGCGTGTTTATGGTTAACTTTTTCTGGCCAGAATCAGGCATCTGTTACGCGTTTAGTTTAAAACACGGTTGCGTCCTTTCTCACTTTTGTAGAATCACCGAAAAACGGCGATCACGATCGCCGATCGTAAACTCACAAAAAGATGCGTTTAAAATTTGTAAACGCGTTTAAATGGGGTCAACGCACTGACCTCTAGTGGGTCTACGTAGCATGCACAGTGCAGGTTTGCGAATCCAGCTGCTAGGCCAATTAAGGCCACCCAAGGAGAATTGACTGGAGGAGCCAGAGAAGTGAGCATAAACAGTACACCGTGGAACTGACGATGAGCGTTACAAATCGCTCATTCTGCCTTCAAAATTTAAGCTTAAACGCACCCTAAGTATGTCTTGTTTCTCAAATCAAACACTGAAATTATATAAGAGCAATATTTGAGAAAACACCGATAACAAAAAATAAGAAACTCATGAATGTTTAAATTGTATTTAATCAAACACGAATGGGCAACTCTGTGACATTTCTTTCGAAGTGACGTGTCTTTCTGTTAATTTCATTTCCTAATTAGTTGTAGATGAATTATGAATGTATGTATCTTTCGATACAGGGTTTGTGTAGAAATACAATAAAATATATGTGCAATGATTATATCTAGAGGGAATGCATGATTACATATTTTCTTGAGGGAAAATATCATTTCAATTGGAGAGGATCTCACATAGTCCGTCACGAGTTGTAAAATTGTGTTTCATAACTTCCTTATTCTTATCTGATTGCTTTCACCGATCTGTTTCTCTGACTTTTCTGCTCCTGTCAAAACTAACTTCATATCAGGGTGGAATTCCCCGAAACAAATCTTCCATGTCTTCACCTGTGGAACGTTGTGGTTTGCTCCGGATTAACACCAGACGGTAGATATGTGGTGCCACTCATCGGTATACTGCTGATAGGCTCAATATAGTCCTGGGAATACTGAGAATCCTGTTCCAAAATTGAAGTGAAAAAATCATTCAAATATACCTATTTATATATTAAAAGGTAAAATTACACCAAAAAGGCAGGAATAAATCTAGAAAGGTGTCAAACATTATGCCAAAGTGTCAAAACTTTGTTTGCTTCTTTTTTTTTCCCGCGATGTCCCCCTACGTAGCATAATAATTATTATATACCTTACTTTAAGAATCTTTCCCAATCCTTTAATCTGATTTTAAGTTGTGCTTTTAACTATGCCCGAAAAAGTTTAACTACTGCCCGCAAAAAATGCGGGGTTGTAAAATTTTGCTGTGATCCCCATTGGTTTTAGGGTAAAAAATTACTTTGTGCGAGCTCGAGCGCGGATACCATAATCGCAGTGCGATTAGATCGCTAAAATGTTCTGTTCTTCAGGAGCACAGTTTTGCTTTTACTGTACTACTGGTTCACAGTTTTTAGATGCGTGGACCCCATGATTGGTAAGTGAATCGCACATGTATTCTTTGACTGTTTTTATGGTATATAAAAGATATATTTACTGCTCTAGTATTCGGGGCATACTTGTTTCGATAGGCACTCGGGGACGTTACATCCTATTACGACCCCTCGGCGTGGCGCACCTCGGTTTCATAGAAGGATGTAAAGTCCTCTTGTGCCTATATAAAGAACCATGCCTCTCATAGCAGTCAATATATCTTTATGACTTACGCGATTCTGAGCAGGGCCCACGGGTATGATAGAGGCGTACTCAGGTGGATTTCGGTTCCCTGGTGAATGAGCTTTATCTTCACGGAGCTTCTCATAATCAACACCACCAATGGCGGAACTGTCCAGTTCTAGGTAGTCGCCCCCATGTGCCCCTCCTTCCTTCAAAGGTGGGATTGTCTCGTACTCAGGAGGCCGATCGGGAGGAAGGGAGGTGGGTAAACATAGGTAGCCGTGCTCTCTGCTGACATGTACTGGTGATTGATGTTGGAGCCAGGCCCTTCTTGGTATCGATGAGATGAATTGTTTGCCGGAATGAGGTCGTTTTGGGAGCAAAATTCAGGGTTGGTGCGTGACGCACCACGTGCTTGTTTCCCACTTCGGTAAACCACCACACAGACGAGGAATGTGATGAGTAGAAAGGCGAGTACTAGACTGGTACTTAAAGCGATGATGAGCACATCGTTTGATTTATCTGCAAGACGAAATTTAAAGACATTATAGGATGATATTTTGCCATTATGTATCGCCTTTTCCTTACCCATCACCAAAGTCCTCATCAGCTACTCACTACCTCACTCAGTTTGTTATTATCCGTAATAGTTATCAATAGTCGTTTTGTCTGAACATTGATTAGGGAAATAATTAAAAGTGAATGATAGCTCATTTCACCAAAATCTTATGACTTTTTAGAATTTTACACGAATATCAGTCTCTGACATTGATTTGATTTGATTTGATTTGATTTATTTATTTCTGTTTAATTTTCTTTTTTTCTTTGCATTTTAACAAATATATAACAAACAAATATTGCAAATTAACACATGACAAAAGAATATATGTAGAATAAAGTAAGGCTGGCTGTAACATTAGCTCTTATCATGCCACAGGGCCAATCCCCATTGTATCAAGCCCCAAATTCCCTCCGTGCCAAGTTTATTTTGAGATAATCTGATTAACGCGATGGTTCTACGAATAGCGCGTGCAAAAAAAAAAGTACACTACAATGAGCATGAACAACAACTGCTATTGTGTATGCGTGCAAGCACACACAGGGCAGTGAATCAATGGCTTGCTGGCATGTACAAAGCACTTTAACGATAGCATGCATGCAGCCTTATGGGAGGCTATGAGTTAGAAAGAGGTAAATTAGCTCAGTTAATACATAATATCGTTTTTATTGCTGTTCTTACAAGTCTGAGACCCGCCCCTCCCCCCCCCCCCCACTCAGGCGCGTACACAGGGGGGAGGGGTTGGGGGGTTAAACCCCCCCCCCTTTGGTAATTTTTTGTGTGTAACCCCCCCCCCCTAAATTTCTCTAAACCCCCCCTTTTGGTTTTTGTTTTTTGTTTTTTTTTTTTTAATTTCAAATTCCGAGACCCCCCCCCCCAAAAAAAAAAAAAAAATGTGTCCTCTTACCCCCCCCCCCCCCCGCTTATTCAGCGGTCGGCTGAGTCGTTGTGATTTTTTTTGGGGGACCAAAAAAAAAAAAAAGTGACCTCTTACCTCCCCCCCCCCCCCCCCCCGCTTATTCAGCGGCTGGCTGAGTCGTTGCGAAAATTTCGGCCCGATTTATAAATGTTAAACCCCCCCCCCCCCCTTGAAAAAATCCTGCGTACGCGCCTGCCCCCACTCATTGTTATTTAGGGAACGCATATGCGTGTTCCCAGCGACCTCCCCCTGCTTTTCAGCAAAAGTCCGGTGTGTTAAGTCAATACGGGTCGATCTTTTTCTTTTGTTATACGAGCCTTTTTAGCACCCCCCCCCCTTTCAGCAAAAGTCCGGTGTGTAAAGTCAATACGGGTAGACCTTTTTCTTTTGTTACGAGCCGGAGAGTTTGGGAACACGCTTGGTATCCCTCCGTTCACGGAGTGGGGGGGGGGGGGCGGGGTCTGAGAACGATTGCTGATGAACAAACTTTGCTTACCCGTTATAGATCGCAACGTTGACAATTATAGTGGTTCTAAAATCACAAGATCAAAAGCATTACATTGCAAATAAACTTATACAAGATAATCGGATCACAAGGAATGTCTAACATACCTACTGACAAGGCAACTATCTTGCACATAGAAATATTGTCTGAAAACATATCATAATTTGTCCCTGTTTTCACGAAGTCACGGTAGTGAAAAAAATTGCATTCACTTTGCGTTACGATTTTCCTCACTACCGTCACTATAGGGACGAATTGTGTATATTCAACATGTCATTTTATTTAATAATAATAATAAAGTCATTTTTATATAGCGCATAATAATAAATTCTCTATGCGCTTTACAACAATCAATTATACAATAAATTACATGATTTATTTACAACTAGGCCTATATTACCTTTCATTTATGAGCTGTAGAAAAAAAACCTGCTTAATCTGAAAACGGCAATCTGATAGGTTTAGTACGGTATAGTACATTGGCATTTTGGGTGATACTGATTATGTTCCTAATTATGTTCCTCACAACCGTATGTATGCTACTGAAGGATAAATATGTACTTCCTTGTAGCCTACTAACACGATAGCAAAGACTTTCAAAGTAGTCACCCGAAGAATCAAAAGTGTTTTGAATTGATGCAAAATTTGTTTCATTGCAAAGGGGAAGCCTCACTGATCAAATAGAACAACTTCCCTCTTAAAAATAATTATGTTTGGCGCAAGCAGTAATCATCTCTCAAGAATGTTGATTTTGAGAACCAGATTTTCTGCCTTCAACGGTCCTCTGTAATAGCGTAAAGATTCATGACGTCACATGCGAGATACAGTTAGCAACAGCACTGCATTTTACGCCTTTCCATGATATTTATATGATTGTTCAGCAAATTATTCGTGTTTTCCAAGAGAAAATCTTTCCATCTATATATAATTTGTACATAATTATCACTTGTCGTGAATTTTCTTCGGGTGCCTACTTAAAGGCAAATTCAATAACTTATCGTATTGTCTATGGACTCATTTTCGGATTACGTAATTTTTCACCCTGAGCCATGTTCGCCCATTTCAATAGGTAACGCTTATACTAGACTACCAAAATTGCCTTAGACTGATTTCTTGAAAGGTTTTGCGATCATATCAATTGAAAGATCATCAATTTCATCAAGTTATCATTATGATGTTTGCCTAGTTGTACAAGATCATCAAACACTTTGTACCATGCAACAAGTTCAATAAAAGCTAGAATAGTTTGTCATGATCCTTACCACTGCGAGCTGTAAATGTGGATGTTGATGTTTCATGCGTAGATGGGACACGTGTCGAGGCATCTAAAATAATATGTGAAACAATCTCTGTCAGAATATTTATAAACTAGTCAGAATATCTTCTTTTCTGTCCCCATCACACTTACACAGCTTACATACAAATTCACGCACACAACCAGCTCCCCACAAACACACACACACACACACACACACACATCATTGACCTCAAGAACATAGTATTAATTGTATACATGATTATGTAAAGAGAGCTTATTCGGTTTTGACCTTTTGTAAATATGTTCAATAACTTACTGTCACCCATGACTGTAAGCCCTTGATGATAAGGTTTACAAGGGTTCATAATCAAGTCCATAAAAACAACATTAGCAAAAAATGCAGACATATCATGCTAACAATTATTAATACACCATGGGCTTGCTGTAAACAAAATTATCCTGAATAAATATTTTTAAATAAATAGATAAATGACTACAATCGCACCGTATCACATTTTTCCGATTTCTCTGTTTTGGACTTTACACTAAATTTTGTCCGTATCGTGTAATTTTATTTATTTCCATATGAAATAATAATAATTCCTTATCATGTTTATTTCCACAGGTAACTTCCATATTTTACGTACAGAAATTTCGTTATGCCGTTTAAAGAATATATAGACCCTTTCTACAATAAAGAATACATAGTCTCATGTGATAGTTCGTACCTGTTTCGTCTGAGGTAGATGCACTTGGGGTTGTAATCTTTGTAATGTCTGCTCAAAATAAAAGAAAACATTTATGACGAAGCCTATCGATAGCAAGGGCGAATCTCGGATTTGTGAAAACGAGGGGCACAATATTCTTCAAGATTTTCTGACATGCTAATGGGGGGGGGGGGGGGGAGGGGGGTACATTCTTGGAGTGGTATACTTAACGTATGCAATACACAATGTCCCAAATATGAGCGAAACAAAATTGTGTATTCCATATTTTCAAGTAATCCATGCTTGGCTATTTAAGAACACTTTATTTCCATCCAATATTTTAATCATACCATAACTGAGACGTAAAAAGAAAAATGTTAAAATCATGTATGACTTTAATTCAAAATCCAAATAAGTACAAACTTGCAATTTCAAATGACTATAAGTTATGGCTATTACATCGAAATTATTAGAGGTTTTGAAACCGTTCTATTGAAGGGATTTACATTACATCATGCATTATTTTCCTACCTGTAGTTGAACTCTGTGGTGATGTTTGAGGGCTTGACCCAGCCGTTGTAATTACTGTTAATAAAATAACAATACCAGTCTGACAATTATGAATGTTGGCGTTTCTCAAGTGAATACATGGTTTCAATGTTAAAGCCTCCATTAAAGTGTAAGGGGACACTTTTTTCTTTTGTTTTGGTCACAAAATATTTAAAATTGACATTTTGATCCGTTGGGGGGGGGGGGGGGTAAAGTCACCGTTTTATTTTAGGTTAGCCATTTGCATATTTTTTTTTTTTTTTTTTTTTTTTTTACAACATTTCATTAAAAAAAATTCATGTTAATAATTGAACTTTGCCTGTGTACCAACATGAAAAATGATTTGTTTGGGTGTATACTTAGTTACAGACTTGGCCAGCGTACCTCAAAGAATGAAGTATAGCTATATAAGTATGAATTAATATTTAACAATTGAATTCGCAAACCATGTGCATAATGATATAAAATAGTGTAATAAAAGTTATGAATTCCTTCAATTCAAGGCTCTCTTCTGTTTCCTTGATCCATTTTTGGGGTCTCTCCAAGAATTTTGAATTTTGAGAACCAGATTTTCTGCCTTCAACGGTCCTCTGTAGAGCGTAAAGATTCATGACGTCATATGCGAGACACAGTTAGCAACAACACTGCATTTTACGTCTTTCCATGATATTTATATGATTGTTCAGCAAATTATTCGTGTTTTCCAAGAGAAAATCTTTCCATCTATATATAATTTGTACATAATTATCACTTGTCGTGAATTTTCTTCGGGTGCCTACTTAAAGGCAAATTCAATAACTTATCGTATTGTCTATGGACTCATTTTCGGATTACGTAATGTTTCACCCTGAGCCATGTTCGCCCATTTCAATAGGTAACGCTTATACTAGACTACCAAAATTGCCTTAGACTGATTTCTTGAAAGGTTTTGCGATCATATCAATTGAAAGATCATCACTTTCATCAAGTTATCATTATGATGTTTGCCTAGTTGTACAAGATCATCAAACACTTTGTACCATGCAACAAGTTCAATAAAAGCTAGAATAGTTTGTCATGATCCTTACCACTGCGAGCTGTAAATGTGGATGTTGATGTTTCATGCGTAGATGGGACACGTGTCGAGGCATCTAAAATAATATGTGAAACAATCTCTGTCAGAATATTTATAAACTAGTCAGAATATCTTCTTTTCTGTCCCCATCACACTTACACAGCTTACATACAAATTCACGCACACAACCAGCTCCCCACAAACACACACACACACACACACACACACATCATTGACCTCAAGAACATAGTATTAATTGTATACATGATTATGTAAAGAGAGCTTATTCGGTTTTGACCTTTTGTAAATATGTTCAATAACTTACTGTCACCCATGACTGTAAGCCCATGATGATAAGGTTTACAAGGGTTCATAATCAAGTCCATAAAAACAACATTAGCAAAAAATGCAGACATATCATGCTAACAATTATTAATACACCATGGGCTTGCTGTAAACAAAATTATCCTGAATAAATATTTTTAAATAAATAAATAAATGACTACAATCGCACCGTATCACATTTTTCCGATTTCTCTGTTTTGGACTTTACACTAAATTTTGTCCGTATCGTGTAATTTTATTTATTTCCATATGAAATAATAATAATTCCTTATCATGTTTATTTCCACAGGTAACTTCCATATTTTACGTACAAAAATTTCGTTATGCCGTTTAAAGAATATATAGACCCTTTCTACAATAAAGAATACATAGTCTCATGTGATAGTTCGTACCTGTTTCGTCTGAGATAGATGCACTTGGGGTTGTAATCTTTGTAATGTCTGCTCAAAATAAAAGAAAACATTTATGACGAAGCCTATCGATAGCAAGGGCGAATCTCGGATTTGTGAAAACGAGGGGCACAATATTCTTCGAGATTTTCTGACATGCTAATGGGGGGGGGGGGGGGGGGGGGTACATTCTTGGAGTGGTATACTTAACGTATGCAATACACAATGTCCCAAATATGAGCGAAACAAAATTGTGTATTCCATATTTTCAAGTAATCCATGCTTGGCTATTTAAGAACACTTTATTTCCATCCAATATTTTAATCATACCATAACTGAGACGTAAAAAGAAAAATGTTAAAATCATGTATGACTTTAATTCAAAATCCAAATAGGTACAAACTTGCAATTTCAAATGACTATAAGTTATGGCTATTACATCGAAATTATAAGAGGTTTTAAAACCGTTCTATTGAAGGGATTTACATTACATCATGCATTATTTTCCTACCTGTAGTTGAACTCTGTGGTGATGTTTGAGGGCTTGACCCAGCCGTTGTAATTACTGTTAATAAAATAACAATACCAGTCTGACAATTATGAATGTTGGCGTTTCTCAAGTGAATACATGGTTTCAATGTTAAAGCCTCCATTAAAGTGTAAGGGGACACTTTTTTCTTTTGTTTTGGTCACAAAATTTTTAAAATTGACATTTTGATCCGTTGGGGGGGTTAAAGTCACCGTTTTATTTTAGGTTAGCCATTTGCATATTTTTTTTTTTTTTTTTTTTTTATACAACATTTCATTTAAAAAAATTTGGTCGTGGGGGCACGCCCCTGTTTTTCAGTACATTTTAGGCGAATTTAGGGCTGATTTTAACATATTTTTTTTGGCCGGGGACCACATGCCCCCTGTGTCCCCCCTCCCCCTGGATCCGCCACTGACTATAATTATCATTGCAGCATAAGCTAAATCCAGAATTTTGTTTCAGAATCTGAGATAAAATTACCGGGACCCTTTAACGAGTAACATATCACGGGTTTTATCAACACGTCTGTTTGCACTAACATTAATTGTGATTAAGTTATGGGTTGTTTCGATAATCAGCTTGTAGTTTAGTTTGTGATATGAAAAGAACATAATTTACGACATAATTATGGAAAGGTAATTACGCATTCATGTTAATAATTGAACTTTGCCTGTGTACCAACATGAAAAATGATTTGTTTGGGTGTATACTTAGTTACAGACTTTGGCCAGCGTACTTACCGGAACCCTTTAACGAGTAACATATCACGGGTTTTATCAACACGTCTGTTTGCACTAACATTATTTGTGATTAAGTTATAGATTGTTTCGATAATCAGCTTGTAGTTTAGTTTGTGAGATGAAAAAACATAATTTACGACATAATTATGGAAAGGTAATTACGCATTCATGTTAATAATTGAACTTTGCCTGTGTACCAACATGAAAAATGATTTGTTTGGGTGTATACTTAGTTACAGACTTTGGCCAGCGTACCTCAAAGAATAAAGTATAGCTATATAAGTATGAATTAATATTTAACCAGTGAATTCGCAAACCATGTGCATAATGATATAAAATAGTGTAAAAAAAGTTATGAATTCCTTCAATTCAAGGCTCTCTTCTGTTTCCTTGATCCATTGTTGTGGTCTCTCCAAGAATTTTGAATTTTTTCTATTTATAGGCTATTCCTATAATTTGAATAGGCCTACAATATGTCGATACACAAAGGAAGGGTTGACACTAGGGCGTCTTTAAGGGTGAGATGTCTTAGGAATCTGACAAGTAAATATATGTCATTATACAGTGTGTCCCGAAAAAAACTATACACTTTTGAAATGGCTGCCGAATAACAAATATATGATTCTAGGGGGAAAAGTTATATACGTATGGAAAGCTCATATACTCAACTTTCATATGACACCAAAAAGTTTGAAAATAATTCATGCTTGGGTGAGCACTGCTCTCTTTTGTAAAGGGTATGGAAATTAGGTTGCGCAGGAATTAGCCTTCCAATTTGTGAGAGGTAAATCCTTTGGAGCTTACAACATTGAGGGTGATATGATACATTCATGATTTGCTGAGTGAATTTCATGGTTTATTAAACCAAACTTTTATGCACGGAACAGGAATTTAATTTTTTATTCAAAGTCACAAATGTAAGAGAATAACAGTTTGTAACATGGAAATTACAACATGTACCATCACCCCATCCTGACTCCCATAAACACACCTGAGTCTACCAGTGAAGTTACAGTGCTACAATAAAAAAATGCAATTCCTGTTAAGTCATGCATAAAATGTTAATCCCATAAACCAAACATTTCACTCAGCAAACCCAAACTTATCACAATTGATCATAAATTGGTCATATCATCCTCAATTCCGTAAGCTCCAAAGGATTTACCTCTCACAAATTGGAAGGCTAATTCCTGCGCAACCAAATTTTCATACCCTTTACAAAAGTGAGCAGTGCTCACCCGAGCATGAATTATTTTCGCAACTTTTTGGTGTCATATGAAAGCTGAGTATATGAGCTTTCCATACATATATAACTTTCCCCCCTAGAATCATATATTTGTTATTCGGCAGCCATTTCAAAAGTGTATAGTTTTTTTCGGGACACACTGTAGAGTTGTTAATTTCCGAGAGTTCCGTTTAACAAAATAGGGGGCAGTCGAGGGGACTAAACTCCCCCCCCCCCCCCCCCGTATCACCGTTTTGGATAGGCCTACACAGGTTACTGTCAAATCCTCAACAAAGGGGCAAGGAAAATGAAGGAACCTACGATTTTGGCAAAGATCTCCAATGTAACCGGTAGGACAGATGCATCGGAAGGATTCCAAATCATCATAGCAAGTTCCTCCGTTATTACATGGTGAATTCAAACATTCATTGTTCACTGGAAAAGAATGAAATACAAATTTGTTAAAGAATGTTCGAGGAAGATTGTGTGTGGTATTAGGAAGGTAAAGAAAGATTGCTGAAGGAAAGAATTTTCTGCAGTATAGGTGACAGACTGCAAACGTAGAGACCGATGTCACATGAGACTTAATTTGTTATTGATGCCTTCTTTCTATTATTATTAGGGACTTTTAGATTTGCACGACGAGAACGTGGGTTGCGACGTGTGACATCCTTTTAAGGCAATGTGACGTCATTTTAAGGGACTGTCAGGGACGTCACATTAATTGCCCTAAAAGGATGTCACACGAGCAGTCCATGTTCTCGTCGTGCAAATCAAAAAGTCCCTAGTAATAAGGATAAGAGAAAAGGGAAAATGGTACGTTAAATCGTTCTTCATCTAATTATACTGTGATTGTACCAGTCTTTTAGTAAACGGTCGGGTTTATTTCCTTACTCTGGAAATTTGAATCATACATATAGAAATAGTTTAAGTACCTTAATTACTATAATAAATAGTATAGGTCCTTTGGAGGGGTGGGGGTGGGACTTGAATTCACCTTTGAGTAGTTGCTCGTAATAAGCGATCGTTATTTGTTTACGGGAGAGGCCGGGGTTTTCCCTTTTATTCCATTTTCACCAGCACAGAATAATGATTGTTTTGCTGCCAAGATAGTCAGAATAGCGGCCAAAGTTTAGTACGATCAAGTTGACGCATAGTCATCATTTTTATTAAGATTTGACCGACGATTAATTTTAAATATATTTTTTATTTTATGGGGGTTGGGGTAGTTGCTCGTAATAAGCGATCGTTATTTGTTTTCGGGAGAGGCCGGGGTTTTCCCTTTCATTCCATATTTACCAGCACAGAACAATAATTGTTTTGTTGCCAAGATAGTTTTATGGGGGTTGGGGTAGTTTTAATAAATACAATAATATGAATAACGATGATAATATTCATAATAATAGTAATGATAATAATAATATTGAGAACAAGTGTTTCTATAAAGGGCATTAAGAGATATAATACAGGAAAATCCCGATATGGCCTTTTAAACTTGTTCACGCTTCCGCTATCACATTCCGACTAATTTTCGAAGTGTTAATCTTTTTCTTTCAAAATTTAAATAATACAGTTAAATTGCCAAGACCGTTTACATTGATTAAATTTAGGACTACTTTTAAACAAAACAATTAAGTTATCAAAAGAATACATCTTACGTGTTATTAGTGTCACGTTGAAGTGAATCCCTCGTTTGCAGCATACAATGTCTGATCGTAGCAGTAGTGTAAGCCTCTGTGTCTCCGTGCGGATATCATCCGGCAGGGTCGATCCCGTGAACTCCCATGGGGGAGGGGCAGTCTCTGCAATGTGACCGAACAGTGTAGCTGCACCGATATCAAAGTCAATGAACTCAACCTTGATGGCCGTATCCGTGATGGGTTTGTCGAACAACCACCTGATGTTGATATCGCCTTCGGGAAGAGTTGGGTAACCAAGGGTGGTGAACTCCTGTAAGTAGGAGTTGTCGTCGAGCTCGATGGCGACGCCAAAGGATGACATGGGCTCTGGCCCTCTATTCGCTGTGTCTATGGAGAAGAAAGATTGAGAAATTGTATGGCTTGATTAGGTTCCACGCTCTTTCTCTCTTTCTCTCTCTCTCCCCTCTAATTCTCTCTTTCTCTCTCTCTCTCTCTCACACACACACGCACACACTTTTTAAATATTTGTATAAGCAATTTTGTTTATTTCTCCAAATGTGTAATACAAACCATAACATACTATTGAATAAAATAAATGTGTTCAATATTGATTGCTTTTACATAAACATACTTAAACAAAAACTAATTTGCAGTATATATATAACTTAGCAACAAAGTAAACGTATAAGTACCTAAACATAATATACAGTGCGTCCCAGAAAAAAACGAAACCGAGAACTATCGATGTTTTATCATAACTTAATCACAATTATAATTAAGAAATGACACATGTTTGTAAAGCTTAGATCCTCCTCTTTCATTTGACGCAACTCATATGAATCATATTTCACGCATGAGTGATTAAAAGCAATTTGAAGAGAGGAAACCAAAAAGTCATTCGGCGGGCGGTATCTGAATTTCAAGGAGGAAAAATACATTTCTAGAAAGTTCAATTTCTGCCCTTTTATATGACACCTCAATCAGGAAAAATGAGCGAGGAATAAAAAAGTTCTGTTTGTTTAAAAAAAATGCTTGCATTTCCATAATTTGATCCAACGAGTTCGTTTTCACTGGCTGCCTGCAGTAGCAACAAACAGAGTTGACAAAAGACTTAACTCCGTTTCGTTGAAGATCAGCCATGCATCAGGTCTTTAGTCTCTTTTGTGCATGGCTGATCGTCAACGAAACGGAGTTAAGTCTTTTCTCAACTTTGCTCGTTGCAACGGCAAGAAGCCAGTAAAAAACGAACCCGTTTGATCAAATTATGGAAATGCGAGCATTACTTTAAACAAACAGAACTTTTTTTATTCCTCGCTCATTTTTCCTGATTGAGGTGCCATATGAAAGGAGAAAAATTGAACTTTCTAGAAATGTAATTTTCCCTTTAAAATTCAGATATCGCCCGCCAAATGACTTTTTGGTTTCCTCTCTTAAAATTGCTTTTAATCACTCATGCGTGACATATGCATCATAAAAGTTGCATCAAATGAACGAGGAGGATCTACGCTTTCCAAATATATGTCATTTATTAATTATAATTGTGATTAAGTTATGATAAAACATCGATGATTCTCGGTTTCGTTTTTTCTGGGACGCACTACAATTGTAAATGTTATTCACTTATATAAAAAAAAAATTAAACAAATCTGGAGGTAATTTAACTGGAACAATGCCTGATCCTCACTGCCCCCTCCTTGCCCCATCCCTCACACAAACACCCCCACCCAACCACACAAATACCCACCCACCCCCCCCCCCCCCCACACACACACTACTCACTCAGTGGATGTCTGCTAACATTCTCAACTCAAGAAAAATATACTAAATAAGTACGCACACACGTACACACACGCACACACACACACGTAAACACGTGCACGCACACACGAACACACACGCACATACGCACGAATGAACACGGACGCATATCGAGAGAAATATTGTAATCTTCTTCTACCCAAAGAAACAATTTCTTCCTTTTTGTTAAATAATATGTATGTCAAATGAAATATCTGCCACAAGATTTCATGACGTTCTTTTCTTCATTTGAATTTTGTCATTTAATTTCCTATTCTTTGTCTCTTTCTATCTCTTTCATGCACTCACATACACACACGATCCCTATCTATTATCTTTTATTTTCAGTAATACCCAGCAGATGCTTATTATCATGGCAGAACAAAGTTTCTCCATTAATTTTAGAGCAGATGTAATGTCACAATCATATTTGATAAAAACACAAAGGGCAAATGTTAGATTTGATGACTTACGTCATGATGTTTATCCTTCTTTCAAAGGAAAGTTAAAATATGTATCTTTTCAAATGAGGACGTGTTGGCTATTTTCTACCATGATATACTGTAAATATGATGAATCATGATATTGTACTATTCCACGGGACGAATTTCAGATTCTTTAAATGAAGTGGATGATGTAGGGACGTCTTATTTCTTACCACCTGTATATGGTTGCACCATCATTCCGATTCCAGTGCCATTGTACTTTCCTGTAGTCACATCAACTTCGAGTTCGTGAGTTGGTGATATGGAGACGATTGGTGAATCAGGAGAGATGTCCACTTTAATATCCGTTGCATCTGCAAGGTTTACAAACTGACCGGACTCTACCGTAAAAACTGAAACCTCGCCTGGAACATCAAAATGATTGTACTCGAGGCTGGTTGGTTGCAACGGGTCCCCGTTTGTGAAAGACATCCTGCATTGATATCTCACATTTTCCAAGGATTGGTTGAAGTATGGTGTCACAAAGCTTATGGTCTCAACCTCCTGAACAATTACATTGGGGTTGCATGCTGCTAATGTCAAAAACTGTCCATTCCATGTTGAATGATCTGTTGGAGAATGAAAGAACATAGCCTTGGTGAATATACAGCTCTGTTGGAGTACTGTAAGCCTCAATCGGATTAATGTCATCGGATGTAGTATATTATTGTTTGCTGTCAACTAATTTGACATTGTAGGCCTTAAATTTTACAACAATCCCTTGAATTGTTTAAGACTAAATTATCTTTTCAGCGACTCCATCGAATCTATTATCACTAATTCTATAATTATAGAAATCCTACTTAATATAATTTTCCCGTTTGGTTTGATTCATGTCCTTAGCACCATGCCAACTTTTTATACCATCTGTTTAGGCTTTTCCTCTACTATACCTCGTGAGATCTAGTCCTAATATGCCAAACGGTGTACTTGTCAAATGTCCGAGTATATGAAAACTAGCCTTAAACATCACTCCAAAACTTTCCCTTATTTACCGTAATTATGTTGGACTAATGAGCAATAACATCGGATGTTGGTCTGCAGGAACACTAGGCTAAACTAACGGGCCATATTGGCCCCATATCCCTCCATTGCCTTGTGAGGCTTAGAACTCATGGGACACAGAACCATATACACTCTTGATGCACAGAAAATGCATAGGATATTTTTTTCCTTCAACACAGTTGGTGCGGTGTCAGTGGTTTATCAAAGAATTTATGTAAAACAAAAAGGGGGCCCAATAACTCCCCATTGCCTTGTAAGGCTTAGAACTAATTGGGCCCAGAACCAGGTACACTCTTATTATACACCTAAATGCATCTTCTTCTTTTTTTCTTCTTCAAAACAGTTGATGAGGTGTCAATGGTGTATCCAAAATGTTTTGTTGATAGGGGCAGAAATTTTCCCAGACCAGTGACAAATGTATTTGACGTCTTTGGGACATGGTTTCAGGAATTTACCAACAATAGACAGCTTCACCGTCAGGCCAGCACCAAGCTGACTATTTCCGTTGACGTAAAACGACATCTTGATCTCGTCATCGTACGAGTACCAGGTGGTCGACGACACGGAATCCCTCATGCACACCCACTCTCCATAGGTATCGAAGGTATCAAAGATGCAGACTTCTCCACCCTCTCCTGGATTCATGTCCAAGATGTCGACCTGGATCCAGGTGTAAGAGCTGGCTGTGATGAACCAGTGCAGTGTGGCTGCCACGTCAGTCAAGGAAGATAGGTTGACACTCTGTATGGTGATGCTGGGGTAGGTATCGGACAGGGCGAACGCACCAGCGCTTGACCGGACGAACGAATCTTGTAATTGGTCTGATTGATAGGGATAGGGAAGATAGACAAGAGCGGAAACATCATTGTTGCGATTGAACTAACATTGAATAATCCTGATACATGAACAACCACCTTTTAGAATAAAGATCTATAACATTGAGAATGAGCACTAAAACACTTGTATGCCTGTACATCTATCACACTTTCCCGCAATACCAGTATTTTGCGGGTAAAATTAGTAATGTCCTCAAGAAAACTTTTTTTTCCTATTCCAATCTCTTTGGAAACAAATTTTTTTCCGGGATTTTGTCAATAACAAGCTATGCCACAGCCCACCCGTGCCGGCTATTATAGGGTTCTTCTAGAATCCATACGCCACCTTGAAAACAGGCATGTAGGTGAACAACATATTTATAATGATTAAGCTGCAGTTGATTATTGATGGGAACATAAGTTCAGCCCCCCCCCCCCCCCCCAAAAAAAAAAAAAAAAAAAAAAAAAAATACCAACTCTTAATTTGCATATTTACAATTGCTGACGAATTTATATCAATTTTCAGAAGGTTTAACGTTAACTGTTACCTAACAAGAATATTAACGCTACTGCAGTGCACTTTGCTTTGAGATTTTCTTTAAAAATCCACATAGATTCATGTATATAGTCGATATTGATAGGAAAATTATGATCAATGTCATTTCTAGGTCATTTCTGCGAACGATTCCCAAGCGACAAATACGTCATCATGGGGGCGGGGTACCGGGAAAAGAACAGTCCTTATGCCCAGGTATAGAAGATTAACACACCATGGTATTTTCACGGAATATCTAAATTTTGTTTGAATTCAAAATGTGCATAGGATAGGTCTTATCTGTTTGCGATTTCACAAAAGTTAGAAACAATTTCTTGTGAGAATGCTTTAGTTGAGACAGTACAGTGATTTCAGAAATGATGTTCACAATGTCAATGCAGACCATAATGTATATGACATGTCGCATAATCGTGATACATCTTGTATAAATATTGACTTTGTCTTGGTTTTATCTTGGTACATCTTGGTGTTCTGTGTATAGCTGTCTTAACATGTTTCTTTTATATAACTTATAAAGGGGGGAAACGTCAAGGGGGTTTCCCCTAAAATGAGTTGGTTGGTGAAACTACACAGCAGGGGTTCCTATAACAAGTCTACTTCATAAATATAAAGACGAATTTCACACCTGAATTCACTTAAAGCTCATTAGTACTAGTGTAAAGGAGGGATTAGACCACCCTGTGAGGTCACTGGACAGGTGGTTATCTCATCAACTCAAATAACAAAATAATAATAATAATAACAACATTTATAATGCGCACATATCCACCCCAAGAGATGCTCAAACATGAGAAAAAGAGGGTGCAAGTAGCTACAAGTAGTGCAGTGGGCCTTTAAGTGGTAAAATGTTTAGTCAAAGGTAGTTTTTTTAATCTTAGTTTGGCTACTATGCAAAATCAGCTTAAAGAATTAAGAATTTCAAGGTCAACAAGAAACACAATTCTATGCGCAGAAAAAAGAAAGATAGACAACAAACGTTCGTCTCTTTGCGTTTCTTAAGCACATTTTAGAGAAAGACAAAAAACAAAATAATTTGACGTACATGTATAAAGCCCTTTATATCAAAAAGAAAATCATCGTTATTCTTTAATTATAGTTTTAAATTGAATAATTTCAAGTATTTTTTATGATTAAATTCATGATTAAAACATTTTCATTTTCATCTGAAAAGGTTTAAGCAGGACTTTATTTTGAATAAACATGAGTTTTTATAAATATCTTGCATGTTACAGTGGTTATTCCTCCTGGCATGTTCTATGATCTTAAATGTACGTCAAACAACTCATTATCGGAGCAAGGACAGAAACATATGACTTTGACCTTTGCTTTACATTCCATTACAGGTGAGACAATCTGTTTCAAAGATTCATCAATTCTCAAGAATATAAAATGAATCATCAGATTTTAGTGTCTTTTTGTACAATTGTTATTCTTAACTTCACTATATCATTGTTGCAGAAATACAATGTCATAATATGAACTATTATAAATATTCTTAGATAGGGCAAATAACGCGACAGGACATAATAATAGTTATGAACAAGTATCATGTTTCGTAAATCGATATTATGAAGATTGAATAGTGGGGATAACCGATCGTCTAGAACATAAAGGCCCGAATTCACAAAGCAAGGTTTGAGCTCAAACCTCCTTTTGTTACGCCAAACCTCCTTTTGTTCTTTACAAACCAGGTTTGTAAAAAACGCGTAAAACGCGTCATATGACGTACGAAAACCAAGGTTTGTCGACAAACCTCCTTTGTGAATTCGGGCCAACATGTCCTTTTTTAGTATACTGTATCAGAGTCTGCAGAGCATGAAAACTGATTAAATGTGAACTGCATAACGGTTATATCGGTATGAAAACATCAAGGAAAACCAAAGTAAAACAAAAATTAAAGTTAAACAAACAAATGGACTGGAAAGGAAATGGCACATAAAGGGTGGCATAAGGTACTTTTTTTTCCAAATATGTGAAAGTTTGGAGGTAAATTTAAAGCCAAGGGGTAAAAAGACAGAACATAAACAAAAGTGAGAGATTAAATCTTTGCAATTAGAAGAGATCTTAGTGTGGAGTCGTTATAGTCGTAGTGATGTAAGTGAACATCGCACTTGTAACACATACAAATATTGTGTTCACCACTGAAAATACTTAAAGATGCTTACCAGTAAAAGAAAATTCCGCTTCCAAATAGGAGTAAGGACTGCTGCCATCACAACGATCAAATTCGATCTTCATTTGCGAGGAATCCAAAAAGATCGGATCGATCACTGAAGATATCCAATCAATTATCCCTATCACCTCGTTGGTGTTCAGATTTTTAATAGTCATCTTGTCATCTTCAGGAACGTGAAGAGCTAGAAAAGTAGCATTCAGGATGGTTCCCGGTGGACTTGTCACATAGATATCACAGTTATAATCGCAAATTGGAGGATCACAAAATGGTTCAGAACTGTTGAATCGAAAGGACACTTGAGAATTCGTCGGTGTTAGGGTGATGTTGTTACTATTAGATGCGTCTGCAAGAGCAAAACAATATAAATGCATGTACTTTATAAATATCAAACTTTTCTTTTGATAAGTGAAATGCAAGAATATCACGTGTTTGCATCATTTGCGTAGAGATATCGGCACTATTTTTTTTAAATTCATAATCCTTCTCCCCAATATATATTGTGACTTGTGTGGGAATACTAATATGGCCAAGATAATGAGATCCTGTTTTATTTATTTTACTTTGCAATTCCATTTATTTCTACTTTAAAAACAATTTACAAATCAATAACAAATACATATATAAATAATTATGGCGGGATCATGAAAAGCACTAATTGGCTTATTAAAAAGCTTCATCGTTGTTTTATTATACCCTTTACAATTTGCAATGTAGCTTTATAACAAAACATCTTTATGCATTTTTAATATGAAGAAATAATAGGTAAGTGTACTCTTATCATTTTGGGTCAGAAAAAATCCCATATCCCTCCGATAGGACTACCCATTCCCAACACTATAAGCCCACTATTCTTTTGCATACCAGATCATACTTCAATTAATCAGACAGAACATTAAGCTACGTTATCTTGTAGTATATATAGTATCCGGAATAATCACATACACTTTGCTATCTCCATAACAGCATCGGAGAGATATGCGCCGAATGCAAGGTATTAATATGAGAATTGTCATAATGGTCAAGAGAGTGGCTTGGCTACTCGTGTCATGAACGTATATAAAGAAGGAGCACATTCATGTAATAATTTTGTTTAAACGTTTTCATTTCAAACGTAAATTGGGAGATCTTAACAAATATGATTTATTCATCTTTAACGTCTGCCTCTATTAGGATTCATTGTTGATATAAAATATGGCAAGTGTCTGTAAATTAAAAAACACTAAAAATGGTAAAACACACAGTAAATAAATGCTTACGGATAACACGACTTAATGCCAGGAGAAAACCACAAAGCGCAATATGAAGACGAATAGCCATCTTGTTTCCACTCAAGAATAATATGTCCTGATCATCCTGATGTTAGAGATTGCTTTGAAGACACCGTATGGTATATAATCGCAATTACCCGTTGCCGGTATACGAGCATGACTTGGACTTTGTACACACGATAAGGTCGGGCGAAATCCAGATATAAGTTGATTCATGTTGATGTGCAGGGCTGCATACAACTCATATTTTGTTATTCAAACATCTAAATATATTTCATAGATCTTATTTTGTTTTTAATAATAAATTTCTTAGACCTGCTAAGCTTCAACCTAAGAAATGCTCCAGATCTCATTCCCTAAATGACATCATCTGTCGATCAATAGTGAGCTAACAAAAAAACAGTGGGATGTTACTTCCCCCAGCTCAGCACATGCCCACAAAAGAACTGCATACTTTTATACAATACCTCCACATTACCTTTCTTTTCCTGGTGATACCAAAATACCAAAAATAGGAGTTGCTATGTCAGACGTGCTGTAGAACACATCTCTGACATAGCAACTTCTATTTTGGTATTGTATGGTCTATTGTAGACAGGTGGTCAGCTCTGGTGAATTTACATACCACCGTCTCTTGTTAAACATGAAAAGGGATATTCATGGAGCACTTCTTTGTTAATGAATATAGACTAACCAATGAATCTCTTATTGGAGGGAGGGGGGGGGGGGGAATCCAGAAAAGAACCAAAACACAAGCCCCCTCCTCCTAAGAGAAATACATTTAAAAAAAATCATGTTGTCATGTGAATTTGGGGCTAAAGGGGTTGTCGGGAGGTAGGGGCATACTATTTTGAAGGCAGAGTTGATGAAGGAGCGTCGCAAGCTGAAGGGGTCAGGTATCTCCATCCAGGAGGACTTAACTTCACTTAACCACAAAATTCTGATGAAATTGGCGACCCATCCAAAGGTGGAAGCGGCTTGGTCGATTGATGGAAGAGTCATGGCTGCCCTCAAGACCAACGAAGAGGGGTTTCAAGTCAAAAAACTTTTCTCATCTTTGCAGCAAGCTGCGACTTTGTAACTCTTTATTTTTCTTTTTACTTCCAAGTGCCTCTCCTAGAGGTTTGCATTTTTACCCGTGCGTTATCTAACGTTCTTTACACCTTTTGTTTTCCCTCTTACATTTATATATATATATATATATATATATATATATATATATATTCTCTCTGTTTATTACGTCTTGTTTTCTTTATACATCTTTCTTTTTCCCTTTTTATGCCTTATTTCTCTTTCACTTTTTACTATGTGCACTTGCACTTTTTTTTATCAATATACTCTGTACATCTCTATATATTTTTATGTTCATGTCGTTCTGAGTGTGTCTGTGTGTGTGTTCTTGTATGTGAATGAATGTGATGGCTTTCCGCAAACTGCTTTGTTTTATCTCTCTGTTTTGGTATTTGACATTTTTTATGACCGCTTCAGATCTGTTGTTTTTATATACTGTTTACATCTAATCCTTCCTCATGGATGATGATTTTGAAGATATTAATGATGCTGTTGTTAATGAGTGTAGCTATATCAACTGCAGCGATTTCCAGTTTAATGGCGATAAAAAACTTTCTCTGATGCATATTAACTCCAGAAGTCTTTTTAAAAACTTTGATGATCTGGTAGTATTACTATCCTGTATAGAACATAATTTCTCTGTTATTGGTATTTCAGAAACCTGGTTCAAACCATCTACAGATGTAGCTATGTTTGATATTCCAGGATATTCATTTGTTCAAGTCTGTCGATCAAATAAGAAAGGTGGTGGAGTAGCATGTTATGTCCGAGATGGGCTTGATTACAAGATACGTAATGATCTATCTATGGCTAATGCTTATTATGAATGTGTATTTTTAGAAATTAGTATTGCAAACAAAAAGTCGATTGTCGGATGCATTTATAGAGCACCTGGTAATGACATTAGATCATTTATTGATGGCTTTGATCATGAAATGCAAATACTGAGTAAAGAAAGGAATGACATTTATATTATGGGTGACTTTAATATCAATTTGTTAAATGTTGATGTAGATGAAAAGGTAAAAGATTTTGTTGACTTTATGTTTTCGTTTGGGTTGCTTTCCCTAATCACTAAACCGACTCGTATCACGTCATCTTCAGCAACCTTAATCGATAATATATTTACAAACTGTGTTCAAGACCATTTCTATTCTGGAATATTCTGTTCTGATTTCTCTGATCACATGCCAATTTGTAGCATTAACAAAGGCATTGCAGTCACTACAGGAAAGGTACACAATAAATTATTTAGATTATTTATTTATGTGATTACTGATGAAAGAATGAATAATTTCCAACGCGATCTTCTTCAAGTTGATTGGTCTAGTTTATATAGCTTGTTTGATGCAAATGTTTCTTATGACTATTTTAGTCATATTTTTTCCAACTTATATAATTTACATTTCCCTTTAGTTGAATTGAGTGTGAAGAAGAAATGCAGGAAACCATGGATTACTCCAAGTCTTCTGAAATCTATTAATCAGAAACATAAGCTTTATCATACATATATTAAGAACCAAAATGAGATTAATCGGAAAAGTTATGTTGACTATAAAAACTTGTTGACAAACCTTGTTCGTCAAAGTAAGAAGGATTATTATGATAATGTTTTTCGAACTACTCAGAATGATATTAGAAAGACTTGGTCTCATATTAATGGTTTGCTTGGGAGGGGGAAGAAGACGCCACTTCCAAATGATATGTATCATAATGATTTACTGTTAAAATCAGACTTACAAAAAGCAAAATATTTTAATGAATATTTCATTGATTTGCCCTCTAAAATAAACAAGGAAATTCCTCCTGTCCAAACATCATACAAACAATTTTTGTCAGTGCAGAATCACTCCTCGTCCTTGTACTTTAGACCAACGTCTGTTCATGAAATTTCTAACTTTGTTTTAACTCTAAAACCATCCAAGGCATGCGGTTCTGACGACATTTCCCCAAAAGTCATGAAAACTTGTATTCAATGCATTGTTGAACCCTTGTGTGATATTTTTAATAAGTCCTTGTTTCAGGGTATTGTCCCAAACAAATTGAAAATAGCTAAAGTAATCCCTGTATTCAAGAAGAATGATCGTAAGAACATTGAGAATTATAGACCAATTGCTTTGTTACCCATATTTTCAAAAATTCTAGAGAAAATAGTGTATAAAAGGTTGGATGACTTCCTTCGACTTCATGATATTCTGATCCCACAACAATTTGGCTTTCGAAAGAATTGCTCTACAAGTATGGGTGTCTTGAATTTGGTAAACACTATTATAAATGCAATTGATGCTGGGAAGTTTTGTCTTGGTGTGTTTTTGGATTTATCGAAAGCATTCGACACTATTGATCATGATATATTATTAAGCAAGCTTGAGCATTATGGCATTCGTGGGATAGCTTTGAAATGGTTTAAAAATTACTTACATAATCGATTACAGTATGTAGTGGTTAATGGAGTTAAATCACAATCTAGGAAGGTAAAATATGGCGTACCCCAAGGCTCAGTCCTGGGCCCCTTATTGTTCTTGATTTATATTAATGATATTATAAACTCATCTCAGTTGTTTACTTATTCACTTTTTGCTGATGATACTTGCTTGCTCTCTCACCACAAAGACATGCATAATCTGATTTTGTCTGCAAATAATGAAGTTCACAATATATTTAAGTGGTTTTGTTGCAACAAACTTTTGTTAAATGCTAGTAAGACTCAATATGTTGTTTTTAGATCAAGGGGCAAAAGAATCCCAGATAATATTGACCCCCTGACAATAGGTGGTCATCTGATCAACCGGAGTCAAAATGTAAGGTTTCTTGGAGTTACAGTTGATGATCATTTAACTTGGAAAGATCACCTCAGCAATGTTTGTACCAAGGTCTCGAGGAGTGTTGGTGTGATTTTTAAGTTACGCTTTTTTTTACCAGAGCAAACTTTAGTAACTCTTTATAATGCTATCATTATGCCTCACTTAACTTATTGTAATGTTGCATGGGGAAATACGTATAGGAGCCATATAAACAAGTTAATAGTCCTTCAGAAGAAAGCTATCAGGCTCATTACAAATTCAAATTACAGAAGTCCAAGTAATCCTTTATTTGTGCAACTTCAGATGTTGCCTCTTGATGAATTAGTCTCCATGAATTGTTTGATATTCATGTTCAAATCTCAATCTGCTCAAAATAATTCATTTTTAAAAGATGCGTTTATTGTTAATTCGACTGTCCATTCGTACAACACACGTCAGAGAAATCTTATCCATCAGCCGTTTGCGAGAACACAAACTGCTTCGAACTCTTTTGTAATTAATTGTATCAAAGAATGGAATAAGTTGCCACAAAACATCAGATCCAGTCCAACACTACCTATGTTTAAACATACATGTCGAGAATATCTTTTTGAGAGATTACAAAATATGTTAAAGTAAATCCTGGAAAGCCATGTGTGTATGTGTGTATGTGGGTGTGTCTGTGTGTGTGTGCGTGGGTGTGTATGTGTATGTGTGTTATCTTTTTTTCTGTTCCCATATTTACTCATTAGTTATCATTGTAAATATGTTTTTGTCATCGGTTATTCTAAATACTGTTATTTTGTTTTTGTTTATGTACCTTTTAAGGGGCCCCTTATCACAAGCTCTGCTTCTCCGGGGTCCCAAACCTATCATGTTTTTTTATTTCTTTTGTGTCAATTGATTGTAAAATGTTGTGTTTGATTGGTTTGAATAAACTTGAACTTGAACTTGAACTTGTTTATGAGTACTTTGGGTTTTGTCGGGGGCGTGCCCATTGCCCCTCTTACGGAAATGCTAGAGTAGAGCCTAGAGGCTGCTAGTCATACTGATAGCAAATCGCAAATTTACTATTTAATATCAAAATGGAATTTGAATTCAATCATAATGCGATAATGAAAGTTAACATAACACAATGAATTGTTTCCCCCCAAATGACTCGGTCAGTCTGCATCTAAATGTGCTATGTGAGTGTGTATGTGTGTGTGTCTGTGAGTGACCTTGCTTCTGAAAAAAAAGCATATGCAATGCATCTTATTTGATACATTCAGTTCATTCTCTCACTTTAATACTTTTGCGCAAGTCGATTTTTGCACTCTCGCAAACAATGCCCCAGTTCATCCAAGCGTGAACACATACCACACAAAAATGATACCAAACCATACCATAGCTGACTTTTAAAATAAATGACAATTTTCTAAGTGTATACTTTTTTTGGACTCACCAAAGAGATTTGTAGTATCTCTTTGGACTCACAGTACGGTAGAGTACTGATCAAGCTGATTTCGCAAGGAGGAAATATATTTGAATAACACTTCCTCTTTCAATTTCTTTTAGTTTAATGAAAAGCAGATGTCTAAATAAATCTTATCAAAGTTCGCAAATTATCTTTTTAGGAGGTTGAACTACGCATTATGGCCTATTATTGTCCTGTCATATTACTCCTATAATTATTAATCTGCATTTTTGGTACATACTTTTTCAAATGATTTTCAAATTTTTGTTTGATTATAAGCATTTTGTGCTCATCAAACAAAAGGGACACACTGTCTTGATGTATAAAACTTTCACATACATGTACATGTATGTTATAGCATTAAGAAGCAAAACATAATCATTTGTTTTTATGTTTATTTTACAGTAGTTTAGATTTCTGTTATAGAAAATACCTGTCGCACTTAAAGATAAAGATAAAGTTGAGTTCTGGTCATGCGATTGCATTATGAAATCGGTGTGAAATCGATCAGAAAAAGTTGATCATGTACAGGCGCGGATCCAGGGGTGTCGAGCGGGCCTTGCCCCCCCCCCCCGCAAAAAAGAGAGAGAGAAGAAAGGAAAAGAAGGGAAAGAGGAGAGAAAGAGGAGAAAAGGGGAAAGAAAGAAGAGGAAGAAGAAAAGAAAAGGGGAAAGAAGGAGATCGGGGGCCGAAAGGGCCTTGCCTCCCAGTATGTTGCCCGCCCCCCAAATAAAAAAAATAAATAAGAGAGAAGGAAGGAAAGGGAAGGGGAAAAGGAAAAGAGGAGATACTGGCGTACTGATAGGGGGGGGGGGGAGTCTTGGGGGAAATCAAATTCAAACGTGGTTTATTTCTAATTCCATAAATGATGGATTACAAATAATGCTGAAATGACATAATTTCCGGGATTTTTCCTCACTTTTTAGTAAATTATACTTTTTTATGCGTTTGCTGGAAAATGACAAATGCCTAAATTTACAGCCAGGCAAGAAATATGATTCTTGAGATTCCTACATGTCAGGGCCCAAGGAACGGCGGATATCAGGACCCTCGAACCCACCCCCCCCCCCGCCCCACTTAGAAAAAAAAGAGTATATTAAAGAGAAATAAAAAAATAAAAAAAAAGAGCAAGAAACAATAGTTAACTGCCAGTGTCAACATATAATAAGGCATCAAAATATGCTCATCTGACCGTGATTAAATGCCTAAAACCCCTAAGCTTCCGGGAGCTCTGCCCCCTGGATTCCACCTAGGGCCCTAAAGCGGGCCCTTAGATGCTCATTTGGCGGTAATGAAATGCCTAAAACCCCTGATTGTTGGGGGGCTCCGCCCCCTGGACCCCACGCCAGTGTCTTAAAATAATAAGGTATAAAAAAAATACTCATCTGACCGTAATTAAACGCCTAAAACCCCTGATCTTTCGGATAAGGTATCAAAATATGTTTATTTGACCACAGGCGCGTAGCCAGGGCGGGGGAGGGGGGGGGGGGGGGGGGCTGTGTAGGCGGTCCCCCCAAAATCATCGGCCAAAAAAAAAAACTCAGGAGAGAAAAGGAAGAGGACGTAGGAAGAAACAGGAGTAGACAAAGAACATCTTTGAAGTGCAGACAAGGATTAAAAGTAGAGAACGTTACAACGCATCGTCTTCTTTCTCTAATAATTTAATGAAACGTCAAAGCTTCCGCGCTTCGCGCAGGAGGGGGAGGGGGACTGAATCCAGACAAGGATTAAGAGTCGAAAACGGTACAGCGAATCGTCTGCTTTCTCTCATAATCTAATATGAAGCGTCAAAGCTTCCGGGTAGACGAGGATTAAGAGTCGAGAACTGAAAGAATCGTCTCGTTTTACTAATGATTTAATGAAACGTAAAGGCTTCCGCGCTTCGCGCAGGAGGGTGGGAACCTGAATTCAGACAAGGATTATTTAAGAGAACGGTACAAAAAATCGTCTTCTTTCCCTAATGATTTAATGAACCGTAAAAAGCTTCCGCGCTTTGCGCGGGAACTAAATTTAGACGAGGATCATTTTCGAGAACGGTACAACGAATCTTCTTCTTTCTCTAATGATTCAATGAAACTTAAAAGCTTCCGCGCTACGCGCAGAGGGGGAACCTGAATGCAGACGAGGATTAAGAGTCGAAAACTGTACAACGAATCATCTTCTTTCTCTAATGATTTAATGAATCGTTAAAGGTTTTGCGCTTTGCGCGGAAGGGGGGAATTGAATTCAGACAAGGATTATTTTTGAGAACGGTACAACGAATCGTCTTCTTTCTCTAATAATTTAATGAAAAGTCAAAGCTTCCGCGTTTTGCGGAGGAGGGAGGGGGAAACTCGCCCCTCCCTGCACCCACCCCCCTCGCATTACGTCACTGCTGGTCACCATTACGTATCAATATTTGGCTCGCATAATATCAAATTTGGCCCCCCCCCCCCACTAAGAAATCCTGGATCCGCGCCTGGGCATTGGGACATTGGCATTAATATATTTGTCGGTAATTGGTGGCTAGTTTTGTCAGTTATCGGTGGCTTCTACACCTCCACTCAAAAGTCTAGCGACGCCCCTGCCTACGTTGGCATGGCAAGGGGTTTTCCAGCGAAATGTTAATGCCAATCAACCTATTATCTATACAAGGCGCCGCGAAACCACCACTAGTAACGCCAGAAGTCGTTCCACGTACTGTCAAAAGTAAAAGATCTGCAACATCTCGACGATGTACCAAGAATAACAGAAATTCCTCTGGGAGAGTGGGTGGAGGGGCTGCAGCCCCAAGGTACCCTCTCCGCCTCCTGCGCCTGTCTTTGCGACGAAGCTGGCAAAGAACATGACCCAAAAGTGGTAAAACAATTTAATTAAATAAGGAAAAAAGAAAATATATATATATAAATAAATAAATAAATAAATAAATAAATAAATAAAGTTTTTTTTTTTTTTTTTAAATAGAGAAATTTATCAGCCTAGTAACGGCCGTTAAAAAAAAAGATTGTTTTGTGTTTGTGTTCTGCTTGCTCGTTTGTACTATATATTGTAGACTTTGAACTCAACAACGACCCCCCCCCCACCCCCACCCCACGCCACCAGTGGTCTGTCAACTGAGACAAACTGCTATTCGGGTCGACAGTGCAAAGTCAATATTTGGTCCTTACTATATACTATATACGTGTACGATATCATGCCTCATAAGAAGCTTTTATTGACACTCAAATGCATTCCGAAATGTTCCAAATTTAATACTATAGAAACTGATATTGGTGATAATTGATGTGATTTATTTGTTTCCACTTTCAACATTCAGACAAAATACAAATTATTTGTGTACAAAAAAGAACACAATATTATTGTTGTACGATTTGAGAGTACAAGAATAAGAATATATAAATGTGAAATCGAAAGGCATGAATCATATAGCAATACAATCACAATCAATACTGGCTAGAATACCACTTATAATGCATCACACGTGCAATATGAAAGGAGTGTAAAAACATTTAAATTCGTTAGATTTGAGAGAACTTTAATAGTATATTTGTAAAAGGCTTAGACACATACATATAAAAGCTAAATATTATTGTTATCTTAAATGAAATGAAAATGATTTTTTTTTTTACAGTGCACATGTTCACTACACATGGAGCTCAGGGCATTCTAATGACGTTACCCCGGCTCTATATATCTGAAAACTTATTTGTTTCTTTCGTTGTAATTATTGCAATATTCTAATTTACTATGTCTAGGAGAATTTCGAATTTAGTTTTTCGGTTTATTGTTTTTTCTTTCTTATGTCTGTTACATGTACTTTTCTCTAAGCGCCATGAGCACCGACAGGTGGACCTGTGCGCTATACAAGTAGCCACTATTATTATATCTAGGCTACCGATTTTACCAGTTCACCGTGAACGTTTTACACCTGGATGGAGAGTGACAAATCAATGTTAAAGTGACTCGGTAAAATTGTTGAAGGTTGATAAAATAAAAACTGCGTAATTTTTGGATGAAATGTTCCCCATTATACTGTACTAACCCTCTAACACGCAAACAATCCTGAACAAATTCTCAAACCACAAAGATATTTATGGTTTTCTTTGAAGGCGTCACTGTGCGACTCCCTCTTACAGTAATCTCCGCAACAGTTTTTCCATGAAAATGAAACATAAGACAGGCTTTTAAAATTCTTTCAACACATAAATGTCTGGAATGTTATAAAAAGCCAATTCATTGCTTTGTGATGATTTTCATTCACCTAAAATTTAATTTAATTGTAATACTATAGTTGGAAGAATTCCCCCCAATTTTTATTATTACTAATGGTCTATTTTCACTCAAACTTTCAGATTATCTTTAATTGTATACATCTAGCATTGAAGTCACAACCTTATCACAATTTTCTTTCATCTAAATGTTACAAAGTCCCTTTAATGTCTTGTCCAACGACACTAGTGCTGCACAGAGACTCGAACCCACCACCTTCGCAATTTCAGTCAAGTGTTTACAATTAAACCACTCGAATACGGCACCTCTACAGTAAGTCATGCATCGATGACTAAGATAAGTGTATTTGTGTCTGGCCCTTAGATACTGTTTAAGTATCCCGGTGGATGTAGGACTTCCATCGTTACAAACAAGTTATCGTAAAATATCATCTGCTCTAAATTTTCCCGTTTTTTTAATTTTTCCTTGGACGATATAGATTCAATTCTTGCTGATTGAATGAAACAATGTCAGCACACTTTGAAATAATCATTACATTTTTTTAATTTCTAACTTGATTTACGGCGAAGTCAACTAAACGATTTCCAAAATATTCTTAGCTCAGATTTCTCTCAAGTTTCTCAAAATGTTGTATTTTTGTTGTAGCCCTCAGGCTGACGTACCAACTGCAAACGGGCTGATACATTTTGCCTCCCTGCTCATAACTTTCCGAATACTTCCTTCCACTGGAATACAATTGTTTTCTATCTAACCTACTCACACTATACATACCTTAAATAACTTCCAATTACAATCATAACCAACATCAATGAGTGAGCAACTCCGTAGATAATTACACTATGAGAATATGTCATTATACGACAAATGCTGTACAAGTAAAACACATTATGTTGCAAAATTATTCATCATTAAATTCTTCATCATTAAATTCTTTTATTCCAAACTCCATGCACATCTATAATGCACAAATAACACGAAGTTCTCTACCCACCCAGTTAAATAAATTTGTAGGGATTGGGTTGGAAAGTTTTCCACCTTATCACCATCGTGGGTCAAAACATCCGTTGTTTAGCTCTGCTGCTGATTTTTTTTCCTTCACTATTATAGCCATGTATTTTCTGTCATGCATTATATTCTGATTGTAAATGATGCCACCTCTTCTTCTCTTTCTCTCTCTCTTCCCTTATGACCCTTATCAACTCCCCTTTCCCTTTTGACCCTTATCATCTCTCCCTATATTTCTCTCTTTTATCAGTCCTTCGAGCTTGAGCTCTCTTTTTCTTTGTCGTTCTGCTCGTATTTCGATTGTGATGCTGCTCCTATTCTAATTTCATATTCCCATTTATATTCATACCTGAATTTATTCATGATGTGATTCAGAATCGTATTTCAAATTCTTGCTATGTATACGTCATTGTAACTGTCTTGTTATGTTTTGTGCTGAAAGCCGGAGGACCGTACCTGCTCATAGACTTTTTCTTTACAGAGTATTGACGCCCTTCTGGCTTTCAGCACACGACACCATGTTGTTGTCCTGTGTGTTACGTATAACATGTTACACCTATGGAAAACAAATGTCTGTATTTAATATGGACAATAAAAACTTGAATCTTGAATCTTTAAAATAATAATAATAATAATGTAAATTTATAGAGCACCGCCGTCCAAGGACGCTCATGGCGCTAGCTCAGCAACAGTTCTCTTTAATACATGTACAAATAATTAAAGTAAATGTAAATGTTTATACTATCAGAAACTCAAAACCAATTTTGCAACATTTGTGTCATCCATTTCAATCCTCAGCTCTGTCCGGTGGGGCTCGGTCCCCTCTATATAGCCCGGAACCCATAAACCGGGACATATACGTCAGATCATCCTAAAGTGAATTATCTTCAATCATTTTCCCAAGAGCACCTCTTGTATTGTATTTATAAAACTTGATTGATGTTCATTAGTATTCTATTTATAAACATATAAGTCAATTCACAATGCAATGTAACAAATCAATATTCGGTTTGTAAACATATTTTAAATCACATAAATCAATTTACAATGCAGTGTATATAGCAAAACAGAACGGAAATTATATACATCAGAAACACTTTTTTTTTTCTTTTTGTAATAACATGACACATAATGCATAACGTAAATAATATAAAGTACCATAATACATCCGAATATTTAGATATATTAAACCTAATAAAGCTAAATAAATGATAACTCATGCTTTATGAAATAAGTAAATGAGGTACATGGAATGCCTACAATAAATGACGTAATAGTATTACTGTAAAATTAAACCAAAAACATAAGATTGTATTTTTAAAAAAATTACTTTGTAATTACATAGTATCTAAAAGTTACCCCTCACTGCAATTACGAAGAGAAAATATCTATTACATCTTTATTGTCGAATCTCATTATAAACACGTACTGCCCTACAATTAGGCCTACTCTCTAAAAAAAATCGAGTGATCACGGACGTCACTCCTGTGGAGAGTGAAAATGTAGTGATAATAGAGTGAACATTCACCCTTTAATTCTTAGAGAGCACTCTAAAATCAATCGATTTTCACTCCTAAACAAGTGATCACGGACGTCACTCCCAAGAAAGTGAAAATAGAGTGAAAATTCACTCTTTTTTTTAAGAGAGTACCCCACTTATGACACCCTAGAATTAGTTTTCTGATCTAATCTTACAATAGACAGTATAACTATGTTCAATTAAAACTTATACAAAACTGGTGTACGTGTAAGTTTGATTGCGTCAGACAACCGTTAAAGTCCGTCTGCACTAGTTGGTCAGGGGATTAGACCTCCCTGCAAGGTCACTGACAGCCAGTTATCTCATCAAATCAGCTCTCAATAAGAAAAAGGGGATCATTGGGGACCAACAAGCACCGATTAGGCATCGTTTGCCATATAGGGGGCGCAATTAGCTATAAACATGAAAAGTGATGAATTTCTACTGAATGTGTATAGTCCAGACTCTGGCCGGTTCTTCAAAATATATTCTCTACAATTTATTCAAGCCGCCGAAGATGGCGTTATCAACGATTCTATACAGGGACATTAACTCATATTATACACTCACCAGCCAATCTTAAGCACGTTTTCGCCGGGTGTCCTAATTAGAGGCTAAGTCCACTCCAAACATAATGTGCTTTGATTGGATGCAGAAAAAAAAAAGAGAAACAGAGCAAAAAAAGTTTGAGTAAAATCGGATAACTAATAAGGAAGTTATGATTTTTTTTTAAGTATGAAAAGGTATCGGGAACAATGGAAATCACTACACAAATTACCAATTTGGGTATTAGTATGTGACGTCCTTGCCTTACTATTCATCAATTCCTTTATATATTTTTATCCCATTAATTTCCCTTTTTATCCCCCAATACTAGATTACCCCATGCCTTTGCTCAGGTTAGATGATTTGTGTCATATTGCGTGCATAACATTTCACAAAATCTGTTATTAACTTTGAAGAGTCGACACTGTTTTCTGAATATTGCATATTCATAATCATTGATTTGTATATAATAGTAATAATAAAAATTCACATTTTTCATGATTTAACTGAAAAAAATTAATCTATAGTGCATCCATACAAAAACAAAATACTATCAATATAACAATAAAGTGGATAGTGAGGCAATGACGTCAAAGACTCATGAGTGAGTTGTCTATTTGTCTTATGATTTTCAAAGTTTTCATGTCATTAAAAATTCATAACTTTCTTAGTAGTTTACCGATTTTGCTCAAACATCTTTTGATTGGTATGTCTGCTTTTTCTGCTTCTATTGAAAGTAAGTAATAATTGGAGTGGACTTGCCCTTTAATGCCCACGCCATCTTCGGCTGGCAACAAGTAAGTAGAGGGAGGTCGTATATTGCGTTGGTGTGGTGGAGATTACAAGTTAAAAAGGCTAGATTCTGGACTAGTGTTATACTGAAGATGCCGTTTCGTCCTAATTATCAGGGCGATGTTGCGATGCCCTTAATAAGGACAGTATCCTAAGGATAGTATCCTAAGGATAGTATCCTTAATAAGGATAGTATCCTTACTACCCTTGCTCTGTAAAGACAAACTTATGGTGGGGTCACCGGTGTCTTCGTCTCCTGCTCGGTACCTTCCAGACCTCCTCCAAAGCGGCAAACTGGCAGCTGATTCCTAAACTCTGTCAGTCGGGACCAGAAGATAATGGGATTAAGCACCTGATTCAAGCATAAAATATTAAAGGAGACCCGGTCCACGTGAACGAACCAGACTCTGTCACCATACAGCTCTAACCCTTCCAAGATCTCCACGATACTCATTGGGATCCAACACAAGCAGGTCGAGGCGATCACGAGGCCGAACGTGAGGACGATCTTCTGATGAACCTTGATCCGTTGCTGGAGGAACCTTTCGGATTGTCCCACATTTCGCGACGTCGACGATATCCTCTGATAAATGAAGGCATAACACGTTGCAGTTATAAGTATGGCTGACCAGATGGTGGTCGTCAGAGTGAGCCTGGCAATGATAAGCTTAAAGTATTTTCCAAAGTAAGCGAGTAGGAAATAGAGGACGAAGACAAGGAGCCAACCACAGAGACAGACCAGGACCGATCGGCACGGGGTGATGATGTCACGATTTCCGAAGGGGTCTACCCGAAAGACGACGAATCGTTCGACAGCGATTGCAAGTGTTGTCAGAATGGAGACTATCAGGCCAGTTGCGAAAAGGAGTTCAGTCCAAGGTTGGGGCGTCAGCTATACAATAAGTAGAGAATAATGTGAGGGTAATATCACGTCCTTAATAGGCCTGTAACAAAAAGATGTTGTATTGCCCTTTGCGACCGACCCAAAAATCCTGATATTAACGATCGGCTTTTTTAAAAAGTTTCTTTTTTTAACCGTTTTTTAGAAGAAAAAAATATGTAAAAAAGCATTCAAAACTGAGAATGTAAGCCCACAGAGAGAGTTTTTTTTTTTAAAGAGAGAAAAAAGAAGATTTCTGACCGACCGACCCATGTTTTGGCACCTAACGGGCAATACAAGATCTTTTGTAAGGACTTTTTGTAGCACCACAAAATTATCGTTTTTTTAATACTAAAAATTATATTTCTAATAATAAGTAGAACATAATGATCGTCAATTATTCCGTTAAAGGTACTATGTCCCTTTTGCAGCCAACCTCAAATGCTGTAGAACTTTGCAGGAATTATGAATATGTCATGTATGTCCTATCTGTGAAATTTAAACGTTAGCAGTGTCCTCATATTTAAATTATGCAAGGAAACCCGTTTACTTGCTAGACTTCACTGTCAGACACTATTGAGTGACTGGCTGGCTTTTTTCTTCTTTGGTAATAACATACATGAAACGAGTTGTAAAGGATACATGAGCATTTGTCTACATCAATAACCCACTTCTTGTGATGGCCAAGATTAAACTGATTGAATCTTTGCGCAGCATAAAACGTATGACCATTCGGTACAATTGTCTGAAAATCAAGACTATTACTTTTGGGCTCTATAGCCCTAAAGTCGATTTGACAACTAATAGTCGTTATTTTCCCACTTGAAGACATTTTCAAGCCCCAATTTTTTTGGGAAGTTTTAAATTAGTATTATCTTTCAAATGCAGTTGAAATTTAACCTTTTCATTTTTTGGGCCTGCAAATGGGACATAGTACCTTTATCCAACAATAAATGTATTAGCAGACACGCTTTCCGTCTTTTGTACTATAAAAACAATATGCGTAATAAAATAATGTATGACTTCTCAAATTTAAGAGGAATCTCAAGGGTTGTGTAAGATACTAATCTCTGTTTTGAAAGGACATTTTTTGTTTCAGTTGACGATCGGAGTATGACGACAGAAGCGATGGTTTTTTGGTTGAATTTTTGGTCTGCCGAGTGGGGGCGTAACAATTTATCTGCACATGATTCTCTTTAAGTCATCTTTCTGATATGCATTCGATAATTTAGTATTCCAGACAAGCCCAATGTTGTGAGTATAATTTGAACATACGATGTTGATAATTAATATTTAGCCGTCAGTTTGAGTTGGGTGTTGGTTTTATACTGTTCATAGTTTTCAGATAATATGATGTATCAAACTTGTTATGAAAGTGATTTATACGCACGGTAACTTTGTATGATGCATTACACGTGCAGTTACATAATGGGGTGCATGTGTGTAGTGCTATGGGGATAGTCTGCTGTACAGACCGTGTTGTGTTATTTTAATATCATTTATATATAAGAGGCAGTTGTATAAAGTGACAGAATGAAGATAAATTCTGGTAACTGTAGACATGTATATAAAGAGGAATTTAGGGTAATTTTGTGTAGAGCCAAAAGGGTCGTTTTATCATGCACACAAATACAATAGTGAACAAAGGAAATTCAAGCAGCCATATTAGGGTATCATAAATTTATTATTCATATATTATGATGCTAAGGAAATATAACATAGTCTTTAGAGGGCGTTGATATTTCATTTTGGAACAGTGTAATATGTAATTTCAGTAAAGAACTAAACATGCATTAATCATACAACTAATTCGATGCAAGATTATTTGTAAACACAGTTAAAAATTAACATATTATTTTTGATTGTTTAATTCTGATTAAATTTCAGGTTGAACCGCCTTTTGTTAACTGTATCACAACAAAATTGTCGCTCGTTATCGATGTGCTGTCAGTCTGATTGGTAATGCCTGGATTACATTTGGCCTGCGATTAGTCTACGGAGCCCGTATCCTGCCCGTATCCCCTTTTCCGTGCGGCCTCTGTGCGGAGGCAGAAGGCGGCCGTGAGATTTTCGTACGGATTCACGGGCTCCGCAGCCTTTACGATTTTGTTTCGCGAGAAGTTAAACAAATTTGAAAAAATCGTAAGCCCGTAGCCCGAATGCATGTCGTAGGTGGCATTGCACAATCCCCGCACGGGCATTGCCCGGAGGCCTCGCACTGATTGTGCAGCAAACGTACGATTTTTCGGTGAACATGGGGATACGGCGGCTTTACGGTCACCGCGCCTTCTCCGCGTAACCTTTGCACAGAAGCTGCACGGGCTTCGTACGATGTCCGTGCGGAGGCTGCGGAGACTGCACGGCTACTGCATTCAAATTGCAAGATTTCCGTACAATCTCCGAGCAGTCTCTGTAAGGATTTGCCCCGACCTGCCCCCGAGGGCCAATCCAATAAATGGCACGACGCTCGTAGATAATGTAAACACAAACATCGTAGCCCGTAGCCTCCTACGATGTCTACGAAAAATCGTAGACTAATTTATCGTACGGCGCCCGGGACAAATGTAATCCAGGCATTAGTTATACGCTACAGGTTGACAACAATAGTTTTCTTTTACAGTTACCATTGATTGTTTTCATCCAAAAGAACACCTTCTGCGGTCACAATGAGAAATTGTCAACTTTTCATATACTATAGAATTTAATGGTATGGCAATATATGATTGTCACCAGTGTGGGCTTCGAAAATAAATGTACTACATAAGCTTGCCATAACTAATTAATTTTTTTAAGTGCCTACTCGAGAGATACGGGTTTCAGATTATGACGAATTGTTTATTTCCATCAGATATAGGATGTCTGAACGAATAAGAAACCGGCATAACTAGTGTTTAGAACTTTAAATCTATACTAAAGATCTTACATGCAGTTGTACGTATCTACGTTACCATTAATTTCGTCCAATCCACGCGTATTTCTTATCTCTAAAAAAGATGTCATCATTTTTTCAAGGTATCTCATCAACTGTTACCCACTTATGTCTACCAAGTGGGTAAAGGTTGACGCAATACCTTGAAGAAAAAAAATTGCTTTTTTTTCTAAGAGATAAGAAATACGCATCTAGATTAGAAGAAATTAATGTTAACTTTCCAATTCATATGACCTTCTTGAATATTGTCGGGGGAATATGATGAGGATGAGATGGGTATATAAAGATTTAGATAAGATCTGTTTCTCTGATCTTTGTTGGAAGGGAGGAATAAAGTTTTTTTTTTTAATTGTATTAATATTACCAGTTTGGAGGTCTGAGAATGATGAATTTTGAGATGTTGATTAAAGCACAAAGTTTTATGTTGGTTAAAAACTTTCATGATATGAAATGGAAGCAGCATTTTAATTATGATACAAAACACTCGGGAGTGAAATTCATATTTCCACTTGACAATCTCCTGGGACTATTGAAGGCAATATTGCCACAATTTCATATTAATTTATTTCAAGTTTGGATGGATACGAGGGATTTTCAGATGAAATATGAATCATATAAAAGACATGTAGGACCTCTCATTGTAATAACAAATTTATATGAGTAAAAAGGAATTGCATATCTTACAAGAACCTTTTTGATAACAAAATATAGAGATTAAAACGTATAATAGATCTAAGTGGAAACTTGAGATTTGATGCATATTTCCAACAGCTGGGATTGAATTTAAATTACTTTAAAATAATACAAATAATTTATGAACCACTTCGAGTCAGCTAGAAAAGAGTATGATAAAAGAGAGTGATACAGTTCGCGATGTACAAGGAATTGCGTTTGTACTCGGAAAATATGTGATATTGTATTAAAAATATCATTTCGAAATTTCTTAAACGCAAATCAATATTCAACAAGTATTTTTTAAAGGATAAGCATTCTCAAAAAGACATCGAAAACGTTTTTAACAGACCAAAACAATGTACGTTAAATAGCGGATAAAGGAAGTTCCAATTTAAATTATTGCATAGAATTATTAGAATAACTTTAACACAAATCATCATTTTTATCAATTTGGAATTGCCCAAGCTTTATTATTGTCATTTATTTTGTGAATGTGAAAAAGTTCCTTTGATATTTGGAACGACTTTGATAATATATTTTTACTTTAAAAAAAAAAGCTAATCTAAGTAATTAAGATTTTTTTTAATAGATTACATTAATTGATCAAGAAAAGGAGCAATTGGAAAACCATTTTTGATTTCAGGTAGAGTATTTGATTTTTATGGGAAGAGAACGGAGAATCCATCTATAACCATGGATGAAATTAAATGCAAGTTCAAAGAAGATGAATTGAAGGAAAAGGAAATATCTCATGCATCTGAGAAAATGGGAAAACTCTGAAGTTTTAAGGAGAGAGAGAAAGGGAGATGTATGTTGAGAAATATAAAAATCAAAATTTTAAAGAGTCTTCAGGTTTAATTTGAATAAAAAAAAAACAATGATTGTTCTAGTTTTAGATGATTAAATAACTTTGTAGTGCGGTAATGTTTTCCCATTTCGTCATTTTGCTATATTTCAGTCACAAACATTAAGAAATTATGAATTATGAATTAGGTTGTATTTATATTCGTTTATCAAATGATAAAAAAGCTATGTTATAATCATGTTTCAGTTTGTATGAGCTAAGACTATGTAAATTGCGTTGCGTCTATTTCATGAACGAAAATTTTTTTCGAGTTTTCAGAAATAAAATTAATGAATACAAAAAAATGCGATCGATCAATAAATTCAACATCTATGAAGAATAAACTATGTTTTTAAATTATTATGTGATAAAGGGTAAAAATATTGTTCCAACTTTCCAACTCTATTTTATCAGGAAAATAGTCTGGCAAACAAAAAGTGAGAACATTTTTGTTTTCATGTCCTACGGCATGGGTTCTCAACAGGTTTGCTTGACAGTCCAGATATGATTTCAATGAAAGCTAAAAGGTCCGAAACATTGGACAAATTTAGATTACTTAATCAATTATTTTCATACCTTACGTATCTTTACACGAAAGTCAAAAGTTCTAGTATGCCTGTAGGGTATATCACTGGGGAGAGTCCGAAAATGGCACTGTTTACCAGCAATAAGCTGCTTAAACCAGCAAACATTAGCACGAAAGGAGTGATTGGGAGACGAAGTCATTGATGCACATGTTCAGACAATCTACTCCTAAAATTAACAGTAATGGCACTTGCATGTATATATACATATAAAAATATAAAAATTAGGCTTGCTTTAACTTATAGGTCTAAGGCTGATCTAATGAAAATTGTTTTTTGACGCTATGCAGTGCCCATGGTAGCGTTAAAGTTGCATAAATTTTGTATACAAAGATAGGGAGCGGGGTGAATTTTCCCCCCGACCCCTCTAAAGCCCCACTGTACTACTTGTGCCCTCTATATCCTGGTTAGTATCTAATGGCCTTAAGCTGAATGATGATCAATCTGTGTTTTTATTATTAGGTTCCAAGCACATGTTAGGGAAGGTTGACTATAAATCGTGTCATCTCCATATTGGAAAAACGTGTATCACTCCATCAAAAACAGCTCGTAATTTGGGTGTAATATTTGATCAGGAAATGTCCTTTCGTAGTCACATAACACATGTTCAACAGAGTGTAAGGTACCAATTACGTAATCTAAGTTTCATAAGAAAGTGTTTATCTAAACCTGCGGCTGAGATCTTAATTCATGCTTTAATTTCTTCTCGTTTAGATTTTGCAAATTCATTGTTCTGTAACCTTCCAAAAAAAGATGTCACAAAACTGCAACGACTTCAAAATTCTGCAGCCCGCCTATTAACATTCACTAAGAAATCTGATTCCATATCACCAATTCTCCGTTCTCTCCATTGGTTGCCAGTTGAAAAAAGGATTATTTTTAAAATTATGTTACTCGTACATCATTCAGTTTACTCTCTTTCTTCCCCTGCATACCTGAGCAACTCTGTTTCAAAATACAACCCCACACGAAGTCTTCGCTCCTCATCAGACACACTATTACTTAATACACCCAGAATAAAACATGCTTGGGGGGAACGGGCTTTCTCAGCCATGGGTCCAAAACTGTGGAATAAGCTCCCTCTAAAATTACGTCAACTGTCATCGACAGAAACATTCAAATTACAACTAAAAACCTATTTGTTTCTTTCGTTGTAATTATCGCAATATTTTAATTTACTATGTCTAGGAGAATTCCGAATTTGTTTTTCGGTTTATTGTTTTTTCTTTCTCATGCCTGTTACATGTACTCTTTTCTAAGCGCCATGAGCACCGAAAGGTGGACCTGTGCGCTATACAAGTAGCCACTATTATTATATTATTATTATTATATAGCAAACAATGCCTAATCGGTGCATGTTGGTCCCCCATGATCCTCTTTTTCTTATGTTATTGAGTGCTGATTTGATGAGATAACCACCTGTCAGTGGCCTTGCAGGTAGGTCTAATCCCCCTGGCCAAATTAGTACAGACGGCCTTTAAGGTTAAAAAAATCACAGAGCCTCCTGGGCGGTTCGGATTGACACGCCCCGCGGTACGGACTTTGATAAACCCTGTCCTACTGAATCCAGCCGGGGGTCTCAGTCAATCTGACGAATTTCTGACGAATTTCATCTGCCATTAACTAAAACTTTACTTGCTTAATCCATATTCACTTAAGCAGGCCCTAGGCTATGGACCATTCTTGATGTTAGCATCAAGAATGCCCCCAGTTTAAATTCTTTTAAATTCAAATTTTAAAAAAAAATGGCGTAATTATCGAGCGTTAGCTCTCCCTCTTTAAATTTATTTAACTCAATAAAATACATTTGGATATTTTGATTCATTTTGTACTGGCCATCTGTATTCTAGTCGGCCCGTGTTGTGTTGTGTGTGTTATAGGTAAGAGCCCTGCCCTCCCTCGTTCCTTGTCTCCCTTCTTTCCCTGTCCCTTTCACTCCTTCTATGTTATGTCTATTTGGTTTATGTATTTGTGCGTTCCTTTATCATTTATATACTATTTTTGCAACTATAAGTTATAGGGGGCTGCAATCTACAAGCCCAGCTTTTCAGCAGTCCCCTCCATGACCAACCTGTTTTATATGCCTGGTGTACACTGTGGACCAATTACAAATATATTGTTAAGTTTCATTGTTTTACTATGTACTTTATTTATTTTGTTGGAAATGGAAATAAACGAAATGAAATGAAAATGAAATGAAATATAAATACTGTAAGCATGCGTGACCAAGAAAACGCGTACAAAGAGTTGCTTTTTTGTGTGATTCATTTTACCGTGTCATCAACTTAAATGGTAATCCCTATCGCACTTCAATGTGCTCATGGGGCTACAATAATTATTTTACAATACTTGTGTAGGAGTACACTTTTTTGAAATACCCGTTTAGAGTGTGAATTCTTGAGGAAAAAAACACGCGAAATCCTCATTTAGGGTGTATTTTAGCTTCAGAAGAAATCCTCGTTTAGTGGGTGTCTGGAAAACCTGTGGTCATGTATGCCTACGGTATTTCTACCTGACTGAGTCCCCCCCCCCCCCCCCGGGTACCGAATATAAAGGGAGTTTGATATGTGTCATTGCACAACAGCAATATATTTATCAGATAAAAGACGTAATTTCATGAAGAAAGAGAGAGAAAAAAGTTATATCAATTAAGAGAAAGAGAATAGATAGTGAGATGGTTGGAGACTTACCTCTTTGGAAATTCTCGGCACATAAGTCATCACGATACCCAACGATGCGATGAAATCGCAAAAAGAAAGATGAAAAGTGAACATATTTTTCTGCTTTCGTAACGCAGCGTAACCCAATATGGCAGACATCGAAAGTAAATTCAATACTACCGCTGAAGCAGAAATTGCCAGTGGGAACACTAGCGAGACAGTATCCAGGACACTCATGGTACTATGCTTTTTTGATTATCTCGTGAAAAGTTAGAAATATATTTGTGTATCACTAAATCAGTGAAGTTAAAATGCAGATACGGAAAATTTCGAATAAAAATAATGTTTAGCGGTTTTACCGACCTAAAAGTACTTAACGTCAATTTTTTTGTTAAATGATAACATTCATAATTATGCCCTACTAAACAGCCTCCTTGTACCTTCGCAAAACCTTCCTGAATAAAAGTTGTATGATATATTTTGCACAAAGCTGACGATGATAAGGTTCTAACTAAGTGCTCAGTAGAGAAAATACTAAGAAACATTACGTTATGTAACTGCTCAGCCAACATGAGATTGTGTGTGTGCGTGTGCGTGGTTGCGTTTGCGTTTACGCGCGGGCTTGTGTTTGATTTGCGTAAGGGCCATAGACAAATACAGTAGTGGCGTGTGTTTGTGTGCGTGTGTGCGGGTGTGGGCGTGTGTGAGAGTGTGTCGTGACGAAGTGATGTGATTTTTTCCCACCTCATCTACAACTGTATTCAAGTTGTAGGAGGCGGGACTATTATAATTATAGCTCTAGTTTTGTAGGCATGGCATGAATTATTGCTCACAAATATGATTAATGGTGATTTTCACTGACAAAAAACGACCCCCCCCCCCCAGAAGAGGATGAAGAAGAAGAAGATTAAAAGCCTTATGCGAGCAAGCAAATCTTTAAAAAAATTAGCAGATAGGTGGAATTTTGTCTATTTTGAACAGATTATAGTAAAAAAAAAATTTTTTTGGGGGGGGAGGGTTTTCCGATTATGGTTCGCTTTCTTGAGGTTTAATTTCTACATTGATGGCTTCTTCTATTTCCGTATTATTCTTTTCTTTCGTTTGATAAAGAAATACATGACCGGTACTATATATTTTTTTATTAAACTACAGCTTTTTGTATTTTCCATTTCCTATATAGGCCTACTGTTTATAGTGAGGCACATTAAAATACTTGCATGGATCTACTGGCAGAATGATACCTGGGTTTTTCGTCTCTTGCCCTAATGTCAGCTTTTAAATGACCAAGCGAATTTTAGGCGAGCACATGCAGAAGACAAACTATCCATTGGAGCTCGACGCCACAGCTCATGTATTCTTAATAATTGTAGCATATAATAATAATTGGTGGGTACTGCAAGGTTCTGGAGTCATCAAAATGAAGGCATTTGAAGAGCCACGCTTTTCAGGGAACATTTTTTCTCTAATATTCTTCTACACTTGCATAATACAATGATAACGCTCACAAATTATTGTTTACCTCTCCCCAGAACTCGACCTTCTCTTTGAGGCCTATGTGTCAGCATTATAATGTGTTAGCAAATACGAGAACGCTTTGTTCCGTGAAGTTTATTGAAGCATTAACAGTGACAAAGAAGACGGTTGAAGGGGGTGGTGCGATTTGGTGTGGTTTGGTTTTATTTTCCGTTTAAAAATGGAAATACAAACAAGAATACAATTTACCATTATAAAATACAAATCAAGAATTAAAAACGGCTGGAATGCTCTATTGAGAGCCAATATTAAGATGGCTCTGTTCTTCCTAGAGGTCCAGATTGTTGTTTGTCTTCAGTTCCATTAGAATGAAATGACACAGCGAAGTATGATAGCATCCTTAACTTGTTGGTATTTCTTCAAAAATATACTTTATCAAATCTTATACATTTACTCAAGGTTCCATGTATAGATATAAATGCGACAAAACAGCCGAATTTTATCTTTTCTTAATAGTCACCATACTATTTATTGAATTTGATACATTATTTTTCTTTTATTTGACCGGCATTTGTTGAAATTATCTAAAGCTAATGGCAATTTTTTTAAATAAATTCATGTTCGATATACAAAATATACATTTTTTCTAAATTTCTACCGTAAAAATATCTTATTTTACGAATCAAATAATTATATCGATGAACACTTTGCAATTCTTTTAGTATGGAGGATTCAATTGATTGCGCCAAACTCCCATCACCTTCAGAGTATATATTTCGAATATTAAATAGCACAATAAATATAATCTTTGTGCTGGTCACATGGTACAGGAAACCATGAGTGCCATTAAGAAAAGTAAGTATAATCTCACAAAATTATGTAATTGAACATTACAACACTAGATGTGATTTTCAGAATTCAACATGAAGGTTTATTCTGTTAAAAGAGATGGGAAGAATTCAACTTATATTTCTCAGTAGCACTACTAGCCGTTCGTAGTCAAAAGCTCCTAATCAAAGATATTTTACATAATTATATGATGAATACAATTCAGAAATTCTCTTAGTAAACTTCATGCAAAAAAAAGTAAACTTTACCATTAGTATAAAATTGCAATATTAATATAAAATATAAAATTGCACTCTGAATAAACTAAACGTAAACTCCATTTTCAGCTTTTAAATTACACATGACCATATACAGTATCTACAGCGGCATTCAAAATCGAAGTATCACATTTATGTTCATTTTGCTCGTCATATATTCTTACTAGGTTGTGGGTTGATGATAGTCTTGTTCAATTATTTAGACAACTACAATGTCGTTCTATATCTTATACGCACTGATATGTAATATAATTTACAAGTGAATGTAATGTTCACATTTAATAATATGTACAAGCTTGCAAAGAATCCCAGCACATCTAAGAAAAAGCAATTCACAACACTTATACTTTGGGTCTTCCCAAGGATATGATCAATTTTCTATTCATTTTTTTAGCAAATCAAATAACTACAAGAATAACATGTATCAATGTGACCAATTAACATTATCGAACCGTAAAACTGCTTTGAAAGTGATTATGTTTCATATTTCATTATGCATATCCTTCTTCGATGTTTAATCTGCTGCAAAGCAGGTTTGTAACGATTCATATCTAACGAAGATGTTAAACACTTCAATTTTTAGACGATACATAGAGAACTTGATAATCTTTAATAATAGTGGGCAACTGAGTTTTACTCCACATTGTTACAAATGTTAAAGGACTACATTTGCATAAAATGCAAATATGGTACCAGTCTACAGCCAGGTAATCTTCAAGGCTACTTCCCTCAAAGCATTTATCTCATCTTAGAGCAAAAAGAGTCTGTCTCTCATTTCAAGATCATATAGCTGGGATGCACAAGAACTATGCTGATTCCAAACCCCATTCATTTGTGTACTTTAAATTATTTTAATTAATTGTTATGAAGGCTATCAGGATTTGTCCCGTTTGCATAGATACACCATATTCACAACAATTTTGCTTGAACCACATGTATTTAATGTAGGTCTTGTTTCTGAAATCTTAAAGTAAACAGTGATCTGGTTTTCAAACGAAGCATGGAAAAACCGTAAATTTCATTGGTTTCCTGTCAGACCCAGTTCTTGTGTTTTTTTTTTGCTTAGAATAAGACGTATCATGAACTATCACTGGTATATATTAATTCCAACTGTTCTTTTTTTTAAATAATACCGAAAGTAAGGTCCGCGTGGATATTTTGGTCTTAACTGTGGACAAGATTATATCCAATAAGTAAAAAGGGTCTAAAACCTCCTGACATAGTTTTCTATCTTATCTCGAAAGCAAATTGAAAGATTTTTTTATAAAGACTGTAGGTATTTCAGAGAGACTGCATTTTCCACAAACAAATTATTTGGGGTATATCCAGTTTTTTTTTCAAACAAAAGGGACACACTGTCTTTAATGTGTAGAAGTTTTTCATACGTACACGTATATTAAAACATTACAAACCAAAACGTAATTATTTGTTTTTATGTTTATTCTACTTTAGTTTTCGGTTATACCGTGCGTCCCAGAAAAAACGAAACCGCCAAATGACTTTTTGGTTTCCTCTCTTCAAATTTATTTTAATCACTCATGCGTGAAATATGCATTATATGAGTAGCATCAAATGAAAGAGGAGGATCTAAGTTTTCCAAATATGTGTCATTCATCAATTATAATTGTGATTTAAGTTATGATAAAACAACGATAATTCTCGGTTTCGTTTTTTCTGGGACGCACTGAATAAAATACCAGTAGCACCAGCTTATTTCTCAGTCGATTATAATGATATAACGCAATGATAATTTCTAAATGAAATACAAGTAACATAATATTCATTAATTTCAAATGAGCATTATGTTTAATCACGTGTGTCGTGTGCTGACTATGTATTGGTTCTCACTGAAATCATATTAGAGCAATATTTGAGAAAAATACGATAACAAAAATAAGAAATTCTGGAATTTTTAAATTGCAATCTATCAAACACGAATGGGCAATTCTCTGACGTGTCTTTCTGTTATTTCATTTTCTTAGTTGTAGATGAATTTTAATGTGTATATCTCTTTCGATACAGGGTTTGTGTAGAAATACAATCAAAATTGTACAATGATTATATTGAGAGGGCATGTACGATTACATATTTTATTGAGGGAAAATATTATTTCAATTGGAGAGGATCTCACATGATCCGTCACAGAGTTGCCAATTTGAGTTTCATAACTTCCCTATTCTTATCACATTTCTTTCACCGATCTGTTTCTCTAACTTTTCTGCTCCTATCAAAAACTAACTTCATATTAGGATAGAATTCCCCGAAACAAATCTTTTATGTTTTTACTTGTGGAACATTGAGGTTATCTTCTGATTAACATAAGTAGGTGGGGATGTTGTGCCATCCATCGGTATACTGCTGCTGGGCTCAGGGCTGACATCGTCATACAGAGAATCCTGTTCCAAAATTGAAATGGAAAAAATTATATGAATATACCTATTTAGGCCTATATATTGAAAGGTGGAAATACCCACAAAAGGAGGTGTCAAACATTCTGTCAGAGTGTCAGAACTTAAAATTACAACATTCTACTGGAATCTCACTCAAGGGATTTAATTTACTGAAACAAAATCCTGCATGCATATATTTACGATTTTTCTACATAATGATAATAACAATAATAGTAGCAGTAGTAATCATAATGTTAATAATAATAATAACATTAATGATAATGATAGTAGAATCAATATCAATAATGATAATAATAATAATAACATTAATTAAAATAATAGTAACATCAATGTAGAATAATGCCTTGTCAAGAGTCATTAGTGGCGGGCTTGGGTTCGAACCTTCATCTCTTGGATTTAGATCCAGCCAATGAACCAATATACCAATACACCTCCACATAAATTTAGTACCAAAAAGGGCTGGACCCAAGGTTGTCAGAGAGGACCTGAGCCACGTTATCCGCCTACGTAGCATTATGACATAGGCAATTCCGAGTAGGAGAGACGTGTATGAAAAGCCGAATGCCCAATAAGTCCGATAAACTCAGTTGTTTGCCAATAAACTAAGTTCATCGACCAAAAAACTTAGCTTTTTCGCGATAAGCTTAGCCCTGTTTATCAACAAATAAACTTAGTTTTTCGCAATAAACAGAGTTTTTCGTTCGCCCACAATGCCCAATAATTGCGATAGGCCTAAATTGAGTTTTTCAAATGAAATGCAGAGTTTTAGAGAAACTCTGTTTATCACTTCGATAAACAGGGGTTTTAATTTTTAGAAAATTAGTTTATCAGGAAACTCTGCATATCAATTCAAAAACTAAGTTTGTCCCAATTATTGGGCATTGAAGGCGAATGAAAAACCCTGTTTATCGCAAAAAACTAAGTTTATCTTTTGATAAACACTCTGCTTTTCGGTGATAAACTAAGCTTATCGCGGAAAACCGAGTTTATCACTTGATAATCAGAGCGTTTATCGGACTTATTGGGCTTTGGGCTTGCCACAGACGAGAAGGTATTCATGTCTCACGGGTATGACATTGAAGTATTCAGGTTGGTCTCGGTGCACACCATTCCCTTCATCTTCATCGATTTCCTCGTACACATGATTGACATGAGACCCATCAGGAGAAGGGGGAGATGGGTAAACAGAGGTAGCCGTGCTCTCTGCTGACTGCTGGTGATTGATGTTGGAGCCAGACCCTTCTTGGTGTTTATAAGCTGTATTGTCTACCAGAATGAGGCCGTTGGTGTGTGATGCAACGCTTTCTTGTTTTCTACTTCGATAAACCACCACACAGACGAGGAATGTGATGAGTAGAAAGGCGAGTACGAGACTGGTACTTAGAGCGACAATGAGCACATTGTTTGGTTTATCTATAAGACGAGATTCAAAGACACTATGACATGATATTTTTCGTGTATATGTATTGCCTTTTCCTTACCCATCATCATAGTCCTCATCAGCTACTCACTACCCCACTCAGTATGTTATTATATCCTTACTTATACTTATAAATAGTCGCTATGTCTGAAAATTGATAAGCGAAATAATTAAATTCGAATGATAGCTCATTTCACCAAAATTGTATTATGACTTTTTAGAATTTTACACGAATATCAGAGTCTGGAATTAGAAAAAGATAAATAGACAAAAATATAATTTTCTTGCTATTCCTACAAGTATGAGGACGATTTAGATGAACAAACTGTGCTTACCCGTTTTAGTTCGCAACGTTAAAAAAGTGGTATTATTTTTTTTTTTTTTAAAGCATTTCATTACAAATAAAAGTAATATAAGATAGTCGAATTACAATGAATGTTTTACCTTCCTACTGAAAATGCGAAAACCTTGCACATAGAAATATTGCCTAAAAACATATCATAATTGTGTACATGTACATTCAACATGCCGCAAAATATACCTGTAGAAATAAAACCCGGCTTAATCTGAAAACGTCAATCTGATAGGTTTTGTACGGTATAGTACATTAGCATTTTGGGAGATACTGATTATGTTTCTAATTATGTTCCCGAGAACTATATGTATATTCCTGGGAGGACATGTTATGTACTTTCTTGTAGCTACTTAACATAATAGCAAAGACTTTCACGAAATCAATTTAAAGGCAAATTCAATAAGTTATCGTATTTTCATTGGACTCATGTTCAGATTACGTAATGACCGTAAGTCATGGTCGCACATTTCGATAGGTAACGCTAATACTAGACTACTGAAGTTGCCTTAGACTGATTTCTTGAAAGGTTTTGGGATCATATTAATCGATTAAACATCACATTCATCAAGTTATCATGATGATATTTGCATACTTGTACAAGATCATCAAACATTAATTTTTGGACCATGCAACAAGTTAAACAAAGTCTAGAATAGTTTGTCATTGTCCTTACCACTGCGAGCTGTAGATGTGGATGTTGATGTTTCCTGCGTAGATGAGACATGTGTCGTGGCATCTAAAATAATATGTGAAACAATCTATTTCAGAATATTTATAAAATAGTCAGAAGATCTTCTTTTCTATCTCCATTACAATTACACAGTGCACATACAAATTCACGCACACACCCAGCTCCCTCACAAACGCACACACACACACCCACATCATTGACCTTACGAACTTCGTATACAAAATGGGCAAGAGGTGACTCCAATAGTTCTATTTGCTGAGGGGCGCAGCCCCGTCGCAAATGGTATTGTTGGAGTCACCGAGGCTCATAGTTATACAAATCAAAACATTATTTTAAAATAAAAACTAAAATTGTAAAATTTGACAATTTTGATAACAATTTAAGTAAATTCGCCAAGCCGTAAATAGTTCTTTTAGTCGAGGTACTTTTTACGGCTTGGGAAAATAGTGTGAATATTTCTGATCATGTGACACACTTTTAACTAATCAAAAGCCAATCAATTGTTGGTGAAAGATATGATATGAATTATATACTTATGTTAAGATAACTAATTCGGTTTTGACATGTTGTAGTATGTTCAATAAATTACTGCCCCCATGATTGTTAGTCCTTGATGATATAAGGTTTATAAGTATTCGAATCAGGTCCATAATGATGTTACATGTTACATTAATGATGCCACGTGTTACTTGAAAAACATATCAGCACCAAATGCAGATATACTATCTTGCTAAAAATTAAAATACATCACGGACTTGTTATCAACAAAATGAAATGACTACAATCACACCATATCACATTGTTTGGACTTTACACTAAATTACGTACAGAAATGTCGTTATACCGTATAAAGAATATAATATAGAGATATTGAATGGTCTCATGTGAATGTGATATTTCGTACCTGTTTTGTCTGGTGTAGATGCACTTGGGGTTGTAATCTTTGTAATGTCTGCTCAAAATAAAAGAAACCATTTATGATAAAGCATATCGATAGCAAGGGCGGATATTGGATTTGTGAAAACGAGGGGCACAAAATTCCTGAAGATTTTCTGACATGTAAATGGGGATACATTCTTGGAGTGGTATACAATATAGTATGTCCAAAATATGATCGAAACAAAATGTTACATTCAATATTTTCAAGTAATCCAATATAGGCTATTTAAGAGTCATCTTCCATCTACTAGTGTAATCATCATAACTGAGACATAAGAAATAAACGTTTTAAAAACCTGTATGAGATTAGTTCAAAATCCAAGTAAAAAATTGTAACTTCAAATTATGGCTATTGCATCTAATTATTAGAGCTTTTAAAAACGTTCTATTGAAGGTATTTACATTTCATCATGCATTATTTTCCTACCTGTAGTGGAACTCTGCGATGATGTTTGAGGGCTTGACCCATCCGTTGTAATTACTGTTAATAAAATAACAATACCAGTCTGGTACAATGTTTTGTGTATCTTACTTATTCACGGACTTTGGCCAGCGTACCTCAAATAATAAAGTATAGCTATGTAACAGGTCAGAATTGAACTGTTTTATAGTGAAAAATATATATCTATTTCTAATCAATATCTCCTCAGGAGGAAAGTAAGAAGTTTATATGTTTACAAACTTTGTACTTCAAAGCAGTGTGACTCACACATATTCTGAGTAGAAGCTATCAATTTGGCCAAAACATGACATTCCACAGCTATGAGAGAGTTAATGATGTATGGTCACTTGGTCAAAGGTTGGTATAACTCGACCCCCCCCCCCCCTTCCAGAACACTTGTGATAACTTAGCCAAACAAACCCCAGATTGTAAACATCAGATAGGAACCAAACTTCCAAAACAAAAGACTTCCTGTCTCCCTCCCAATAACAAGACCCTTTCCCAGAACAGGTTACGTGTGGTAGCTAGATCACCACGAGAGTGTAACTGTTATAAAGGAAGGCAGAGGTATTTGTGAGGTTCACTCCTGTACTGCACCCCATCCATGGGGCAGGCAGGGAGGTCGACTCTGCAAGCTTTTGGTGTAACATTAGGTAAGAAGATTATTCTTTTGTTAAGTTGGATAATTATTGAGATAATTAGTACTTTTAGATGTATTTTGATGTTAGTTAATAACCTTGGTATCGTTTTTAACGATATAGTTTGTGTTGAATTAGTATGCATTATGTAAGGTGTGGCATATTATTTGTTTAATCATCAGTATAGGTTGATTTCGTTAGTGAGTTAAGCACTAGGTTAAGATTTGGTAATAGTAATTTGGGATGATTTGAATATTACTGTTATATGTTATATTACTTGTAATCTTTAAGAGTTTTAGTTATATAATGTGTTGTTGAGGTTAACTTTGGATAATTGTATTTTGCAAGACAGTTGTAATATCAAGTAATGTTTTAAGAGTTAACAGTTAGCGGATATAGTCTGAACCTTCTTCAGTTTTCTGTTGTATATCTGTAGAGTATAATTCACAATGATTTGTATTAATTATTATTCCTCTAGGTATTGACAATCAAGATGTAAGAAGCGGGTACAATGAGAGGAAACAGTCCTCTAGGCCAGATTGCTAGGGTGAGTGGGTTATCATATTCAATGTATAAACCACTAATTTAATGTAGTTTTAATTGGGAATTATGTTTGATTGTTTGACAAAGTTCACTTGATGGTTGTATTAATTTATTTGTTGGGAGAGTTATCCATTGCGATGGAAGAACTTTATTGATTAGATGCTTGTTATTTTCATGCGATATTGATTAAGTTTTAATGAATGTAATATAAACAACATGTTTATCATTTATTATCATGAGTCGGCTTGACGTCATATTGTTGGAATTCGTATCTTAGAGTCATTAACAAATATTATGTTTATCGCTATTATGTGTGTTTTTCAAACATGTCCTCATTTTTATTTAATTGTTTTAACTTTGTTTATTTGTCCAGGCTTTAGCTTACTTTAGCTTTGTTCACTTTGCACCTGAAATAAAAAGAACCGCAACACAACGAATGGTGTGATGTGTCGTAATTCTCTACCAGTTTCCGCGTGTGATCGGCGTGTTACAGCTATATCAGTATGAATAAATATATAACCATTAAATTAAAGCTGATTGTCGTCATGAACGGACGTGCCTAACGATTCGCTCCGCGCTCACAACTTCGCTGAAGTATATACAACAGCAATGGAACTATATCACCCATAGGAATTTTGCCTACTTTTGAGTACTTTGGGAGATCGTTGAACTACCTGTGTTGGTTTTACTTATACTACGTGAACTCTTTTCGTGAAATATAAGGAAGTTATTACCCGGAAACGCGTCAAGATGCCGAGAGGCGCGAAACTTCAAACCGAGGATATCGCAAGAGATATACGCGGAGAAGTCAAGAAAGTACTGGAGGACAACAACGATATTCTAGACTCTCTTGTATCAAAGGTAAAGCTGACACTTATTGAAGAACTAACATCTGTCATTACTGAAAAAGTTGCTGAAAGCATTCGTGAAAGTTTTGAATTTGAGCTTTCCGAGAGAGATAGCAAAATCAGTGAATTGGAAAGAAAATTTGCCAGACTGAAGGAGGAACACGAAGAGGCTGAGCAATACTCAAGAAGAAATTGCCTGATTGTTCATGGTCTGGATGAGAGAGAAAATGAGAAGACAGATGAAATGATTAACAAAGTGTGTGAGGAGAAATTGGACATAAACCTAACAAGAGGAGACATCAATAGATCGCACAGATTAGGATCGAAAAATGGAGGATCAACCAGAGGGATCATTGTTCGATTCACCAACTACACGGCTCGTAACAAGGTCTACCAGGCAAGAAGGAAACTCAGAGGTTTGGAAGGGACGCCCATTTTCATACAAGAGAATTTGACGAAAGAGCGAGGAAGACTCTTTCGGGAGATAAAGTCAAAACATAAGGAAAAATTGAAAGCGATTTGGACTCAAGATGGCCGAATCATAGTTTTGACCACTGATGGACGCCGTGTGATTCTTACACAGATGACCGATATCAGCAAACTAACGTCGTCTTCATAAGCATGATCAGTCGATGGTTAGTTATTATCGTGTGTATTGTACCTGGAATTTTATTTGCATAGAAACTGGAAGTAGCAACTATTCCATCTCGTTAAGCGTCTTTTTGAACATGCTCAGTCGATGGTTAGCTGGGGAGTCATTATTATCGCGTGTATTGTACCTAGAATTTTATTTGCATAGAAAGTGGAAGTAGCAACTAATCCATCTCGTTAAGCGTCTTACTGCACATGAACGCTGAACGCTTCGCTGAAACTTCTTTATGTTGGAAGCACTGGACTGGCCATGCATCGAGTTGCGTTGGTGGCTGTTCTCTCTACACTTTGTTTAAAGTTAAGCCATCGTGCTTAGACTCTTTCTTTAGTATGACTTTCCGTTTATATATATATATTGTTAAATCATTGTTGGTATCAGCTTATTCCAATACAATTACATTTTGTTGGCAATCCACTTTATCCCTCAGGACTATATGTTAAATAATTGTCTCGCACTGCCTCACGGTTATATTGGGAGCATGTGATTGTATTCGATGAAGACTTGCAGAGCAATTCCTGGCCTATAATTATCTTTTCTACGCCCAGCTTTAAAACCTTAATTCTCTTCGGGTGCTTAATCAATTGTGCGTTTTGTTTAATGTTGGTTAAACTTCATGCGTCATGTTGTGGTGTGCACAAAGCTTCTTATATACGTATCTTACATAATTAAGTTTTGTTTAGTAGTATTTTAGTGTATTTTGTATACTTTTTTAAAAACTTTTGTTTTTTTGTTTTCGTTTTTTTGTTGTTGAAATGGTACAACAATTTCCATGCGTTCGCTGTAGTAAATGTGTTAAAGCAAATCAGAAAGCACTTCTCTGTACTTCTTGCCGAAACTGGGTACACATATCATGTTCAGAAATCTCTGTAAAGAGTTACGATGACCCTAATGAGCATTTTATAAATTGGGAGTGTTCAAGATGTCTTTTAAACCATCTTCCAAATTATATTGTGAATAATTCAGAGTCCGACGTCGACGATTCTAATAACATAGATCCCTCATGTAAATCTGGTGAAAACATATCTTTAAAATATGATCAACTTTCTAGTAAAGGGATTAAATTTGTCCACCTGAATATTGTAAGTCTTTTGAATAATCATGAAGAAATCAAGCAAATCATGTTTGAAAATGAAATACAAGTTCTTGCTCTGAATGAGACTAGATTAGACAGCTCTATTGCAGACAGTGAAATGTACATACCCCATTATTCATTACTTCGAAAAGATAGGGATAGAAATGGGGGTGGAGTGGCCATTTATGTCCATGAGTCTATTCATAGCAACTTAGTTAGTCATGATTCTCTTGAACGTTTAGAAGCATTGTGCATAAAAGTTTGTTTGAAGAACACGAAGCCAATTATTTTTGTAAACTGGTATAGACCACCAAATTCAAAAGTCGAGGTTTTTAATCACTATGAGGACTTTTTGGTTTTTGCAAATGGTCTCAATGGGCAACTCATTATTATGGGTGACATTAACTGTGATATCACGAAAAAACCTTTTGAAGGAAATACGAAAGTCTATAATCAAATAAATGATATATATTGTTTGAAACAGGTAAATGATACATTGTATACAAGAGTAACCGATAGATCCTGCACACTTGTTGACCATATCTTAACGGATTATCCCGATAAGGTGAAATCGTTTGGTGTTATTAAAAATGGTATGAGTGACCATTACATCAGTTACTTGGTGTGGAAATGTAAACATACTTCCCAAAGTGAAACATTTGTATCGTTCAGAAAGTCGAGAAATGTAGATTTAGAAGCTTTCAGGTCTGATTTGCGTAATCAAAACTGGAAGAAAGTAAAAGAGTTTAGTGATATAAATGATGCAGTTAGTGAATGGGAAAAGTTGCTGTTAGAAGTAGTTAACAAACATATACCATTAAAGACAAGACGAGTGAGAAAAAAACCCTCCCCATGGATGAATAATGAAATACTTACTTTAATGAAAAAGAGAGATAAAGCAAAACTGAAAGCCAAAAAGAGAAACAGTGATGACTTATGGAAACTGTACAAACGCATGAAAAATAAAGTTACCACCGAGATAAGAAAATCCAAACGTAAACACATATGTGATAAACTGTCTGAAGTCACCAATAGAAATGAATCTTGGACAACACTCAAAATTTTAATGGGTAATTGTAATTCTTCTAACAGCACTTTTCCAAAAAAAAATTCAAGTGTAATAGCGAATGAGTTTAATAACCACTTTGCAGATATAGCGACAAATGTATGCACAAATAACACAAGGGCTAATAACCGGCTTTATGCCCATGGTGAAAAGGTTTCTGACAGAAAATTTAAATTTGTTAATGTATCTCAATATTATGTCTTGAAACAAGTAATGTCAATGAAAACAAAAAAGTCCGTCGGGTTAGACGAAATTTCTATGTATATTCTTAAAGAGTCAATATCTGAAATGATTGAATCTTTTACCTTTTTAATCAACAAATCTTTATCGGAAGGGGTTGTGCCTGACAAATGGAAAGTCGCAAAAGTAATACCAATACACAAGAAAGGAGATAAACTTGATTTCAATAATTATAGGCCGATCTCACTGTTGCCTTGCGCCTCTAAAGTTATGGAAAGAGTCGTTCAGCGACAATTGCTTGATTATTTAAAGTGTCATTCCTTGCTCTCCCAAAATCAGTCAGGTTTTCGACCAAAACACTCCACCGTGACAGCACTAGCCGCAGTCACAGATGATTGGTTTTACTCTATCGATAAAGGTAATTACGTTGGAACAATTTTCGTAGACTTGCAAAAAGCATTTGATATGGCTGATCACCTAATCCTTGTATCTAAACTTGAATCTATGGGTGTAATTGGTGTAGAATTACAATGGTTCAAACACTATTTATCAAACAGAAGAATAAGAACTTCCGAAGTAAATAATGTCCTTTCTGATGAAAGATTAACTACGAAAGGTGTGCCGCAAGGTTCTTTGCTGGGGCCCCTGTTGTTCATTATTTTTATAAATGACATCAATTCTGCTTTCAACACCTGCAAGGTCCATTTTTATGCAGATGATACAGTCATTTATTATTCACATAAAAATCCAAAAGTGGTGGAAACTGTTTTAAATAAAGAAATTAATAGCCTTGATGCGTGGATGAATAAAAACAACTTAAAGGTCAATTACGACAAAACTGTATGCATGTTACTAGGAACACATAACATGCTTAAAAAACAACCGCTTTTGAATATCAAAATCAAAGAACAACAGTTGTCCCAAGTAAAGAGCTTTAAATATCTCGGTGTACATGTGGATGAAAAATTAAAATGGGATGTTCACATTAAACAGACGTGTAACAAACTAAGTAAAATGGTTAGTTATTTATGTAGACTAAGACAATTTGTGAATATGTCTGAATTGAAATTAATCTATAATTCCATCATATTACCGCACTTTGATTACGGGGATGTAGTATGGCAATCTGCCTGCAGTAACAGTTTAATACAACTCCAAAAAATTCAAAATAGGGCCGGTAGAATCATACTTAAAGTTAACCCTTATTCGCATACTTCTACCAGTCAAATTCATAGCTGTCTTGGTTGGCAAATGATACGTGAAAGGCAACAAATCCATTTATTACTCCTAACTTACAAAACATTACATAACATGACCCGCAGCAACAATTATCGTTGCAGCTGAATATGGGCAACCAGCCGTATATTTGTATTTGTATATGATTATTTTTTATACGGAAATAAAAACAACAACAACAACAAATTCGCAAATCATGTGAATTATAAAATAAATTGTGTAATGCAAGTTGTGAAAAAGAGTAAAGTGGAGGATCATTCTCACATGTTTTATTCCCCAAGCAACATGAATACCGCTTTTTCCAGGCTCTCTTATGTTGCCTTGATCCATTTTTGTCTCTCCAAGAATTGTTTAAACATTTTATATTCATATTCCTATAATTTGAACAGGCCTACAATACGCAGATTAATAAAAGGGGCGACACCATGTCATCTTTAAGGGGGAAATGTCTCAAAAATCTGACAGGCAAAGAATATAGTTCTTAATTTCTGAGTGTTCTGTGTAACAAAATAGGGGCAGCCGAGGGGATTACCCCCCCCCCCCCCCCTGTACTACAGTATTGAATAGGCCTACATAGGTTACGGTCTTAACAAAAGGGAAATAAAAATGTGAGATTCTACGATTTTAGCAAAGATCTCCAATGTAACCGGTAGGACAGATGCATCAGAATTATTCCATATCATCATAGCAAGTTCCTCCATTATTACATGGTGAATTAGCACATTCATTGTTCACTGAAAAAGAATGAAATATAATAATTTCGTTGTAAAAGAATGATAGAAGAAGACTGTGTGGGGTATTACAAAAAATAGTGCTCACTTTTAGTGCTCCCCCCCCCCCCCCCCATATGGAAACGTTTGCTTGTATTTGTCTCATAAAAGAATTTGATCACGAACTGACTCCCGCACGGTGTTGAGTGCTCAGGGGTCATAGGCCACTGGCTTCATCAGGCAGGTAGTTCCATTATGTGAATGGGTAAATTAACTATTACAAAAAGAGGGGACACATTACATTGTACAATAGGGACACACATTGTTTTTATTGTGCAGAACATACTCTTTTATTGACTTACTTATTGCATGGAACTATAAAACCAAAATGCATTTTGTATTCTAACAATTGGAGTACAAAGAATAATAACAGGTGAATGAAATGCATAAACAGCACAAACGCCTGGGGAGGAAGCATTCATAAATTTGAATACATATAGTTGATAAACGACTCCGATGAAACTATAAAACCAAAATGAAATTTGCGTTCTGGCAATTGGAGTACAAAGCATGATAGTAGGTGAATGAAATGCTTCAACAGCAACACAAACACCTGGGAAGCTAGGAAGCATCCATAAATTTGAATAATTTAGTTGATAAACGACTCCGCATGTGGACGTTTGTTGGAGCAGAAAGCAGTGGATTCTTAACAACACGAACCCATTTAACAGAATGTCGGAACGTTAATTAAATTTGGCGCGGTTGAAAAATGCATCTTTCTACCCTGCGACTTTAATGGTACGATCCAGTAAATTAAAACAGTAAAATGGGTCTTATTTTAAAATTACTCATTAAACAAAACCCAAAACTTCAGTGATATCAGAAAAAATATGTTATATCTTACTAATAATTAAAAAAAGATGTATAAACATTGTGAAAGTGTCGCATTTTACGATAAAAGATACCGATTTAGCGAATATGACGTCATTAGTGCGCTTGCATCAGGGAATTCAAGGTCAAAATGTCAATTCAGACGCTGATAAGTTATTGGTCGAGCCTTTTTGTTTCCTTTATTCCGACAAAATTATACAATCAATCAAAATAAGTTTGATACCAGAAGAAAGCTAACGATTAGTATTTTCATTAACCGCTTGCCCCAAAGTCTCTTGACCACAGTGAAACGAGTGAGAGCTTGCGAGAGCGGCCAAAGTGTGATTGAAACTCGCTATTTGCTCTTCTCCAACGCAAAAAGAGACGACATTGTGCTGGATAAATGTATTTTTTCCGACAAAAGTACAGAAAATTTGCATAATATGGTCTTTTTATATTATACTTTATGAAATGTTACCCGAGTGACTTCCGGGCGCCCCAATGCTGGAAAGAAACGCACATTTTAGAAAACTTCACTTTTTCATGGAAAAATGCATTTTGTTCTATGCACGCAAGTCAGATTGAGCGGATGATACAACGTTTCCATATGCCCCCCCCCCCCCCCCCCACTTATCTGAATAGTTTCTCACGAGTTGGGCCCATCCATCGTCGCCGGTTGGACTGGTACCTGGGTAGGAGAACCGGATAAATGGGCTAACTGTACGTGAAATCGTTGTTCATCTAATGATACTATGATTCTATCGGCTTTTACCTAACGGTCGGGTCGCGGCGCTAGTCGTCATGATGGTTGTATCAGGGGACAAATTAAAAACGGTTCCCTTGCTGAATGATTTCCCCAATTCCAGGCCTTCAGATACTCATGTAAAGAGTTCAAGCGAAAAAGAACTAATGAAGTCTAACAGTTGCGAGAAGTTGGAGCCTTTTCTTCAACTAGATACTATTCTAATACAAAAATAAAAAAAATAAAAATAAAAAAATAAATAAAAAAACAATCAAATCAAATCAAATCATATAACATAGTAGGTAATAGTGCTATCCATTCACTTTCGTTCTGATAAGAATATCCCCGGTCGTTTTTTTATAGCGGAATATAGCGGAAGAAAACTTCTAAAAACAATAAACGAAGTGACTACAAACAAATGAATTAGGCGTTTACAGATAATTTGAATTATAGATATTAATATAGTTAAAGTAACGTAATTACTAATAGGTCGTTTTTACTTGACTTCACCTTTGACGAAGTTTCTCCGTAATAAGCGATCTTAAATGTTTGAATATTCCATATTCACCAGCACAGAATTTTTTGTTACCAAAATAGTCAGAATAGTGACCAAAGTCAATTACGATTATGTTGATGCAATAGCCATCATTTTTATTAAAATTTGACCCACGATTTTTTTTTAAGGGGGGGGGGGGGGCTTGGGGTAGTTTAAGTAGTTAAAGTAACAATAATATAAAGAACGATATTAATAGTAATAATAATAACAATACTAGTAATGACGAGAAATTTGGTGGTCTGCTATCAAATCTGGTTGACATTGATCTTGTTGAGAACTGTCGCAGCTACAACAAATCAAAATTTGGAAGAAAATCGATCAATATTTACAGAGTTACAATCCATTTTCCATTAATATGCTGACGACATAACATGCAACTTCGTGTTTTGAGTTCCAAGCCCATTACACTTATACTAGCTGTTTGCGCCCGTTAAACGGGCGCTCTTTGCTGTGGCAGCCATTTTGCGTTTGTCTCGGCCACACATCCATGGGGCGCTGCTACAGGAGCTAGTACGCGAAAAAAATATGAACATGTTTGATTGTTTGCGTCCATCTTGCGTACCCCTTTGAGTCCCTCAGGGTATAGTAATGTAGGCCAGCGTACGCTCAGCGTAGTTGGTACGCAACTCTACAACCCTACACTAATTAGTGACGTGCCAGTGTCACAAATAAGGTACTTAAGATATGCCCATCGGTTCGGCCCCTTTAACCCCGTGGACCCCACGCCTACACTCAACTCGCTTAGATCTACCTGACCCCCCCCCCCCCCGTCCCCCCACAACCCGTGGACCCCACGCCTACACTAAACTCGCTTCGATCTACCTGATCCCCCCCCCCCCCCACAACCCGTGGACCCCACGCCTACACTCAACTCGCTTCGATCTACCAGACCCCTCCGTTTGAAAAACGTCTCTTTGGGCCTGCATGTAACATGTAAGATGCAGATTTTTTTTCTGTCTCCTCCCCCCCCCCTCAACGATTGTATGGCACTTCGGCCTGCACGCTGTTGTGTTAACGTGTAGGCCTACTTCAATGAATGGATAGACATAAATAGTCTCACGGATGGATAGATATAATATTGGCATGTTTGGCCCTCCATAGTCTCTTCGACTCTGAATAGCTCACTCACTCACTCACTCAGTTGAGCAGCCCAGCGCAGCTGGAGTGCACAACATACTGTATGCGTACGGCAGAGCTCTTGCAACTGAACGATATTTTTCTCTGATTTTCTTGTGAAAACTTTCCTTTAATAAATTAAAATCAAAATTTAGTGAACATGGCCAGAATAATAACAAAATAAGCTTTGATTTTATACCTCCTATACTATATAAAAATCGCGGCAATAATAATGGAAATAGGGGGAAATAGGTCTCCAAGTTTGGACGTGGACGGGATAATTGATTTCATCATGAAATAATTAAGCTAATGAATATCAAATAAAGACTTAACTCATTTAAATTTTATTTATTACATTTTAATTAAAATTTTAAAAATGGTAAAGTTTACAAAATCTAAAATATATAAAACAAACACAGGGAAGGAAAAAAACAAACTTTTGTCGGGGGCGGGATACGAACCCGTGCGTGCAAAAGCTGCCTGCGAATTGAACTCAACCGGCGCATCAGACCACTTGGCCATTTTAACTTCATGCTAAGGTATGAAATCCGTACCGCCCAAATAGGACATGCGGACGCATCGACGACCTCGACGACGACCGGGACGTCGCACCGCGCGGGGACGTGGCCCAAGCTCGAGATTGAGACGCCGTCCCTCCGCCCGGCAGGGACCGGGGGCGGGCGGGAGGGGAGATTTGGAACGCCAAAAATTGAGCCGAAGGACCCCCCTCGACGCCTTAGAGTATTATTATACAGATATTTCAATTCTTGCTTCTCCATGGTAAACATGGTAGGGGTGAAATAAGAATACAAGGGCAATGGGCAAAGCAATGGAAAATTAAGGATCATTACAATAATAGAGGGAGAACTAGAACTAGAGGCTGGAAAAGGAGAGGATAAGAGAGAAGGAAAAAAAGAATGGCAAAGGCAGAGGCCGGGATACAGAGCAAGAGAATAAGGGGGAGACAAGGCAAGAGAGGTAGAATGAGGCAAGGCAAGAGAGGGAGAGGGAAACGGAGAGAGGGATAGGGTGAACGTGTAGAGAGAGGGAGAGAGAGAGAGAGGGGGGAGAGAAAAAGAGAACGTGAGATGCAAAGACAGGCCTAGAGAAAGAAAGGGCAGAACAAGAGAGAAGAAGGGAAACAGAACAAGAGAAAGGAGAGAGAGAGATGCAATTGAGAACGATGTCTTCAATATTTCTAACATAAATAATCTCTTTAATTACGATCATGAAAGTGTACCCATGATGATAACATGATAATGTTCATGAATACGATAATGACGATATTAAGGGTTGTTTTACAATCAGGGTACACAATGACAAAATCTCACTTTGATGGCCCTTAAAAAAAACAATCCACAGCCAAGGAAAATCTTCCTTGCTCAACTATTTTGCACTGGTAGATAAACCTACAACAGCGAAGAAATTGTTTGAAACATGCAACTACTTTTCAAAATATGTAATTATATGCCATTTTTTCACATTTTTGATGTCTTATTTCATTTCTTGCAAAGTTAGAACATGTGCATGTCTGACAAACGTACCCCAAAAACATTATCAACTATCATAAGTAACTTTTCCTACGAGTCTATGTAAGATCTGAATTGGGTGTAATATTTTGGCAAATCTACAAATTTCGACTTTGCACCAAAAATGAGGTGCAAAATTGGTCAAAAAATGTCCTCTCCGAAACCAGCGTTATAATTTAAAGTAAGACCGCACTCAATTAGTTATTTTTTCCTCTTTGAAAAGAGCCACTAATATCCTACCAAATTATGATATTAACTTTTCCCATACTTACTCAGTTTTGGGCAAATGCGCGTTTCAAATTTGTTTGTCAGGGGTGTGTCAAAAAGTGTCCTCTCCGAAAAAGTGACATTTTTTATCAGCACTCCTTCAAGAAGAGCCACATTTTGAAACCAACTTATGTTATTAGTAGACCTAACATTGTTTAATCATGTGAAATAGATAATGTTTAGTTTGTTTAATATTCACACTGATTTTGAAGGTGTCAAACAAAATGTCCTCTCCGACCAATAATCAGAAGATGGATAAATGACTGTAATAACAGTCTACAAAGTGCATGGATTTACAAAAACTAGCCTAATTTTAATTCAGCATGAGGTGGGTATTACAATCTAACATCTTCCCGTTATTTGATGGGAGGTTTTTAATTCTATCCATTCACAACCTACTTTCACCCCCTATAGTTCCATGATGTAATGTATATCTGGAAGAATTAAGACTTTCCATCCATTTAATTGCATTTATTATGTGTGTTTATACCTTTTCACGTTACCAGTAGTGTTAATCAACTATACAATGATGTAATGATACTATGATTACCATCTATATATACATAGTCTCTTTGGTTTCGGAGAGGACAGTAGTTTTTTTGTCATATTTACATACTTATTATTCAGGTTAATCACATAGAACAAGTGGATGATTTTTTGCTATTATACTATTGGGTGTAGGGATGCTTTGTCCTAGTCCATAAACATTTCTGGTGGAAGAGATTTCGTGGTGGAAGAGATCCATACATCAAATGAAGATGTGATGAAACCTGGTCCACTTTACATCATCAAGTTCATGAATAATAATCTATATAAGTAATACGCTAAGGCTCCGCGGGGGCGCGACGACTCCGCGAGCCTTTGTATTCTATTGTTTTTTTAATGAGATCGCCGACCGAAGTTGGCGCAGCTATCTCCTCCTGAACCCTCCCCTCGGGGTACCCGTGCCCGGTGCCATCGTCCGCGGGAGAGTCTACTCTGTGGAATTGGCTATACTCCGCCCGAGATCCTCCTCCGTGTCGACGTCCAGGGCGAAAACAGACGCGATATGCATAATGCAGGATTTACGTGACGACAGAGATACCTCATGCATATTCAACATTACATCCGTATCAAAGAGACACACGACAGACGACGAGCAACTCACATTATGTTGCGTATTAAATGCTCTATGCAAAGGGCGGGATTACCCCCCGAGTAAGCCATCTTGCTATAGGGTGTGCTTTGTACTAGCTGCACAAGCCAGAGAGATACACGGGGCTAATTCCTGTCGACTTAGAGATCTATTTCCATCATGATTGCCGCGATTTGTGTATAGTTTTCGTGAATGGAGGTATGAAATCAAAGCTTATTTTGTGATTATTACGGCCATGCTTACTGAATTTTGATTATTATTTTCTAAAGGAAATTTTTCACAAGAAAACCATTGGACTGACAGCTCAGTCGCAAGCTGCCTTCAGTCAACATACATACAGTACACACGGTGCAGCTGCGCTGTGTCGGCCGTGCCGAGACTTTGGCTGAGTGAGGGGAGTATGGGGGGCCAAGCAGGGCAATATTCGTACAACTATACAATTACACATGTACGTCTATCCATCCATCGAAGAACCCGTCAACACAACATTCTTCCATGTTACATGCGGGCTCCAAGAAAACGTTCTTCAAAGTGGGGGGGGGGGGGATCAGATCGCAGCGAGTTGAATGTAATGTAGGCAGGGGCGTAAATCCCGGGGGGGATGGGGGGCTGCATCCCCCCCTGGCTTGAAGTAGGGGGATGGCCTGTTCAATCATCCCCCCCCCCCGATATTACAAACAAAAAGAGAGAAAAAAAGGAAGAAAAATAGAAGGAAAAAAATGTGATTGTTTTAATTTCAGCATAATGCATGAGAAATGAGTTATTTGTTTATGTATGTATAACTGTATAGCCTACACGTATACAGTATGTCACTATCATTAAGAATAGTTCCGCGACGTGCGCGGACAAGCACTTCATAAACTTCAGAATAATTTTTCGTTATTTTGCAAGGTATTATTATAGCCCAGACGTAAAGTGCGCCAGCGCGCGAGCGCTTAAAAGTGCAATCATGTACAGTAGATGCCCGGCCACCCTCTTTTTAAAGAAATTAAGAGTCGAGAATGGTACAACGAATCGACTTCTTTCTCTAATTATTTAATGAAACGTTAAAGCTTCCGCGCTTCGCGCAGGAGGGGGTAAGGGAAAATTGAATTCAGATGAGGATTAAAAGTCGAGAACGTTACAACGAATCGTCTTCTTTCCCTAATGATTGAATGAAACGTAAAAGCTTCCGCGCTTCGCGCGGGAGGAGAGGGGGTGAACTGAATTCAGACGAGGATTAAGAGTCTTGAACGGTACAACGAATCGTCTTCTTTCTCCAATGATTTTATGAAACGTAAAAGCTTCCGCGCTTCGCGCAGGAGGGGGAAGGGAAAAACTGAATTCAGATGAGGATTAAAAGTCTAGAACGGTACAACGAGTCGTCTTCCGTTTTCTTTCTCTAATGATTGAATGAAACGTAAAAGCTTCCGCGCTTCGCGCGGGAGGGGAGGGGGGGGGGGGACTGAATTCAGACGAGGATTAAGAGTCGAGAACAGTACAACGAATCGTCTTCTTTCCCTAATGATTAAATAAAACGTAAAAGCTTCCGCGCTTCGTGCGGGGGGGGGGGAAACTGAATTCAGACGAGGATTAAGAGTCAAGAGTGAACTGAATCAGACAATTTCTTCGTCTTCTTTCTCTAATGATTTAATGAAACGTAAAAGCTTCCGCACGGGAGGGGGGGACTGAATTCAGACGAGGATTAAGAGTCAAGAACGGAACAACGAATCGTCTTCTTTCTCTAATGATTTAATGAAACGTAAAAGCTTCCGCGCTCTGCGCGGGAGGGGGGGGGGGACTGAATTCAGACGAGGATTAAGAGTCGAGAACGGTACAACGAATCGTCTTCTTTCTCTAATGATTTAATAAAACGTAAAAGCTTCCGCGCTCCGCGCGGGAGGGGTGGGAACTGAATTCAGACGAGGATTATTTTCGAGAACGGTACAACGAATCGTCTTCTTTCTCTAATATTGTTTGTTGTTTGTTCGTTTGTGTGTGTGCGGGTATGTGTGTGTGTTTGTGTTTGTGTGTGTGTGTGCGTGTGTGTGCGTGTGTGTGTGTGTTGTGTGTTTGTGAGTGCGCGGTCGCGCGCTCGCGTAAATTAGTGTGGGCGTGTGCTCGTGCTAGTATGTGATGGCTATCGCCGATCATCCCCCCCCCCCCACTCCTCGGTACGGATGTACGCCCCTGAATATAGGCGCGGGGTCCACGGGTTTCAAGGGGCCATTAACCCCTGAAAGCTCGAGGGTTTTAGACATTTAATTAAGGTCAGATGAGCATATTTTTAATACTTTATTTGTGACACTGGCAGGTCTCTAATTGGCGTAGGGTCAATACGTAGAGTTGTGTAGTATTGCGTACCAACTACGCTGGCCTACGTTACTATATGTGAATGACGGAAAGGGGTACGCAAGATAAACGATAACAATTTGACATGTTAAACTTTTTTCGCATACTTTTGGCGTAGAAACTTGACGCAGAAAGTACGCCTTTTTACGCAACAGTACGCTACCCTACGCCAGATCGACAAAGCAGTAAAAGCTTTCCATACAGTAAGCAACCATAAGCAAACCTGTACGCCAGCTTACGCATAACCTACGCAGGGACTATTTTCCCATTAATACGCAACCTAATTTCTGCGTAGTCGGTACGCCACACTACGGAACTCTACGCAGTTCCAGTTGCTTATAGAATAACTACCGGTACAGTTGGATCGTTTTTTTAATTTTTATATAAGGCCAAATAAAAAAAAACATGTTAACGTCCTGTTTTTTTTGAAAAATAGGAAGGAGGCCCTTTTTTTTTCTTTTTTTTCTTTCAAAATGGCCGCTCAAAATGGCCGCTCCGTACATTTTCCCTGACATTCGGGCTATTTTTCAAGATGGCGGCCGACAATCTTTTTTTTTTTTAAATCAGAAATACATTAATTTTAGCAGTGTTTTTCATGTTTTTTTTTCTTTCAAAAAAAAAAAAGAAAAATGAAAATAATAATTTAAATTTTAAAAATAAATAAATAGGAGGCGGCCCCCAAAAAGGAAGCGGGCGGGACTCTAAACATGTATATTTGTTTTAATGGCCTAAATGGCAAATAAAGTTCCCCCCTCTAGAATCCCGCGGATTTCTGCGGGTCCTGCTAGTCTATAATAATAATACGCTAAGACTCCGCGGGGGGGGGGGGCATGACGTCTCCGCCAGCCTTTGTATTCTATTGTTTTTTAATGAGATCGCCGACCGAAGTTGGTGCAGCCATCTCCTCCTGAACCCTCCCCTCGGGGTCCCGGTGACCGGTACCATCGTCCGCGGGAGAGTCTACTCTGTGGAATTGGCTATACTCCGCCCGAGGTCCTCCTCCGTGTCGACGTCCAGGGCGAAAACAGACGCGATATGCATAAGGCAGGATATGCGTGACGACAGAGATACCTCATGGATATTCAACATTACATCCGTAGACACACGACTGATGACCATCCACTCACATTAAGTTGCGTATTAAATGCACGATGCACAGGGTCGGGATTACCCGAGTAAAGCATCTTTCTATAGGATATCCTTTGTAGTAGCTGCACAAGCACAAAGCCAGAGAGATACACGGGCTTCCCGTCCACGTCCAAACTTAGAGACCTATTTCCATCATGATTGCCGCGATTTGTATATAGTTTTCGTGAATGGAGGTATGAAATCAAAGCTTATTTTGTGATTATTACGGCCATGCTTACTGAATTTTGATCGTCATTTTCTAAAGGAAAGTTTTCACAAGAAAACCATTGGACTGACAGTTCAGTCGCAAGCTGCCTTCAGTCTACACACACATACATACAGTACACACAGTGCTGCTGCGCTGTGTCGGCCGTGGGTAGCGTACGAAGGTGCGAAGTAACGCTAGGCTAGCGGCCTCATGAATAAACATAAGTACTTTGGCTGAGTGAGGTAGAGTCGAAGAGTATGGGGGGGGGGGCAAGCAGGCCAATAATCGTACAACTATACAATTACACATACGTCTATCCATCCATCGAAGAACCCGTCAACACAACAGCGTGCGGACCGAAGTGCCATAATTTTGTACACCTATACAACTATACGACTCTCAGCTATACAGCTATACGACTCTACAGCTATACGAAAGAAAATTTAAACAAGGTTATGAATTGTACATTTACATATTAATAGTTCAATATCAACCAGACAGAAGTATGTGAATTCATGCATTGCAAAACAGTCAGTTGCGTAATGAGTAAAATCGTTTGAGTGGGGGGGGGGGGGGGAGTGCTGAAAAAAAAATCTGCATCACCTTGCACCATTCTGACATGTTACATGCAGACTCCAAGAAACGTTTTTCAAAGTGGGGGGGGGGGTGGGGATCAGTTAGATCGCAGCGAGTTGAGTGTTTATAGGTGTGGGGTCTACGGGTTTCAAGGGGCCATAAACCCCCGAAAGCTCACGGGTTTTAGGCATTTAATTAGGGTTAGATCGCAGCGAGTTGAGTGTTTATAGGCGTGGGTCCACGGGTTTCAAGGGGCCATAAACCCCCAAAAGCTCACAGCTAGGTTTTAGGCATTTAATTAGGGTCAGACGAGCATATTTGTAATACTTTATTTGTAACACTGGCAGCTAGGTCACTAATTGGCGTGGGGTCCATACGTAGATTTGCGTAGTGTTGCGTACCAACTACGCTGGCCTACGTTACTACATGCTGATGGACGCAAACAATTCAACATGCTTAATTTTTCCGCGTACTTTCGACGTAGAAAATTGACGCAGAAAGTACGCCTTTTCACGCAACACTACGCTACTGTACGCCATGCCTACGCAACAGTACGCTACCCTACGCCAGATCGACAAAGCAGTAAAAGCTTTCCACACAGTAAGCAACCGTAAGCAACCATAAGCAAACATGTACACTAGCCTATGCATAACCTACGCAGGGACTACAGTGAAGCAACATTTTTCCATTAATACGCAGCCTAATTTCTGCGTAGTCGGTACGCCACACTACGCAACTCTACGCAGTTCCAGTGTGAAAGAGGCTTAAAGAATAACTACCGGTAGAGTTGGATCGTTGTTGTTGTTTTTTTAAATAAATGGCAAATAAAGTTCTTGGTGGTTTTAATTTAGAGAGTCTCTATCATGGGCATCAATCCTTACGTAATACCTAATGTTCAGGGGGGATGATCTATACGTAATACCTATTGTTCAGGGGGGATCTCATCCCCCTGAACAATAGGTATTGCGTAAGGATTGACGCCCATGGTCTCTATATATCTATTTACACCCCCGCCCCCCTCTAGAATCCCACGGATTTTCGCGGGTCCTGCTAGTAATAATAATAATACTATACCGTACTTATATAGCGCATATCACATTGTCTATATGCGCTGTAAGAAAGAGTAAGAAGGAAAGGTGGATAGAGTAACATATTAGAGTGAGATATGCTCATCATACTTCCTCTCGTTAACATTGGAAAGTATTTTTGAAAAGAAATGTTTTAAGACGCGCCCTAAAGTTGTCAACAGTATCGCAGTTTTTTAAAGATTTTCCGGTTATTTATTCCAAAGTTCAGCCGATGCAAACCCAGTTCAGTTCAGTTCAGTTTATTTTATTTTTGTACGGCACCAATTTCAGCCAAAGGCTGTTCCTCTGTAGGTCTGTGCGCAATATAAAAAAATACATTTACAATTATAAAATAACACATATCATAACATACAAATATTTAAAAAAGAACTTGAAAAAACGAGAACACAAGTATACATAGAAGAAAGAAAATGTACACTAACCAAGATTCTACTACCCAACCCCCCCCCCCCCCCCCACCCACCGGCAATTATTCGTTCAAGATAGCGTTTAATTTAGATGTTATAGTAATATAAATAGATATTCAAGCGAACGAAATATATTACCCTTGATTTAAATACGGAGAAAGACATATTTTTTACGTTCATAGGTAGTTGATGCCAAGATATAATGCCTTTATAACATAAGCTCATTTTCTTTAAATGCATATGTGGTTTTGGCAGTTTTAAGGTTTTATGAACATTTCTCAAGCTATAACGATATTCTTAAATAACAAAGTACTTTCTAAACCAACCAGATATCATTTCATGCACTATTTTATACAAAATACATAAAACATGTTCATCTCTCCGTTTTGATAGATTTTCCGTTTTCGAAAAAACTCACTTCAAATGATCCATGTGATGAAGTTATTGCAATTGAGATTAGAATGTACTTTTTTTGGTGGACAGTTGCTAAAATCGATTTTGATTTATCATTATTGATTTACCATAAATCATGGCTAGGGAACCTCCATTCAACTTTGAGTACCACCCGGAGTGTCCCATTCTGTAGCTTTTTTGCAAACTTTCTAAACTTCCTTTTTCGGTATTCCAGTAATCAAACTTACATTGAATTACTGATTTATAAAATATTAGTGCAGTTTGCTGTGTATATGGTCTAAGTCTTTTAATTCCTTTTTACTTAAATATTCAATATGTTTACACAAATCCAAATGTTCATCCATAACTATTCCAAGAATTTAGTAGGCCTGTAACCGATCATCGGATCGGGGGCCGATCGTTGGCCGATCAGGTGGGATCGGACAATAATTTCTGATTGCCGATTAATAAAAATGATCGGGAAAAAACCCGCAGATTGTTGTTTTTGTTTGTTTTGTTTTAATGGCGAAAATGTTTAAGTTGTTGGCTATAAAATGCTGTTTGTGGGCATGCCTTGAACCATAATGCATGGCCCTCCAGAGGAATTTTTCCTGTTGGGGACCGGGGGGAAATGAAATGAATTATTGATAATTTATCGCATTTTCTTTGTTGTTTTTTTGTATTTGTGGGGGCTGCGACGTATCCTAGCCCCCGCCGCGTACAGCCATGATTCAGTGGCTAAGCAATGGCCTCATTACTGTGAGCCCCTTGGATCAAAACCGTGTCGATGTGCTATATTAGTGCTCTTTTATGAGGCATTAATCCTCATTACTGTCAGTTATGACTTAAAGACGTAGGTCCCTTAGTTGATTAGTATAGAACCATGCACATGCTTTAGCAGTCACGCAAAACAAACACTCGCAAATTATTTTTCAATAAAATCTTAGAATGTATACTATTATCTAGATCTATTAGGATTAAATCATTGTCAAAATCATTCCATAAATTGGGGTAAAAATAATTATTCCACCTTTATGACCAACAGTGTTTATTGTATAGCATATATACCTGCCAGTAGGATGTTAAGTTGGTAGAGTCATATGGGGGGCATGCCTAAAACTTACGTTCATGAGACTTAAAAGTTTGGTCTAAGATTCTACTTAAGTTGCACACATAGTATTGATGTGTTTATAAGGAAAGATTGATTACGAGCACAAATCAATCATCTGTCAACAAATATTGTCCTCTCCGAATGCTAGTGTAAAAGCATGTAAAATCTTCAAAACACTGATATATGGTTAACTATTCCTAAAACTTGTAACTTTAGAATCACAGTATTGTCCATGTATCTTCTGACAATATTTAGTTCGATGCGAATCCAGTGTTTAGTACTGGTAAGTCTTAAGGTGAGGGAGAAGATAATTTCTCTACGATGGGTGATTGACGATCTACATGCAAATTATAAATGGATGTAACAGGGATAAAATAAACCTTACATTTTTCCAGTTTCATTTATGCCATGAAATAATGAATCATAATTGTATCAGGCAGTTCCAACTGCATGTCAAAAATAATGTCCTCTCCGAACATTCTTTTGACGCCACATATCTCAAGAACCATATATCCTTTTATTCGGGAAGTTGGTATGCAAAAGCACCCTTACCATGTGTAGCTGTGCAGTACAGAATATAGGGTCTAACTGCTCTGTGTTTTTTTTAATCAGTAATTTCATGCTGTCTGTCCATAATTTTGTGGTATGAAAAGATGCACAATTTAACTTTACATGAATAAAACCATTTTGCACTTTAAAAATTGAGTTGTTTTCAGATTCCATATCATCAAGTTATCAAACTATGTCATTCACATTTACCCAAAGAAGCAATGAATATTTTCTTTCTGCGTAATGTCAGCAGGTGACACTATTTTTAGTGTGACTCTTGTAGCCCTGAAATTTTACGGACTTTACAAGTAAATTGTATACAACACACAAACAAAATTTCAGAAGAATCAAAGGGACATTTGTTTCCACCGCAAGTGAGACAAAGTGTGTACCCTGATTGTAAAACAACACTTAATTCTTTTGGTTTTAAATGACTATGACTAAAAGTGGTAAAGCGCCCCTTTCAGGTATTCGATTAAGGTTTGTTATATAGTAACTGTTAACTTACTAAACATGATCAAATTTCGACATGATCCCAACATCTGATTAAAAAAAAAACGACACTTTTTCTATAGCCCATAGTCTCAGCTATAACATACCAAAATTTGGGAGAAAAAACAGCATCAATATGCGAGGTACTGCTAAGAAACAATGTCGTGTAGATTCATGATGTGAACGAAATTCACCTTACATTGGCATCACACGCAAATTAAACAAATTATGACATGTCGCCTACGTTTGAATTTTTCACCATGATGACGTCATCAAAAAGAAGAATGTAAGCTCGTAGAAAATTGTCTTAGCTACAACGTATCAAAAATTGGAAGTTAATAGATCAATAATGACAGAGATACAATCAATTTTCCATAAATATGTTGACGTCATGATATGCTAATTCGTATTTTGAGTTCTAAGGCCATTATAAGGACGTCACGATATACTCAATGGCCAAATGAGACATGAAATCCTATTTACGATCAAAGAACAAATATGATAAAGAAAATTAGGGGTCAATGTGCATTCTAAAGAGCTATTATGGATTTCGTATAGGCATGTTTTTTGCCCATATATGCTATGTATTACAAGAGCTCGCGCGCAAGGAAATGTATCTTGAACGGACGCTCATTCCGTTATTAATGGTAATTTAGAGTTAAACATAAATCAAATTGTTTGAAGAAGAAAAAAAAGAAGACGAATGTATGTTGCGTACGGCCATTTCGAACAAAAACGCGCGCGCATGCGCGTGTGCACGATTTTTTTAAAATAAAATGCTCAAAATAGACTGACATATTGCTCCGGTTGTCTCATTTTCGCTCGCTGGACCAAACGTAGCTAGTTCGACGTCACTACCAAACTAGAATGTTCCACTATGTTGCAGGGCCATTGGGTATGATGTGTTAACCGAGTGTGCGGAAATGGTGTGTTGAGGGGAAGTGAGAGTGTTCGTGTGTGTGGTATTTGTATGTGTGTCAATAATTAAAGAATAATAAATGACAGATGGCTAATCATAAATTTACAATGACGAGTAAACTGTCTACATCACAGTCCACAGATAAATGTGCCTTGAACGTATATAGCAGACGGCAATCGGCGGATCAGACGACACTTGATAGTGATTTTGAAAGTGAGATTGCTTTGCTAAATATAAAATACAAGAACCTTTTCCATATCTTTTAACTATTATTGATATCTGATAATTAAACAGTTAGTAAAATAAACCTACCAAACTACATTATACAGTGAAATACTTGACTGAAAGTAGGGGAGTTTGATGTGGTGCACAATTGCACCCCTCTGTAAATAATCGAATAGTCCATGGCGTGTCATGAATATTCATATTTGGCTTAACTCGGCAAAATGTTTGCCTATACGAAATGGAAAAATTACGGTGGGGGGTTGGCTGAAATGGATATAAAGAACCAATCAGAAATGATCTATGATAATTCATGCTTGTTATCCTTCGTGCGCTTGACCTATAACCTTACAATCGCGTGGCAAATTGCGTCCAAAGTTCGACTTGTTGCACATGTGTTATATAGGCAATGGCGAGCTGGCGACCTATTTTTTTTTTTTTTAGGGGGGGGGGGGTAAAAGTCCATAGGCTTAAATGTAAGGCTGCTGGACTCTGACGATAGGGAGGGTTGTCCAATGAGACTATTCGGAGCCATATGAACGTATGCAAAATTAATTTGAGACGATTTGAAGAATTTTAACATTTTGCGCGTGCACTGACGCGCGCGTTCATTGACCTGAAATTGACCTGACGGATATTAACCTTAAAGATAAACTCCAGTTCTGGTAATAAAAAGAAAATTAATTCTCACAGAATCAAACAAAATTTGTACTGAATGTTTAAGATTACAAATAAATGACATGTGCCAAACAATTTTGGAAGAAAATGTATACTGGCTGAGTAATGAGCATAAAAAAATAAGGAAATCAAGGTAGTACTAGCCCCGAAACCATGTGTGTTGTCCCATTTACATATTTGTGTGTACAGTGCTTGTTACTTTACCAAACTCGGCCAAATTTATTATGATTTTGATGACTCCAGAACCTTGCAGTGCACACTAATATTTACATGCTACATGATCAACTGTTTTTGATCCATTCCACACCTTTTCTTTCACAATGCAATCGCATTACCAGAACTGGAGTTTATCTTTAATCATGATAAATATGAATGAGATTTCACTTTCTGTTTTTAAGATATGATCATAAATTGATTTTCAGAAAATTTCACAAAATGGCGCCTGGATGACGTAAATGGATGACGTAAATGGATAAATGTAAATATATAACGATAATTTAATTCGTCATTGGGACGAATTAGGTGGTTTGTATTAAATCTAGTTGACACTGATCTTGTTTAGAATTGTCACAGCTACAACATTTCAAAATCCGGTAGAAAATCGATCAATATTTACAGAATTACAATCCATTTTCCATAAATATGGTGACGTCATAATATGCAAAGTCGTGTTTTGAGTTCCAAGGCAATTTTAATGATGTCTCAAAGACTTAGAGGCCAAATGAGACATCAAATCATATCTACAAGTCATACTCTACCTAAATATGAACAAAGTTGGGGTTCCGTGGACTTCCTAAAGAGCTATAATGGATTTTGTAAAGGCATGGTTTTGCCTATATAAGAAGAGCTCACACGTACGGACATTTATCTTAAACGGCCGCTAATTCCGTTATTAATGGTCATTAAGAGATAAACATAGTATCAAATTGTTTGGAAAAAGTAGGGAATAACATGACAGAAAAAAATGGCGATTGTTTGTTGGGTAGGGCCATGACGAACGAAAACGCGCGCGCATGCGCGTGTGCGTGATTTCTTTACAAAATGCTCAAAATGGCCTGAAACGTATGCAAAAATAATTTGAAACGATTTTCAAATTTTGCGCGCGCACTGACCGTACGTACGCGCGCGTTCATTGACCTTAAATTGACCGGACGGGTATTGACCTTTAGCATGATAAATATAATTGTGAAATGACTTTCGGTTATGAAGATATAATCATAAGTTTGTTTTCAGAAAATTTCACAAAATGGCGCCTGGATGACGTCGCGATGATCTGATGAACTTGAAAACTGTGCCAAAATTGAAAGAAATTGACTTGACCGATCATGGAGTTATGCTCTGCACAAAAAAGTGGGGGTGAAATAAATAAAAATAAATAATAAAGAAATCTGACGAAATCAAAAGGTGGTCTAATGACAACAGACCATCTGCTGATAATAATAATAATAATAATAATATGAATAATAATAATAATAATAATGATAATAATAATAATAATAATAATAATAAATAAAGAAAGAAAATTTTGACGAAATCAATGATTCGTCTGTCGATGACAGACCACCTTATTATAATAAATACATTTTTAAAAATTCTGACGAAATCAATAGGTGGTCTGTTGACAACAGACCACTTAATAATATTTTTTTGTAAAGTAATTACGTACCCGTCCCATGGAAACTTCAAGGCTCCTACAAAGTACTATTATAGAAGTATTATCCTGACTTTAGCCTAACTACCCTAAGGCGCCAAAATCATTCAAGGAATAGATTCCTACAAGCTACCCATTACGACACATGGGTGGAGCGTGGAAAATGTAGATCAATGTCGTACCAAAGGACATGTGGTCCACAGTCGAGTGGCGTATCTTCTAGACGACGATATCTCTCATATAGTAAAGAATAATGCCATGTAATTCATATACTACATATAAATCTAAGTCCCTTATCAGTGAGAAATGCTCTGCTTGATTTGTGTCTGAAAAAAGACTGTGTTTTATGAATCCTGCGATAATAATGTAATACATTTGGGGGAGATTTTGTGTTAAAAACGTATTGTGTATTTAACAGTGCCAAGAAACAAAAGTCGAAAATTATTTGTTACTCTTATTTAATAAAAAAAGAACTATTATTAATTTGTTTACGAATGCAAATATTTAGGATATTTCATAATTATCAAACGACCGACTGAGCTTATTAAATAGATAAAGTTTTTATTGACTATGTTGTTTTGACTTTCTGTTTAGATATCTTCAAGTGTAATCCATCGGATGACTTAACAGTGAGGTATGTAATAACACGTAACGAGGTTGAGTTTTTCCACACATAACCGAGAGTGTGATAGATTCAGCAGTTCTGTTTTGCTCGAATATTTCTGACAATAACTTCAGAAAAATCTAATTCAGGGCGATTTAAAATACCCTATTCTATGTCCCATATCAATATTTCGTAAATACATGTACGTGATACGTCATTAAATTTTCGCACATTTTGAATAGGTGACGTATAAGACAATTGAAACTGCCCGGCTAAGGTTGATTTTTTCTTTCGAATACAGTTGCTATCACGTTGAAGTGGGGGGGGGGGGTACTCTTCTGGATACGCCACAAGTAAAATTTCTTAAGACACGTACAGTTCAGTATAATGTCATACACAGTTTCATACAAAATGTAACTTTGCAGCCATTAACAGTAGCAGCAACAAAAACTATTCGTCTCAAGCAATGAAAGATACATAAATGCATTTAGATTTAATTGTTTTGATTACCGAACAGAATACAAATGAACATTAAAATACGAAGATATAATAAGAAGATAGAAAAGGGTGGGAGAGAGTATAGGGTGCATGAGAGCAAGAGAATGTAATACTGAAAGGCTAACATTGGACAGCAATAGGTAAGGGAGCAAGGCGAAAGGAGACAAGAAAGAGAGAGAGAGAGAGAGAAAGAGAGAGAGAGAGAGATTTATATATAATACGGGTTGAAAGAGCCGTAAGTATTAGACAATAAATTATACAAACATTTTGTCAAGTACATTCCAAAACTAATCTAAGTAATCCTTGCATAGCAAGAAGAAAATACTTAGAGGAAATGATTAAATGAATTTCATGGACCTCAACCTTAATAATACTTTACTACTTCCACACAGAACTTACCTTCGCAAGTGGGTACAGTGGAGGGATTCCAGACCCCATCCGATTCGCAGATTGCTTCGGATGGGCCTCTCAACGTATACCCGTCGTCGCAGGCGTATGTGATTCGGGTATACAGGCCATATGTAGGAATATCAGGATCGATACTGCCGTCTGTTGGTACCGTAGGTTGGGGGCATGTAGTTACACCTACAACAACAAAAAATGTCAAAAGTGCGTAATAACACGCGATAGGTCTTAGAATAATAGTAGAGGACTAGTGTGTTTGATATTTTCGTTAATACACTGTCGCTCATAAAGGTGGAATATTTTAGTTTTAACCCAATTTATGGAATTATTTTAAAAATTATTTAAAAATAATAGTATACATTCTCAGATTTTATTGAATAATAATTTGCCAATGTGTTTTTGCGTGACTGCTAAAACATGTGTATGCTACTATGCTTATTAAAAAGGGGACTTACGCCCTCAAGTCATAAATGACAGTAATGAGGATTAATGCCCCACAAAAGGGCACTAATATAGCACATCGACATGGTTTTGATCATGGGGCCTCACAGTTACGAGGCAATTGTTTTGTCACTCAACCATGACTGTACGCAGCGGGGGCTAGGGTAGGGGGCAGTTTCCATAAATAAAAAAATAACAGAAAATGCAATAGATTTTCAATAATCCATTTCATTTTACCCCAGTCCTCAGCATAACAAAATCCTCTGGACGGCCATGCATTATGGCTCAAGGCATGGGCACACAGAATATTTTTTATGTTGGGGACCGGCGTAACATGCAATAAATTATTGAAAATTTATTGCATTTTTGTTTTTGTTTTTTATTTATGGAAACTGCCCCCTAATCTAACCCCGCTGCGTACAGTCACGGTTCGGTGACAAAGCAGTGGCCTTGTAACTGTGAGGCCCCAGGATCAAAACCGTGTCGATGTGCTATATTAGTGCCCTTTTGTGGGGCATTAATTCTCATTACTGTCATTTATGACTTAATAGCATAGGTCCCCTAGTTGATAAGCATAGTAGCATACACATGCTTTAGCAGTCACGCAAAACACACGTTGGCAAATTATTATTCAATAAAATCTGAGAATGTATACTATTATCTAGATCTATTATTTTTAAATTATTTTTAAAATAATTCCATAAATTGGGATAAAAAAAAATATTCCACCTTTATGAGCGACAGTGTATTATTATTATTATTATTATTATTATTATTTCTTCTTCTTCTTCTTCTTATAATCATTATTATATATACCAACAAAACGAAAAATGTAATCTTTATGTGTCATACTCATACTGCCACAGCATAGTGACATTATATCAACAACAAAAAGCATTAAAATCTTAACCACAGAACAGTAATTTGTTTTTTTTTTAAATCAAAGGCCGTCTGCACGGGTATGTTATTATTTTGAATTCATACTATTATTACTGTGCCACTTTGGGTATTATAGTAATATTGCATCCTGTCTCAATTCTATTATTTGTACTACAAGTCGTAACCCCCCCCCCCTCCACAACACACACACACACGCACGCACAGACACACACACGCACACACACACGCGCGCGCGCACACACACACACACACACTAACGCCATCCTGCCTTAATTTAAGGTGGGAAGATATCCCCGTGGGAATCGTTTACTTCCTTTTTATTTGCGTGGGGGGGGGGGGGGTCGAGGTCATTATTATTCCCCGAAAAATATTGTGTTATGAAACATTTTTACAAGTTGTTATTATTGCAAGTTTAAAAATTCATAACTTTGTCATTGTTAATCATGTTTTACTAAACCTTTTACCTAACTTCCTCTCTATTTGTTCTGCCTCTATTAAAGGCAGCTTGATATCAAGATGAACTTGCTCGATAAGTTCTGAAACCCCATAGGAGACAATGAAGCTATATACGTGTAGATGTCATGTCCTGATTTTCGACGGTGTAAACAGAAGAAGATTTAAACGAAAAAGGGGTAAAATTCCTACCTTCGCATGTTGGTGCGAACGGAAATTGCCATGTCCCATCGTAGCAATCGTTGAAAGGAGGTCCCCTTAGATCACCAGTACAGGTATAGGTCACTCCATTTCCGGTGCCGGTGGGATAGCATTCTTGTATTGGGTCTATGCCACCTCCAGAACCCAGGACCGGTGATAAGCCATTGGTACCGTTGTAACAACAATCTAAATGCAACAGGGGAACCATGAACTAGCTGAAACACTTAACGGTTTCTAATTATATTTAAATGCGTAATTAAAAATAATAATAACAATAATAATCTTTATTTTGCGTGATTTTATCTCCCCGAAATACTTCTTTTTTGAATAATATATTATATGTATTATATCGTGAGAAATATCTGTGTTGTTGCAATACAAGCCTGATTGTAAGTTTCGTGTATAGATAAAAGAAACTTGTCAAAGCTATGTCGAACGTTGTCCATAATGTGTTTTTAGAGAAGAATGGTTTATTTTACATACCTGTTCCTGTGCACGTCATTCCACCGTCTTTATTGAAAGAATTAGAGATAAAATAAATTGGAAAGAAATATGTATAAGAAGTTCTCAAAATAATGATAATAATAGCTCGTTCTTATATAGCGCTTTTCAGGACCGCATGTATTGTTTGGATAATTAGGTATTTACAGTCATTTTAAAAACGATAATGGCCTTAACACATTGCCTGCTTCGGTCAACAAATTGAACAAAAAGCGAACGCTACACTCGAATTCTAATACTATTCCATATAGTGAGTGGTTGATGTAGATTTAAAAGACACATTCTCGTTCGATATCACACAGTCTTTCATCTTCAATAGTCCTGAAGTTATTAACAAAAACTAAAATCTAGTTGAAACTAAAAATATAAAACACTTATTCGAAAATATTCAGTCACTTTCAACGAGATGACTGTAGCTTCATATCGACGTCTAAATATCCCGAGCAAGAGGAGCACGAAACCATTAATCAAACACATAATTAATTGACGCAGAATAAGCTGATCAATCGAATGAAAACCGATTACAGAAAACCAGTTATTTCTTTTTACCGTATTCCTCAATATCAAAAGAAAACAATTAGATTTCGGCGTTCCACTCAAATATCATGAGTTCTGAATAAAGCAACCATTTTCATACTTACTGTTTGTGCAATCACCGTTTACATCTGAAACAACATACAAAAAGAGACAAATCAATTATATAACAACTATTCCCTGACATGGACAACTGGTATTTTGACAAGACGATAAAGAACACAGAACTATCTCTCCACTTGAATTCGTTACAAAAAAGCGAGGAAAACGAACATTATAACTGCTATCTTAAAATCATAATAGACATATATACTTGTTTTAAAAGTTGATTACTTTCCAACGTTGAATAAATATATATAAATTAACCAACTGTTTATTGCATTTGAGCAATGAATATCCTAAAATGAAAAGATAGTGGTATTTTATAAATTAAACAAAGATGAAAATTATGTAATTAATAAACTGTAAAGTCGAATGAAATTGCAGGTAGGCCTAATTATCATCGATTATAATTATATTACCTTTTTAAAGAAAACAACTAATGTTCGGAAAAGATAGCGTTGACTGCCAGCAAAACGGATATACGTATTGCCAGTGGTAGTAATTGGCTAAGCCGAATATATAAAATCACGAGTTATTACTTACTACGTATTAATCCAAGGCTGAGAAGGAGGGCAAGTCCAAATATAAATTGAAAATTCGACATAATCCGTATGGTCTGCTTTTATTTCATAAACTAAACCATGTTTTCATGTAGCTTTGAAACACAAACATTCACAATGTTGCTGGTTATGATCAGCGCTGTTTTCAAAACAAAATGGCCGCCTCAAAATCGATCACCGACTCCGTTTTCTTGAGTAAGAGATACGATTGTACAAACTTATAACTTCGTGTGATGAACGATACACAACAAGAAAAAGGAGGGATATACCAAGGAAGTTAAAATCATTACTTTGGCCACGCACTTATCGTGTGTCGTTTGGTGGGGATATCTTAGATGCCTTATCAGCTAAAACAAACAAACGAAATTCGAACACGGTTTTATAGGATAACTCAAGCAGTTAGAGGTTAAAGCTGACAGTCTAAGCAATAAATGTCCACTAATTTGGTACTTATGGCAAGCATATGTTATTTAGACGTTAGTCATTAACATAGTATATCACACACAAAATCTGGCTACTTGATATCCTCAATTGAAATGTCGAATACAGCCTCCTCTCTTTGCATAGAAAATCAGTCACAGAGCTGTGTGTGTATATTAGGTTTTTACAGACGTGTATCAAGTGTATCAAGCAGATATAATAATAATAATAATAATAATATTTATCTTTTATATAGCGCTTAGTACAAATGTCTCTAAGCGCTTTACAAATGGATTATGATATGATTATTTACTTCTGGGGACCGACCTTTAAGTGTCACCATCCGAAAGACGTGACCCAGTTTCGAACCTGCGTCACCGGCTGAATCAGTTTTGTAACTTCCACTGTTAGCTGGATAACAGGCGCACGCCACAACGGAGTTGGTCCACTATTTGTGACATCAGGACCGGGAAAGAGAACATTCACGTACCCGGATGTTCCATAGAAAAGCATGTGCAGAGAGATACGATTTTCTGCTTATTTTGTTTTAAAGGCTGAAAAGCCCAGTAAATCATATAGATCAATTTGCACAAAACAATACATTAACAAAATAAACATGAAATTGAAAGGGAAGGGGAGCCGACTAAAAAGCAGAGCTTGTAGGGTGCAAGCCCCCTGTAAAACTAATTATTATGAATTATTTTTTATGAGAAGAAAAAAAACACAATTACAATAACTGATTCAGTAATACAAAAAAAATTACTTTAAACGCAAATCATTGATGAATACATACATGTTTATAAAAAGAAACAATCAAAGTTGCATAAAGTCACACTACAAATTATATTTGATTGGGGAATGCAATAGCCTAGTAACTATTCAGAAGAAAGCATTTAAGTCTCCTTTTAAAAATTTGTTTCGAATTACACTGTATAATATCATTTGAAAGATAATTCCACAGTTTTGGACCTGTAAAAACAAATGTCTTTTGTGCGAAAGATGTTCTATTTTAATAATGGTAGATGAAAAGAGCTCGCCTGGCGAGTGAGGTAACTATAAAGCGGATCATTACTTACGACATATCATTAAAAGGCAAAGGTAATTGTTTAGTGTTCAGCTTGTACACTAACTGTCCAAGCTGAAAAATATACAAGTCTTTAATTTTCAAAATGTTATTATTCAGAAAAAGATTATTCGTGTGTGCCCGAAAATCTGCATTATTAATAATATGAATCGCTCTTTTTGTAATATAAAGAGTCTATTAGTTTGGGAAGTTGCTGCACTGCCCCATGCAATAAGTCCGTAATTCAAGCAAGGAAGAATATGCGTAGAATACAAGGATAACATAATATAATTGGGTATCTATGTACAATTCTTTACCTTCTTACCTATACGAGACATTTTAGCTGCTAAATAAAAAGTCGTATTGTGCACGCTGCTCCGAATATGAAACCGGAGGGCAATATTTATATAATATTTACTGGCCTTAAGGGAGATACCACTTGCCCAAACTAGACTCACATATTGCTCCGATTGTCTCATTTTCGCTCGCGTGAACATTGCCAGCACAAACCACTGACCTCTACCTCCTGAAGGGATCATCGCCCATTCCATTCACTATACGTTACGTACTAAAAGGCTGTATTGTCTGACCGTTCATGAATATTCATGTTTTTGCTAAACTCGGCAAAATGTTTGCTTTTACTAAATGGAAAAATTACTGTGGGGGGTTGGATGAAATGGACATAATGAAATAGGCAGAAGTGATCTATGATAATTCATGCTTTTTATGTTTCGTGTGCTCGACCTATAATCTTCAAATCGCTTGGTAAACTGAGTCCAAAGTTACACTTGTTTCACATGTGTATTATAGGCAATGACGAGCTTGCAACCTATTTTGAAAAATTACGGTGGGTGAACTTTCAAAAGTCAATAAGACATGAGGGCTCCAATGAAGAGCTAGTGATAACGTACGTCGGGGTGGATGTGCTTTTCGTTTAAACAAAAAATGAATTTTTAACGATTTAAAAAAAAAACGTCCATAGGCTAACATGTTAGGCTGCTGACTCAGATCATGCTCTGACGTTAGGGGGCGTTGTGAAATGAGACTAAAAGGAACCATATGTATTTTATTTATTTATTTATTTATTTATTTATAACACATCTTTAAAAAGAAGGGTAGCCCAATCAGCAAACAAATACTGGTTTTCGTTGAGGCCCTTCATGACACAAACAAGTATATACATTTCATCAATATATCAAAAATATAAATAAATATAGAAAATTACAAAATACGATTTTAACAAACACAAAATTGCAAACCAGGTTATAAATAAGGATTTGATTAAAAAGAATAACGAAATGAGTAAAATGTATATGATACAAATATAAAAATATAAATAAATATTGAAAGTTACAAAATACGATTTTAACAAACTAAAATTGCAAACCAGGTTATAAAAAAGGATTTGAACATAGAGAATAACGAAATGAGTAAAATGTATATGATACAAATATGTAAATGCCATATATCCTATTGAAGCAAACAGTAAAAAGTTATTAAAAAACATACAACCACAATAACAAACCAACAAGAGAAAACAAGAAGAAGATATGATAAAAAAATATAAAAAGAGGAGAGAAAGAAGAGTTATATCAAACCATAATCATATTAAAACGTGAATGTCTTTTGCCATTTTGCCAATTCTTGTTTAAATAGTTTCATATTTTTTATAAATCGAATACGTTCGGGTAATTTATTCCAGTTTGATGGACCTGTGACAAGAAATGACTTCTGATAAAAGGTCGTACGAACATGTGGCATCCTAATTAGCATCTTATTGTGCTCCTTGTTGTTCGAGATGATATCGCTTCAATATAAATAAACTTATCACCTAGTACTTCAGGTGCAGCTTGAAACAGATGATCTACTTTCGGCCAGGATAGAATTTCAAACACTTGTTCAGATGGGGTTTCCCAGGAAAAACGAGATATCATATATGCTGCCCTCTTATGTAATCTTTCCAGTTTACTATGGTTTACTTCAGATCTCCCAGACCAAACGGTACAACAGTACATTAAATGGGGCACTACAAAAGCCCAGTACAGTTTGTTCAATTGTGCTTTATCACAATAATGTTTACATCGACGAATAGTTCCTAATTTCTGTTTCACAGTTAAAGCAATACTTTCGATATGTTTTTTAAAGTCAAGACTGTTATCAATTATAACTCCCAAACATTTATATGTATATACACATTCCAATTGGCATCTATTTAATTCAATCGACAGCATACATCTAATGATCTAAGCTTTTGCTTTGATCCTAGCAGCATCGTTTTGGTTTTATCACTATTCAAAATCAACTTATTTTCATTCAGCCAAGAATTCAGTTCACCAAGAGCTTTTGTCAGTTGGAGTTCTACCTCTTGCTTAGTTTTTCCACATACACAAATAGTAGTATCATCCGCATACATATAAACAATGCCATTTGAGATGGAACATGGGAGGTCATTAACAAATAGAGTAAAAAGGAGCGGGGCCAGGATGGACCCTTGTGGAACTCCCATTGTTATATTTCTAAATGTTGATCTTTCTTTCCCTAATGAGACAAATTGTTGGCGATTTTTCAAGTATGATTCAAACCATTAAATTACATGCGGGGAGCAACCATATCGATGTAATCTATTTAAGAGGAGAGAGTGGTTGACTGTATCGAATGCACGTCGGAGATCTATAAAAGCTACACTATTCAAATACCCTTTTTCTACATTGTCTGACCACTGGTTAACCATGCATAATAGGGCTGTTTCACATTAGTGCTTAGGACGAAATCCAAATTGGTTCTTATAAAATAGATTATGCTGAGACAGATATTCAAAGATATTTAAATAAACTGCCCTTTCAATTATTTTAGATAAAATCGGCAATATAGACACGGGTCTGTAGTTTTTCATTATGGTTGTATCCCCTCCTTTGGGAATCGGTTGGACTCGGGCTATCTTCCAAGCATCAGGGTATACTGGAGAATTCAAAGACAGATTGAGTATATATACTAAACTTTCCATTACATGAGGAATATCACAGATATATTTCAGTATTTTAACGGAGAGTTCATCATACCCAGTTGCTTTTTTGCAAGTATATGATTTTATCTGTTTGATGACGAAATCTATCGAGATATTTGAAAAGTAAAGTAAATCACCGTTTGTTTGTTTTTCAAGATTTTCTTCAAGTGATTCACATCTCTTGATAGTTTCGGTCTCGAGCTCAAAATCTTTAGTGAGTTCAGAAACGGAGTCAACAAAATAGGTATTAAAATATTCAACAACCTCCTTCAAGTCTGATATTTCAACATCGTTTACATTCAATATTATATTTTTAGACTGACTTTTCTTAGTAAGACGTCGCATAACATCCCATAACGCATTTGCGTTTCCTGATTTGTCGTTCAATAATGAAGTAATGTATGATTTTTTAAGATTTTTGAGTTCACGTGTGATAAGATTTCTGCATTTTTTATATTGTTCCCAAAAATCTGATGACGAGAGCTGTATTGCTTCATCACGAAGGTAGTCCCTCGTGTTCATCAATTTAATGACGTCACCTGTCACCCAAGGACATGGATTATTTCTTAGACGTTTTCTTTTGTATGGTGCACACATATTTACAATTTCCATTATCGGATTGTACCATATATCCCATGCACAGTTTACATCCTTACACTGATATACTTCTTCAAAATGCATTTGGGAAAGTAAAAAATTGAATTCTGCAAACTCAAAACCCTTAAAATCTCTCCATTCTATGATATTTTCTTTTTGAGTAATATCAGCATCACCGTAAACGGTGAAAATCATATAATGATCACTAAATGATGTTTTTAGCACTCCATTCAAGGAGTGATTTTCTACGTCTGACTCAGTGGAATATATAAGATCAATAATAGTTTGCGACGTTGTCGTCACTCGTGTTGGAACATCAATCAGTTGATCGAAAAGAAAACCAGACATCATCTCTTCGAGAGATCGTGATAAAAAGTCTATGTTATTTGGACACATATCACAATTTAAGTCTCCAAATAATATCATTTCCACATCTGTATTGGTGACAGCTTGACTTAACATTCCGTTCAATAAATCAAAGTAACTTGACGACGAATTTGGAGGTCTGTAGATAACACATATAAGAAGTGTTTCTGAATGTTTTGGCGATAATTTTACCCACAGAGCTTCAATATCGTCGCAAGTAATATTATTTTCATACTGGCAACTTACGTCATCTTTCACGTACTGAGCCACACCCCCTCCATGCCGGTTGCGGTCTTTTCGGAAAATATTGTAATTTTCAATGTCTAATTCAGAATCAGATATGGTAGCATCGCATTTGGTTTCAGAGACAGCAACAACATGGAAAGGATTATTTTGAAGTACAATTTTAAGTTCAGATAACTTTGTGACATATTTTTAAACCTGTTTTAGGAAGGCAGCTAAATAATTTATCTTGAGTTCCGAAGTACTTACAGGTGTGGGCCCAATTTACATCAGTTTGTGACCCAGTTGGATTTAGATTGTTTTTAGAAGAAAAGGTGATATTGTCAAAAGTAGTGGCATTTAGTGGTAACGATTGTTCAGGAGATTCCTGGCTGTTGTAAGACTGTCCATTCAATCTTTTGGGAACACTCTGTTTTCTGGTTTCCGTCGAGATTTCGAGTAGCTATGCCACGGAAAAGGTTGGGGGCTCGTTTTTCTGTGCGTCCTGCTGGGGCGTCCACGTTGGATAGCTAAATTGGGTTGACGTCAATCCATCATCTCCTCCGTTCTGTGGAAATCTTAAATCTGGTTTATTCAAGATGGGTCGGGATTTTTCTGTGTGACACCGCCTTATAGGCCCCTTGAAGTACACACCAATACTTATATGCTAGATGACAGGGGCGTAAATCCCGGGGGGAGCCCCCCCCCCCTCGCTTGAAGGAGGGGGGATGGCCTGTACAAATATCCCCCCCTGAGATTACCAAAAAAAGAGAGAGAAAAAAAAGGAAGAAGAAGAAGGGAACAAAATGTGATTGTTTCAATTTCAGCATAATGCATGAGAAGTGAGTTTTTTTTTTATGTATGTATAACTGTATAGCCTACACGTATGCAGTATGTCACGATCATTAAGAGTAGTTGCGCGACGTGCGCGAACAAGCACTTCATAAACTTCAGAATAATTTTTCGTTATTTTGCAAGGTATTAATAGCCCAGACGTAAAGAGCACCAGCGCGCGGGCGCTTAAAAAGTGAAATACAGTAGATGCCCGGCTCCCCCCCCCCACTCAGTGTTATTAAGGGTACGCGTATGCTCGTTCCCTCCCTTTGAAAGCACCCCCCCCCCCCTATCTCAGGACTGCCAACATTTTTGAATCCCCCTTTCGCCGGCTTTTCGCTGGCTTTTCCTGCCTTGGAGACCCCCCCCCCCCCCCAAAAAAAAAAAAAAAAAAAAAAAAAAAAAAAATCCGGAACACTGCTTAATGTACCCCCCCCCCCCCCCAATTTCAGGTGAGCTGTAGTCGATCGAGGGGGACTGGGGGCCAATGTTTTTACTTTTCAAAATGAAATAATCCTGAATGAGTTTTAAAGCTAGCAGGAATTTCAGGAATTTGATCCCGGGATTTGATCAATTTTTCTATGATATTCAAGATATTTTATAACCCCCTTTTTACATTTCCAAAGTCCAAAGAGAGAGAGAGAGAGGGGGGGGGGGGGTAGATGAAGACTGAAGTTCAAGACCTGGCGTGTTTAAGACTTACAGTGTCCATTTCTCTCTTCAGTTATTTCAAGGTAAGCCTGTACACATTCTTATTATTTTGATATTTGAGAAAGGCTTTGGGTGAGGAAATTAGAGAGTTCATTAGATTTAATTAATAAACACAGTACATGTATCATTATATGAATTCCAGAAACATTTTTTAAGAGGTGTGAAAACTGTGAACGCATCTGCTGCTTCCACGGAGCTTCAACAACTTAAAAGGGCGTCAGAATTGTCCTTTCGTTTTAAGGGAAAGAAGGTTCAGTACAAATTTAATTCCAATTTGCAGGAGAAGCTGGAAAAGGGTGTGGCCTTTTGGAAGAAAGTAAACAGGTGTCCGCTCTTTCAAACCTTCAGGGGGGTATCGCTGATATCAAGGAGAGAAAGAAGTTGATCAGACTCGCTGATAAATCTGATGCAGGTTAGTAAAAAGATATGTGGAAATGTGAGAAGTTCTTACATTGATATAAGCTGGATAAGTCTTGTGAATAATGCGTGATCCTTAATTAGAATGCTTACGTACCACTGTGGCCTGTGGGTAGTGTGCATAGCGGACATTTTTAATGCAATGTATAGAATCTTGTTCGTTCATATTGACACGTTTAGCGTGCTGGGATTGGCGGAATGTTGAATTCGGTTTTTGATACGGATGAATTGATATGCAAATAGCATTTATTTTGGTTCTATATAGGGTGGTCAGCAGTCGATGAATATCTGAGCGATGATCTCGCAAGCGATTCTGAGGATGAGAAACGTATCAGGCAAGCTCAGGCACGAGCGTCGAGGAAACGCGCGGCATCTCGGTCCTCATTAGCTGCCAAGGGCAAACCTCACAAGAGCGATGGCTATACACTATAGGCGGCCAAAAGGGCCAGAACTAATAAAATAAAATAAACAAACAATGATAGAAATAAACAAAGATTCAGAAATAGACATGGAGATAATGCAAAATTAAAGACAACCTCACAATTTAAGATCACTACAAAAATGAATCAACTTTCTAAATAAATATAACACAGGAATAAAGACAACTTCAGAATTAAAAATAACTGCAAAAATAAGGACAACCTCCCAATCATAAAGAAAACTTCGGACATGAAGATGTCTGCAGAAATAAAGACAAACACAGAATTAAAGATAAATGCAGAAATAAAGACAAAACCACAGAATTAAAGATAACTGTAGAAATAAAGACAACGACAGAATTATAAAGAAAGCTTCGGAGATAAAGATATCTGCAGAAATAAAGATAACTACAGAATTAAAGATAACTGCAGAAATAAGGACGACTACAGAATTGAAGAGAGCTTCGGAGATCTAAAAGACAACCACGGTACGTGAAGAAAGCTTCGGAGACAAAGACAACCACAGAACGGAAGTTTAGAAACTAGGTAGATAACGACTGAAATTAAGTCTACTATAGAAACGATATGCCCGCTCCTAAAATTATACTACCAACTACAAATACATGATCAAAAACGCAAACAAACTGACAATAAGAGGACGAGTGAGGGTGTCCTAACGCAAAAATTAACCGAGAACGATATTACCGACTTCGTTGTGATGGGCTGTTTGAGGGTGATGAGGAGAGGAAGGGCATAGTCATGTAGATTGGATAGTTAGGGGCTAGTGGTGGGAGGGGGGGGGTTGGGAAGGGGGTGTTAACGGGATATTAAAGAGTGTATATACCTACTTCATTTTAAGGGGTTTATTAATTATGGACAGTGGACAAGATTGTCTGAGAGTGAGAAGAGGGAGGGCATAGTCATATGTTGATTGGATGGTTAGGGGCTAGTGGTGGTGGGGGAGGGGGCAGGGAATGGGCCTTAATCGAAAATAAATGAGTGTATATTACCTACTTCGTTTTAAGGGTTTTTATTAATTATGAACAGTGGGCAGGAATATTTATGAAGCTTGGATTATAAGGGGCTAGTGGTGGAGGCAGTGGGGGGGGGGGGCAGGAACGGGACGTACAGGGGATTTAAATGAGTGTATATTACACATTTCGTTTTAAAGGTAATACAAAATTTTGGGAATTTTTGAAAATTGGGTGGATAATGATTCTTTACAAGGTAGTGAGCAACAACAAAAAAAATTTGCCCTCGAAAATTTGAAAAATTGCACCCCCCCCCTTGAGCGCCAGGGGGGGGATCTTCAAAAAAGGGTAAAATTAACGTTAACAAATGTAAAAAATAGACATTTTTTCCAGGCCCCCCCCCCCCTGGATCCGCCACTGGTAACGCTAACTCCCTCGAAACCCGCCCTTAACACTGAGTTTTGTGAATCCTTATCAGCATACTCCGGCTCTTGAAGGAGCCGCAAGAGCAAGCACGGATCCAGGTGGACCAAGCGGGCCTTGCCCCCCCCCCCCCCCCCCCCCCCCCCCCCCGCAAACAAAAAGAGAGAGAAGGAAAAGAAGGGAAACGGAAAGAGGAAAGAAAGGGAAAGAAAAAAGAGAAAGAAGAAAAGAAAAGGGGAGAAAGAAGGAGATCAGGGGGGCGTAAAGGCCATGCCTCCTAGGCTGTTGCCTCCCCCCCCCCCCCAAATAAAAAAAAATAAGAGAGAAGGAAGGAAAGGGGGAAAAAAAGGAAAAGAGAATATAAAGGGAAAGGAAAAAGAGAGAAAGAAGAAAGGTATGGGAGATCGGCTTACATCGAAAGGGTGCGGTGCGGTGCGGCGCGGTGTGGTGAGTTCAACGCACCAAATCGATAAAAGCCCCCCCCCCCCGCTTTTCTCGAAAGGGTGTGTTGAGAACGGAGTACCGTCTTAACACACCCTTTCGAGAAAAGAGGGGGGTCTTTTCTCGAGAGGGTGCGTCGACTAGTCTTTCACATCAGTCGTTTAAAATGTTTAAGGAATATAAATGTCGTTTTATAAATTGAAATAATCAAAATTGAAACTACTTTTGCGTAGTCTTGCAGATCAGGCATTTATAAGAATTAAATCAGTAAATAAAAAGAAACACAATGAAATAATTAACTTAGATATTTAAAAAATGACAAATATAGGTGTTTAGCTAGTCTTGCATATCAGTCATTGAATTATTGAAATAAAAAATAATATCCATTTCTTTTTTTGTATGGAATTCAGTTTTTAAATGTTAACTAGTCTTGCATATAACTGTCGTTAAATTACAAATAAAAATTAATTGCCATTTTACTTAATCAGCCACATGTTTATGTATTCGTTAAGTCTTGCTGAAAAAATGTAGGGGTGCACATGCTTTTTAAAGGGATCGTTTAACAATGTTAAATCTGATATACACGGCCCTACGGTGTTATCAGTGTCTGTGATATGGTGTAATATTGAAGCCCTAAAAAAATTGCGCTTCAAAATGATCAAGAAGTGCCTCAAAAAAGTAAAAATCATTGAGTGACCGGTTTTACCATACTCGTTTTCCCCAATAGACTGTAGTGTTATGAAAACCGTCAGGCGAACGGTTTTCAAAATTTATAATTCCAATCATAAATATCTTGATAATCAGACAGGCGATCGGCTTGTAAAAGTCATGGGGTTCCTGACTGACCTAAAGGTTTATAATTATCATTGCATCATGAGCTAAATCCAGAATTTTGTTTCAGAATCTGAGACAAAGTTACCGGATCCCTTTAATGTGTTTTTTTTAATTTCATATTCTGCCAAAACAAATTGAAATTATCTATTATTGTCTATAACATCTAAAAAATGTATTCACCGGCATATATGCCATCTATATTGGTTGTTATCCACACAAATTTAAATTTAAGGAAAGTCACATTCTTTCACATAACATGCCCTTCTTTAGTTCAAAATAAATGTGTCACCTTCATAATCAGTTATTTTCCAATTAAGACAGCAACAAGACATACCCAATCAACATTCACTCACACACCGGTTCAACTTTTCTACAAACTTCTTTATTGATGCTAATTAAAAAGACGAAATATACTAAATAGTTTGATAAAAAAGTCAACATATTTATTACTTTTCAATAAACATTACACTAGCAAACAATAATAGTAGTAACAATGAAGGTATTATGGTGAATTCAACAGAGATGGTTCCTTGCATGGGTCTGTGACACTCTGTGCTGATCCCATAAAAGCTCCACCCCCCCCCCCCCCTCTCTGTCTCTCAGGCGCGGATCCAAGGGGGTCGAGCAGGCCTTGCCCGGCCCCCCCCCCCCCTCAAAAAAAGAGAGAGAGAAGGAAAAGAAGGGGAAGGGAAAAAGAGGAGAAAGGGAAAGAAAGAAGAAATAAAAGGGGGAAGGAGACCGGGGGCGAAAGGGTCTTGCGTGGCAGGCTGTTGCCTCCCCGCCCCCCCCCCCATAAAAAAAATAAGAGAGAGAAGGAAAGGAAAAGAAAAAAGGAAAAGAGCAGATAAAGGGAAGGAAAAAAGAGGAAGAAGAAAAGAAAAGAAGGGGGATATCAGTTGCAATTTTCCCGCCAACAAGATCGGGATCGGGAGCCCCCCCCCCCCCCCCCTCATTGCCTCCTTATATTCCAGTCTTCATGAATATTCCGTCCCTCTTCTCATCGCCCTCAAACAATCCTGCCCACTATTCATAATCAATAAAACCCCTTAAAACGAAGTAGGTAATATAAACTCCTTTATTTTCAATTAATGCCCATTCTCTGCCCCCCCCCTCCCCCACCACTAGCCCCTAACCATCCAATCTACATATCACTATGTCCTCCCACTTCTCACCCTCAGACAATCTTGTCCACTGTTCATAATCAATAAAAACCCTTAAAACGAAGTAGGTAATATACACTCATTTATTTTCAATTAAGGCCCATTCCCTGCCACCCTCCCCCCCCCCCCCCCCACCCCACCACTAGACCCTTACCATTATGACTATGCCCTCCCTCTTCTCACTCTCAGACAATCTTGTCCACTGTCCATAATTAATAAATCCCCTTAAAATGAAGTTAGTATACACTCCTTAATATCCCGTTAACACCCCCTTCCCAACCCCCCCCCCCCCCCCTCCCACCACTAGCCCCTAACTATCCAATCTACATGACTATGCCCTTCCTCTCCTCATCACCCTCAAACAGCCCATCACAACGAAGTAGGTAATATCGTTCTCGGTTATTTTTTGCGTTAGGACACCCTCACTCGTCCTCTTATTGTCAGTTTGTTTGCGTTTTTGATCATGTATTTGTAGTTGGTAGTATAATTTTAGGAGCGGGCATATCGTTTCTATAGTAGACTTAATTTCAGTCGTTATCTACCTTTCTAAACTTCCTTTCTGTGGTTGTCTTTGTCTCCGAAGCTTTCTTCACGTACCGTGGTTGTCTTTTAGATCTCCGAAGCTCTCTTCACTTCTGTACGTGGTCGTCCTTATTTCTGCAGTTATCTTTAGTTCTGTGGTTATCTTTATTTCTGCAGATATCTTTATCTCTGAAGCTTTCTTTATAATTCTGTGGTCGTCCTTATTTCTGCAGTTATCTTTAGTTCTGTGGTTATCTTTATTTCTGCAGATATCTTTATCTCTGAAGCTTTCTTTATAATTCTGTTGTTGTCCTTATTTCTAAAGTTATTTTTAATTTTGTGGTTTTGTCTTTATTTCTGCATTTATCTTTAATTCTGTGTTTGTCTTTATTTCTGCAGACATCTTCATGTCCGAAGTTTTCTTTATGATTCGGAGGTTTTCCTTATTTTTGCAGTTATCTTTGATTCTGAAGTTGTCTTTATTCCTGTGTTATATTTATTTCGAAAGTTGATTTATTTTTGTAGTGGTCTTAAATTGTGAGGTTGTCTTTATTTTTGCATTATCTCCATGTCTATTTCTGAATTTTTGTTTATTTCTATCATTGTTTGTTTATTTTATTTTATTAGTTCTTGCCCTTTTGGCCGCCCATAATACACAGGGTGCTCCAAGCTCTTCTACTGATCATTATTTTCGTGGGTTTGGCGCGAAAAATAGATTCTCTGTTGAGGGTGGCGCCAACTCTTCCAATTATGGTTGGCGGGGGGCCGGTAGTGGGTAAAGGCCAACAGACTACTGCTTCGCATGTGGGAAGCCGGGGCACTGGAGAAGAAGTTGTCCAGGTGCCAGAAATCAAGCACATTCAGAGATAACGCCACGTCACAGCAGCGTTAGGTGTTCCTCTGCCAGTCGACAGAGAAAGCAAGGTAAAAATAATTTGTTTTAAACTTTTGTAACTTACGCATGGTATTAGTCAAATTTGAAGATAGTACAGAATGGTGGGGGATCCCCAAATTGTTTAATGTTCTATAATTATGTACAGGTGGCTTCTTTGAAGTATGCATAATTAAATTGTATATCATGCTTATGACCAGGGTGTTTGCTTTCTTTTACTCACAGTGCGGAAAGAATTAGAGCAGGAGAGGGATCCAAGTTTAGCCGCTGCATCACTGCATAGTGAATCGTGCACGACATGTCCATCTACAAGCAAAGGAAAGGTGGAGACAGAAGGCTTCTACAATAGAGAAGCCTACAGTATTGCTTCCTCAGAAACTGCAGGGTATGATCAATTATAATTTTACAGTAAAAATTATTTTGAGTATGAGCAAGGTAGCTCTGAGCCGATAGTCAAAGGTAGATTAAAAGCGTCCTTACAGTTTTGGAAAAGAATTGGTGCATTTCAGTTTGTGCTATATATTATTGAGCACGGTTACAAGTTACCATTTTTACAGACTCCCCCTAAAATGGAACTGAGAAATAAAAAGTCTGCGTTGTCTTAACCGAAGTTCGTCACTGAAGCTGTTAATGATTTAATTTAGAAGAAATTAGTTGTTGAGTCTGCTATTGCACCTCATGTTGTTAATCCTCTATCAGTGTCAATCCAGAGCTTTGGTAAAAAGAGGCTGATTCTTGATTTACGATTTGTGAATAATTATATTTGTGGAAGAACAAAATTATATTCGAAGATTGGAATGTAGCACTTACTTATTTTAAAAAGGAAGATTTTATGTTTTCCTTTGACCTAAAGTCAGGTTACCATCATGAAATTTTTCAAGAGCATACTTGCTTTTTAGGTTTCAGTTGGGATTTTGGAAGTGGTACATTTCAAGTTTTGCCCTTCGGTTTGTCTACAGCTCCTTATGAGTTTACTAAATGTCTTAAACCGATCGTCAATCATTGGCGTAGTAGAGGGATATTCATTGTTTTGTATTTAGATGATGGATGGGGGCGTGCTCCTTCCTTTTGTTCTTGTGAGGCTGTAGCTGAGGTAGTGAAAGACGATATACTGGAAGCAGGTTTGGTACCTAATGTTGAAAAATCTCAATGGATTCCTGTCCCGTCCCTGGATTGGCTTGGTTTGACATGGGATAGCAGTGTGGGTTGTATTAAGATAACTCAAAGGAGAATGAAGGATCTTGAGTCATGTATAGACTCCTTTCAGGCAGAATTACCACAGGTTACAGCACGAAAAATTACAGCTCTTGCTGGAAAGATTAATTCTCTGTACCCGGTCGTTGGTACTGCGACTTAGTTAAAGACTAGATTTATGTATCATGATATTATTAGTAGAAATCATTGGGATAAAACATAATAATATTCGTAGTGATAATGATATTTTTCTGGAAGGAGAATTTATCTATTCTTAATGAACACATTGTTTCTGCTTATTCTATCCCACATACCATTATATATTCAGATGCCAGTCAGTCAGGCTCCGGAGCCTGGGTTGGTGAGTGTGTTGGTATGAAAATGGTAAGAAATTGGATTGAAGTAGAAATGTTAAAAAGCTCCACTTGGAGGGAACTCATGTCAGTGAGTTAGCATTGCGCGCATTTGTATCGTGTTAGCAGAATAAGACTGTGAAGGTATTTACGAATAACAAAGTTGTGGTTTCGATTGTGGCGAAGAGTAGCATGATTGCAGAGTTGCATGAAATGAGTTTGAGCATTTTTAATTTGTGTAGAGAAAATCATATAAGTTTACAATTTAAGTGGGTTCCCAGAGAGGAGAACCGTAGTGCAGATGCACTCAGTCATATCATTGATTTCGATGACTGGGGAGTTTCTGTTGATTTTTTTAAGTTCATGGATACCTTATGGGGGCCTCATACCGTTGATAGGTTTGCTGATGATATTAACTCCAAACTCGCCAAATTTAATTCCAAATATTCGTGTCCTTATTCGGTTCAAGTTGATGCGTTCTTCTGTGATTGGGTAGATGAGAATAACTGGTTGGTTCCCCCCATTGAATGTATTTGACAAGTTTTGAAACACATTAAAGTGTATTATCGTATCAGGAGAGCTTAGGTATTTGTTTCTAGTTCATCGTGACTGTGCCATGGACCAGTGATGGCCTGGTGGTAGAGTCGCTGCCCGGCAAGCAGTAGATTGCAGGTTCAAATCCCGCTGGTTCCAAGATTTTTTCTGACTTGTGTTTTTCAATACAGGTCGATCAATCGACCTTATTGATACAGATCGATCAATCGATCTTATTTACTGGGTGGAAGCCACAAATATATTTAACATTAAAGTGTGTTCTACTGTGGAAACTCTGGTTGTCCCATATTAGCCTTCAGCTCCTTTTTGGCCCCTTTTGTTTTCGGAATATAGTGAGTTTAGTTTCTTAGTAACAGATTCGGTGAAAATTGATAATCCTGAAGGGGTTTTTGTGCAAGGCAGAAACTAGAATTCTATTTTTGGTACGATAAAATTCCATAGCCCGGTGTTGTGTTTACGCCTTAATGGTATTTGAGCGAGAAATAGGTATTGCAATTGTATTAAATTGTTACCAGCAGCATTGCTGGAGGAAGGCTACTTGGCTATTGAAGTATGGTGTTCTTTATGTCGCAGAACATGGTGACAGATTGTATTATTGCATAACCATCCGCATGGCTAGAGGTAGGCTGCATAGCTACCTCTGGAAGTATGGTGTTCCATCCTTGCTGTAGAGCATTTTTAAGATGGTGACGGATGTCCTTATGATTATGAGAGGATTGCATGATCAATCCTGCTCGTTGTCTATAGTGCTATTGATGTCAACTATGTATTGGTTTATACGGTATGTTATATTATGTACACATCATTTTTTGGAAAATGATAAGATATATATATATATATATATATATATGTGGTTTTGTTTATATATTCCCCAAAATTTTGCCACAGGAAGGGTATGAAATGACATTGAACAGAATCTTGAAAGCATCGAACTATAAATATAAGAGAGCCTTGTTACCATGGGATGAGTGGTGTAAGCAAAATATGGTAAAATTCAGTTATCGCAGAGCCAGAAGATATCAGTAAATATCTTATTTATTTAATTCAAAGTGGGGCTCCTTATTCCAGGATGGAGTCAGCATTTTATGCTATTAAGTGGCATTATGACTGTAGCCCTCAGGTAATTGTTAACCCATGTGATCGTTAGTTTTTACATATTGTACTGAAATGTTTAAAGAAGTTGCTTTATGAACCCATTGTGAAAAAGGAACCTAACACACCAGAAATCTTGAAGGCTGTTGTGGATAAATATGGTTCATCTACTAGCTTAATGGATATTCGTTTGTGTGCTGTGACTTTGATTGCTTATGCTGGTTTTTTACGTTTTGATGAACTGATTAATATCCGTAGATGCGATTTAGATATATAATAATAATAAATAATAATAAACAATATTTATATTCATGTCTCTCATGTGAGTATTTTCATTATGAAAAGCAAAACTGATATTTACAGGCAAGGAGCCTGGGCTCTCATAGGTGCGACTAATTCACCTACCTGTCCAGTTTTGGCTTTAAAGAAGTATTTTTCTACTGCCGGACTGGATAACGGTTCTGATGAGGAATTTCTTTTTAGGCCCGTAAATTATGTTAAGTCGATAGGACTATATAAGTTAAGAGATGGACAGTTATCATACACTAGATCTTTAGAATTGTTGCGTGATGCTCTAACATCAGTAGGTCTGAACCCCAAAAGTTTTGGCATGCATAGTCTTCGAAGCGGTGGAGCTACAGCAGCCGCGAATTTTGGTGTGCCCGATAGACTGTTTAAAAAGCATGGTAGATGGCGTTCAGAAACTGCCAAGGATGGATACGTGAAAGACAGTATGAAAGATCGGTTATCGGTGTCACTGAACTTGGGCCTGTAAAGGTATTGGACAAATTGGTTATGTTAAAATTGTATAATTCTTACGGAAAGATTGACAGGCTATGACATAGGAGATATCATATATTAGTGTATTGGATTGAAACATGTATGATTAAAGTTTCTTTTAATTGAAAAAATTGTTCTCCTCTTTCGTGTTTTCCTTTTTTGATTGCCCGTTCTTTGATTGACTGACATGGGGAGCTATATGGCATAGCAATGTCTTGCCGTCGAAGCTTGGTGCTCCCCAGGAAACAGGGATATTATGTATAATGTAACATGTGTAATGTTTTACAGATTATGCTATATAGCCAGGGAGGTGAAATTGAAAATAATTTATTCACGTTTGAGTTGCGAATTAGGGAATAAATATACTTTTAATTGTTAGCAGAGCTAACCGATTAGCATAAGAATGTTTTACAGGTGGCGTTTCAGAGTATATCAGTTGCGATGAGCTTGCATAGCTCACTGACCTAGTTCGACACGCTGCAGGACGGACGTCTCATTGGAGATCCGATCATGATCGGTTGGTTTTGTCAGATCTGTCTGCAAGTTCGGGAGGATCAGATGGCTAATGGAGTATTGGAAGGGATGGATGTTTTGGTGAGAACATCAGGATGCGGAATCTTCCCCGGGTATATAGGGTTAAATTTGTAAATATTGGGACATTTAATTTTGTCGGTAATTGGGGGCTAGTTTTGTCGGTAATCGTTGGCCTCTACACCCCCCCCCCCCCCACTAAAAAAAGTTCTAGCGACGCCCCTGACCATTATACTTCATTTTCTAGGTGATGGAACTCAAAAAGAAAGAGTTCGCATCTTCCTGACAAAATACTCAATCTTTATGTTACTACTTGAAAGTGTGTCGTCTTTTTTCGGAGTTCATTATAATAAAAAAAACTACAGTTTGCAGCTGTCAGTATTTCGAAATAAATTATGTCCAATTCTTTTACTTTATGGTTGTCAAATTTGGCATGTGCGTGCATGTATGTATGAATGTATAAATTTATGTACATGTGTTTGGGTATGTGTGTGTTTGTTGTTTGTTCGTTCGTGCGCGTGTGTGTGTGTGTGTGCGTGTGTGTGTGTGTGTGTGTATGTGTATGTGTTGTGTGTTTGTGCGTGCACGATCGCGCGCGCTTGCGTAAATTAGTGTGCTCGTGCTAGTATGTGATGGCTATCGCCGATCATCCCCCCCCCCCCCACTCCTCGGTACGGATTTACGCCCCTGCTAGATGATCAACCTTTTCTGATCGATTCCAGAACGTTTCTTTCACAATGCAATCGCATGACCATAACTGGTCTTTATCTTTAAGGGATAATTGATGACAGACAGCTAATTAAGAGGATAACTAAAATCCATTTTTTGGCCTCTGTGTGACACCGCCTATGAGTCACACTCAGTCAGTCATACACACATGATTGATTTATTGATTTTTATTCGACAAGCTTCCAACATACAACAATATACAATAATAACAGGATAACCCACAAAAGCTCGAGAGCTTATTTCCAGTGGGGTACCTTACAGACATGTATAACATTAATAAGTTAAAATAGTAATATTTACAGACAGATAAGCAAATTAAAAGAATTACTTATTAAAGATAATAATAATAATAACATTAAACTGATGAAAGAAATGATACAAGTACAAGAAGAACTAGATTTGTAATACTTGTTTGGAACAAGTATAGGTGGGCTGATCCAACAAAAAAATGAGACAAAATGAAGGGTACATTTGAGATAGCTTTTTGTCTCAGCTTCAACATACTCGAAGTTCAGCGTAAATGAAGCTAAAACGACGTAGATATTGCTCGCGAAAGACGGGAATGTAGAATCAAGTTTTGAGAAAAAGTCATGTCCCATAGAGAATACACGCAAAATGTGACAATTTGACATGCCTCCTTTAATCGCTAAAAATACGTCATGATGCCTTTGTCAAAATGAAAAATCGTGGCAACTACATTTGGAAGAAAATTGATCAATTTTTTACAAAGATATAATCAATTTTCCAAAAATATGCTGACGTCATAATATGCAAATTAAAATTTTGAGTTCGGAGGCCATTATGATGACGTCATGAGTTAATTGAGGGCCAAATGAGACATGAAATCATATCTCCGATTCATACTCAATCAAAATATGAAAACAAATTGGGGTCTCCTTGCATCCTAAAGAGCTACGATGGATTTTGCATAGGCATGTTTTTGCCTATATATGCTATGTATTACAAGAGCTCGCGCGCACGGAAATTTATGTTTAACGGTCGATCATTCCGTCATTAATAGTCATAAAGAGATAAACATGCTATCAATTTGTTTGTAAAATATGTGGAATATTATGAAAGAAAAAAAATGGCGATTCTACGTTGTGCAATAGTTTGACGCGCGAAAACGCGCACGCATGCGCGTATGCGCGTGTGCGCGATTTTTTTATAAAATGCTTAGAATGGCCTAAAACGTATGCAAAATGATTTTGAGCATTTCAAAATTTTACGCGCGCATTGACGCGCGGACGTACGCGCACGCGTGCGTTATTTGACCTGCAATTGACCGGACGGATATTGACCTTGATCATGATAAATATGAATGAGAAATACCTTTTGGTTATGAAGATATGATCATGTGTTGATTTTCGTAAAATTTTACAAAATGGCGCCTAGATGACGTCATCAGTCAATTTCAAGGTTGAAAAAAATTCTGTGCTTTGTACATATGCCTATACATATGTTTGCCAAATTTCAAGGCATTTGATTGAGCCATTTCCAAGTTATCTTGCCAACAAAAAAGTGGTTAGAAATAAGAAAAATATTTAATAATAATAAATAAAGGCAATTCTAACGAAATTATAAGGTGGTCTGTACGTTATACAGCCCACCTGAAAAGAAGAAGGACTCAGAAGAAAAAGAGGAGGAAGAAGAAGAAGAAAATAATGATGAATTTGTAGAATTTCTATAACATACGAAAACATAAGTATATACAAAATGAAAAAGTATGAACCGGCAGAAGAATACAAATTTCAATCATATAACACAGGCCTTCTCAACTAGTTTATTAGAAGTGCCAAAACAAAAAGAATTTGTAGTTGAAGTGCCACCCTGTATGGTTGACTGTGCTGCGAGGGAGCGTAGCAACCGAGCCGAAAATAGGTGGGGTCCAGGGGCGAAGCCCTAACGGGGGTAGCAGGGGGCATAGCCCCCTGAAGCTGGTGGATTTAGGATTTCTAAAGGCCAAAATTGTGCATTTTTAACACCATTTCATTCCACAATATAATCAATCATAATTTCATATTGATGTAAAAAAAAAAATGGTACGATTCCTGGGGACAATTACACTGGAGGTATATTTATATGTATTTTTTTTGTGTGCAATAAACACGGGAAATGTTAAAAAAAGGGAAAATCAAACAAACAAAAACAAGATGTTTCCAGAGATTGGCAATGTTAAAATTGATATCCCATCGTAAGCTAATTCTTGTTCAGACCTTAGGTTTAGATTCGTATAAAATGGTAAAAAACGATAAATTCCCCTTTCTTTTTGTTTGTTAATAAGGATTATGTGCTCATCAAACAAAAGGTACACACTGTCTTGATGTAAAAAAAAAAAAAAAAAAAAAAAAAAATTACATACATACATACACGTATATTATAGCATTAAGAACCAAAACATATTCATTTGTTTTTATGTTTATTTTAGTTTAGATTTATGTTATAGAAAAGACCAGTCGCACTTAAAGATAAAGATAAAATTGAGTTCTGGTTATGCGATTGCATTGTGAAATCGGTCTGAAATCGATCAGAAAAGGTTGATCATGTAGCATATAATAATTGGTGTGTACTGCAAGGTTCTGGTAAGAAATGATAACAAATTTGGCCCAGTCTTGGTAAAGTAACAAGCACTGTACACAGAAAGATGTATATATATATATATATATATATATATATATTGCATACAAATTCGGCCCTCTTTTTAAGCCGTTACTCTTCATATTTAGAATTTGAAGGCATTTGAAGAGCCACGCTTTTCAGGGAACAGTTTTTCTCTAATTTTCTTCTACACTTGCATAATACAATGAAAACGCTCACAAATTATTTTTCACCTCTCCCCAGAACTCGACCTTCTCTTTGAGGCCTATGTGTCAGCATTATAATGTGTTAGCAAATACGAGAACGCTTTGTTCCGTGAAGTTTATTGGAGCATTATCAGTGATAAAGAAGACGGTTGAAGGGGGTGGTGCGATTTGGTGTGGTTTGGTTTTAGTTTCCGTTTAAATATTAACATACAAACAAGAATACAATTTACCGTTATATAATACGAATCAAGAAAAAAAAACGGCTGGAATGCTCTATTCAGAGCCAATATTAAGATGGCTCTGTTCTTCCTAGAGGTCCAGATTGTTGTTTGTCTTCAGTTCCATTAGACTGAAATGACACAGCGAAGTATAATAGCATCCTTAACCTGTTGGTATTTCTTCAAAAATATACTTCATCAAATCTTATACATTTACACAATGTTTCATGTATAGATTTAAATGCGACAAAACAGCCGAATTTTATCCATTCTTAATAGTCACCATATTATTTATTGAATTTTATATAAAAAGTCAAACAAACATAATAAGTCTAACATAATTTTTCTTTTATTTGACCGGCATTTGTTGAAATTATCTAAAGCTGATGGCAATTTTTTTAATATAAATTCGTGTTCGACATAAAAAAATATATACATTTTTTCTAAATTTCTACCTTAAAAATATCTTTTTTTACGAATCATATAATTATATCGATGAACACTTTGCAATTGTTTTAGTATGGAGCATTCAATTGATTGCGCTAAGCTCCCATCAACTTCAGAGTATATATTTCGAATATCAAATAGCACAATAAATATAATCTTTGTGCTGGTCACATGGTACAGGAAATCATAAGTGCGTTAAGAAAAGTAAGTAGAATCTCACAAAATTATGTAATTTGAACATTACAACATGTGATTTTCAGAATTCAACATGAAGGTATATTCTGTTAAAAGAGATAGGAAGAATTCAACTTACTTTTCTCAGTAGCACTACTAGCCGTTCGTAGTAAAAAGATCCTAATCAAAGATATTTTACATAATTATATGATAAATACAATTCAGAAATTCTCTTAGTAAGGTTCATGCAAAAAAAATCAACTTTACCATTGGTATAAAATTGCAATATTAATATAAAATATAAAATTGCACTCTGAATAAACTAAACGTAAACTCCATTTTCAGCTTTCGACTTACAAATGATCATATACAATAACTACAATGGCATTTAAAATCGAAGTATCACATTTATGTTAATTTGCTCGGCATATATTCTTACTAGATTGTGGGGTTGATGATAGTCGTGTTCAATTATTTAGACTCCTAAAATGTCGTTCTATATCTTATACGCTATGCTATGTGATCTAATTTACAAGTGAATGTAATGTTCACATTTAATAATATGTACAAGCTTGCAAAGAATCCCAACATATCTAAGAAAAAGCAACTCACAACACTTATACTTTGGGTCTTCCCAAGGATATGATCAATTTTCTATTCAGTTTTTTAGCAAATCAAATAACAACAAAAATAACATGTATCAATGTGATCAATTAACATTAGCAAACCGTAAAACTGCTTTGAAAGTGATGTTCCATATTTCATTATGCATATCCTTCTTCGATGTTTAATCTGCTGCAAAGCAGGTTTGTAGTTATTCCATCTTCAACTACTCTGTAACGTTATCCATGCCAAGATTTATTTTTGAGAAAAATTCTTCGTCTTGCAGAGAAATTGGGTTAGTTATTAATTAACGATTCATTTCTCACGAAGATGCTAAAACACTACAATTTTTAGACGATATAGAGAACTTAATAATCTTCAATAATGGTGGGCAATTGAGTTTTACTCAACATTGTTACAACTGTTAGAAAAGTTTATTTGCATAAAATGACAACTGGGCAAGTATGATACCAGTCTAAAGCCAGGTAATCTTCTATAGGCTACTCCTTTCAAAGTATTTAACTCATTTGAGAACAAAAAAGTGTTTGTCTCTCATTTCGACATCATATAGCTGGGAGGCAAGAATTATGTTGATTCCTCATTCAATTTATTTTAGTTCTTTATAACAACTTATTTTAATAAATTGTTATGAATGCTATCAAGATTTTAAAGACCATGTGTCCCTTTTGCATAGTGCACCAAATTCACTAAAAACTTTGCCTCAATCACATGTATTTTATGAAGGTCCTGTCTCTGAAATTAAAAAGTAAACAGTGATCTAGTTTTCAAACGAATCATGGAAAACCGTTAATTTCACAGGCTTCATGTCAGACCCAGTTCTTGTATTTTTGCTTTCAATAAGACATACCATGGGCTATTAATGGTATATCTTTATTAGTATATAGTAGTATTTTTCAAATTATACTGAAAGTAAGATCCGTATGGATATTTTCGTCTTGCTAAAGTAACAAGCACTGTACACAGAAAGATGTATATGGGACTACAAAAACATGTGACATAAAAATCGGTCCTCATTTTTAAGCTGCTATTTGTCAAATGTAGATTATGAAGGCATTTGAAGAGCCATGCCTTTCAGGGAACATTTTTTCTCTGATGGTCTTCCACACTTGCATAATAACAATGATAACGCTCACAAATTATTATTCACCTTTGCCCGGAACTCAACCTTCTCTATTAGTAGAGAAATTTTGATTGTGGACCTGACTCAATTTGTGAGTTTTCAACTTATTTCTCAGTCCATTATAATTTCATCAATAAGAGATGATGATAATTTCTAAAAGGAAAATACAAATACCGTAATATTCATAAATTTGAGCATTATGTTTAATCGCGTGTGCCGTGTGTTAACTATAATTTGGATCTCACTGAAGTTATGTTCGAGCAATATTTAGGCAAAATCCGATAACAAAAATAAGAAATTCAGGAGGTTTTAAATTGTAATCAATCAAACAAAAATGGGCAACTCTGTGACGTGTCTTTCAAAGTGAGTTGTCTTTCTGTTAATTTCATGTTCTTAGTTGTTGATGAATTAATAATGTATATATATCGATACAGGGTTTGTGTAGAAATATATTTGCTAGGATTATATCTAGAGGGCATGTATGATTAGATATTTTCTTGAGGGAAAATATAATTTCAATTGGAGAGGATCTCACATGATCCGTCACAGAGTGGCCAATTTATGTTTCATAACTTCCTTATTCTTCTCAGATTTGTTTCACCAATCTGTTTCTCTAAATTTTCTGCTCCCGTCAAAACTATCTTCATATCAGGGTGTAATTCCCCGAAACAAATCTTTCATGTCGTCACTTGTGAAACATTGTGGTTTGCTCCGGAGGTGGGGATGGCTCAAGGTAGTTCTCGTCATACTGAGAATCCTGTTCCAAAATTGAAGTGAAAAATCTCGGGGGTACGATAGTGACGTTTTCAGGTGGGTCTTCGGGTGCGCCATTCCCTGGTAAATGACCTATATCTTCATTGAGCTCCACATCATCACCACCACCAATGGCGGAACTGATCAGAGTCTGAAATTCGAAAGAGGTAAATTAGTTCAGTTAAGACATCTATATACTTTTATTGCTATTCCTACATGTCTGAGAACGATTGCTGATGAACAAACTTTGCTTACCTGTTATAGTTCGCAATGTTGAAAATAGTGGAACTAAAATCAGAAGATAAAAAGCGTTACATTGCAAATAAAACAAATTACGCTTTACAATGAATGTCTAACATACCTACTGACAAGGCAACAATCTTGCACATAGAAATATTATCTTGAAATATATCATTATTGTGTATATTCAACATTTCGTTTTATACCACTGTATTATAATTTACTGGAGTCTCACAAAAGGACGTAAATTCACTGAAACAAAATCCTGCATGCATATAGATTTACTATTTGTCTACATAATAATAATAACAATAACATTACAAGTAATAACAATAATACTAACAATGATAATAATATTAATGATAATAATAATAACGCCAAGAGTGTCGGGCTAGGATCCAGACCCTCTATCCTTGGACTGAGGGTCTAGACAATGAGCTAATATACCACTACACCTCCACATGAATTTAGTACAAAAAAGGGGGTGGACCCAAGGTTGTCGGAAAGGACGAGAGCCACATTTTTGTTCTACTACACCATTTATCCTCAGGACTACCATTTTCAGAAACCTTTCAGCACTTCAATGCCCTCATTGGGGGATGGGGCTCGAAAGGAGGGGTGTATAATCAAGAGGGGGAAAAAAAAATCAAATTTTATCGGAACACATTTAGATAGAATTATAATTTCAGGATGTCCATCGACCCTAGTATCGGGGTCACTAGATTCTCCCAATAAAAGAAAATAAACATATAATTCGTGGGTATTATTACATTTTTTGTTGTTGTTGCTGTTGTTTGCTCTTTTTTCGGGGGGGGGGGATCCCCCGTAATGTGCCTTCGTAGCATAGTAATTATGACTTACGCGATTCGGAGCAGGAGAGACTTGACTGCAATCAGGTGTGTCTTCGGGTACGTCATTCCCTGGTAAATGACCTATAACTTCATTGAGCTCCTCATAATCACCACTACCAATGGCAGAACTGTCCAGTTCTTGGTAGTGGCCCCCATGTGCCCCTCCTTCATTCAGAGGTGGGATTATCTCGTACTCAGGAGGCCGATCAGGAGGAGGGGGAGGTCCTTCTTGGTATCGATAAGCTGAATTGTTTGCTGGAATGTGGTCGTTTTGGGAGCAACATTCAGAGTTGGTGCGTGACGCAACGTGTGCTTGTTTCCCACTTCGGTAGACCACCACACAGACAAGGAATGTGAAGAGTAGGAAGGCGATGACGAGACTGGTACTTAGAGCGATGATGAGCACATTGTTTGGTTTACCTGTAAGACGAGAATCAAAGACATTATGAGATAATATTTTGCCTTGTATATGTAGTGACGTTTCCTTACCCACCATCAGAGTCCACATCAACTACCCACTAACTCACTCAGTTTGTTATTATCCTTTATAGTTTCTAATAGTCGCTTTGTCTGAAAATTGATAAGCGAAATAATCAAACACGAATGATAGCTTATTTCACCAAAATCGTACTATGACTTTTTTAGAATTTTACACAAAAAATATCAGAGTCTGAAATTCGAAAGAGATAAATTAGTTCAGTTAAGACATCAATATACTTTTATTGCTATTCCTACATGTCTGAGAACGATTGCTGATGAACAAACTTTGCTTACCTGTTATAGTTCGCAATGTTGAAAATAGTGGAATTAAAATCAGAAGATAAAAAGCATTACATTGCAAATAAAAATAATTACGCATTACAATGAATGTCTAACATACCTACTGACAACAATCTTGCACATAGAAATATTATCTTAAAATATATCATTATTGTGTATATTCAACATTTCGTTTTATACAACTGTATTATCATTTAGCAGCTGTAAAAAACCGGGCTTAATCTGACAACGGCAATAGGTTTTGTACGGTATAGTACATGGGCATTTTGGGTGATACTGATTATGTTCCTAAGTAAGTTCCTAAGACAACTATTATGTATGTTCCTGACGTACATATTATGTACTTCCGATAGCAAAGACTTTCAAGAAATAAATTTAAAGGCTAATTCAATAACTTTTCGTATTGTCTATGGACTCATTTTCGGATTACGTAATGTTTCACCCTGAGCCATGTTCGCCCATTTCAAAGGGGTAACGCTTATACTAGACTACTGAAATTGCCTTAGACTGATTTCTTGAAAGGTTTTGCGATCATATCAATCGATTGAACATCACATTCGTCAAGTTATCATGATGATATTTGCATAATTGTACAAGATCATCAAACTTTTTGTACCATGCAACAAGTTAAACAAAGTCTAAAATAGTTTGTCATGGTCCTTACCTCTCAGAGCTGCAGGATTGGATGTTGATGTTTCCTGCGTAGATGAGACACGTGTCGAGGCATCTAAAATAATAGGTGAAACAATCTCTGTCAGAATATTTATGAAATAGTCAGAATATCTTCTTTTCTATCTCCGTTACAATTACACAGTGTACATACAAATTCACGCACACACCCAGCTCCCCCCAAACGCCCCCCCCCCCCACACACACACACACACACTTTTTTTTTTTTTTTTTAAACAATTTTGTTTTATTTCTCCAGATGTGTAATACAAACCATGACATACAACTGAATAAAATAAACGTGTTCAATATTGATGCTTTGACATAAACATAATTAAACACAAACTTATTTGCAGTATAATATAACTTAGCAACAAAGTAAACGTATAAGTACCTAAACATAATATGTCAATTTTAAATGTTATTTACTGTTATATTACAAAAAAAAACAAATCTGGAGGTAATTTTACTGAAACAATCCTGCCCCCTCCCTGCCCCCTCCATCACACAGACATACTCACCCTCTATCACACAAACATACTCACCCACTCACACACATACTCACCCACCCACCCACCCACCCCCCCCCCCACACACACAGTACTCACTCAGTGGATGTCTGCCAACATTCTCAACTCAAGAAAAATATACTAAATAAGTTATCCAGGCCGCAAAATCGAGTTACGCTTTTAACAGGCTCACGGTGGAGAAGAAAGCAAATCTTAATTAATCTTAAGCTGCTCCCACTTTAAGAAATGTGATCCTAGCTTTCCCATTTTAATTGCTATTTTCTTTTCCTCATCCCTATATTTAAAAATGTTTTTTTTTCGTCTTTTCTAAAGTTAGTACTCGCCCCCCCCCCCCGATCTTGACATAAATGTAACATACTTCACCATGAAAATGATAGTATTACACATTTTTATTCTATATGAACTACCTACCAACCCAACAAATATATCTCGCCATTCTAAATCTTTAATTTCATCTAACTCAAAAAGTTGTATTAAAGCCTGCCATAACCTTTCAACGCTCCCACAAGATAAAAATAAATGTTTGTATGTTTCTATTTCCTGCTTACAAAACGAACATAAATTATCACCAACAAAACCAAATCTATGAAGATGCTCATTAGTGTATATGGCTCCAGGCAATAGTTTAAATTGAAATTCACGTTGTTTTCTAATGAGTATAGTAATTCTTGGTCTAACAAATATTTCTTTTAATTCTTTATCTATAAAATCATAATCATTTTGCCCATCCCTTACCTGCAAATCATACGTTCGTTGCAGTGCTTTGATAAAATAATCATAGATTGTTCTTGAACCCACATCCACAAACTGTATTTTTTTACTAGAAATATGGAAATAAGTATAAAAGCTTATCAAATCAACCTCGAGGAATTCTATTAACCCTGAATCATCCTTCCATAACCTGGGTATCGCATCATAAATATCAATAATCATAAGCAAATTATTACCTTTCATACCGAGGTTCATAAAATATTTTACAGGCTTAACATGACCTCTCTCAACCAAATGATTCAGTTGAACAATCCCTCTTTCAAACAAGTATCTATCGAATATACTTTTTCCATTTATACATATATTCTGATTATTAAAAATAATTGGATTAATATAACCCTCCAAATATCTTAAATTACTTGTCTCTTGCCATGCTTGCAACATTTCCATATAGTATGGTGGAATATCTAAAACGAGTTTAATCTTGTTAAGTTTAATCTTAAACACACACACGCACACACGCACACACGCACACACACACAGCATTGACCTCGCGAACTTCGTATACAAAATATACCCTGCCTTCTTTTAGAAACTATTGGGCAAGAGGTGACTCCAATTGTTCTATTTGCTGAGGGGCCCCGTCACAAATGGTACTATTGGAGTCACCGAGGCTCATAGTTATAAAAATCAAAAAATTATTTGTAGACAAAAAATAAAATTTTAACATTTGACAATTTTAATAACAATTTTAATAAATTCGCCCAGCCGTAAATAGTACTTTTAGTCGAAGTACTTCTTACGGCTTGGGAAAATAGTGTGAATATTTTTGATCATGTGACACATTTTAACTAATCAAAAGCTAATCAATTTTTGGTGAAAGATATGATGTGAATTGTATACTTAAGAGAACTAATTCGGTTTTGACATGTTGTAGTATGTTAAAAAACTAACTGCCCCCTCCCCCATGATTGCTAGTTCTTGATGATATAAGGTTTATAACTATCCATAATCAGGTCCATAATAATGTTACATGTTACATTAATGATGCCACGTGTTACTTGAAAAACATATCAGCAACAAATGCAGATATACTATCATGCTAAAAGTTATAAATGCATCATGGGCTTGTTATCAACAAAATGAAATGACAATCATACCATATCATATGGTTTGGACTTTACACTAAATTACGTACAGAAATGTCGTTATACCGTATAAAGAACATAATATAGAGATATTGAATGGTCTCATGTCAATGTGATATTTCGTACCTGTTTTGTCTGGTGTAGATGCACTTGTGGTTGTAATCTGTGTAATGTCTGCTCAAAATAAAAGAAACAATTTATGATAAAGCCTATCGATAGCAAGGGCGGATATTGGATTTGTGTAAACGAGGGGCACAAAATTCCTGAAGATTTTCTGACATGTAAATGGGGATACATTCTTCGAGTGGTATACAATATATTATGTCCAAAATATGATCGAAACAAAATGTTACATTCAATATTTTCAAATAATCCAATATAGGCTGTTTAAGAGCCATCTTCCATCTACTATTTTAATCATCATAACTGAGACATAAGAAATAAACATTTTAAAAATCTGTATGAGATTAGTTCGAAATCCAAGTACACAATTGTAACTTCAAATTATGGCTATTGCATGTTATGGCTATTGCATCAAATTATTAGAGCTTTTAACAACATTCTATTGAAGGGATTTACATTATATCGTGCATTATTTTCCTACCTGTAGTGGAACTCTGTGGTGATGTTTGAGGGCTTGACCCAGCCGTTGTAATTACTGTTAATAAAATAACAATACCAGTCTGACAATTAAGAATGTTGGCGCATCATAAGTGAACACTTGGTTTTAATGTTAAATAACTCGAATCTAAAAGATGCTTTATTCTACTTTATCGGCCAGATGATAGAACAGCCCTACATTCGGCATCACAAGTAAGACACGATTCCACAATAACAAATCTATAGCAAAAGCCAACGAACAGGGATTTTGGGTCATATTGTATAACCGATTTTACTTTTTTCCGAGGAGAAGGGAAGTTGGTAAACAGCGAAACGCTTCAAAAGTCTTTTCGCACTAAAACTATTTGTGATTAAGCTATGGATCGTCTCGATAAGCAGCTTGTACTTCAGTTTTTTTTTATAAAGAAAATAAGTTACGATATATGGAAAGGTAATTACGCATTCAAGATAATTATTAAACTTTTCCTGTGTACCAACATCAATAAAAATCTTTTGCGTATCTTACTTATTCACAGACTTTGGCCATGCAGTGTACCTCAAATAATAAAGTATAGCTATATCAGTATGAATATATATTTAACCATTAAATTTGCAAATCGTGTGAATAATTAAATAAAATAATGTAATGCAAGTTGTGAAAAAGAGTAAAGTGGAGGATCATTCTCACAGATTTTATTCCCCAAGCAACATGAATACCGCTTTTTCAGGCTCTCTTGTTGCCTTGATCAATTTGTTTGTCTCTCCAAGAATTGTTTGAACATTTTCTTTTCATTTTCCTATAATTTGAACAGGCCTACAATACGCCGATAAATAAAAGGGGCGACACCATGTCACCAAGGGAGAAATATCTCAAACATCTGACAGGCAACGAATATAGTTCTTAATTTCATAGTGTTCTGTGTACAAAATAGGGGCAGCAGAGGGGATTAAACCCCGCCCTCCCCCCCCCCCTGTACTACCGTTTTGAATAGGCCTACATAGGTCACGGTCTTAACAAAGGGGAATGAAAATGAAAGAACGTACGATTTTGGCAAAGATCTCCAATGTAACCGGCGGGACAGATACATCGGAAGGATTCCAAATCATCATAGCAAGTTCCTACGTTATTGCATGGTGAATTCGCACACTCATTGTTCACTGAAAAAGAATTAAATATAATGATTTATTAAAAAGAATGTTCGAGGAAGATTGTGTGGGGGTATTAGGAAGGTAAGAGAAAGATTGCTGAAGGGGAGAGAACTTGCTACAGTGTATGTAACAGGCTGCAGTCGTAGAGACTGATGTTCCATGAGACTTAATTTAGTTGTTGTTGCCTTCTTGCTATTAGTAATAAGGATAAGAGAACCCCATAAAATAATGGGTAAACTATATGTGAAATTGGTCTTCATCTAATGATAAGTATGATTCTACCGGCTTTTAATAAACGGTCGGGTCGCGGTGCGTGTCTGTAAGAGGGTTGAATCTGGAGATAAAATAAAAAATGGGTACCTTCCTGAATGATTTTCCAGATTTCAGGGTTTCAGACACTCAAATAAAGAGTTAAAGCAAATAAAGATATAATGAAGTCTAACAGTTTCGAGAAGTTGGAGCCTTTTTAAAAAACTAAATACTTTTCATATGACATAGTTGGTAGTATGATAATAGTACGCGGTACTAACGCCTTTGGCAAGACATTAATCTACATTTGCCACACTCAACCCAGGTGAGGTTAATGGGTATAGCTGGTAGGATTATTCCTTGAAATGCACTTTGCGCCGATTACGGCTGCCGGAGCTAAAGCTAGGGTAATAATTTACAAAGCTCTTTGGAAGCGCATAGGGACGTTGTAAAAGGTACCATGAGCTTTGCAAGAGCGGCTTATTTTTATACATTCAGTTGCGTTTTGATATGATAATCTCCGATCGTTTTTTAAGTGTACATAATCATTTTACCACAAAAGCGGAAGAAAACTTCTATAAACAATATACGAAGTGACTACAAACAAAAGGATTTGGTGGTTATAGATAATGATCTATTTATCGCACTATATTTCATTAATCTGGTAATTTGAAACATAAAGATTAGGTCGTTTTCACTCGACTTTACCTTTGATGTAATTTTTCGTAATTAGCGATCTTTATTTGTTTACGGGAGAGTCCGGGGTTTTCCCTTTCATTCTATATATTCACCAGCTCAGAATAATAATTGTTTTTTAGCCAAGATAGTCAGAATAGCGGCCAAAGTCTAGTACAATCATGCTGACGCAATAGTTATCATTTTTATTAGGATTTAACGCACGATTTTATTTGTTTTAATGGGGGGGGGGGGTAATGATGATAAAAATGATAATAATGATAACAATAACGATAATTATATTAATAATGATAATACCAGTAATGACATTAATTATGATAATTAGTGTTTTTATTAAGGGCATTAGAAGGTAGGATACAGGAAAATCCCGATAATGGTCTTTTCAAATTTGGTCTCGCTTTTGCTATCACATTCCGACTAATTTACGACATGTTTTTGTTTTCTTTCAAAAGTTAGATAGCACAGTTAAATTGCCAAGATTGATTGCAATGATAAAAGTACAGGTGTACTTTTAAACAACAAAATAAAGTTATCAAAAGAATACACCTCACGTATTATTAGTGTCACGTTGAAGTGAATCCCTCGTTTGCAGCATACATTGTCTGATCGTAACAGTAGTGTAAGCCTCTGTGTCTCCGTAAGGATATCATCTGGTAGGGTCGATCCCGTGAACTGCCATGGGGGAGGGGCGGTCTCTGCAATGTGACCAAACAGGGTGGCTGCACCGATGTCAAAGTCAATGAACTCAACCTTGATGGCCGTATCCGTGATGGGTTTGTCGAACAACCACCAGATGTTGATATCGCCTTCGGGAAGAGTTGGGTAACCAAGGGTGGTGAACTCCTGTAAGTAGGAGGTGTCGTCGAGCTCGATGGCGACGCCAAAGGATGACATCGGCTCTGGCCCTCTACTCGCTATGTCTATGGAGAAGAAATATTGAGAAATTTTCTTGCTTAATTGGGTTCCACACCACACACTCAATCAATCACTAACTCTCTCTCTCTCTCTCGATCTGTCTGTCTCTCTCACACACCCACACCCACACCCACCAAAACACACACATACACACACACACACACACACACACACGCACATACAAACATACGCACGAATGAACACGGATGCATATCGACAGAAAATGATATTCATCTTCTTCTACCCAAAGGAACAAGTTCTTATTTTTTTAAATCAATATACTATGTCATAGGATTTCTTTTCTTCATTTGAATTGTGTTTTTCTATTTCCTAATCTTTGTCTCTCTGTGTCTCTTTGTTTATCTCTCTTTCACACACACACACACACACACACACACACACCCACACACCCTCTCTATCTCTTATCTTCTGTTTTCAGCAATACACAGGAGATGCTTATCATCATGGCAGAAACAAGTTTCTCCATTAACTTTAGAGCAGATGTATTGTCCAAATTGTATTTGTTGAAAACACACAGAGCAAATGTAATATTGGATTGTTTACGGTCATGATGTTTATTTTTCTTCCAAACGAGATTTAAAAAATATATTTTCAAATGAGAGTCTGTGGGGTATTTTCAACTGTACAATTTATTGTACAATTCCACGCGATGAAATTCAGATTCATTAAAAGAAGTGGATGATATAGGGACGTCTTATTTCTTACCACCTGTATATGGTTGCACCATCATTCCGATTCCAGTTCCCGTGTACCTTCCTGTAGTGACATCAACGATGAGTTCGTGAGATTGGGATATGGAGACGATTGGTGAATCAGGAGAGATGTCCACTTTAATATCCGTTGCATCTGCAAGTTTCGCAGACTGACTGGACTCTACCGTAAAAACTGAAACCTCGCCTGGAACATCAAAATGATTGTACTCGACGCTGGCTGGTTGCGACGGGTCCTCATTTGTGAAAGACATCCTGCATTGATATCTCACATTTTCCAAGGATTGGTTGAAGTATGGTGTCACAAATCTTATTGTCTCAACCTCCTGAACAGTTACGTTGGGGTTGCATGCTGGTAATGTCAAAGACCGTCCATTCCATGTTGAATGATCTGTTGGAGAATGAAAGAACATAGACTAGGTGAAGAGTATACAGTTCTGTTCGAGTAATGCAAGTCTTAATCGGATTAATGTCAACTAATTTGACATTGAATGCTCCCAAAACTGAATTGTTTAAAACTGAATTACAGATTTTTTTCAAAGAGTCCATAAAGTCTATTATCACTAATCGTACTCTTAGAAGTGATTTTGCCACGAGAGTTAACACACCAGAAAAGACAATTTGACATTGTAAATCTAAAGTCACGTCCTAAATGTGTCGACTCTCGAAGTTAGACTGAATATTGTGGTACCGACCATACAATTAAGATTTTAGAGCAGTCAATAGAGGAACGTGGGTGTAGAGGCTAGTATAAAAACCACGTCCAAATATAAAAGTATGAAATACAATATTCTACTCGTACTACTAAATCAACGATATTTCTCGAGGAATTAAAGAAATCCTACTTAATGTACACTTCCCGGTTGATTTGATGAGTTATTCATGTCCATAGTACCGTGCCGACTTCTTCTGTGTAGGCCTTTCCTCTATACCTAATCGTTATATACCAAACGGTGTCCTGGTATATGAAAACTAACCTTAATCATAACTCTAGAACCGTCCCTTATTTATCGTAATTATGTTGGACTAATGAGCAATAGCATCAGATGTTGGTCTACATGAACACTAATAGTAACACTAACACTTACGGGCGATTGGCCCCATATCCCTCCTTTGCCCTGTGAGGTTTAGAACTCATGGGACCCAGAACCATACGTACACTCTTGTTACACCTAAATGCATTGGAGAACGTTTTTCAAAACAATTGATTTGGTGTCAATGGTGTATCCATTTTTTTTAAATAATAGGGGCAGAAATTATCATATACCAGTTGAAAAATGAATGGGGGAGGGGTGTCTCAACCTTTTGCTGGCTACACACTGTCCAAAGTTTGGGATATCTTGTCAGGAATTTACCAACAATAGATATCTTCACCGTCAGGCCAGCACCAAGCTGACTGTTTCCGTTGTCGTAGAACAACATCCTGATCTCGTCATCGTACGAGTACCAGGCGGTCGACGACACGGAATCCCTCATGCACACCCACTCTTTATAGGTATCGAAGGTATCAAAGATGCAGACTTCTCCACCCTCTCCAGGATTCATGTCCAAGATGTCGACCTGGATCCAGGTGTAAGAGCTGGCTGTGATGAACCAGTGCAGTTGGGCTGCCACGTCAGTCAAGGAGGATAGGTTGACACTCTGTATGGTGATGCTGGGGTAGGTATCGGACAGGGCGAACGCACCACCGCTTGACCGGACGAACGAACCTTGTAATTGGTCTGAGTATTTGATAGCGATAGGGAAGAGTGACAAGAGCGGAAACAACATGGTTGCGGTAAAACTAAAATTGAGTAACCGGTGTGCATAAATCGTGATATTTTACACCTTGAATTAACCGGCCATAATTTATAGTTAAGAGATAACCTCCTTAAATGCTTGTTCAAGCCGTTGGACAGCGGTGAAGCTTGCTTGCACATTACCATTTATACTATAGCGTGCCTTTCTACATCTCAATGTTTAAAAAGTTTAAAAAGTGATTCTGAAAAGGAGACTTTGAGACTGACCAACTTTATTTAAGCCAATCAATACAATATTGTTTATTGGAATAGCGAGTAGCACAGCTTGTAAATAGGGGGCCCATGATGGTTGCCTTTTGCTTTAGTGGTTTACAGGTGCTGGAATTGAGATTGCAGGTGCCAGCTCGTATGGCCATCGATATGGGTTAAAATGGCCAGTCAATCGGTAATGATGATTTTTTTTTTTTTTTCAATGGGGAAGTAATGGGAGATTAATTACACCAGATATTATTTTGGAAAGACATTGGACTGTGTAAACTTTGGAATCGGGAAGTTTATTTTCATTTCACTTCAGAAAGAGATCGAAAGAAAAACATATTCCATCGAAAAATATTTCATGAGTAATTAATCGAAAGATGTTTATTTTCATTGGTCAATATTTTGTATATCTCGATCTTTGGCCAAGAAAAGAATAAAAAGAGTAATTTCATGGAAAATAAAGAAAGAAGAATAACAAACGAGGAAAAGTTGATAAAGAACCCTAAAGTACCATAAATCCTAAAAATAGGATAATAAAAATATCACAAAAATGCAGACGCATGAGACTATAATGCGACATATTTCATCGGAAATATGTTCTGCTGTTTAATGATCAATATATATCCATCGCCCGACCAGCGCGCGAGTGTACTTCTGTTCAGTTTGAAAGGATGTTTCTGAGAAAAGGGGTGTGGGCGGGTGCGTTTGTGGATGGAATGGGGAGGGGCGGTGTCGAATGGTAAAAGGAAAGAAAGTAAACAAAAATATATATTTCATTATTTCAATAAATAAACTGTGAGCCTGTGTACGCCCATAATTATGGCTATGACAGCCTCCTTCATTTGACAGTGGGGATTGATGTAATGTGACGAATGGGATAACTTAAAAAAGGGGGTACAAAGAAGATGTATTTTATTTTTTAACATTAATGGGGTGATTTATATTAGATGGAAATAATGATCTCAATTTTCAGGGCCGGAGCAAGGGAGCGAGGGAGTCGCACGCCCCCTCCCCTCCCCCTTTAACCATATAAAAATATACACATACAAATTAATGATCGGTTACTCATTCAGAAATGCCTTAGAATATACCATAGAGCATCTTAAGTTTCAAAATTGTCAGGGCCCCTTAACCGGGTCCAGGACCCCACGCCGTAAAGGCTTCGCGCTACGCGCTCGCAATTTCGTACATTTCACGCCCCGCCCCCTTTTGGAAAATCCTGGATCCAACCCTGATATCGGCCTAATTCAACCAAAATATTGTGTCATTTTGTTTAGGTCCCTTAGAATTATGAGCACATGCATTTATACCCTGACTATTAATAGGCTACATATCTTAGAATTCAAATCTTTCTTTTAACATTTGATTCTTGAAATTCCCTCTTTCACTTCAATTGAATTGTACATTGGCTATTACGTTATATTCTTATTCAAAAGGGGGCAATATGGCACACTAGCTAGTATGTCATCAAATATTAAAATACATAAATAGGAAATCGTATGCATCCATTCGTAAATAGCGGAAATACGTATGGGGTGTATGAGAGAGAAGGGGAGGATCAGAGGTATAGGGAGGGAGGGAGGATGGGAGGGAAAAAGAGGGAGAGAGAGAGGTGGAAAAGGAGGGAGGGGGGAGTGACCCCCTAAGGAAAGAAATCCTTTCAAATTACGACATATCTTAAAGGTAATACAAAGTTTTCGGAAATTTCGAAAATTGGCTGGATAGTGATTCTTTACAATTTTGATATATTTGGATGCCCCTGTGGATGTACTATAAGCACTAAAAAAATTAGCCGTCAAAACACTTCTGCTTTCGAGAAACATTGAATATTAAAATTTACCGGTGCTCCCGGTAAATTTTGATATTTTTCAAATATTGCCTACGGCCATACATAAGTAGCTGCGACCATGAAAATCTCAGAGTATGTAGTTGTGATGTATACTTTCCAAACGGGAATAGCCAATCGGTTGATTTTAGTCAAGAAACATTGTTTTATTGCCGAATTAATATCTTGACCTTGAGAGGGAGCTATACAACATAAAAGAGTTTATTATTTACAATTTTATCCCTTTAGACTCGATTTAAACCGCGACAATGATCACTGAGTATTGTAGGATCGCATATGCTTCCAATATATTCATTTGAACCAAATTCATGACCCCATACCAAAACTTTGTAATACCTTTAATGCCCAAGCGATCTTGTTTATCTACAAGGTGTAAAAATTGAGGCTACTAACGACCACATCGAATGGATACTATAGCGAAGGTATGCTGTTGTAGGCGATGCGTGGATTTTGTGTACAAGGGAGCTCCAGTAATGGCGGACGGACATAGCGCCGCTAGCGTTGGAGATGGAGCTTGGGGCGATATCGGTTTCGTGTATTACAGGGCTCCTCTAGAATTCATTCCCCATCTTGAAAAAATGTGGAGGAAAAAAAAGCATTTTCTTAGTGATAGCTGTATTTGATAATTGATGGGAACATAATTTCGGACCTCCCCCCCCCCAAAAAAAAAAGCACACAATATCAACTCCTTATTTGCATATATACAATAAATTGCTCACGAATTTAGATCAATTTTCAGAAGGTTCAATGATAATACAGGAATAATTAAAAATCGCATATCAAAATCAATTTTAGGAAGTTACGCTGCTGCAGTGCATTTCGCTTCGAGATTTTCCAAAACATCCAAATAGATACATGTATATAGTCCAGAGGCGGCCCTCCGGGGGGGGCAGGGGGGCACAGCGCCCCCCCCCCCACTTTTTCAGATACCCCAAAAGTGCCCCTTTTACATAGGAAAAGTGCCCCTTTTACTTTGACAAGTGCCCCTATTACTTAGTAAACGTGCCCCTTCCCCCTTTTCACCTCTGACGAGTCCCCTTTTTATTTTTGACACGTGCCCCTTTTCCTTCGACATGTTCCCATTTTCCTTTGCAATAAGTGTCCATTTTCCATTCTCATAAATCTTGAAATTGTCTTGAATAAGTGCCATTTTTAATCTCTAGTAAGTGCCTTTTTTCAGGTACGAGAAGTGCCCTTTTTCACTTTTGATAAGTGCCCCCTACACCTCTGATAATTGCCCTATTCAAAACTGAGAGGTGCTCCTTTTACTTTGACAACTGCCCCTTTTTTCCTGTGTAAGAAGTGCCTCTATTTTCCTTTTAATAACTACCCCTTTTTTAAACTCCGATGAGCACACCTTTTGTTTTAACATGTGCCCCTTTTATTTTCTAATAAGTGCCCCTTTTCCTTATAAGTGCCCCCATTAAAAAGAGAGAGCTCCTTCCCCTTCTCATAACTACCCCTTTCCCTTTCTAATAAGTGCCCCTTTTCCTTATGATAAGTGCCCCCATTAAAAAGAAAGAGCTCCCTCCCCTTCTCATAACTGCCCCTTTTAAAAATCTTAAACGTGCCCCCTTCTTATTCAACAAATACACATTTTCCTTTATTATAAGTGCCCCTTTTACATTTTCATAAGTGCCCCTTTTCATATCTGGTCAGTGTCCCTTTTCACCTCTGATAATTGCCCTTGTAATAATGATACGTGCCCCTTTTCCTTTCTAATAAGGGACCTATCCCCTTTTCACCTCTTATAAATGCCCTTATCAAAATCTGATGGGTGCCCCCTTTCCGTCAACAAATCATACAAATGCCTATTTCACATTTTCTTTTTCATCTCTTTAATATAATTATCTTTTGTACTTTGACACGTGCTCCTTTTCTTTCCTAATAAGTGTCTTATCCCTTTCGATAATTGCCCCCTTTTCATGTAATCATTAAACGTGCCCCTTATTTAAAACGACTAAGAGCAATTTTCCCCCAAAGTTCGCTCGCTGCGCTCGCTCGCATGTAAAGATGATATAATTATGTTACTTATCAAAGGTCTTTTCAGTCTTCCGTTATGAGAATGTGCTTATAACCCCATCACGATTGGCTTTTTTCCTCTTTATAAGATGTAATTTTCGCACTGCGACCTCACAGATCTTTAAAATTTTTCTCGCTCGCTTCGCTCGCTCGTAAATGCATATTCAGACATCACACCCAACTGTACAGTATGATGCTTAAGCGATATTTTGTATGATGTATGAAGAGAAACAAATAATGAAATCATCCCAGATAATGTAATCACACTGTAGGGGTATATACCAATGTCTAAAAAATGGTATATTTTCGCTTTGAGATTTCCCAATGTAGGTGCCCCTTTTTTCCAGAAAGTGCCCTTTTTTGTTGGTGCCCCCCACTTTGGAAGTCGCTCGGCCGCCCCTGATATAGTCATAAATTATTGATAGGAATATTTTTATAAATTCCATGTCTCCAAATGATTCACAAACGACAAATACGTCATCGTAAAAATCTCAATGTCACTCAACCGTAAGAATGTATGCCTTTACTGCATTGCAAATGTTATTCATTCAAGCAAAATGCATATAAATAGTTTTGCATGTGATTTTATAATGATGTATATGACGTTAACATGTACAGGGTACCTGAAAAAGAACAGTCATTGTGCCTAGGTATATATAAGGTAAACACGCCATGGTATTTGAACGGAATATCTAAATGGTGTTGGAACTATACATTTGCATAGGTCTTATATATATGTTTGCTATTTCATAAAATCTAGATACGATTTCTTGTGAGAATGCCGTAATTGAGTAAAATGATTTCAGAAAGGATGTCAATACGGGAATTTAATGTTCAGCGATTTCTACATTTTAAACACACAAAAAAGGTACACTTCTAAGCTGTTTATTTCGCCCAGCATATTCTTGAAAGCACTCTGCCACTTTCAACGAGTATTAGTAGTTGATTCCTAATAACTCGTAATCATTCTATTAAGGTGATTCCTCAGACAAGTGTTTATAAACTGAAATTACCTTCATACGATTGCTAATCTTCTGTTAGTAACTATTCATACTAAAAGCAAGATAACGACCATCAGACTGATCTTTATACCTTCCTGCTGTTTTTTCCTTTCTTTAACAATATATCACGTGTGTGGCTGATATTCTCAAGCTACACGGATGTGTGTTTCTGTTTGTAAGGACTCGTCTATTTTGAACCACACGAAACCTTTTATCCCCAACGCGCCATTGTCTGTATCACAACGAGCCAGCATTATGTATCCTACATTTTCCTTTTGCAAAACGGCGCATTGAAATATTGAAAAGATTACACGATGAATGTCTTTATGACGTACAACGCTTGTATTTATCGGTGTTCTGTATCTAGCTGCCTAAACATAATTATTTTATATAACTTATAAAGGGGATAACGTCAAGGGATTTCCCCTGAAAATATTTGGTTGATGAAACAAAACAGCAGGGGTGCTCAGAACAAGTCTACTTCAAATTATGAAGACGAATGTCTCACCTGAGTCATGCCTGAATTCACTTAATTGGTAGAATGTTTAGTCAAAGGTAGTTTTTATCTCAGTTTGGCTACGATGCAAAATCAACTTAAAAAGAAAAGATAACAAGGTCAACAAGAAACACTGATCTATGTGTAAAAAAGGGTAAAAAGACACCTTTGTTACTCCCCTTGCGTTTCGTAAGCACATTTAGAGACAAAGGAAAACATATTATTAGACGTGTATGTATAAAGCTCTTATTATTATAAACAAATCAGCGTTGTTTCTTAACTTTGGCTTTATAGTTGGTAATTTGAAGTATCTTTTATAAATAGATGCATGATTCAAACATTCAATTGTCACCTGGAAAATTTCAAGTAGGAATTTGTTTTGAATGAACATGCATTGTTATAAATATCTTGCATATTACAGTGGTTATTTCTTTTGGCATGTTCTATGATGTTAAACCCATAGGAAAAAAATGAGCCTGCCGCATACTCCTGCGGCAGACTTGCCGCAGATCTGCAGCAGACATGCCGCAGACAGTCATCTTTTTCACATGCAAATTAGTTTTGCCGCAGACTTGCCGCAGACTTGCCGCATACTCTTTCAGTATGATGAAGAGTCTGCGGCAGGTCTGCCGCAGACACTTCATCATGGATATTCATAGAAAAGGCTATAACAAAGAGTCTGCGGCAGATCTGGAGCAGACTCCTTTATCATGAATATTCATAGAAAAGGCTATAACAAAGAGTCTGCTGCAGACCTGCCGCAGACTCTTTATCATGAATATTCATATCCCATATAGACCTGCTGCAGACCTGCCGCATACTCTTTCATATCCAGGACCCAGTGGACGTGGCAACTGAGTTAGCAGTCTTGCAGGAAGGCTATGCTGGAGAGCATGTATTGCATCGACCATTACATTCTAGCACCTTGAGAATTAGTAGAAACAGCTAAAACAGGCGGAATTGCTTCAACAATTCTACAAATATGGGTTTAACACAATGCAGAAGTAGATAGGAATACAATAACTGCATACACATAGTCCAGAGTAGAGTCACAGTTCCATGTGCTAGTTACAACAAAAAAGTGAGTTAGTGGGGCTGAAGATAAGATCACATATGGCACAACAAAAAAGTTTGAACAGTCCGTTAATTCCTCAGTCTCCTTTTATATAACAAATTCCTCTTATGTAACAAATTCCTCGTATGGTACCAGTTAGAACTTGAAGCAAATTGTTTGGTTTGACAGGAGCTAAAAAGACAATTAACAGTGCTAATTAACACAGGAATTTACAAGATGATATGCTGAGCTCAGCCTGCAACCTCATGGTACTGCATGGTCCTCCAAAATGGCCGCCGAAAGCCTTGCTGCAGACTGTATAATTTCCCATTTTTCTGTGGCAGACCTGCCGCAGACTGTTCCTGTGGCATACTGGTATGCGGCAAGTCTGGAGCAAAGTTTCATCCTGCCGCAGATCTGCCGCAGACTGTTCCTGTGGCATACTGGTATGCGGCAAGCCTGGAGCAAAGTTTCACCCTGCCGCAGATCTGCCGCAGACTGTTCCTATGGCATACTGGTATGCGGCAAGTCTGGAGCAAAGTTTCATCCTGCCGCAGATCTGCCGCAGACTGTTCCTGTGGCATACTGGTATGCGGCAAGTCTGGAGCAAAATTTCATTCTGCCGCAGACTGTTCCTGTGGCATACTGGTATGCGGCAAGTCTGCAGCAAAATTTCTTTCTGCCGCATACTTCGGCATACTCTTTGCCGCAGACTAAGAGTCTGCCGCAGATCTGGAGCAGATCTGCGGCAGGTCTGCGGCATACTTTTCACTTTCCTATGGGAATGCACGCCAGACAAACTCATTTTCAGAGCAAGGAAAGTAACATAAGGCTTTGACCTTTGCTTTACATTCCATTTCAGGCGAAACAATATTTTTTCAAAGATTCATGAATTCCCAAAGAGTGTGAAATGAATATTCAGATTTTTAGCGTCTTTTTTTTTACAAGTTTGAATCCTAAAGATAAGCTTGAGTTCTTGTAATGATTGAAAATAAATTCTCACAGAATCCAACAAAACTCCCACTAAATGTTCAAGATTACAAATAAATGGCATGTGCTAAACGGTTACGGTAGAAAATGTATAGGGGCTGAGTAATGAGCATATATAAAGATAAGGAAATCAACGTAATAAGTATTGGCCCGACACCCTGTACTTAACACATGTCACTATGTGCAAATGAGAGTTGTGGTATTTATTGAAGATGATTTTCAGCAAGTTTTTGTCAGTTTATTTATATTGTTATTGTTTAAACAATTAATCTATTGCAGGATAAATAATGCAGAATTTAGTAGCCACGTTCTCTCCACATATGATTCCCGTATAGACCAGAGCTCAAGATTAGCTTTAACTTCACTAGATCATTGTTGCAGAAATATAATATCATAATGTTGACTATCATACATATTCTTAGATAGGGCAAAATAACATGACAGGACACACTAATAGTTATGTTTCATAAATCAATATCATGAATATTGAATAATGCATGGGGATATCGTCTAGAACATAAAATGTACTGTATCAGAGTCTGCAGAGCATGAAAACTGATGCAATGTGAACAGCATAACGGTTATATCGCTATGAAAACATCAACGAAAACCAAAGTAGAACAAATATTAAAATTAAACAAACAAATGGACTGGAAAAGGAAATGGCACATAAAGTGTAGCATAAGGTAAATTTTCCAAATATGTTAAAGTTTGGAGGTAAAGTTGAAGCCCAGTGGTAGAAAGACAGAACATAAACAAAAGTGAGAGATGAAATCTATGCAATTAGAAGAGATCTTAGTTGGGATGCGTTGTGATGTAAGTGTTTATTGTAATTGTAATACATACAAATATTGTTTTCACCACTGAAAATCCTTAATGATGCTTACCAGTAAAAGAAAATTCCGCTTCCAAATAGGAGTAAGGACTGCTGCCATCACAACGATCAAATTCAATCTTCATTTGCGAGGAATCCAAATAGATCGGATCAATCACTAAAGATATCCAAGAAATTCTCACTAACTCCTCACTAGTGTTCAGATTTATAACAGTCATCGTATCATCTTCAGGAATATGAAGAGCTAGAAAAGTAGCAATCAGGATAGTTCCCGGTGGACTTGTTACATAGATGCCACAGGTATAATCGCAAAGTCCATGCAAATCGCAAGTACACGGAGGAGAATCACAAAATGGCTCAGAACTGTTGAACAGAAAGGACACTTGAGAATTCGTCGGTGTTAGGGTGATGTTGTTACCAGTTGATGCATCTGCAAGAGCAAAACAAAATATATTCATGTACTATATAAAATACGACGAGTAAATATCATATTTATCAAAATCAAGCTTTTCTTTTGATAAGTGTAATGCAAGAATATCACGTGTTTGCATCATTTGCATAATGATAATGGCACTTATCTTTATAATCCATCTCTCCAACATACATGTATTGTTACTTGTGTGGGAATACTAATATGGCCAAAATAATACGATCCTGATACTCATTCTAATTGTATTTCATTGTTGGTTTATTATACCATTTATAAATTGCAATGTAGCTTTATAGTAAAACATCTTTATGCATTTTTGATATGAAGAAATAATAGGTCAGTGTTCTCTTATCATACCCATTCCCCAAACTGAAGCCAGTTATATTTGCAAACCAGATCTACAAATAAAATAAACATCAATCAATCAGACAGTGCATTACGCTATGTGCATTACGCTATACATATCCGGAATAGCACATACACTTTGCTATCTCCATAACAGCATCAGACAGAAATACGCCGAATGCAAGGGATGAATAATTATGATAAATATCATCGTGGTAAAGAGAGTGGTTTGGATGTGAATATAAATTTATTCGTGTCATGAACGTAAAGAAGGAGCACATTTACGTAATTATTTTGAATCAACGCTTTCATATAAAACAAAAATGTTGAGATCTTTAAAAATATGATTCATTCATTATTTTGTAACCGTCGGCTTCAATTGGATTTCATTGTAAACATGAAATACGGCGTGTGTCTGCTAATCAAACAAGCACTGAAAATGCTGAAATACATAGAAGATAAATTAATGCTTACGGATAATAGGTATGCTTAATGCCAGGAGCAAGCCACAAAGCCAAGCCATCTTATTTCCATTCAAGAATGTAATGTCCTGATCAGCCTGATGTTGGGGATTGCTTTGAAGACAAGACATCGTACTGTAATAAAAAATTACCCGTTGCCAATGTATAAAAATGACTTGAACTTTGTACACGCGATTGGCGCCTCGAATATCAACGCATTGCGTTATGATAATGATGATTAAAGAAAAATCATGTTTGTTAGGGGAGCGTCTGGAACACATGAAAAGGGCTATTCATGGATCACTAATTTTTCATTCAAATGAATCTCTTGTTTCATGGAGGGGGTTGTAGAGTACTGACTCAAGCTGATTTCGCAAGAGGGAAATCCCCTGGAATTCTCCCTCTTTCAATTTCTTTGAGTTTAATGAATAGCAGCTATGTGTCAGGCAGCCGAACCCGGATTTGGGGCCTAACCTTGTTTTGGTGAAATAAGTTTTTTTTTTAATGGATTCTGATTGTCTAGGTATCCACTGTGAACAAGCAAAAAACTGGAGCTCTGTCAGCCTTGAGCAATTTGAGATATAAGCAAAAACAAAATGGCCGCCAAAATGGCGTTTTCTGCTCTAAAAATATGTGAAAATGTATACTTTGTCATGTTTTATTTCTACATTTAGAACCCTTTTCTGATTTCTTTTACCAGATATGATATATATGATCCATATTTTGATAATTCTAAACGTGGTTTTAGATGGCAGAGCAATTTATACATTTATACAGGGTGATTCATAAAAAAGTGTACAAGAGATTGGCTGTTTGCGATTTCTACTTCGATAACGAGCAATCAATGTATACACACTCTGGCAACATATTTGTGATGTATATAATCTGCATTTTAATTGAAGCTAATTGATGTCGCCTATCATCATATCGCCTTTAGCAATTTGTGATTATAAGCAAAAACAAAATGGCCGCCAAAATGACGTTTTCTGCTTTAAGAATATGTGAAAATGTATACTTTGTCATGTTTTATTGCTGCATTAAGAACGCTTTTCTGATTCTATTTAACCAGATATGATATATATGATATATATTTTGATAATTCTAAACGTGGTTTTAGATGGCAGAGCAATTTATACATTTATACAGGGTGATTCATAAAAAAGTGTACAAGAGATTGGCTGTTTGCGATTTTTACTTCGATAACAAGCAATCAATGTATTGTATACACATATACGCTGCATTTTAATTAAATCTAATTGATGTAGCCTATCATCTCAAAGCAAATGTATTTGTAGAGATACCCTGTTGAACATACACACACACATCTATGATGAACTGCTACTATTCAAGAAGTGTGCAGCTGTAGAGGCAGGGAAAAACACTGAACTGACAGCACTATCAAGTGCTGAAGATGGTCTTGTTCAGATCATAGTTGACAACTTCCCGTGCAGTTCTCATGACCCAGCCAGATACAAGCCTGTACCATGATGATCAGCAAGAGATTTCACAACTGAAGAAGGCTGAGATGTCTAGAGATATCGACTACAAGCTTGACATCATGAGATACAATAGTCCAAGAAAACCAGATATGTCACCTGTCAAGAACCAAGTTCCACCACTTAGTGTTCTCGCTCATATGGTTTCTAGACAGAGACCTAATGAATGTGACCGCAGGTTCTTGACAGATGTTGTGCAGCGTGATAACTGTCCTGAATTCAATGGATATAATACGCATTTATGTCGCAATCAAGGGGAAGCCACACAACCGAAAAATAAAGCAGCGTATCTATCGTTGATTGATATGCCACCAGCACATCCAGACACAATAATGACAGCCATGAGCAAATCACAGCAGTTAAACAGAGAAAACTGGTCAATGTTTCACTGTCTTCACTGCAGATCAACAACTGTACAGGGTTGCAGTAGAGGTACAACCTGATCAAACCAGTACTGATAATGATGCTCTATGTACGGGCTGAACGAGAACTAAAGTGATTGGCCTCTACACCTGGAGGCAGTGAGGCTTATGATGCTTTGCGTCGGGACATGTAAACTACGCGCGATATCGGTTATTCTACCTTCGACGCATGGAAGCCCTACCAGGAGATGCACTCCAGTATTCCATGAAAAGGTCTCATGTGATGAGACACACTCAAGGCTTATGGAATGGCATATGGAGCGACATGGGCATGGTAATGCTGGTGTGATTGGCATCACTCTAAAGCCAGAAACTCTCAAGACCTGCATGGGCCCTTAGCTTGCACATATGTATCAGACTTGTGGAAGACGTTCCAACTCTGACAGACAAGTCGGCTAGTTCTAAAACAGTGCACAAAGAAGAGGCTCCAGCAAGGATATCTGCAGACCATGGTGACAGAGACTGGTTGTGCAGAAAACTGGATGTGAGCATCGATCCAATGGACCCAAAGAAGCACCCAGCGAACATTGTCAATGTGGTCAATGGACAGATCGCTCCTGAATCAGTGAATGTTGACAGAGTAGTTGAAACTGGTGCTCAGTAAATGGGTGAATTTGAACGGAAATTGCCTGGAGGTTTCTACGACACAATTTCAAAGAAAGTTCAAACCATGGCTGTCATGAAGAAATCAATTGTCAGAATTGACGTAGGCGATTCCAAGGTATACGATACCAAGTTGATATGCTCTCGCGTGATAGGTCTACAAGCAAGTTCCAGAGATGTTGAATTTCATGATGTAATGTCATGCGAGCTGTCGCCAGTTCCTACAGCTCTGTTTGATGAGTCTGGAGATATGGATATCTCGAAGTCCAAGGCCGCTTTGAAGAACCAGAGACAAAGGTTGAAATATCAGCTAGACACGCGACACTTGAAGAAACGTGTAGAGTGATCGATGGATGTGCTCTCCTTTGGATTCCTAATTGGCCTTCATCATCACAAACACGACAACCAACAGTGATGGACTTTGTATCGAAATTCAAAGGCAAGATTGAAGAGAGACTAAAATCCGGTGATGTGTACTTGGTATTTGACAGGTCAATGATTACAGTACCAAGTGTACAACCAGGATATCGAGAGGCAATGATGGTTGCAGAGTTTTCCAACTGACTCCAACTTCACCCCTTCCGTCTCAGAAACTGACTCTGACAGTCACAGAGAACAAGAACAAGTTGATTAACATCATTTGTCAACATCTGAAAGGTGATGCAGGTTTCATCATAAAACACAAGCTTGTGATCACCAGCCAAGATGGCACTCCTGTTCAACTAGGTCCAGGTGGTGTTCCGCGATATGGCCACATCTCATGAGGAGGCTGATGTGATTATTGTGCAGCAGGCTATCATGCTTGCAGATGAACGACGATCCATCAGGATGCTTGCAGACGACACAGATGTCTATGTTCTTCTGCTTCATATTTCTACCAAAAGCAAGGCCTTCAGTCACCCTTGATAATGGAGTCGCCCATCAGAGACAGATCTGTAATCGATATACATGCCACAGTGGACAGACACAGAAACATCATCCCTTTTATGTTAGCAGGTCACCCATTGACAGGTTGTGATACTGTTGGTGCACATTTTGGAGTTGGCAAAGGAACTTTGCTAAAAGTGCTGAGGCAGAAAAATGGGTTCCCATCGCCATCGATTGGAGACATACATACAGATATGGCCGACGTGATGAAAGATGCAACAGCGCTCATAACATCATGATATGGACAACCCAAGGCTACGACACTGTCAGATGCCCGACTGAATGTGTGGACTACACGGGTCGGGAAAGCAGGAGCTATCACACTCCAAATCTTGCTGCAATGCCACCAACAACTGAAGCTTTCAAAGATAATGTTAAGCGTGCCCATCTTCAAACATGGATTTGGAAGAGTGCTCCGGAATTGAATCCATGGACATTGGATCCCACTGCATTTGGTTACATGAAAGACGAAGCAACAAAGTCACTCATCCCGGTAACTATTCCACCAAATGTGAAACTTGCACCTGCAAACATACTAAGACTTATACGTTGCAATTGTGCAAGTGACAACCCATGCAAATCATCAGGATGTGGATGCAACAAAGCCAAATTAGCTTGCACAATGTTCTGTGCGTGCCATGCATCCGTGCGATGTCTAAATGATCAGACTCTGGCAGCAAAAAAATGTAAATCAAAATGACAGTGATGCGTGAGCTCAGTTCAGCAAAGGAAGAAAAGGCGTATCCTTAAAAGAATTGCGTACAAGATGAATTGTGAAGGTAAAATTCCTAATATCGCTATAAAATGGTAACACATTCATGAAAGAAGAGTGATCAAATTATTATTATTTTTCACGAAATGGTATCTTAGGAATTCAAACCTATTGTGAAACAAATATTTATTACTATAGACTATTGATAGATATTGTGTGATAAACTAACATTGCCGCCATTCTTAATATGTAAATGAGCAAACGTACAACAGCCTAAAGTCAAATATTCAAATCAATTCATCTCTGATTCATGAAGTACCAGTATACTACTCTGCCAATTTCCGTAATGTATAATACTTATGGCAAATGTTGCTTAAAATTTATCATTTTGGTGGCCATTTTGTTTTTTCCCATTATCTAAATTAGTAATTATTGACAAATGAGTATGACATAAGTATTTGGTACACTTAGGTATTCTAAGAATTAAAAACGTAAAATAGAAGGAAATGAGTATAATACTATTTTATTGTGATTCTAAACTTAACAGCTGGCATTTATCCGCCATTTTGAATATGCAAATTAGCAACAATTATAATGGAAAATATGCTAATTAGGTCATCTATGGTCATCTATGTTCACGTATGGTCATCAGGAATGTGTTGACAATGGTCTTCATGAATTATAAGCACACCATTCTGCCAATATTTTGTAATGTATTATGAAATCATTCAAATTTGACTGAAAATAGGCTATTTTGGCGGCCATTTTGTTTTTGGCCATATCTTAAATTGCTCAACACTGACAAAGCTCCAGTTTTCTGTTTGGTCATCTGAAATGCCTACGGAAACAGAATCCATCAAGAAAAAAACTTATTTCAACAAAACGAGGAGTAGCTCAGTGGCTGCCGGACTGTAAATAAATCTTATCAAGGTTCACACTCTTTCTTTTAAGAGGCGATGATACAATACGTGTCTCGCCATCTAGATTTATACAATATTCATACTACAATTTACATATTGCTCCGATTGTCTCATTTTCGCTCACGTGAACATTGCCAGCACAAACCACTGACCTCTACCTCCTACACGGATCATCGCACATTACTATTCACTATACGTTACGTACTAAAAGGCTGTATTGTCTGACCGTTCATGAATATTCATGTTTTTGCTAAACTCGGCAAAATGTTTGCTTTTACTAAATGGAAAAATTACGGTGGGGGGTTGGATGAAATGGACAAAACGAAATAGGCAGAAGTGATCTATGATAATTCATGCTTTTTATGTTTCGTGTGCTCGACCTATAATCTTCAAATCGCTTGGTAAACTGAGTCCAAAGTTAGACTTGTTTTTTACATGTGTATTATAGGCAGTGACGAGCTTGCAACCTATTTTGAAAAATTACGGTGGGTGAACTTTCAAAAGTCAATGAGACATGAGGGCTCCAATGAAAGATCTAGTGATAACGTACGTCGGGTGGATGTGCTTTTCGTTTAAACAAAAAATGAATGTTTAACGATTTAAAAAAAAAAACGTCCATAGGCTAACATGTTAGGCTGCTGAATCTGACCATGCTCTGACGATAGGGGGCGTCGTCAAATGAGACTAAACGGAGCCATATGATCAGATAGCCATACAGGTGAAAAACGGTTGCAGACCCCCCCCCCCCCCACCCCACCCCCATTCTATTTATAAGGTGACGTAATTGTTACATTGCATTACATGTATGATGTTTCACTGTCATTGGTCTAAAGTTGTGCCCTCTATATAGCAAACAATGCCTAATCGGTGCATGTTGGTCCCCCATGATCCTCTTTTTCTTATGTTATTGAGTGCTGATTTGATGAGATGACCACCTGTCAGTGGCCTTGCAGGAAGGTCTAATCCCCCTGGCCAAACTAGTACAGACGGCCTTTAAGGTTAAAAAAATCACAGAGCCTCCTGGGCGGTTCGGATTGACACGCCCCGCGGTACGGACTTTGAGAAACCCTGCCCTACTGAATCCAGCCGGGGGTCTCAGTCAATCTGACGAATTTCTGACGAATTTCATCTGCCATTAACTAAAACTTTACTTGCTAAATCCATATTCACTTACGCAGGCCCTAAGCTATGGACCATTCTTGATGTTAGCATCAAGAATGCCCCCAGTTTAAATTCTTTTAAATTCAAATTTGAAAAAAAAAATTGGCGTTATTACCAAGCGTTAGCTCTCCCTCTTTAAATTTATTTAACTCAATAAAATACATTTGGATATTTTGATTCATTTTGTACTGGCCATCCGTATTCCAGTCGGCCCGTGTTGTGTTGTGTGTGTTATAGGTAAGAGCCCTGCCCTCTCTCGTTCCTTGTCTCCCTTCTTTCCCTGTCCCTTCCACTCCTTCTATGTTATGTCTATTTGGTTTATGTATTTGTGCGTTCCTTTATCATTTATATACTATTTTTGTAACTATAAGTTATAGGGGGCTGCAATCTACAAGCCCAGCTTTTCAGCAGTCCCCTCCATGACCAACCTATTTTATATACCTGTTGTATACTACGGACCAATTACAAATATGTTGTTAAGTTTCATTGTTTTACTATGTACTTTATTTATTTTGTTAGAAATGGAAATAAACGAAATGAAATGAAACTGAAATGAAATATAAATACTGTAAGCATGCGTGACCAAGAGAACGCGTACAAAGAGTTGCTTTTTTGTGTGATTCATTTTACATTGTCAACAACTTAAATGGTAATCCCTATCGCACTTCAATATGCTCAAGGGGCTACAATAATTATTTTACAATACTTGTGTAGGAGTACACTTTTTTGAAATACCCGTTTAGGGTGTGAATTCTTGAGAAAAAACACGCGAAATCCTCATTTAGGGTGTATTTTAGCTTCAGAAGAAATCCTCGTTTAGTGGGTGTCTGGAAAACCTGTGGTCATGTATGCCTACGGTATTTCTACCTGACTGAGTTCCCCCCCCCCCCCCGGGTACCGAATATAAAGGTAGTTTGATATGTGTCGTTGCACAAAAGCAATATATTTATCAGATAAAAGACGTAATTTCATGAAGAAAGAGAGAGAAAAAAGTTATATCAATTAAGAGAAAGAGATAGATAGTGAGACGGTTGGAGACTTACCTCTTTGGAAATTCTCGACACATAAGTCATCACGATACCCAACGATGCGATGAAATCGCAAAAAGAAAGATGAAAAGTGAACATATTTTTCTGCTTTCGTAACGCAGCGTAACCCAATATGGCAGACATCGAAAGTAAATTCAATACTACCGCTGAAGCAGAAATTGCCAGTGGGAACACTAGCGAGACAGTATCCAGGGCACTCATGGTACTATGCTTTTTTGATTATCTCGTGAAAAGTTAGAAATATATTTTTGTATCACTAAATCAGTGAAGTTAAAATGTAGATGTAATTTCGACTACAAATTATGTTAAGCGGTTTTACCGACCTAAAAGTATGGACACTTAAATGCTAACCATCCGTTACTTAACATCAATTTTTTAAAGAATGATAACATTAATAATTATGCCCTACTAAACAGCCTCCTTGTGCCTTCGCAAAACCTTCCTGAATAAAAGTTGTATGATATATTTTGCACAAAGCTGACGATGATAAGGTTTTAACTAAGTGCTCAGTAGAGAAAATACTAAGAAACATTACGTTATATAACTAAGAAACATTACGTTATATAACTGCTCAGCCAACATGATATTGTGTGTGTGCGTGTGCGTGTACGCGCGGGCGTGTGTGTGATTTGCGTAGGGGCCATAGACAAACACAGTAGTGGTGTGTGTTTGTGTGTGCGTGTGTGTGTGCGTGTGTGTGTGTGCGGGTGTGGGCGTGTGTGAGAGTGTGTCGTGACGAAGTGATGTGATTTTTTCCCACCTCATCTACAACTGTATTCAAGTTGTAGGAGGCGGGACTATTATAATTATAGCTGTAGTTTAGTAGGCATGGCATGAATTATTGCTTACAAATATGATTAACGGCGATTTTCACTGACAAAAAATGACCCCCCCCCCCCCCCAGATGTCAGCTTTTAAATGACCAAGCGAAGTTTAGGCGAGCACATGCAGAAGACAAACTATCCATTGGATCTCGACGCCACATCTCATGTATTCTTAATACTTGTAGCATATAATAATTGGTGTGTACTGCAAGGTTCTGGAGTCATCAAAATGATAAGAAATTTGGCCCAGTCTTGGTAAAGTAACAAGCACTGTACACAGAAAGATGTATATATATTGCATACCAAATCGGCCCTCTTTTTTAAGCCGTTACTTTTTATATTTAGAATATGAAGGCATTTGAAGAGCCATGCTTTTCAGGGAACATTTTTTCCCTAATGTTCTTCTACACTTGCATAATACAATGATAACGCTCACAAATTATTTGTTCACCTCTCCCCAGAACTCGACCTTCTCTTTGAGGCCCATGTGTCAGCATTATAATGTGTTAGCAAATACGAGAACGCTAAAGTGATAAAGAAGACGGTTGAAGGGGGTGGTGCGATTTGGTGTGGTTTGGTTTTATTTTCCGTTTAAAAATTAAAATACAAACAAGAATACAATTTACCATTATATAATACAAACCAAGAAATAAAAACGGCTGGAATGCTCTATTCAGAACCAATATTAAGATGGCTCTGTTCTTCCTAGAGGTCCAGATTGTTGTTTGTCTTCAGTTCCATTAGACTGAAATGACACAGCGAAGTATGATAGCATCCTTAACTTGTTGGTATTTCTTCAAAAATATACTTCATCAAATCTTATACATTTACAAAATGTTCCATGTATAGATTTAAATGCGACAAAACAGCCGAATTTTATCCATTCTTAATAGTGACCATATTATTTATTGAATTTTATATAAAAAGTCAAACAAACATAATAAGTCTAACATTATTTTTCTTTTATTTGACCGGCATTTTTTGAAATTATCTAAAGCTGATGGCAATTTTTTAAATATAAATTCGTGTTCGACATATATACATTTTTTCTAAATTTCTACCTTAAAAATATTTTTTTTACGAATCATATAATTATATCGATGAACACTTTGCAATTGTTTTAGTATGGAGCATTCAATTGATTGCGCTAAGCTCCCATCAACTTCAGAGTATATATTTCGAATATCAAATAGCACAATGAATATAATCTTTGTGCTGGTCACATGGTACAGGAAACCATAAGTGCGTTAAGAAAAGTAAGTAGCATCTCACAAAATTATGTAATTTGAACATTACAACATGTGATTTTCAGAATTCAACATGAAGGTATATTCTGTTAAAAGAGATAGGAAGAATTCAACTTACTTTTCTCAGTAGCACTACTAGCCGTTCGTAGTAAAAAGATCCTAATCAAAGATATTTTACATAATTATATGATAAATACAATTCAGAAATTCTCTTAGTAAGGTTCATGCAAAAAAACTCAACTTTACCATTGGTATAAAATTGCAATATTAATATAAAATATAAAATTGCACTCTGAATAAACTAAACGTAAACTCCATTTTCAGCTTTCGACTTACAAATGATCATATACAATATCTACAACGGCATTCAAAATCGAAGTATCACATTTATGTTAATTTGCTCGGCATATATTCTTACTAGATTGTGGGGTTGATGATAGTCGTGTTCAATTATTTAGACTACTAAAATGTCGTTCTATATCTTATACGCTATGCTATGTGATCTAATTTACAAGTGAATGTAATGTTCACATTTAATAATATGTACAAGCTTGCAAAGAATCCCAACATATCTAAGAAAAAGCAACTCACAACACTTATACTTTGGGTCTTCCCAAGGATATGATCAATTTTCTATTCAGTTTTTTAGCAAATCAAATAACAAAAAAAAAAACATGTATCAATGTGATCAATTAACATTAGCAAACCGTAAAACTGCTTTGAAAGTGATGTTCCATATTTCATTATGCATATCCTTCTTCGATGTTTAATCTGCTGCAAAGCAGGTTTGTAGTTATTCCATCTTCAGCTACTCTGTAACGTTATCCATGCCAAGATTTATTTTTGAGAAAAATTCTTCGTCTTGCAGAGAAATTGGGTTAGTTATTAGTTAACGTTTCATTTCTCACGAAGATGCTAACACACTACAATTTTTAGACGATATAGAGAACTTAATAATCTTCAATAATGGTGGGCAACTGAGTTTTACTCAACATTGTTACAACTGTTAGAAAAGTTTATTTGCATAAAATGACAACTGGGCAAGTATGATACCAGTCTAAAGCCAGGTAATCTTCTATAGGCTACTCCTTTCAAAGTATTTAACTCGTTTGAGAACAAAAAAGGGTTTGTTTCTCATTTCGACATCATATAGCTGGGAGGCAAGAATTATGTTGATTCCTCATTCAATTTATTTTAGTTCTTTATAACAACTTATTTTAATAAATTGTTATGAAGGCTATCAAGATTTCAAAGACCATGTGTCCCTTTTGCATAGTGCACCAAATTCACTAAAAAATTTGCCTCAATCACATGTATTTTATGAAGGTCCTGTCTCTGAAATTAAAAAGTAAACAGTGATCTAGTTTTCAAACGAATCATGGAAAACCGTTAATTTCACAGGCTTCATGTCAGACCCAGTTCTTGTATTTTTGCTTTCAATAAGACATACCATGGGCTATTAATGGTATATCTTTATTAGTATATAGTAGTATTTTTCAAATTATACTGAAAGTAAGATCCGTATGGATATTTTCGTCTTGCTAAAGTAACAAGCACTGTACACAGAAAGATGTATATGGGACTACAAAAACATGTGGCATAAAAATCGGTCCTCATTTTTAAGCTGCTATTTGTCAAATGTAGATTATGAAGGCATTTGAAGAGCCATGCCTTTCAGGGAACATTTTTTCTCTGATGGTCTTCCACACTTGCATAATAACAATGATAACGCTCACAAATTATTATTCACCTTTGCCCGGAACTCAACCTTCTCTATTAGTAGAGAAATTTTGATTGTGGACCTGACTCAATTTGTGAGTTTTCAACTTATTTCTGAGTCCATTATAATTTCATCAATAAGACGTGATGATAATTTCTAAAAGGAAAATACAAATACCGTAATATTCATAAATTTGAGCATTATGTTTAATCGCGTGTGCCGTGTGTTAACTATAATTTGGATCTCACTGAAGTTATGTTCGAGCAATATTTAGGCAAAATCCGATAACAAAAATAAGAAATTCAGGAGGTTTTAAATTGTAATCAATCAAACAAAAATGGGCAACTCTGTGACGTGTCTTTCAAAGTGAGTTGTCTTTCTGTTAATTTCATGTTCTTAGTTGTTGATGAATTAATAATGTATATATATATATCGATACAGGGTTTGTGTAGAAATATATGTGCTAGGATTATATCTAGAGGGCATGTATGATTAGATAGTTTCTTGAGGGAAAATATAATTTCAATTGGAGAGGATCTCACATGATCCGTCACAGAGTGGCCAATTTATGTTTCATAACTTCCTTATACTTCTCAGATTTGTTTCACCAATCTGTTTCTCTAAATTTTCTGCTCCCGTCAAAACTATCTTCATATCAGGGTGTAATTCCCCGAAACAAATCTTTCACGTCATCACTTGTGGAACATTGTGGTTTGCTCCGGATTAACACCAGACGGTAGGGATGTTGTGCCATTCATCGGTATACTGCTGATAGGCTCCATGTAGTCATACTGAGAATCCTGTCCAAAATTGAAGTGAAAAAAATATAAAGATATACCTATTTATATATTAATAAGCAGAATTATTTAAAAAAAAGCAGGAATAAAACAAGAAAGGTGTCAAACATTCTGTCAAAGTGTCAAAACTTACAATTGCGACAATTTACTGGAGTCTCACGAAAGGAAGTACATTCACTGAAACAAAATCCTGCATGCATATAGATTTACGATTTGTCTACATAATGATAATAATAACAATAACATTAATAGTAATAACATAATAATAACGATGATAATGATATTAATTATAATAATAATAACGCTAATGATAATAATAATAACGATAATGATAATAATATTAATGATAATAATAGTGAAAGCAATTACAATAATAATAAGTTTGTTTACCCAGGGGACCCACATCAGCAACAATGACATGTTGTTCTTCGTAATGGTCAGGTACCCATTTACACCTAGACTGAGTGTGACATATGTAGACTTATGCCTTGCCAAGATTGTCGGGCTAGGATCCAGACCCTCTATCCTTGGACTGAGGGTCTAGACAATGAGCCAATATACCAATACACCTCCACATGAATTTAGTACAAAAAAGGGGATGGACCCAAGGTTATCAGAAAGGACGGGGGCCACATTTTTTTTCTACTACACCATTTTTCCTCAGGACTACCATTTTCAGAAACCTTTCAGCACTTCAATGCCTTCATTGGGGGATGGGGCTCGAAAGGAGGGGTGTATAATCAAGAGGGGAAAAAAAATCAAATTTTATCGGAACATATTTAGATAGAATTATAATTTCAGGATATCCATCGACCCTAGTATCGGGGTCACTAGATTCTCCCAATAAAAGAAACTAAACATATAATTTGTGGGTATTATTACATTTTTTGTTGCTGTTGTTTGCTCTTTTTTCGGGGGGGGGGGGGGAGATCCCCCGGAATGTGCCTACGTAGCATAGTAATTATGACTTACGCGATTCCGAGCAGGAGAGACTTGACTGCCTCCAGGTCTCGGGGGTACGATAGTTGAGTATTCAGGTGGGTCTTCGGGTACGCCATTCCCTGCTAAATGACCTATATCTTTATTGAGCTCCACATCATCACCACCACCAATGGCGGATCTGATCAGAGTCTGAAATTCGAAAGAGGTAAATTAGTTCAGTTAAGACATCAATATACTTTTATTGCTATTCCTACATGTCTCAGAACGAATGCTGATGAACAAACTTTGCTTACCTGTTATAGTTCGCAATGTTGAAAATAGTGGAATTAAAATCAAAAGATTAAAAGCATTACATTGCAAATAAAAATAATTACGCATTACAATGAATGTCTAACATACCTACTGACAAGGCAATAATCTTGCACATAGAAATATTATCTTGAAATATATCATTATTGTGTATATTCAACATTTCGTTTTATACCACTGTATTATAATTTACTGGAGTCTCACAAAAGGAAGTACATTCACTGAAACAAAATCCTGCATGCATATAGATTTACGATTTGTCTACATAATAATAATAATAACAATAACATTAATAGTAATAACAATAATAGTAACAATGATAATGATATGATAATAATAATAACGCTAATGATAATAATAATAACGCTAATGATAATAATAATAACGATAATGATAATAATATTAAGATAATAATAGTGAAAGCAATTACAATAATAATAACTTTGTTTACCCAGGGGACCCACATCAGCAACAATGACATGTTGTTCTTCGTAATGGTCAGGTACCCATTTACACCTAGACTGAGTGTGACAAATGTAGACTTGTGCCTTGCCAAGAGTGTCGGGCTAGGATCCAGATCCTCTATCCTTGGACTGAGGGTCTAGACAATGAGCCAAGATACCACTACACCTCCACATGAATTTAGTACAAAAAAGGGGGTGGACCCAAGGTTGTCAGAAAGGACGAGAGCCACATTTTTTTCCTACTACACCATTTTTCCTCAGAACTACCATTTTCAGAAACCTTTCAGCACTTCAATGCCCTCATTGGGGGATGGGGCTCGAAAGGAGGGGTGTATAATCAAGAGGGGGGGGGGAATCAAATTTTATCGGAAGACATTTAGATAGAATTATAATTTCAGGATATCCATCGACCCTAGTATCGGGGTCACTAGATTCTCCCAATAAAAGAAAATAAACATATAATTCGTGGGTATTATTACATTTTTTGTTGTTGTTGCTGTCGTTTGCTCTTTTTTCGGGGGGGGGGGGAGATCCCCCGGAATGTGCCTACGTAGCATAGTAATTATGACTTACGCGATTCCGAGCAGGAGAGACTTGACTGCATTCAGGTCTCGGGGGTACGATAGTGAAGTATTCATGTGGGTCTCCGGGTACGCCATTCTCTGGTAAATGACCTTTGTCTTCATTGAGCTCCACATAATAACCACCACCAATGGCGGAACTGTCCAGTTCTTGGTAGTGGCCCCCATGTGCCCCTCCTTCCTTCAGAGGTGGGATTGTCTCGTACGCAGGAGGCCGATCAGGAGGAAGGGGAGGTCCTTCTTGGTATCGATGAGCTGAATTGTTTGCTGGAATGAGGTCGTTTGGGGAGCAACATTCAGGGTTGGTGCTTGACGCAACGCGTGCTTGTTTTCCACTTCGGTAGACCACAACACAGACAAGGAATGTGATGAGTAGAAAGGCGATGACGAGACTGGTACTTAGAGCGATGGTGAGCACATTGTTTGATGTACCTGTAAGACGAAAATTAAAGACATTATGAGATGATATTTTGCCTTGTATATGTAGTGACCTTTCCTTATCCATCATCAGAGTCCACATCAACTACCCACTAACTCACTCAGTTTGTTATTATCCTTTAGTTTCTAATAGTCGCTTTGTCTGAAAATTGATAAGCGAAATAATCAAACACGAATGATAGCTTATTTCACCGAAATCGTATTATGACTTTTTTAGAATTTTACACATAGTACATCAGCGTCTGAAATTCGAAAGAGGTAAATTAGTTCAGTTAAGACATCAATATACTTTTATTGCTATTCCTACATGTCTGAGAACGAATGCTGATGAACAAACTTTGCTTACCTGTTATAGTTCGCAATGTTGAAAATAGTGGAATTAAAATCAGAAGATAAAAAGCATTACATTGCAAATAAAAATAATTACGCATTACAATGAATGTCTAACATACCTACTGACAAGGCAACAATCTTGCACATAGAAATATTATCTTAAAATATATCATTATTGTGTATATTCAACATTTCGTTTTATACAACTGTATTATCATTTAGCAGCTGTAGAAAAACCGGGCTTAATCTGACAACGGCAATAGGTTTTGTACGGTCTAGTACATGGGCATTTTGGGTGATACTGATTATGTTCCTAAGTAAGTTCCTAAGACAACTATTATGTATGTTCCTGAAGGACATATTATGTACTTCCTTGTAGCTACTTAAAACGATAGCAAAGGCTAATTCAATAACTTATCGTATTGTCTATGGACTCATTTTCGGATTACGTAATTTTTCACCCTGAGCCATGTTCGCCCATTTCAAAGGGGTAACGCTTATACTAGACTACTGAAATTGCCTTAGACTGATTTCTTGAAAGGTTTTGCGATCATTTCAATCGATTGAACATCACATTCATCAAGTTATCATGATGATGTTTGCATAATTGTACAAGATCATCAAACTTTTTGTACCATGCAACAAGTTAAATAAAGTCTAAAATAGTTTGTCATGGTCCTTACCACTCAGAGCTGCAGGATTGGATGTTGATGTTTCCTGCGTAGATGAGACACGTGTCGGGGCATCTAAAATAATATGTGAAACAATCTCTGTCAGAATATTTATAAACTAGTCAGAATATCTTCTTTTCTATCTCCATTACAATTACACAGTGCACACACAAATTCACGCACACACACACGCACACATAAACGCCCCCCCCCACACACACACACACACACACAGCATTGACCTCACGAACTTCGTATACAAAATATACCCTGCCTTCTTTTCGAGGTTCCGGTTGAAACTATGGGCAAGAGGTGACTCCAATGGATCTATTTGCTGAGGGGCGCAGCCCCATCGCAAATGGTACTATTGGAGTCACCGAGTCTCATACATAGTTATACAAACTAAAAAATTATTTGTAAAAAAAACAAAACATTTTAACATTTGACAATTTTAATAACAATTTTAATAAATTCGCCCAGCCGTAAATAGTACTTTTAGTCGAGGTACTTTTTACGGCTCGGGAAAATAGTGTGAATATTTTTGATCATGTGACACATTTTAACTAATCAAAGCCAATCAATTTTTGGTGAAAGATATGATATGAATTGTATACTTATTCGGTTTTGAAAGTATGTTCAATAACTTACTGCCCCCATGATTGTTAGTTCTTGATGATATAAGGTTTATAAGTATTCATAATCAGGTCCATAATGATGTTACATGTTACATTGATGATGTCACGTGTTACTTGAAAAACATATCAGCACCAAATGCAGATATACTATCATGCTAAAAGTTACAAATGCATCATGGGCTTGTTATCAACAAAATGAAATGACTACACTAATACATATCACATGGTTTGGACTTTACACTAAATTACATACAGAAATGTCGTTATACCGTATAAAGAATATAATATAGAGATATTGAATGGTCTAATGTGAATGTGATATTTCGTACCTGTTTTGTCTGGTGTAGATGCCCTTGGGGTTGTAATCTTTGTAATGTCTGCTCAAAATAAAAGAAACCATTTATGATAAAGCCTATCGATGGCAAGGGCGGATCTTGGATTTGTGAAAACGAGGGGCACAACATTCCTGAAGATTTTCTGACATACAAATGGGGATAAATTCTTGGAGTGGTATACAATATATTATGTCCAAAATATGAGCGAAACAAAATGTTACATTCAATATTTTCAAGTAATCCGTTATAGGCTATTTAAGAGCCATATTCCATCTAATATTTTAACAATCAAAACTGAGACATAAGAAAGTAACATATCAAAACCTGTATGCAGGGGCGGCGATTTATGTTAATGACCGGGGGGGGACGAAATGCGAAATTTTTTACAAGGATGTTATGCGAGGGAGCGTAGCGACCAAGCGAGATTTTTTTTTTTGCAATTTTATTAGTCTAAACGCTGCACTCTTGGGCCTTCCGGAGCCTAAACGTGTGTTGCAGTCATTATTCAGTATATGCTATACAACTTGTTTTGCACTTTTTCAAATTTCCAGGGGGGGACGATCCCCCCTAAAAAAAATTGACACGTCCCCCCCCCCGTCCCCCCCCCCGTCCCCCCCCCCCCGGGATCGCCGCCCCTGCCTGTATGAGATTAGTTCAAAATCCAAGTACAAAATTGTAACTTCAAATTATGGCTATTGCATGTTATGGCTATTGCATCGAAATTATTAGAGCTTTTGAAAACGTTCTATTGAAGGGATTTACATTACATCATGCATTATTTTCCTACCTGTAGTGGAACTCTGCGGTGATGTTTGAGGGCTTGATCCATCCGTTGTAATTACTGTTAATAAAATATCAATACCAGTCTGGTAATTAGGAATGTTGGCGTATCTTAAGTGAATATTTGGTTTCAATGTTAAATAACTCGAATTTAAAAGATGCTTTATTCTACTTCATCGGTTAGATGATAGAACAGCCCTATATTCGGCATCACAAGTGTCATAATGTCTGCTCAAAATAAAAGAAAACATTTGTGATGAAGCCTATCGATAGCAAGGGCGAACCTCGGATTTGTGAAAACGAGGGGCACAATATTCTTTAAGATTTTCTGACATGCTAATGGGGGGGGGGGGTACATTCTTGGAGTGGTATACTTAATGTATGCAATACACAATGTCCCAAATATGAGCGAAACAAAATGTTGTATTCAATATTTTCAAGTAATCCATGCTAGGCTATCTAAGAACACTTTATTTCCATCTAATATTTTAATCATACCATAACTGAGACGTAAAAAGAAAAATGTTAAAATCATGTATGACTTTAATTCAAAATCCAAATAAGTACAAACTTGCAATTTCAAATGACTCTAAGTTATGGCTATTGCATCAAAATTAATAGAGGTTTTAAAACCATTCTATTGAAGGGATTTACATAACATCATGCATTATTTTCCTACCTGTAGTGGAACTCTGCGGTGATGTTTGAGGGCTTGATCCATCCGTTGTAATTACTGTTAATAAAATATCAATACCAGTCTGGTAATTAGGAATGCTGGCGTATCTTAAGTGAATATTTGGTTTCAATGTTAAATAACTCGAATTTAAAAGATGCTTTATTCTACTTCATCGGTTAGATGATAGAACAGCCCTATATTCGGCATCACAAGTTAGACACAATTCCACAATAACAAATCTATAGCAAAAGCCAACGAACAGGGATTTTTGGTCATATTGTATAACCGATTTTACTTTTTTCCGAGGAGAAGGGAAGTTGGTAAACAGCGAAACGCTTCAAAAGTCCTTTCGCACTAAAACTATTTGTGATTAAGCTATGGATCGTCTCGATAAGCAGCTTGTACTTCAGTTTTTTTTTTATAAAGAAAATAAGTTACGATATATGGAAAGGTAATTACGCATTCAAGATAATTATTAAACTTTTCCTGTGTACCAACATGAATAAAAATCTTTTGCGTATCTTACTTATTCACAGACTTTGGCCATGCAGCGTACCTCAAATAATAAAGTATAGCTATATCAGTATGAATATATATTTAACCATTAAATTTGCAAATCGTGTGAATAATTAAATAAAATAATGTAATGCAAGTTGTGAAAAAGAGTAAAGTGGAGGATCATTCTCACAGATTTTATTCCCCAAGCAACATGAATACCGCTTTTTCAGGCTCTCTTGTTGCCTTGATCAATTTGTTTGTTTGTCTCTCCAAAAATTGTTTGAACATTTTCTTTTCATTTTCCTATAATTTGAACAGGCCTACAATACGCCGATAAATAAAAGGGGCGACACCATGTCACCAAGGGAGAAATATCTCAAACATCTGACAGGCAACGAATATTGTTCTTAATTTCATAGTGTTCTGTGTAACAAAATAGGGGCAGCAGAGGGGATTAAACCCCGCCCTCCCCCCCCCCCCCCTGTACTACCGTTTTGAATAGGCCTACATAGGTCACGGTCTTAACAAAGGGGAAATGAAAATGAAAGAACGTACGATTTTGGCAAAGATCTCCAATGTAACCGGCGGGACAGATACATCGGAAGGATTCCAAATCATCATAGCAAGTTCCTCCGTTATTGCATGGTGAATTCGCACACTCATTGTTCACTGAAAAAGAATGAAATATAATGATTTTTTAAAAAGAATGTTCGAGGAAGATTGTGTGGGGTATTAAGCTACAGTCCCATATACGTCCCGGACCGTCCCGGACCATCCCGGACCCCATCCGGGGTGATCCGGGATTCGGTCCGTGTTGACACCGTGTTGGCACCGGGGTGGTCCTGGATGGTCCTGGATGGTCCTGGATGGTCCTGGATGGTCCTGGGTGGTCCGGGAGTCGACCCCGGATGTTTTTGACGGTCAAAAACTGCCGGGGTGGTCCGGGACGGTCCGGGACAATAGTTTGATCCGGGGTGATCCGTGTAGCCACCGTGCTGGGTCCGGGGTCATCCGTAGTGGCGCCGGGGCGGTCCGTGTTGATCCGTGGCAGTCCGGGAGTGAGTTATTGACCGCCCAGGACCATCCAGGACCATCCAGGACCACCCCGGTGCCAACACGGTGTCAACACGGACCGAATCCCGGATCACCCCGGATGGAGTCCGGGATGGTCCGGGACGGTCCGGGACGTATATGGGACTGTAGCTTTAAAAGCATCACACTTTTTTGAACAAAACATCCCGGACCATCCCGGATCACCCCAGACCATGGTCCGGGATGGCCCGGAGTGGTCCGTGCTCGTCCGTGCTGGTCCGGCTTCATATGGGACTGGGGCTTAAAGCTACAGTCCCATATACGTCCCGGACCGTCCCAGACCATCCCGGACCCCATCCGGGTAGATCCGGGATTCGGTCCGTGTTGACACCGTGTTGGCACCGGGGTGGTCTTGGATGGTCCTGGATGGTCCTGGATGGTCCTGGATGGTCCTGGGCGGTCCGGGAGTCGACCCCGGATGTTTTTGACGGTCAAAAACTGCCGGGGTGGTCCGGGACGGTCCGGGACGGTCCGGGACAATAGTTTGATCCGGGGTGATCCGTGTAGCCACCGAGCTGGGTCCGGGGTCATCCGTAGTGGCGCCGGGGCGGTCCGTGTTGATCCGTGGCAGTCCGGGAGTGAGTTATTGACCGCCCAGGACCATCCAGGACCATCCAGGACCATCCAGGACCACCCCGGTGCCAACACGGTGTCAACACGGACCGAATCCCGGATCACCCCGGATGGGGTCCGGGATGGTCCGGGACGGTCCGGGACGTATATGGGACTGTAGCTTAAAAGCATCACACTTTTTTTAACAAAACATCCCGGACCATCCCGGATCACCCCAGACCATGGTCCGGGGTGGTCCGGAGTGGTCCGTGTTCGTCCGTGCTGGTCCGGCTTTATATGGGACTGGGGCTTAAGGAAGGTAAGAGAAAGATTGCTGAAGGGGAGAGAATTTGCTACAGTGTATGTGACAGGCTGCAGTCGTAGAGACTGATGTTCCATGAGACTTTATTTAGTTGTTGTTGCCTTCTTGCTATTAGTAATATGGATAAGAGAACCCCATAAAATAATGGGTCAACTATATGTGAAATCGGTCTTCATCTAATGATAATTATGATTCTACCGGCTTTTAATAAACGGTCGGGTCGCGGTGCGTGTCTGTAAGAGGGTTGAATCTGGAGATAAAATAAAAAATGGGTACCTTCCTGAATGATTTTCCAGATTTCAGGGTTTCAGACACTCAAATAAAGAGTTAAAGCAAATAAAGATATAATAATTTACAAAGCTCTTTGGAAGCGCATAGGGACGTTGTAAAAGGTACCATGAGCTTTGCAAGAGCGGCTTATTTTTATACATTCAGTTGCGTTTTGATATGATAATCTCCGATCGTTTTTTAAGTGTACATAATCATTTTACCACAAAAGCAGAAGAAAACTTGTATAAACAATATACGAAGTGACTACAAACAAAAGGATTTGGTGGTTATAGATAATGATCTGTTTATCGCACTATATTTCATTAATCTGGGAATTTGAAACATAAAGATTAGGTCGTTTTCACTCGACTTCACCTTTGATGTAATTTTTTTGTAATTAGCGATCTTTATTTGTTTACGGGAGAGTCCGGGGTTTTCCCTTTCATTCCACCAGCTCAGAATAATAATTGTTTTTTAGCCAAGAAAGTCAGAATAGCGGCCAAAGTCTAGTACAATCATGCTGACGCAATAGTTATCATTTTTAAAAGGATTTAACCCACGATTTTATTTGTTTTAATGGGGGGGGGGGGTAATGATGATAAAAATGATAATGATAACAATAACGATAATAATATTAATAATGATAATACCAGTAATGATATTAATCATGATAATTAGTGTTTTTATTAAGGGCATTAGAAGGTAGGATACAGGAAAATCCCGAAAATGGTCTTTTCAAATTTGGTCTCGCTTTTGCTATCACATTCCGACTAATTTAAGACATGTTTTTGTTTTCTTTCAAAACTTAGATAGTACAGTTAAATTGCCAAGATTGATTGCAATGATAAAAGTACAGGTGTACTTTTAAGCAACAAAATAAAGTTATCAAAAGAATACACCTCACGTATTATTAGTGTCACGTTGAAGTGAATCCCTCGTTTGCAGCATACATTGTCTGATCGTAACAGTAGTGTAAGCCTCTGTGTCTCCGTAAGGATGTCATCTGGTAGGGTCCATCCCGTGAACTGCCATGGGGGAGGGGCGGTCTCTGCAATGTGACCAAACAGGATGGCTGCACCGATGTCAAAGTCAATGAACTCAACCTTGATGGCCGTATCCGTGATGGGTTTGTCGAACAACCACCTGATGTTGATATCGCCTTCGGGAAGAGTTGGGTAACCAAGGGTGGTGAACTCCTGTAAGTAGGAGGTGTCGTCGAGCTCGATGGCGACGCCAAAGGATGACATGGGCTCTAGCCCTCTACTCGTAATGTCTATGGAGAAGAAAGATTGAGACATTTTCTTGCTTGATTGGGTTCCACACCACACACTCAGTCAATCACTAACTCTCTCTCTCTCTCTCTCTCTCTCTCACATACCCACACCCACACACACAAACGTACCATCACACACACACACGCACATACGCACGAATGAACACGGATGCATCATCTTCTTCTACCCAAAGGAACAAGTTCCTTTTTTTTTAAATCAATATACTATGTCATAGGATTTCATAACATTCTTTTCTTCATTTGTATTTTGTCTTTCTATTTCCTAATCTTTGTCTCTCTGTGTCTCTTTCTATATCTCTCTTTCACACACACACAAACACACACACACCCTCTATCTCTTATCTTCTGTTTTTAGTAATACACAGGAGATGCTTATCATCATGGCAGAAACAAGTTTCTCCATTAACTTTAGAGCAGATGTATTGTCCAAATTGTATTTGGTAAAAACACACAGAGCAAATGTTGGATTGGATTGTTTACGGTCATGATGTTTATTTTTCTTCCAAAGGAGATTTAAAAAAATATATTTTCAGATGAGAGTCTGTGGGCTATTTTCTACTGTACAATTCCACTCGATGAATTTCAGATTCATTAAAAGAAGTGGATGGCATAGGGACGTCTTATTTCTTACCACCTGTAAATGGTTGCACCATCATTCCGATTCCAGTTCCTTTGTAACTTCCTGTAGTCACATCAACTTCGAGTTCGTGAGTTGGGGATATGGAGACGATTGGTGAATCAGGGGAGATGTCCACTTTAATATCCGTTGCATCTGCAAGGGTTACAAACTGACCGGACTCTACCGTAAAGACTGAAACCTCGCCTGGAACATCAAAGTGATTGTACTCGAGGCTAGTAATTTGCGACGAGTCCTCATTTGTGAAAGACATCCTGCATTGATATCTCACATTTTCCAGGGATTGGTTGAAGTATGGTGTCACAAATCTTATGGTCTCAACCTCCTGAACAACTACATTGGGGTTGCATGCTGCTATTGTCAAGGACCGTCCATTCCATGTTGAATGATCTGTCGAAGAATGAAAGAACATAGCCTAGTTGAAGATTATGTTTGAGTACTGCAAGTCTTAATCGGATTAAAGTCATCTAATGTAATTTTGTTGTCAACTAATTTGAAAATGCCCCCAAAACTGTCAACAATCCCTTGAATTGTTTAAAACTGAATTACAGATTTTTTTCAAAGACTCCATAAAGTCTATTATCACTAATCGTACTCTTAGAAGTGATTTTGCCACGAGAGTTAACACCAGAAAAGACAATTTGACATTTAAAATCTGATGTCACGTCCTTAATTTGATGTACATCTGCTCTCGAAATTAGACTGAATATTGTGGTACCAATCTTACAATTAAGATTTTATAATAGTAAAAAAAAAAGAACGTGGTGTAGAGGTTAGTATAAAAACCACACCAAAATATAAACGTACGAAATACAATATTCTACTCAAAAGACAATTGGACATTGTAAATCTGACGTCACGTCCTAAATACATGTATATCAACTCTCGAAGTTAGACTGAATATGTTGGTGCGGATGATACAATTAAAATTTTATAGCAGTCAATAGAGAAGCATGGGTGTAGAGGTTAGTATAAAATCCACATCCAAATACAAACGTATGAAATGCAATATTCTACTCGTACCACAAAGTCAACGATATTTTTCGAGGAATTAAAGAAATCCTACTTAATGTACACTTCCCGGTTGATTTGATTATGTATTCATGTTCATAGTAGCGTGCCGACTTCTTACACCATCTGTTTAGGCCTTTCTTCTATTATACCTAGTCTTAATATACCAAACGGTGTCCTAGTATGTGAAAACTAACCTTAACTATAACTCTAGAACCATCCCTTATTTATCGTAATTATGTTGGACTAATGAGCAATATCATCTGATGTTGGTTTGCATGACCACTGGGCTAAACTAAAAAGGGTCATTGGCCCCATAACCCTCCATTGCCCTGTGAGGTTTAAAACTCACGGGATACAGAACCATAGGTAAACTCTTGATACACCTAAATGTATTGGAGAACGTTTTTCAAAACCCTTGGGTTGGTGTCAATGGTGTATCCATAAAAAAAAAATAGGGGCAGAAGTTATCATATACCAGTCGAAAAATGAATGTGGGGGGGGGGGGGTGTCTCAACCCTTTGCTGGCTACACACTGTCCTAAGTTTGGGATATGGTTTCAGGAATTTACCAACAATAGACAGCTTCACCGTCAGGCCATCACCAAGCTGACTATTTCCGTTGACGTAGAACGACATCTTGATCTCGTCATCGTACGAGTACCAGGTGGTCGATAACACGGAGTCCCTCATACACACCCACTCTCCATAGGTATCGGAGGTATCAAAGATGCAGACTTCTCCACCCTCTCCTGGTTCCATGTCCAAGATGTCGACCTGAATCCAGGTGTAAGAGCTGGCTGTGATGAACCAGTGTAGTTCGGCTGCCACGTCAGTCAAGAGGGATAGGTCGACACTCTGTATGGTGATGCTGGGGTAGGTATCGGACAGAGCGAACGCACCACCGCTTGAGCGGACGAACGAATCTTGTAATTGGTCTGAGTATTTGATAGGGATAGGGAAGAGTGACAAGAGCGGAAACAACATGGTTGCGGTAAAACTAAAATTGAGTAACCGGTGTGCATAAATCGTAATATTTTACACTTTTAATTAACCGACCATCATTTATAGTTAAGAGATAACCTCCTTTAATGCTTGTTGAAGCCGTTGGACAGCCGTGAAGCTTGCACATTACCATTCATACTATAGCGTGCCTTTCTACATCTCTATGATTAAAAAGTTTAAAAAGTGATTCTGAAAAGGGGATTTTGAGAATGACAATAAATGAGTTATTTCACCAACTTTATTTAAGCCAATCAATACAATATTGTTTATTGGAATAGCGAATGGCACAGCTTGTAAATTGGGGGCCCATGAATATGCCTTTTGCTTTAGTGGTTTACAGGTGCTGGAATTGAGATTGCAGGTGCCAGTTAGTATGGCCATCGATATGGGTTAAAATGGCCAGTCAATCGCTAATGATGATTTTTTTTCTTCAATGCACAGTAAAAACGCTGTTTAAAAAAGTGATGTTCACTTACAGTTGTACACTATCTTAAACAACAGTTGATCAAATTGTAAACAATGTTGCTCGAAACAGAAGTAATTTTGTTAAACATTCGTTGTTTAAAATTTAATGACTGCTATACTTACTATACGAGAGCTTTTAGACAGTGTTGTTTACATATGACGTCATGTGCCTCGTGCCAGTTAAGTGCGTGTTGCTAAAGGCTTTATTTCACATTGTTATGTTTAGAAACAGGTTCCTTGAAACTAAAATGCAATTGAAATTGACATGCCACTTAGAAATGCAGTGCAGCTGTTAAGGCACAGCTCATTGTTATTGATATTAGATGCATACACACAATGCAAGTGTATGCAAGGGTCTTTAATTGTTGACTGCACAGATTGATACATATGTAAAAGCACATGGACATTGAGTCTGGATCAAACTACCAAAGCAACCACACGTGTTTCTGCAGGCTCCATCTTGTTTGTCTCTATACTTACATTTATTTAGCTTAATAGTTATTACTTTCCAACCCACAACACAACATCATGGCCGACCAAGCTACCGACGCGCTTCTAAGTGACTGGGGATTCAATGGCTTAATTGAAATCACTTTTCTATTAACCACTTTGAAGTTTTTAACTTATAGCGTAAGTTCACAGTTAAAATTTTCGGTATCTGTACGCAAATGTCAGAATATAGGTAGACTTAAAATCGTCGCGTCATGCAGTGCGGCACTGATCGCGCACTCGGTTATAACGTGTGCTAAATTCCTTGCCATAGAGATTGCATGCATTCCTATATATGCAGTTTATACGTGCGTGCATGCGCGCTCATGCAAAATGGGCACTGTTTTGGCGCTAATTCATGAATTGCAGAATTACCCTAGTCTTCATATACCTATATAGAGACCCAAAAGTAGTGGTGCACTTATTCAGAGTATCAAACCCAAATTATACCCCATTATACAACCCTTTTGTTGTAAACAACCCCCACTGAACAACAGCTCCTTTTTAAACAACTTTCTTTAAACAACCCAGTTGGTTTAAACAACCCCAACTGAACAACAGCTCCATTTTAAACAACTTTCTTTAAGCAACCCAGTTGGTGTAAACAACCCCCACTGAACAACAGCTCCTTTTTAACCAACTTTCTTTAAACAACCCAGTTGGTGTAAACAACCCCCACTGAACAAAAGCTCCGTTTTAAACAACTTTCTTTAAACAACCCAGTTGGTGTAAACAACCCCCACTGAACAACAGCTCCTTTTTAAACAACTTTCTTTAAACAACCCAGTTGGTGTAAGCAACCTCCACTGAACAACAGCTCCGTTTTAAACAACCGTCTTTAAACAACACCGGTTGTTTAAATTGTGATTTTAAACAAGTTGTTCAAAATGTTGATCAACTAAGTGTTTAAACTTTAAACAACTCGAGTTGCTTAACACTTTAAACAACTCTTAGATCAGGTCACCCGTTAATCAAGAGTTGTTTAAACTTTTAAACAACTTGTTCACAAAAATTTTAACTGTGTGGGGAAGTAATTTTGTTAATACAAAGTTTTGGGAAATTTTGAAAATTGGGTGGATAGCGATTCTTTACAATTTTGATATATTTGGATGCCCCTGTGGATGTATTAAAAGCACTAGAAAATTTAGGCCCTAACACACTTCTGCTTTCGAGAAAACTGGAATATAAAAATTTACCGGTGCTCCCGGTAAATTTTGATAAATTTCAAATTGCACATACGGCCGTACAATGGTAGCTGCGACCATGAAAATCTCTGAATATGTAGTTGTGATATATTAATTCCAAACGGGAATAGCTAGTCGGTCGATTTTAGTCAAGAAACATTGTTTTATAGCTTAATCAATATCTTGACCTTGAGAGGGCGCTATACAGCATAAAGAGTTAATTATTTATAATTTCATAAATTTAGACTCGATTACAACCGCGACAACGATCACTGAATATTGTACGATCACATTTGCTTCCAATATGTTCACTTGAACCAAATTCAAGACCCCATACCAAAACTTAGTATTACCTTTAATATGTAGCCTCCGCTGAGCTTAGCAACGCAGGGGGCAGCGATGGAATTCCGACGATCATATTTTCGGTGATAATGTTCCCAGGCGCGGATCCAGGTTTTCTTAGGGGTGGGGGCCCAAATTTGAAATCAATTTGAAATTTAGTGTGCTGAAATATGAAAATCGTGCCGGCCAATATTTCGCTCAGTGGGAGGGGGGGGGGAGCTTGTAGTGAGCACTAATTGTTTTTTTTTTTGGGGGGGGGGGCACCCAAAAATTTGAAAATCGCGCCGGCGGAAAATTCGCTCAGTAGGAGGGGGGTGTGAGCACAATTTTGTTTGGGGGGCCCTCGAAAATTGGAAAAATTGCACCCCCCCCCCATTGAGCGCCAGGGGAGTGGGGGCCATCTCCAAAAAAATGTAAAATTAACGTTAAAAAATGTAAAAATACTTTTTTTTCAGCCCCCCTCCCCCCCCCCCCCCCCCTCTGGATCCGCCACTAAATGTTCCTATCACCCTCCTAACTGAGTGAGTCTGTGATGATCGGTGGGATTCCCGAAATGCTATACCCTAGAAAATGCTCTCGCGTCAGTCAGAACATTAGAATGGGAGATTAATTACACCAGACATTATTTTGGAAAGACATTTTGGACTGTGTAAACTGTGGAATCCGGAAGTTTATTTTCATTTCACGTCAGAAAGAGATGAAAGAAAAACATATTCCATTGACAAATATTTCATGAGTAATTAATTGGAAGATGTTTATTTTCATTGGTCAATATTTTGTTTATCTCGATCTTTAGGCCTTCGCCTCCTCACAATCACCGCCCAAGAGAAGAATGAAAAGAGTAATTTCATGGAAAATAAGGAAAGAAGAATAACAAACGAGGAAAAGTTGATAACGAAACTTAAAGTACCATAAATCCTAAAAATAGGATAATGAATATATCACAAAAATGCAGACGCATGAGACTATAATGCGACAAATTTCATCGGAAATATGTTCTGCTGTTTATTGTTCAATATATTTCCATCGTCCGACCAGTGAGCGAGTGTACTTCTGTTCAGTTGGAAAGGATGTTTCTGAGAAAAAGGGTGTGGGCGGGTGCGTTTGTGGATGGAATGGGGAGGGGCAGTGTCGAATGGTAAAAGGAAAGAAAGTAAACAAAAATATATATTTCATTATTTCAATAAATAAACTGAGAGCATGTGTATGTCCAAAATTATGGCTATGACAGTCTCCTTCATTTGTCGGTGGGGATTGATGTAATGTGACGAATGGGATAACTTAAAAAAGGGGGTACAAAGAAAATTTATTTTATTTTTAACATTAATGGGGTGATTTTCATTAGATGGAAATAATGACCTCAATTTTCAGGGCCGGAGCAAGGGAGCGAGGGAGGCGCACGCCCCCTCCCCTTTTTTTTTTACCATATAAAAATATACACATACAAATTAATGATCGGTTACTCATTCAGAAATGCCTTAGAATATACCATAGAGCATCTTAAGTTTCAAAATTTTCCGGGGCCCCTTAACCGGGTCCAGGTCAACACGCCGTAAAGGCTTCGCGCTACGCGCTCGCAATTTCGTACATTTCACGCCCCGCCCCCTTTTGGAAAATCCTGGATCCAGCCCTGATATCGGCCTAATTCAACCAAAATATTGTGTCATTTTGTTAGGTCCCTTACAATTATGAGCACATGCATTTATACCCTGACTATTAATAGGCTACATATCTTAGAATTCAAATCTTTCTTTTAACATTTGATTCTTGAAATTCCCTCTTTCACTCCAATTGAATTATACATTGGCCATTACGTTATATTCTTATTTAAAAGGGGGCAATATGGCACACTAGCTAGTATGTCATCAAATATTAAAATACATAAATAGGAAATCGTATGCATCCATTCGTAAATAGTGGAGATACGTATGGTTGTATGAGAGAGAAAGTGAGGATCAGAGGTAAAGGGAGAGAGCCCGGGGAGGGAGGAAGGATGGGAGGGAGAAAGAGAGAGAGAGAGAGAGAGGGGTGGAGAAGGAGGAAGGGAGAGGGGTGGAGAAGGAGGAAGGGGGAGTGACTCCCTAAGGGAAGAAATCCTTTCAAATGACGATAAATCTTAATGCCCAAGCGATCTTGTTTATCTAAAAAATGAAAAATTGAAGCTAATAACGACCAAACCGAATGGATACTGTAGCGAAGGTATGCTGTTGTAGGCGATGCGTGGATTTCGTACAGGGGAGCTCCAGTAATCAGATATCAGATTCATGTATTACAGGGCTCCTCCATAATTCATTCCCCATCTTGATAAATTTGCATGTGGGAAAAAAAAGCATTTTCTTAGTGATAGCTGTATTTGATAATTGATGGGAACATAATTTCGGACCTCCCCCCCCCCCCAAAAAAAGCACACAATATCAACTCCTTATTTGCATATATACAATAAATTGCTCACGAATTTAGATCAATTTTCAGAAGGTTCAATTATAATACAGGAATAATTAAAAATCGCATATGAAAAATCAATTTTTAGGAAGTTACGCTGCTGCAGTGCATTTCACTTCGAGATTTTCCAAAACATTCAAATAGATACATGTATATAGTCATAAATATTGATAGGAATATTTTTATAAATTCCACGTCTCCGAATGATTCACAAACAACAAATACGTCATCGTGAAAATCTCAATGTCACTCAACCGTAAGAATGTATGCCTTTACTGCATTGCAAATGTTATTCATTCAAGCAAAATGCATATAAATAGTTTTGCATGTGATTTTATAATGATGTATATGACGTTAACATGTGCAGGGTACCTGGAAAAGAACAGTCACTGTGCCTAGGTATATAAGGTAAACACGCCATGGTATTTGAACGGAATATCTAAATGGTGTTGGAACTATACATTTGCTTCGGTCTTATATCTGTTTGCTATTTTATGAAATGTAGATACAATTTCTTGTGAGAATGCTTGAGATGAGTACAACTATATCAAGAAGGATGTTCGCAATTTCAATGCAGAACATGTTCTGCGATTTCTACATTTCGCAAGCGTATTCTTGAAATCACTCTTTTCCAGATTCAACGAGTACTAGTAGTTGACTCCTAATAACTCGTAATTATTCTTTTAGGTGATTCCTCAGACAAGTGTTAATAAACTAAAATTACCTCCCTAAGATTTGTAATCTGCTCTTAGTAACTATTCATACTAAAATCAAGATAACGACCATCAAACTGATCGTTATACCTTCTAGCTGTGTTTTCCGTTCTTTATCAATATATCACGTGTGTGGCTAACATTTCTCAAGCTATACGGATGTGTATTTCTGTTTGTAAGGACTCGTCTATTTTGAACCACACGAAACCTTTTATCCCCAACGCGCCATTGTCTGTATCACAACGAGCCAGCATTATGTTTCCTACATTTTCCTTTTGCAAAATGGTGCATTGAGATATTGAAAAGATAACACGATGAATGTCTTTATGACGTGCAGTCGTACAACGCTTGATATATCGGTGTTTTGTATGTAGCTGCCTAAACATGATTCTTTTATATAATTTATAAAGGGGGTAACGTCAAGGGGTTTCCCCTAAAATTGTCTGGTTGATGAAACAACACAGCAGGGGTGCTGAGAACAAGTCTGTGTGCTTCAAATTATGAACACGAATGTCTCACCTGAATCATGCCTGAATTCACTTAATTGGTAGATGTTTAGTCAAGGGTAATTTTTATCTCATTTTGGCTACGATGCAAAATCAACTTAAACAGTTAAGAATAACAAGGTCAACAAGAAATACGGATCTATGTGTAGACAAAAATAGAAAACACACCTTTATCTCTTTGCCTTTCTTAAGCACATTTAGAGACAAAGAATGGAAATGATTAGACGTATATGTATAAAGCTCTTATTATAACAAATAATTAAATTTGGTAATTTCAAATAATTTTTACAAAAAGATGCATGATTTAAACATTTAAATTTTCACCTAAAATTTTTCAAGCAGGACTTGTTTTAAATGAACATGCATTGTTATAAATATTTTGCATATTACAGTGGTTATTCCTCTTGGCATGTTCTGTGATGTTAAAGATAAAGGTGAGTTCTGGTCATCCGATTTCATTGTGGAAGAAAAGGTATGGAATGGATCAGAAAAAGTTGATCATGATCATGTAGCATGTAAGTATTGATGTGTACTGCATAGTTCTGGAGTCATCAAAATCATAATAAATTTGGCCCAGTCTTGGTAAAGTAACAAGCACTGTACACATAAAGATGTATATGGGACTACACAAATGGTGTTGGGGGCTACTACACTGTAAAAAAATAATAATCGAAATAACTCAATAAAATTGAGGGAAAAAATTGCCTTATTTTTATTAAGTAAATATTACCTACGGCATCTTATGTAGAATTTACTTATTTTGCTGAATAAATTTTTACTCAGTTAGATCGAGTTACATTAACGTAAATAATTTAAGTATTTTAATCATTTTAGATAATTAAAAAAAAAGCTATGATAGGATTACATATTGCACGATTTGGTACCCAATCTAACAAGTAACATCCACTAATCGTTCACCACTTCTATTTAAGATTAATCACTAATCACTAACACTATTTCTATTTAATATTTAACCGTGTATATATATATATATATATATATCTACCACCATCACAAACTATTACATACGCTTCAATTCGACACATATTGAAAGGCTCCAAATTTTATATATACTTGATCGTAGCATCTTAAAAGGAAAATTGGTTGACAATTGGTTGAAAATTGGTTGACAATTTCCTGAAATATCAAGTTTTGATTTGTTTTGAACTGGGTAACAATTAAAAATTGTCTTGTCTTTGCTTAGCCATGTTAAATGAATTAGTAAATGTTTTAAAGTCCTTAAATTTTCATTCAACCACAAAAAAGAATTGTTTGATTTAAAAAAGAGTTTAATTTGGTCTTAATGAATATTCATACATTATGTAAATATTTCTATTACGCACTGCATCGGTCCTTACTTTAAAAAGATAAGAATAATCAACATAAATTGTTTGAGTAATACGTATAATTTCTGATTTTGAGTTAAAATTACTAAATTAATACAAGCTGAAATTACTTAAAGTTCTTATGTATTTGATTTTACTTAAATATTCCACGTATGTTCTACTAAATTGAAAGTTTGAGTTAGCAAGACTTAAATTTAGTGCGTAAGTGGCAAAACTAATGTTTTCAAGTAAATTCTACATGGAAAAAATACGTAAAAATTACCAATGAACAAATTCTTTTTTACAGTGTAACCTTGATTTCCTAATCTTTCTATGCTCATTATTCAGCCAGTATACAGTTTCTACCAAAATTGTTTGGCAAATGACATTTATTTTTAATCTTGAATATTCAGTGTAAGTTTCGTTTGATTCTGTTTCATTTTCTTTTTTTTACCAGAACTCACCTTTATCTTTAAAGGTACATCAAGCAACTCATCAGAGCAAGGGACAAAAAATAAGACTTTGAATTTTGCTTTACATTGCATTACAGGCGAAACAATATTTTTTCAAAGATTCATGAATTCTCAAGTGTATGAAATGAATAATTAGATTTTAGTGTCTTTTTTTGTACAAGTTTGAATCCTAAAGATAAGCTTGAGTTCTGGTAATGATAGAAAATAAATTCTCACGGAATCCAACAAAACTCCCACTGATTGTTTAAGATTACAAATAAATGGCATGTGCTAAACGATTATGGTAGAAAATGTATAGGGGCTGAGTAATGAGCATATATAAAGATAAGGAAATCAACGTAATAAGTATTGGCCCGACACCCTGTGCTTAACACATGTCACTATGTGCAAATGAGAGTTGTGGTATTTATTGAAGATGATTTCCAGCAAGTTTTTGTGAGTTTGTTTTTATTGTAATTGTTCAAACAATCAATCTATTGCAGGAGAAACAATCCAGAATGAATAGGAGCCACGTTCTCCCCACATACGATTCCCATACCAGAGCTCAAGATTAGCTTTAACTTCACTAGATCATTGTTGCAGAAATACAATATCATAATGCTGGCTATTATTATTCTTAAATAGGGCAAAATAACACGACAGGGCATACTAATAAATATGAATAAGTATCATGTTTCATAAATCAATATCATGAATATTGAATAGTGGGGATATCGTCTAGAACATAACATGTCCTGTGTCAGAGTCTGCAGAGCATGAAAACTGATGCAATGTGAACAGCATAACGGTTATATCGCTATGAAAACATCAACGAAAACCAAAGTAGAACAAAAATTAAAATTAAAGGTAAAGACCAGTTATGGTCATGCGATTGCATTGTAAAAGAAACGTTGTGGAATCGATCAGAAAAGGTTGATCATCTAGCATCTAGCATCTGCAACTAGGTTCTGGAATCATCAAAATGATAAGAAATTTGGCCCATTCTTCGTAAAGTTACAAGCACTATACACAGAAAGATGTATATGGGATTACCCTATATCTCTCACAGACCATGAGAGAAACAAATTTACCAAATATATGAATTAGTAGGCGGTTTCCCGGCAAATTTTTTATCATCATGTATTAGTCAAAACATATTCTTTCACATGATTGGTGATGAGAGCTTCCATTTCATTTTTTGAAATTGGGGCGTTTCCAATACTGGTCTTTACCTTTAAACAAACAAATGGACTGGAAAAGAAGATGGCACATAAAGAGTAGCATAAGGTAAATTTTCCAAATATGTAAAAGTTTGGAGGGAAAGTTGAAGCCCAGTGGTAGAAAGACAGAACATAAACAAAAGTGAGAGATTAAATCTATGCAATTAGAAGAGATCTTAGTTGGGATGCGTAGTGATGTAAGTGTTTATTGTAATTGTAACACATACAAATATTGTTTTCACCACTGAAAATACTTAATGATGCTTACCAGTAAAAGAAAATTCAGCTTCCAAATAGACGTAAGGACTGCTGCCATCACAACGATCAAATTTGATCTTCATTTGCGAGGAATCCAAATAGATCGGATCAATCACTAAAGATATCCAAGAAATTCTCACTAACTCCTCACTAGTGTTCAGATTTATAACAGTCATCGTGTCATCTTCAGGAATGTGAAGAGCTAGAAAAGTAGCAATCAGGACGGTTCCCGGTGGACTTGTTACATAGATGTCACAGGTATAATCGCAAAGTCCTGGCAAATCGCAAGTACACGGAGGAGAATCACAAAATGGCTCAGAACTGTTGAACATAAAGGACACTTGAGAATTCTTTGGTGTTAGGGTGATGTTGTTACCAGTTGATGCATCTGCAAGAGCAAAACAAAGTATATTCATGTACTATATAAAATACGACGAGTAAATATCATATTTATCAAAATCAAGCTTTTCTTTTGATAAGTGTAATGCAAGAATATCACGTGTTTGCATCATTTGCATAATGATAATGGCACTTATCTTTATAAGCCATCTCCCCAACATACATATATTGTTACTTGTGTGGGAATACTAATATGGCCAAAATAATAAGATCCTCGGATACTCATTTTAATATACATGCATTGTATTCCATCGTTGTTTTATTATACCATTTATAAATTGCAATGTAGCTTTATAGTAAAACATCTTTATGCATTTTTGATATGAAGAAGTAATAGGTCAGTGTTCTCTTATCATACCCATTCCCCAAACTGAAGCCAGTTATAATTGCAAACCAGATCTACAAATAAAAATGAACATCAATCAATCGACCAGACAGTGCATTACGCTATGTGCATTACGCTATACATATCCGGAATAGCACATACACTCATGATCTCCATAACAGCATCGGACAGAAATACGCCGAATGCAAGGGATGAATATGAGAAATGTCGTCGTGGTAAAGAGAGTGGTTTGGATGTGAATATAAATCTATTCGTATCATGAACGTAAAGAAGGAGCACATTTACGTAATTATTTTGAATTAACGCTTTCATATGAAACATAAATGTTGAGATCTTTAAAAATATGATTCATTCATTTGTAACCGTCGGCTTCTATTGGATTTCATTGTAAACATGAAATACGGCGTGTGTCTGCTAATCAAAGTAGCACTGAAAATGGCGAAATACATAGAAGATAATTGCTTACGGATAACAGGTATGCGTAATGCCAGGAGCAAGCCACAACTGAGCAAAATATGAAGACGAATAGCCATCTTATTTCCATTCAAGAATGTTATGTCCTGATCAGCCTGATGTTGGGGATTGCTTTGAAGACAAGACATCGTACTGTAATAAAAAAAAATTACCCGTTGCCAATCAGTGGCGTACCTGGGGTACTCCGTCAGGGGGGGCAAGCGACCGAAACAAACAAAAATGGCGATGCTAATTTTCACTTCTGGCGAGCGAGCGAGCAAAAAAAAATTTAAGTAACGTTTGGTATATAAACTAGTATTGTTGCAAGTTGGGGGTGGGAACATTCACTTGTTAGCGACGTTAATTTCATTTTTTTGCAAACGAGTGTAGCGAGCAAGAAAAAATCACTTCTTTTTTAATAATTGCCACTTAAACTTGGTTCAATTGTCCCATGCAGGGCACGGGAACAATAATGTGTTTAGGGTGATTTTATACCCATTTTAGCTAGCGAGCGAAAATACATCTTTCTCTCAATGAATTGCTATATAAAATTTGTTTCACTGTTGCAGGTAGGGGGCGGGCACAATCGTGTTTAAGGCAATGTCAATCCCATTTTGGCGGGCAGGCAACCCCCTACATTTCTCTTTTTAATGATATTGTAGCAGGTTAGTGGTGGGCACATAATTCCACGAGCTAGCGAGTGAAAAAAAAATCACTTCTCTTTTATAGGGAAAATATGGTACATAAAACTCGGGTTCATTGTTCCATGTCAGGGACGTGATTATTAAAAGCGGTGTTATTTCTATTTTGGCGAGCGAGCGTAGCGAGCGAGCAAATAAAATCACTTCTCTTTTATATGGTATATAAACTTGGGTTCATTGTTCCATGTCAGGGACGTGATTATTAAAAGCGGTGTTATTTCTATTTTGGCGAGCGAGCAAAATTTTTGTAATGATAATTGGTTCATAAATTTCAGATTTTTTTGTTGCAGGGCAGGGCTTACACAATCATGTCTAAGGTGATGTTAATTCCGTTTTGGCGAGCACGAGCACACCACAACTTCTTTGAATAACGTTTGGTACATAATTATTAACTGGTTGTTGCAGGTTGGGGCGGGCACGTTAGTGGTGTCAATTCCATTTGGCGAGCGAGCATAGCGAGCAAGCAAAAAAAAAAAAAATTCTCTTTTAATAGAAATTAATAAATAAACTTGTTTTTATTGGTGCAGATCAGGATGGACGCAATCGCGTTTAACGCGATTCAATTCCTTTTTGGCGAGAGGGTGAAAAAACTCTTCCATTTTTAATGATATTGTTGCAGGTCAAGGGTAGGCAAATGGGCACAATTGTTTCCAAAGCAATGTCTATTCATTTTATTCGCGAGCGAGTGTAGCGAGCGAGAAAAATGAAATAGTCTCTTTTAGTAACATTTGGTACATATATTGTGTGTTATTGTTGCCATGGTTGCAGGTCGGGGCCCGTCGGGGCAGGCACAATTGTATTCTAGGCAATACTAATCCTTTTCTTTTTTCAGGGGGACGAGCAAGTGAAAACATTTAATACAAAATAGGCTAGCAAGCAGTTCGCGCCAGCGAAGAGTTTCGAATTTGTTACATCACTTATATTTTCCAATTTTTATTTGTTTTAATTTTTCAGGGCCGTATATGCGGAATATTTTTCTGGTGGGGGAGGGGGAAAGATGCGTTAAAAGTTTTTGAAGAATCTCAAAAGCAAAAGGAGTGAAGGGAGTTCGAGCGACCAAACTGGTCATGAGGGTATACTTTTGCATTTTCAAAAGTAGAATTGAAAGATTTGGTATAGGCCTACACTACATTTTCAGGAAAAAAATTGTACGTTTTCAAAATATCTGGGGTCAACTGCCCCCCCCCCCCCCTGGTGCGTACGGCCATGGTCTTTTTTTTTTTTTAAATTTCCCCATTTTTATTCCTTTCCTTTTCTTTTCCCTTTTTCTTCCTTTTCTCTTCTTCTTCCTTTTTTCTTTCCTTTTTTTCCTTTTTTCTCTTTCTTTCCTTTTTTCTTCCCTTTTCCTTTTTTCTTTTTCTTTCCTTTCCTTTCTTTTCTTTTCTTTCCCCTTTTTCTTTTTTCCCCCTGGAGCCCGTCAGGGGGGGGCACTCTGCCCCCCCTGCCCCCCCCCCATAGGTACGCCAGTGTTGCCAATGTATAAAAATGACTTGAACTTTGTACACGCGATTGGCGCCTCTCATATCACCGCACTGCGTTATGATGATGATGATTGAAGACAATTAATTATGTTTATTGGGGGAGATCTGGAACACGTGAAAAGGGGTATTCATGGATCACTAATTTTTCATTCAAATGAATCTCTTGTTGCATGGAGGGGTTGAATCTAGACAGAGAGAAAGAGGCATATAGAGTTTTGACTCAAGCTGATTTCGCAAGAGGGAAATCCCCTTGAATAGCACTGATATTCTCCCTCTTTCAAATTCTTTGAGTTTAATGAATAGCAGCTATGTAAATAAATCTTATCAAGGTTCACACTCTTTCTTTTAAGAGGCGATGATACAATACATGTCTCGCCGTCTAGCTTTATGCAATATTCATAGATAGCCATACCGGTGAAATTCTGTTGCAGACCCCCTCCCCCCCCCCCCCCCCTCCCCACTCCCATTCTATTTATAAGGTGACGTAATATTGTTGCATTACATGATAATTGTATATGATGTTTCACTGTCATTGGTCCAAAGTTAACCAGACAGGCAGAGATCGAGGCGTTATATGGGGAGGGAGAAAGAGAGAGAGAGAGAGAGAGAGAGAGAGAGAGAGAGAGAGAGAGAGATAGAGAGAGATAGAGAGGGAGAGGCATATAGAGTTCTGATTCAAGCTGATTTTGCAAGAGGGAATCCCTTTGAATAACACTAATGCTCTTCCTCTTTCAATTTCTTTAACTTTGATGAAAAGCAGATGTCAAAATAACTTTATCATAGTTTATACTCAATCTTTTTAGGTGGTTGAACTACGCAATTAAGGCCTATTATTGTTCTTTTATTACTCCTATAATTATTAATCTGTTTAAGTGAATGTGCAGAAAGGGCACATCTGGAAGTTTTCTCGTCCCTTTTTTTGTTGCTAGCCATAGTCTACCCAATAAATGACATGTGATGGCGCTACCCATCGACTAAAAAGTTATGACAGAGATTGTGGCCCAAATTCACAAAGGAGGTTTGTCGACAAACCCAGGTTTGTCGAAAAACCTCCTTTTGTTTCGACAAACCTTTTGTTTTTTTACAAATCAAGGTTTGTAAAAACGCGTCGAACGCGTCGTATGACGCACATAAACCTCGGTTTGTCGACAAACCTCCTTTGTGAATTCGGGCCATTATGACGGAGTCGGAAGCGTCATAACTACTTAGTCAGGATGTTGTCCTTGATCTATAACATAATCCTCTAATAACCACTGATTTTCTGGTTCAAGGTCCACACTTCTCAGTTCAGGGTCTGTTAGCTCAGTTGGCAGAGCGTCGCGTCACTAACGCGAAGGTCGTGAGTTCGAGCCTCAACCCGACCCCCTTTTTATTTATTTTTTGTTTAGGGAGAAGAGAGTTAGCCTAGCGCTATATAACACACCCTCCTAATTCGATGAATAGTACAAAACAATGACATGTACCATTTTTACTTGACAGATTTCTTTTTTAAAATATCATTACTCATCAATATTATTTTTTGGCCTTCTCAGCCTATGCCAGTATAGGATCTAGGGGGCTCGGACCCCCTCCCCTGGCCTAAAAAACAGGTTCATTTAACCTTTTTTCATGAAAAAAAGAAGAAGGCGGGCCCCCTCCACCTGGCTCAGGGGTGGATGTTGGGTGTAAAAAAAGAAATAGCGACACTACTTTTTCTTTCTTCATATATGCACCCCTAATTCAAGGCGACTTAGAGCCCCTTTTTTATAACTTTCCCTAGAGCTCGCTCCCATTTTTAGATGTTATAATTATGTTACTTATAAAACAAACTTTATAGTCTTCCTTCATTAGATTGTGCTTAATACTCATCAGGGTTTTGGGGGTCTTCTTAAGATGTAATTTAAGTTGCACTGGGACCTCACAAATCTTAACAATTTTGCTGGCTCGCTTCGCTAGCTCGAAATTAATATTCAGACCATCACGCCTAGCTGTAAAGTATGTTGCTTAATTAATATCTTGAACCACGTAAAGAAAGAAACAAATATTGATATCATTCTTCTTCTTCCTGTACTTATTATCATTTCTATCATCAATCAATCGATCCCTGGTAGTGTAATCACAGTCACATATTTAGCGGCGAATTAGCGGGGGGGGGGGGGGAGTAAAGAAGAGAACTTATTTTTTTTTAAAGGTAAAATTGTGGTAGGCCTACCATCTTTCCCCCCCCCCCCACTTTTTTGTCTTTTTTAAAACTTTTTTTTGGCCAAGGGAGGGGGGCCGGGCCCGTCGGTCCCCCTACACGCCCTCCCCCCCCCCCCCCCCCCCCCCCGTGGATCCGCGCCTGCCTGGCTCCATATAAAAAAGAAAGGGAAAAAAACTCCTATTATTTTTTTTTTTCTTTATAACTCAGCTCAGCTCTGCGCTTGAATACAGGCTACACATAGTAAACATGGGCTCGTTCCTAGAAACCAACGACAAGACAGTCATAACTTTATCCGCCAACTACGGAGATGTCTCTGATCTTCCTAAACCGTTTCACGAAGCGCTTACTAGCTAGTATCTCGTGAGATCGATATTATCGGCGAGAAGAGGAGCCGAGAATTAGCCTTAGTCGCAATACCACCAGATTATTACAAAATTAATATTAGGGAAAATGCAATTATTTAAATGAATTAGTAATAAAAAAGATTAAAAATGATACCAAGAAATAAGAGATCCAATATACTTCCAAATTTGTGTAGATTAAACAATTGAAGTACTTGTAAAATATAATTGTGAGTTTTTCATTACATGACCAGTGAATCAGTTTTGTTGTTGAGATGGGCACCCCCCGAATATTTTCATTTGATAGTTTATAAAAATACACCCTTATATTATTCTTTGAAAAAATACGATGTAATGAAATTTGTGTTCAATGTTTTTGGCGTCAGCACAATATAAAAATTACAAAACTTCAATATTTCAAACGTTAAAACATATGTTTAAACCATTCACTTTGCATAATTGAAAATAAAATTCATCTCGACATTAATATGGGTCTGAAAACTAAAGAATACACTTCAAACTATGGCTTGCCTGCCATGGCAAAATACATATCCCTTCGACGAGTTTACAATGTGGAAATAAAGGCGGATAATCAGTTTATTTATGTGGGAAAATCCTTAAATACAAACATGGCATATTTTCATGAGATTATCAAATACAAAAAACGATAATTCACTGTTTAAGTGAATGTGTAGAAAAATCATAGTTGGAGGATTTATTGTCCTTTTTTGCCAGCCATAGTCTACCCAATAAATGACATGTGATGGCGCTGCCCATCGACTAAATAGTTATGACAGAGATACGACGGTGTCAGAGGTGTCATAACTCCTTAGTCAGGATGTTGTCGTTGATCTTGACAAAGAGGGCTTGGTGAAACACGTAGCGGACAAGTTGTTCACTTACGCTGATTTAGTCAAGAAGTTAGACTTATGACGGTTTGTAGGAACGGGCCCCATAGCGCCTTTCTAGTTGCCGGTTTGTACTGTTCCGTAATTTTTCTGCTGGCCGTTAGGTACATCTAGGTAAGTTTCAGAAATAAACAGTAAATAATGAAGACAAAATCTTCATGAAATTGTTAATGGATCTTTGGATATGATCTTTTAGGAAGATTAGGCCTCTATATTCTGATCAATTAATTAAATTCATTTCTACCTGTCCCTGTCCCACACGCTGGATTCTATGTTATTCATGTTTGCCCATACACGAGCCACTCCAGCAAAGCATAGAGTCAAAGGCAATGCTAATCCGCATTGACCTCTAGCACACACATAACTGCATTACTATCTGGCTGTGTATTAAAAGCTGTGCTATTGATTCTCAACATTTCAAACACCACTGTACAAAACTCAACTGATTTAACTCAAAATCAGTCTTTAGTCATTTAGTGACAATTGATGACACCTCAAATAAATGGCGCTTGTTCAGAAATTTGACCCGTAACTCGGGCGTGGAGATACCCTACTAAAACATACCCAAAATGAAGTAAATATTCACTAAATGTCCAAATAAAGATCATGAGTTAAAAGTTGTTATGTTTATTACCTGTTTCGTGTCAATTTTCTTGTTATTTTTGAAGTATTTTTCGGATAAATGTTGATCTTTACCCTTTACCCAAGATTCTGGAAGAATGCTGTGTTCTCAGCAGTCGGGCTTCCAGTTCAATTTCATTTTCTTCCTTCTCGTAGTTGGTTGTCTTCTTGGTAAGTTTGTCTGGCTCAGTTCTGCGTCGGGTATTCTACTCATATGGGGAGCAGAAACGCTTGTCCTTCCATACTCGATCCAGTCTGGCTTTAAAGGCATTCACCGTGGTAGCAGTGACTACCTCTTCAGGAAGCGTGTTCCAGTCATTGATGACACGTTGGCTGAATGCATCCTGCCTAATCTTTGTTGAGCATCTTGTGTTGCTAGTCGAGTGTTCAAAGAAGGTATCAACTGGGATGCGTTCAAGTCCATGGATGATTTTGAAAACCTGAATCAGGTCGCCTCGCCGTCTGCGATATTCGAGGGAGGGAAGGTTGAGCGCCCGAAGTCTCTCTATGTAAGGACGTTTGCAGATGTCATAAATCATTTTGGTAGCTCTCTTCTGCACCCTCTCTATGGTTTTGGAGTCTGTCTTGAAGCGAGGGTACCATATGGAATCTCCGTAATCTATGAGAGGTCTGACAAGGCCTTTGTACAGCTTTGGAATTGTGGACCTGTCTCTGCACTCAAAGCTGTGATGGATACAGGAGAGTACTCCGTTGGCTTTCTTGACAGCATATGCCACATGGTTATGGAACTTTAGCTCGTCATCAATGAGGATGCTGAGATCTTTCTCCTCTGATGTAGCTTCAAGGACATCATCTCCAAGGGCAGAGATGTGTTTGACGTTTCCTGGGCCTATGTGTAGTACTTTGCACTTTTGTGTGTTGAAGTGCATTTAGTATGATGTTAGTATACACTTTTTCACAGGTTTCACGGCAAACCGCTGCACATATTACAAGTACATACCAATGGTGGGTTGCGGTTGGGCGCGCGCCTGTGTGAAGTCATCTACCTTACGGTAGATATAACATTTTCAGGGTGTCTGTGTGATAAAAGAGGCCTGAAGTGGAGAAATCAGTGATGAAACATGTGTTCAAAGGCTTTGTTACTGTATGGAAAGAGATTTAGTTTACACCAAATGCTCTGGATTGGATGAATTAGATGGAAGCTGATGAGTAGAACAAAACAAAAAAATCTTAACTTATTTCAAGTTGTCGTGTTCATATTGAAATTATTTAGGATTGTTAGCAAAGACTGTCTGACAAGCTATCATATTATTTTATTTTTGTTACTGTCCGTACACAGATCATCTTGCTCTGTTTAATACTCTGCAAAATGGCTGCATGTGACTCCACGTCCCCCCAGCAACTACTCCAGAAGCTGGTTCAGACAGCTCTTAGCAAGACGTTGGGATCCTCCCATTCAGTCCGTCTGGGAGAAGATGCTGAGGATATAGCTAGGTTTCGTCAAAGGCTCCAGACCAGACTATTCAATGCACTCTTGGGAAATCTCCCTGGACCACTGCAGCACAGCTGTTCAACCACACCCAAGGCCAGGAGATGCTGTCCCAGGGAACAACTCATTGTCATCGTTTTCAAGCTGAGAGCGCAAAGGAGGTTTGACGAAGCACGGCAAATGGAGCTGATCCTAGATCGTCTCTCAAAGTTGAGCGGTAAGTAGCCTTCACTTACACCCCTTAAGTTTTCAGGAAACTGGCAATTACTGTACAACCACTATTAGGGTAAAAATAGACAGTATAATGTACATCACAACATTTATTAAACTTAACATAGAGTTTGAGCTTGGATCTTTTTAAAGGTTCTCCATACACAAGGCAAATATAAACTATGTATTATTCATATTTTTAATTCAAGGAGACTAACATGAAATCACCCCCTCACAATTCATGAGCATGTTTTGGATTTTACATACAAAGACAAGCTATTCTGCTCCTAAAATATACAACATAAGGTTTTGGATGGTATAAACCACTGACAGTGATGAAAGGGGTGAAATTCAATATAAAAATACAAGGTCATGTTATATGATCCATGCCACACCCATGATATGCAAGGTGGAATCTTATCATACTTCCATGTTTCTGCTCTTATGAAGGAAGTATTTTGCTTAAATTATGTTGCTGTGTTTTGTTTCATGAACAGAGGAAGACAATGACCAGATGGAATTCCTGGAGAGAGTAATACAGTTTCTCCTGGCCCTAGCGGGAACCAAGCAGTCTTCTCACAAGTCTGCAGTTGGTCACCAGAAACACAATCTACCTTCAGTTGGTTTGACATCCCAAGAGGTATGTGGAGTTCAGTGTTTTTGAAGTAAAATAATAATAATAATAATGATAAGACATAAAATAATAGCAACGATAATGATTAGCCATAATAAAGGTATTTTTATTGGAAAATATAAGTATGAATCACAGCTCTAGTCGGCTTTTTACATTTCATACAAGTACAAATGTTATCAACTAAAAATAGCCAGGTTAAAATGCCTGTTATGCAATATATAAGAAAAATATGGAGTAAATCTTATCATCTTATTTATATGTTCTTTCCTTGCCAAGAGCTGATCAACTTTTCTATTGAGATGAATATTCTAATCTTTGTTCCTTTATTACGCATGCAGGTGTCCTGAAGTTCATTTTCCCCCTTCTTTTTAACCAATGAAAGCTTGTCCAAAAGATTTTCCTACTGTATTGATCATTTGTTTGTAGGATATGGCTGCTTTACCTGGAGGAGACTGGTTTCATGGTGATGGCAAACATGTTCTTAGATGTGATGAACATCGGCCATACATCCACTATTCAAGGTGCTGAGTAGTATTTATAATCATAAACAATATAGACTGTAGACACGGAGTTAGCCCGCAACTACTTTTTTGATGATAGATTAAATATTCCAAAATAGCTTTAAATCTATGCAACTTTGTGTTTTGTTAATTATGTAGATCTTTATTAACAAACGAGTTGAATGTCAATTTTCAATTTCCTCATGAGATTGACGTGTACCGGTACCTAAAATTTTGTTTTATTCATATAATTCATACAAGTTGGCCTTAATTTTCAATGTTAGACCTAAGCTAATTAATTTATGGATATTTGTATTTATTCATTGAACAGTCAGTTTTGTTATTGTTTAAAAATTTGTCTCTTGCAAAAGTTGATTTCACTGAACATTTCTACAAGGATTGTATTTGTATCTTCATTTTGTGTGTTTTTTTTTATAGGGAACTTTTTGAAGGTCCAAGCATTGGTCAGTTTGGTAATGACAGTGGAATATCAGAGATGTCCAGTCATGATAGTCTACTAGATAACAAGGTAACTTGTCATTTCTATAGGACCTTTTAAACGTTTTGATCTATTGTCATCCCATATAAATATCACACTTACGGTATATCATTACAAAATTGCAAGTACTGGTAATGGTAAGTTTATGGTCAGGGGCTTACTCAAGGACTTAAATGGGTATGACCACATTAAGAATAGTTTGATGTCAATAAAATCTCTGACGTAGGCTCATTTTCATAAATATTACATATTTGATCATCAAAAAACTTTGAAGAATTTTTATATTAGCCCTATGTCTGGTCAGTAGTATCATAATTTAAACCATATGATAACACAGAAAAGTGAATTTCACTAGAAAATAAACCGAAAATTAGAGCAAAACTTTGGTTTCTTCTTCAGTTTTGCAAGATTCCAGTTTGTATGCTATTCTGTGTATATTTTTTTCTTCCTTCAAGCTAATTCAATGATATTGCTATTTTTCATCAGATATTTGAAGCCGAGCCAGGCCAAGATCTGCGTGGTAACAGACTGTTTGCAGTCAAGGTCAGTGTTTCAGAGGCTATTAGTTGGAAAATTATAGAGATGACGAATGTCAGTTAATAAAATTTGATGATGATCATAGATTGGTCAAGTGTGACGTCATCAGAAATTATTTTTTAGAGTATCAAAATTTGAACTTCATTTTCCGAAAGAGCATAAAATATAATGTCCAAATGTTGAAAACCAATTGAATAAGTTGAGTATTGGCTGAGATATGCCCATCCAAATAAATTTATTTCAGTAGGAAATCACTGTTATTTTGCTCTGGTTCATAAAGGCTCTGTCACAAATGCCATTATGAACTGCTACGAATGCCGTACGAACAATTTTCAGACAATGGAAAAACAGAGATTCGTACGAACGCATCGTTCGTACGAACCTCTGTGACCGTAGCTTTACATTACGAACCAGAGCAAAATAACAGTGATTTTGTATTGAAATCTATTTATTACAGCTTCAGTACTCTATAGTAAAGAGACTTTGTAATGATTTCAATGTTTATGAAAAGGCTAAATTTTGTTCACAATCTGAATATAAGCATTCTGGTTATAAATCTATTTTCTGGGGTCTTTATGTACAGTATGCATGTAATGTAAGTTTTAATATTTATTTTACTTGTTGTAATCCACTTCTCATGATCTTAGATAGCGACCATATGAACAATGACATATATTAATGTGGTTAATAGACTAAGGGTAGAACAGGTCTTGTGTTGATATCTAATGGTTTTTAAAAATTAGTGAATAAATGCATGAAATGTTATGTAAAATAATTAAAATAAAAAGGAATTGCAACATTGCAATATTGACAACAATACTCTAAATATTTTTTTCAGAGCCTCATGGGTAATGCATATGAGAGGAAACTGAGAGAAAGCCTTTTTGGTGGCCTTGTTCATAGTCATGTAAAACACATTGATGCTAAGCTATCTCTACCAGAGCTACCAGACACAACCAACCCAGCCTTCCTGGGGATCAAAATACCTGCCTTCGCAGAGGTATACATGTGTTCTTACAATTATTTATGTTTGTCGGTGTTGCTGTGTATGTGTATGAACTTTGTTTACTGATTTCTGAGTTATAAAATTTTCAAAAATGTTGTCTCTTTTAAAATTGAATCGTGTTGGAATACCTTCACTTACTAAACAAAAAAAGAAGAAGAAGGATAGAAGGAGCAACAGAGCCTCAAAATATGGATTATGCCCATGTTTTGTGGAATTTAAGAGTGTCCAGTTTGCAAATATTTATTTTATCATCAGTCATGGGCAGTAAGGATCTAAGTGTTCTTGAATTTGAAGATATATGTTTGACATACATGTATTTGACATCATATTGATATAAGATATGTTGGCCCTGTGTACAACAAAGTGTTATATATGATGCAGAGATATATTTATTGTAGGAAGGTTTCCTTGTAAAAAAAAACAGTTCAAAAGCTTTGTGTTTTACTGGTGTGTGTATTTCAGTACAGATAAGTGTGCTCAAAGTGGGGCTAGGACCAAAATGAAGAATGGCAAAGCTTTAGAGTATATGATTTTGTAACCATCTGTTCTATTTCTCAGTCTGCCTTATCAGATGATGAGGGATACCATGAATCCATTTCGGGTTCCATAACCTCAGCCTTGTCAACACCGGAGAAAGAGAATATCTGGGATGCAGCACTCCGCTACAAGCCTAACAGACATAGAACATGGGAGAATATTGGAAAGTGAGTGGCCAGTGATGGATATCTCTATTGTTGTTGCTCCAGATTGTAGGTAAAATACATGGCTAGCATGACGAGGTCAATTGTTCTACCAGAAACACCAGTCCAAAGTAAAGGTCTAGCATTTGGTAAATAATTGTGATAACTACTAGTACATTTATCTAATGGTTGTAACCAGGGGGGGGGGGGAATGTTTTTATCTTCACTGAACATGGTTTTCTATAGGGTTTAAAATCTAGATATCATAAGCTTCATATTCATTGGGCTAAAATGAGTACTGGTCTATTTTGGGGTTTGTATGAATAATGTTTGGTTGGCTGTATATTTTCTTTGATCTGTCCCTAAGTTGTTTTCTTGATGCTTATTAGATTTTATCACCTTTGAATCAATTGACAATGCCAAAATCCAAAACTAAGGAGCATGGAGTTAATCATGATAACATAGTATCCTTGTCTTCCCACTGGTCCACCAGTCTTCCAAGACCTACAGAAAGACCCTACCTAACTGAAGCAGGCCCTGGAGCTCTAGACCTGGTCTATCAATTGAGATGCAAGGAAGCAGCCATTATCCAGCCTACCACTGAACCTGCACCAATCATCTTGAAAGACCAACAACGTTTGGTCCAACATACCTGGAATGTTTTGATAGGATTGCCTTCAGATGTGTTCCTGTATAACAAAGTAAGTGGAGATCCTACTTTGACTAGCCCATCCAATGCTTTGGGATGTTTTGTATTGCACATCTTTATGACATTACTGCTCATCAATTGACCAATAATTATGACATGGTCAATATAGATTTAAAGTTGAAACATTTGGACACACTTGATGACTACTGAAAGACCTGGGCCACCTTGCAGTAGCTATGTCCCACTTTGTATTTGTAACTTTCATGTATATTGAGGATTTCATAAGTTTGCTAGTTTATAAAAGACCCCATAGTCATTCTAGTCCGTTCATATGGTATGGATGTAAGCTTTGAGTTACATCAATAACTCTTTTGTCTTTGGTAAATAAGACCCAATTGTTTTCCTCTTTTGTAGGTCTATCAATAAGTATGTTTCAAATGTATAATTAGGTTTTTATAACACTTAACAGCCTCTTCATTTGCCACCGCTAAATGTCGTAGATAGCAATGTTAAACAGAGTAGGTATCTTAGTAGTTGTTACATGAAGAAGTTCTAGAAACCTAACATAAACTTTACTTGGCATGTTCCTCTTTCCTTGAAACAAAAGGAGGCAATGTCCTTCGGTGTCAACTCCCAGATCTGCCTGACAGGGACCACAACCGAGAGCCTCCAGCAGCTCCTCTCCGAGCTGGCCCAGGCAGGCACCGACTACACCCGTCTGTGGCACACCTCTCAACAACCCATCACCAACTCCACCTATACCGGTGGTCTGGTGCTCCAGGCCTTCCTAGGGGCAGTCAGAAGGTACCTTCAGTACTACAATGCTCAAGTGCTGCTTGCCCAGTCCCGATTGGAAGGGGATGCTACGGGTGAGATGGTGAAGAGGAGAGTGACGGTGCTTGTTATCAAGGCCAAGTTTAGTGGACTGTTGGCACAGTTGAGGTGAGAAATGTGTCTATAAAAGTAATGATATACATGGATATCATAGCATGTTGTCTTCTTTAAGGCGATCTGAAAATGAAAGCATTAGTGTATGTTGTTCTATGCCATTTGTATGATATTTATTATGAGATATCAAGATTTTTGTTATGAGAATGAGATTTTTAGTTCAAAATTTGCATAAGAATTTGGTGTTTTTCTGAATCCTTCTGTGGATATTGTGAGTATTAAAGTTTGATGTAAAAAAACAATGATTTTATGCCAATATTACATGTTTTTTAAAACTATCTTTGCAAGCAGAATGTTACATCACCTAATCATGTTTCCTCATACTTCCCTCAGTTTCTTGTTCATTGACTGTTGTCCTTTGCTTGACAGATATCTTGCCAGGTTATGTGGTTGTGATGGGAGGAAGGGTACCCAACCAGGGGGGCTCAGTGACCCCCTACCTATCGGTATCCAGCTCTTATCCATGCTCTACCAAGAAGCCCTAGACTGTACAGGCACAGAGAACTATCGCCTCATGCTGTCTCTCCTCAGGAGTGCATGTGCTCCTTATCTCATGTGAGTTAGTCTTTATGTTCAGTAGTGAGCAATTTAGCCAATGAAACTGTTTGGAAATTTCTAAAGAGCTTTTCTGGAAAAAGGCATAAAGTAAATAACCTCAGTGAAAATCTCACATATATCACAGCTAAAAAGAGCTCCCATTGAAGAAAAAAAAAAGTAACTAATTTTGCTGATATGTGATATTGGCACATCAATTTAATGCAATTGATCTTTTAATGATTTTCTTTTTTACTTGACTAGAGGTCCTTAAAACAATATTCCAAAGCTGGATTGTTGAGCTTGCTAAAATAATTGATATTATAAGGTAAATTAGATAAATACAGCTTCCTATCTCTTAGTAATATTAAATGTAAAGTTGCATTATTGTTTGAATAATCACCACTAAGTTTAAAGCTAACCTGTCTATGTTTCTTGATTTTTATTTTATTTTTATTGTGTATCTTAGGTTTATTCAAGACTGGGTATTTCATGGAATATGCCGTGATGCCTATGGAGAATTCATGATTCAAGCGAACCACACGTACCTCTTCTATAGAGGTATGTATGTATGCAGATTGCATATGCATTATGTAAGAAAAAGAGAAATTAGCATTGGAGGATAGTTTTATTATGCAGCCGACATAACAGCAATAAGAATGACAAATTGACTTTTGTTAAATATGAGTCTTAGTCATCCCGGACTTCACAAGCATCAGTAAAAGGGATTGAAGTAGCATTATCAGTCTTTTTAGTAATTGGAGTAGAAGTGGTTTTGATAACAGTTGGGAGTTGGAGCGTAGAGTACTGTTAAAGATTATCCCTTGCAGAACTTTTGTCATCGTCCTCTACTTCAGTAGCAGCAGCATTACAATGACATTTCTGCACAATTGTGTGATTACAGACAAGCACTACTGGACCCACGGATATGCCTTATTGACTGGAGAGAATAAGAGTGCTGTACCATTGTTCCTTCAGGAGCTATCTAGTGACATGTATGTCTGTGGGAAAACTATCAATCTTCTCAAGCAATGTGCACCAGAGGTGAGCCATTATATCTTGCTCTTTTTATCCCCCCCTCTCTCTCTCTCTCTCTCTCTCTCTCTCTCTCCTTTTCTTCTTCCTCTTCTTTTTTCATATCTCTCTTTTATCTCTCCCTACTTTAGTTTATTCCAACAAATCTCCTCTCATATTTCAATCTTATATCTACCCTAACTTAATGTCTCCCTTCTCTTAATATTGCCGAAGAACATAAGGTAAGAGTCTGAGGACAAACATAAAGTTTGGAGTAACTCCCAGGACAGTATTGTACAATGTACATACTAATGGACCTCCAACACCTGTATACAAATTAGAATAGTTAACAACATTGTCTCCTCTTGATAATCCCCAGCACTTCATCTGCAACCCAACAGTGGACCCACCCTGTGTAGGGCTAACCTTCTCTACAGAGGAACTGGACCAGGTGACAAGTAGGACCAAGACCTATGTCAGGTACATGGAGGTCTTAGCTGGTCAGCTTACCGTATCCAGGAGAGAAAAGGTGAGGATGTGGATTGCATGCTGGTCGTGTGAAGGATCTGGGCCCTGTTTCATAAAACTTGATATCAATAACAAGTTATAAGCTACTGTTATAAGCTACTGAATCAAGGCATCTGATTGGCTGAGAGCAAATTTGTCATAGAAATTTAGCAGTTGTTATAGATAACAAGTTTTATGAAACAGGCCCCTGCAGTCATTATTTGGAGCCATTGTTAAACAATATACAGCCCTACAAGATTTGGTTGACTGTAAATTTTAAACGGTTTTCAATATGGAAAAGTGAAGTGTGTTCCGATACAATGATGTCTAAGAGAGGAAAGATGCAAGGTTCGGACAAGTGAAATTCTGAAAAGTCTGAATTGTTTTGTGATATAGTCAGATAGGAATGAGACAATTTTCTAGTTTTTATCAAAAACTTTAACCTAATTTGAAAATAGGTAATAAAATTTCATTTTTGTGTCAGAAATATAGATTGATGGCTCTTTTATGCAAATTCAATCTGGAGTGTAAAATCTTGCTTTCAAGAATGCTTCTCACTTATAATACAAATTAGTTTGAAATATGGGCGGGTTTTATTGGAATTGCTATTATTTTCTCCATGAATAGGAGACGAAAGAAGAAGAAGCAAGGATTGAGCTGCTGGCAGCAGCCAGACGTACTGCAGCCGAGGAACAGCAAAAACATAATGGTAAGTAGAAGATTTATGCAATCACATTTGGAGTGGGTGAGGAAATCATTATGATTGATCATATGATATTATTTTGAAACCACTTTTTTTTTGTGTAGTCAAATGGCAGGAGTCCCCAAACCAGGTATTTTGACAGGTTCATCTAGGGTTTTCATTATACCATTTAATAATTTTTAATATTTGAAAGGCAACAGCTGCAAAAGACTTGGTAGTTAACTTTTCCTCACACCAACACTATTCATTCTTAGTAGAACAAATTAAATGCTGTCGTTCATTCCATTTCTGCATTAAAGTGATTGTTGTGAAAATAATCATAGCATGAAATACCCTCCATAATACATCATTTAATGCAAGATGCCTTTTTGTATGCATTGTTATCATTTCAGAAAAAATGAAGGACAAGCGTAAGGCTATTGGTGCCAGAAAGAAAAAAGAACTGAATGAGCTGAAAGAACAAATGCAGAAAGATTTGTTGGTAAGTGATACACGACACATTCCAGGAAATCACCAAGCAGATTTTTTCTGTTTTGTCAGTGTTGTATGAACCCAGTTACATATTTTTACTAAAGTGGAAGCAAATTTATTGAAAGACTGATTATGTGCAGTAGAATCATTAAGATATCTAATTTTTTGGGGTATGATTTTGTGATAAATGTAACTTGCAAGTTTATCTTTTACCAGTAATCATCCTTTTGAAAATATGTACTTTGGGACATATTTCCAGAGAAGAATAATGTGATGAAACAATGAGATCGGTCTCTTCCAATAAAATTTGACATATTTTGTTTACTTTGCAGAGGCGTGGTCAGGAGCTTGAAGAGGAAAGAGAAGAAGATAGAGAAAGGATGGAAGAGGTGGCAAGAAGACAGCTAGCTGTAGAAGAAGCTGAAAGTGAACTAGAAAAACAAGCAAGGTAGGGATACACATCTGCTTGTCGGAGCAGTATTCTAATCCTCTGACACATCAAATGCACAATCCTAGATTTTAAGCTTGTCAAAACACATTAGATTCTTACATGTATTGTTAGATACAAATTGAGGTACTATGATTGAAGTGCGTCTTTTGATAACAAGTTGTATTTTGTTATACTTGCCTTAAAGTTTACTCTCTCTCTTTCTTTCCTTTCTTCTACCTTTCTTTCTTTCTTTCTTTCTTTCCTTCTCTCTTTGTGTGTTTGTTTGTTTGTTTGATTCTTTATGTGTTTGTTTCTGCTTTCTTTCTTTTGTGGACGAGCGACATGCCAGATGTAATCATCCAAAATATATCTAAGTCATGGTTTGATCTTGTTTGTCTAACCATGAATGCATGCTATTAATACAAAAGATTTCATTTCATGTTGTCACGTCTTATCTCTTGCAGGGAGGAGGTGATCCAATTCTATTCAGAACTGGCCAAAGATGCCACAATGAGGGAGCAGAGGGCTCTCTGGAGAATACGAAGGAGACAACTGGATCAGGAAAGAATTGAGTTCTTACAGAAAGACAAAGAGGCTCTAAAACAGGAACTCCAGGCTCCACTAGCCCCATCATCAGTGGCATTGGCTAGGAAGGATGTTGGTGAAACCAAGGAGGCTGGAGAGTCTTCTGTGAGATTTTCAGACCTCACAGACGATGCGAAGACAACAGCAGCAACAGCAGGGGAAAGTGAGATCAAGTCAACAGCAATATCCTCTGATGAAACAGGAATTGCGGATGAACAGGAAACAGTTCCCGTCGCAGGAGATGACACTAAGACAAAGAGTGCAAATGAGATAAATGCTCCTGGTGAAGTAACAGAGGATGCGGCTAAAGGAGAAACTGAAGTGCAAGAAGTTTCAATGGACTTTGTGGACGAGTCAGAGCAACAAGATGCTGACATTGGCGAAGATCGTGGTGATGAATTGGATGTGGGGGGAGAAGAGAATGAGGAGATCGAACCAGTTCTTGCTCTGATAAGAGGAGATCAGAATAGAGGATCTGCTGAGGTGTCATCTAAGGAGACCAGAGTGAAAAAGGCCAAAAAAGGAATCTCTATCAGAGAATTTTTACCCAAAGACCAGATTGATGGAGATGATACTCTACAGGAATCAGATGAAGAACAAGCCAAAGATACCGCAATGGACGATGTTCTGTTGGAGATTGGTTCTTCCTTACCAAGTCAAGATGCTGCTATACAGGTAGAAAGAGCTGCCCATGGTACGATAGGAGGTGGTAGTATTCTAGATGATATCATTGGTGAGGACAAGAGCCAAAGTGGTAGTGATGATGCTGATGGAAGAATTGTAGGATTAGCACATAGAGCACACGCACAGGGTCATCCTTCTGCAACATCATTAGATGAGGACAATTCTAATCTGGGACTTCAACGAAGACATGACCATGGGCATGCCTCAGACTCTATTCTTAAAGTTGGACGGGATAGTGCGGGTGTCGCTGCTGCTGAGGATGTGTCTGTGCCTGGTCTCCCTCAAAGGGCACATCAGCATGGTCATGCCACAGACTCTACAATCCAAAATCTTGGAGAAATTCAGGAGAGCCCAACAGAAGAGGCGGGTAGATTAATTGGGGTACCACATAGGTCTCAAGTGCATGGGCATGTGTCAGCATCAGTAAAAGATCAGGAAGGTGAATCCGATGTGACGTATGGTACAACTGAAAAGCTTCCACAGAGGTCACACATACATGGTCATCCATCACAGTCTTCCATAGAAGGTGTAGGAGGTGCAGGAGGAGAGCCCTCTCAGCATCCACCAGAAAGTGTCCATGCCAGGAGTGTTCATGGACATGCCTCGGACTCTGCTCTAGGACAGCACAGTACTATTGGACAGCTCGGTGTAGATGACAACAATATTGTAGGACTTCCTCAAAGGCCACATGTCCATGGTCATGCTTCAGATTCAGCCATGCAGGATGTAATATCAGGTGCAGAATCTGAAACGGTACTATCTACTAGAAGTAGTCGAGCATCTATTGAGGGTGTGCGTACATCCGATTCAGGGTATGACACCCAGCAAGCCCAAGGAATGCCGTCCTCATCCTCATCCTCAGCTAGCACTGGCCTACCAGGGGTACCTCACAGACGTCCCCTAGCCCCTCAGAGAACAGAACCGGAGACCGATCAAACAGCAGGAGCTCTTGCGGATATCCCACATCGATCTCATGCCCATGGACATGCCACTGACTCGTCACTAGGGAGTGTCATGTACCAGTCTGCAGGTGGTTCAGGTGGTGCAGGTCCGGAGACTGACCAAACAGCAGAAGCTCTTCAGGATGTCCCACATCGATCTCATGACCATGGACATGCCACTGACTCTTCACTGGGGCGTGTCATGTACCCCTCTGCGGTTAGTCCAAGTGGTGCAGGAGAAGGGCGTCTAAGTGTCCAGAAGGATGGGAGGGTGGTCTTCAGCATCTTGAAACATGGCCATCCATCTGACTCTTCAGCTCAGAAGCTAATGTATCCTCTGAAAGAAACTCTCCCTGAAAATGAAGAAGGTGAGAATCTAATATCCAACATGACTAATGTGTGAGAAAGTGAAAGCATATGGATATTTTCTCTTCCCTTGTGGATTTGTAGATAGAATGTGATATTTCAGTTTTATCTAGAATATGTAAAGTTGATAGAAAGTGGTATTTCAGCTTATCTAGAATATATAAAGTTGAAATAATGTTATATTTCAGTTTATCTAGAATATGTAAAGTTGTCACACTAAACTAGGGTGCATTGTGGATTTGAGGAATGTAATTTTGACCTCTCAACCTTAATTTGTGGCTTGTTGAGTTTTATTTCAAATTATATGAAAACTTCATATGATTTTCATCCCTCACAACTTGTGTATCTTGCAGATACTGTTGAAGCCATTGAGTTGCCTGTCACTGTATGGGCAGACGAAGGCAGAGAAGTCACAGAGTTTGACTTCAATATGTTTGGTAAGTATTTTTAGGTGTATCAACGATTCAAACCTGAAATGGAGTCAACATCATTCTTAGCATATTTTCATATTCTTTTATATATATGATTTATTATTCATTATTCATTGAGTCCTTTTGAGAATTCTTTCTAAGACAAAAGTCATTTGTATGGTAGAATTCACCCTGAGAGTGCCACTCTGAACACTTCCAAAACAATGTTTATTTGTGTCATACCATTCCTTCTATACTGTATATCCTTTACCAAATGTTTTAATCAAACTTTATGACACTCATGATTATCTAAGCTACATTAGTTGAATTACAAGTCATTTCTTAGATATACCAACCAAGTTTTTATTAGAATCATTCAAATCTATCTATATTTTGAAGGTTGTTTAATTGTCAATCTCCATGGAAAATCTGTTGTCAAGCTATATTGAAAACCTGTATTTATGCAATGTCATTATGAATTCATGATTCTATTCCACCTTTACCAGAGGGCCTGCCCAACTCTGACTTGCTTGGCAGAACTGGCTTTGAACCTCTGAAGTCCGAGATCGGTGACTATGGTGTACTTGCATCACAGAGTGAAGATATCGAAGCTACAGATCTTCTTCCTCTACCTATCATCATCAAGAGATCCATCACTGCCCCTCTCAGAGCTCAGTAAGTAATAATAATAATATACCGTACTTATACAGTGCATATCACATTATGTCTCTATGCGCTGTTAGAAAGAGTAAGAAGGAAATGTGGATAGAATAACATAAGAATGAAATATGCTCAACATACAGATACAGTATTCCTAGCTCATGTGCAGAGAAATGATGGTGTTTTGTCTGTTTATAAAAACGATTTGTTTATTATATGTAGAATAATCCCAACTGCAGTATTCAATGGTATGTTTATGGATAAATATAGATACGTTTAGAGGCATTTATTTGTATAAGAAAGCAAATGAAACATAGCTTACTCTGTTCATGTTAAAGAGATGATGTATTAATGTACATTATGTGTTTTCTTCTCAGAATGCCTTCATTTTGTTAGTAAGCTTTGATTTGCTTTCTTATTTTATTTTATCCCTTTGTATCAGAATTAAATTCTTGATTAAAACTCCTCAGTCACATTGAATGAAAAGAAGAAATTGTAAGCTGTCTGCTTTTAAAGCATGAGCGAGGTATGTATACCAGGTGCTGTTATAATCAAGATTGAGAAACATTCAAACTTTTCCTTTCTATGTTACTTCTTATTTTGTCAGAGTTTGGCTGGTGAACCAGAGCATCTTAGATTACTTCCTGGTCGACCTCCGTATTGACAAGCACTTTACAGCTCTCAGAAGGTTTCTCTTCCTCCAAGATGGGGAGTTTGGACATTCTCTCTGTGATCAGATCTTTGATAAAGTGAGTCGGCAAGTTTAGTTTGAAAGTTTGAATACCTTACTTAGAAAAATTATGTATGATGTCTGCAGATCTTTTGAATCCTTTGTAAAATATTTTCAAAGTTGTTATGAATTATTCAACATCCACCTGCTGTGAGAGAATTTGAATGCTTACAATATTTTGTGTATGTTTCTTGCAATCCTAGCAGTTTACTAATCCATGTTGATGTTTGTTTGACAAACCTGTAATCATTTGTTTCTCAGAGAATATCACATTTCTTTATCTTTACTGAAGGATGATTGCTATGTCACTATATCCTCTTTACATATAGTAAAACTCCAGCCTACTTACGTAAAGTAACCGTTAATATTTGAACAAATGATGCTATTATTTATTCCTTTAATTACTCCATTGTTTGATGGATACAAAATTGAATTCAGAAAGGTAGCATTAGGAATCAGAGATCATAATCTATCTCTCTCTCTCTCTCTCTCTCTCTCTCTTTTGCCCTTTTAGCTGGCCCAATGTGTCCATCTCCAGGAGCTGCTATCCCCTCTTACACTCAACCAGATCTTATCCAGAGCTATCCAACTCTCTGCCAGCTCAGACTCTCAGCAAGCTGATAATCTCAGCTTCGCTCTCAAATGGCATCCATCAGTTTTCAAGCCAAATGGTAAGTAGACAGGAAGATACTCTGAATATCAATCTTATTGATGCTAGTCTGTCATGCTTGTACATAAGTAGGTTTAATAAGAGAGGTTATACTTAAATATATATATATATATATACAAGCGTGATGTAATGTCAATATGGAACCCTTTGGAGACCAGCTTTTAGCTGAAAAGGGTGATCCTTCCCATATGTAGAAAAATAAATGAATAAATAAATAAATAAAGATATTAGAGTAAATTGAAATATGAACTTTTCATTCTTGGCCATCAATGTACATGTATGATTGCATAAGAATTTATTGATTTGATTTGAAAATCTGTACTTTTTTCCCCCAGCTATTGATACTTTGGACTGCCTTGAGCTAAGATATCATGTAAGTAATACCATGGCAATAGATGACATATTCTATTCTTTTAATATTGTGCTGTAGATATTTTTAATAACCAAATCCGTTGCTCGTCACATTATCTGTTTTAATTCTCTGCCCTACTAAATGTGCTAGCAGATAATTGCCTCAGCATAGTTGATGAGAGTTAAGCTTGTTTGATATATTGAGCATACCATTTCTCATGCTGTCATTTTCCCTACAGTTGTATTTCTTGATTACAAATTGAGTTTTAGACCACTGGACATGATCAGTTGAATTGAAATGAAACTTTAATGCGTAAAGTCAGTATTATGTCATTCAAACAAATCTAGTGAAATTTAATTTGGAGAGAAAATAGATTGTCAAGATGCATATTATGCTGAAAATTGAGCTAAAACTGTAATTTTGTATGGACCGATATCGGTGTAGCATAGCTTGTTATCTATTCCATTGTTTCATGCTACTGACATACAGGTTGAGTGGCCCAGCAACATAGTGATTACAGACACATGCTTGTCCAAATACAACAAGGTCTTCTCATTCCTGCTCCAGCTCAAACGAACGGGTTGGGTTCTTAGAGATATCCATCACCAACTAAAGATCAGTGGTAAGCAATTTGATCAATTTATATTCTTGCACTCTATGTGGTTCAGTGGTTTAGTGTTCAATGGGCTTGGTAATACACTTTTTACAAAAAATAAATGTATTTCTTTCTAGTTACATATAAGTCATTTTGTAGAGTTTATGCTATGCCTGTGGGAGTTATACTTTCAAGAGAGTTTTCTGATTATCTAGTACATGCATATCATAACACAGAAAAAGATAAGTTCTTCCACTACGAGTTAATGTTGTGTTCATCTCAGTGTATAGTAATGATCATTAGCATTTGGTCATGTGCTTGCACCCATGTAGGTGTCATAATAAACATTTATGATACCATGAGTTATTCAGTTGTATGACCTTTATATGTCTAGTTCTCTATATTCATGTAAAGAAAAGAGAAGATTGAATGTGCATAATTTTGTCCAATTTCCTTTCATTCAGCAATGTTTCATCAAGCCAGTGGATCACAACAGTATCACCAACTGCAGATTTTCAGGTATTGTAGCCATTGTACCAAGTAGTTGCAGCAGTATTAACAGTAGCAGTAGGTGCCACTACCAAGTTGTTTGGAAATGTGTCTGTTCTCTTCTTTCCTTTGTGTACAACAAACATTATTTCCTTACATACTAAGAAAACCTAGAAACTTTTTGTTTACGTGTATGCCATATGAATTATGTAAGGGCTATATACCACAACTACATAAACCCTGTCATTTTTCGAAATATATATTTGATGCCCCCAAATCCCACACATTATACATCTAGTGTACAGTAGATGATCATTTTGATAATAAGCTTTATACTGCAAATGGTTGGAAGTTTAATATTATGAGGAGTGCTGCACGATTGCAAAGGTCCTGTCTTCAGTCTAACAAGGGTTTTTTGTCATCATTGTAGGCACGAGATGCAGCATTTTGTGAACGTGATGCAAGGCTATGTGGTCAACCAAGTCATTCATGTCAGCTGGGAGGAGTTCCAAAAAGACCTCAAAGGAAATGTAAGTTGAAAGATGACTGAATTTTATTAATCGCGAAGGAACAAGCAATTGCAGAGTGCTTTGAAATTAAGAATTCAAAATCAAGAATGTGGTCCTCTTGCTGTCATGGAATACATGCCCTTTAATCTAATTTGCGTTCCGATCAAATGTTTGGAACTTAATACAAAGCTGATTGCTTTTTTTTTCACAATGGGACATGTTTGCTAATAGTTTCGTTACTTTTTATTAGCTGGTAATGAATTTTTTTTTTTAAACACTAAAAATAAGAACTACATGATTGTACAATTTTCTATAACGGTGTAGAGTATTCTTCCAAAGTCATGTAAGAACTCTATTTATAATAGAGTCAGTATTGTTTTATGTTTCATTATCTATTGAAAATCAGTAGTTTCATATGTACCGGTTATGGTTTACAATTAAGTGTGCTCATTATGTTTTCTTTCTCCCCAGGTGCATAACCTTGATGATATCCGAGAGAAACATGGACTCTACCTCAACAAAGCTATTCTCAGGTTAGTCGAGATTGTAGAATGCAGCTTATGTTTTGAGTTTTAATAACACACACTCGTGGTGGAAGATCAGTGAAAGTGTGGATATATCTTTCTTTAAATTGCCAGCACCTGAATAACCTGGATTGTCAAACTAGGTTGCTGTAGCATAAAATGCTATTAAACTTGTGAGCCGTGATGACAAGTCCTTTCAATGTCATAATACTCTATTATCAGTTTACAGAACATCATTACCTTGTAAGACTTGCCCTGCCATGTTGATTGTTACCGTACTTTACAAATCCATGTGCTCAAAAATGTACTTATAATCAATTGATTAATTCCAATTAATTTCCCGTTCTAGATGCCTTCTTAATAAGAAAGCCGCTCCAGTGATGAAGATTATCTGTGATATCCTAAGCCTAGTCTTGAAGGTTCGTACCCAGCTCACATCGGCTCCATGGGCCTGGGATGCCTCCTCTGGTCAGGTCATTCACCCCTGCTTCAGGAACATCAAGAAGTCTTACATGGCATTCAAGGAGTACTCTGGATTCCTATACAAAGGTAAGGAAAGGGATGATTTGTTTTTTGTTGTTGAGTTTTTGTTCAGGAGAGGGTGTCTGAGGAGAAAGTTATACAATTTCTAATGAAACTAAAATGAAATTATTAAAACCAGTATTATAGACTCTGAGCTGAAATCAGTGGATCCTTGATTTAAATGTCATTTAAACGTATGATGAGTAGAATTAAGTATGTAGCAAATTTCCTCCTAGAATCCATGTATTATAGGTAAGATTATCATGTTATGTATTATTTTGTTTTGATAATCATTATATGTTTTGTATTAATTTCTTTTCCTATCATATTCACTTAGTCTGTCATTAAGAACAATTTCATAACGAACTTACTCTTTTGCAATTGGAATGGACATTGATAAGTGAGTGTTCAAATTTTCTAGATGCATTGAGAAGAGTTATCAGATTTGGGGAAGAGATTAAGAAAATATATCTGTTCCTGATCTTGCGAACTGATCAGTGAGTAATGATATTTTGATTCTTGTCTTTGTTCAGTTGTCGCCAAGCTGGTAACCCGTGGCTACCAACCTCATCTGGAAGAATTCATGCTGAGACTCAACTTCAATGACTACTACCAAGAACACAAGTCATGAGAAGATGGGAGTTGTATCAAATCAGTCTTCCATCCCCACTCTCTATGTCTTCTGTTTGCATTTCTCTGTCTACTTCTCAATTTTGTGTCTATCTCTTCTCCCACCATCCCCTCTGTCTTTCTCCTAGCCCCCTTGTTCTGATTCCAGCTTAGTCAACCTCCTCTTCTCTCTGTCTTTCTACATCTTTCTTTTAAATGAAAATGGTGGGGTTAATATGATGGTCTCTAAGCCAGGGAGGAGATGAATCTGAATTGGACTATGAGATCATGCATGACTCTCAATCATGTTTCTATGTACAGGCCATGATTTCTTCTCTAAAAACATTGAAGTAAGAATTACCTATAATTACAAAAACCCAAGATTATATTGCATATACAATCGTGCGAATGACTTTTTAACGACTTTTCCCAAAAGGTAACTTGCTTTAATGTTTGTTTTCACTTCTCATTGTAAGTGAATGTGTGTACCCATTCAGAAAGGAAGAAGATTCTGAAGTGTTTTGTATGACATAATAACGTTTACATCTTTGTGATTGATTCTATATTGATGTATGATTTCCAAATAGGACAATGGATTTCCCTTCTGAAATTCATAACGACAAATAAATAAAATAATAAATTGATTAATAAACAACTGTATTTGAGATTTAAATGAATTTGTCAATGCAAGTATTAAGAGGTACTATTTAGTACTATGACATTGTTATGAAAATAATTAGATCAGTTATTAATCTGACTGAGAATAAAAGAAAATCATCTCTAATACTAAAAGGCAAGTATTTTAGTTGGCATAACTAGAGAAATAATTTCAAAGGAATCCCTTCCATTATTACAACCCATATTATCTTGCTTCTCATCACCTTCTAGGCTGATTGTCAACATGTATGTTTTGACAAATTGAATAGCACTTTTTTTTTGGACGTTAAAATACTACAAAAATTGATTGTTTAACGACAGTTTATTGCTCTTTTGTTTGTTTGTTTGCTTTATTTTTTGTAATCTTCTTGAAGATTCTTGCCCTTTTGAATGTGTAATGTACTCTACTAGTAAGTGAGTTTAACTAATATCTCAAAAGTTGACTTTTCAGTTCATAACTGTATCAAATGGGCTGTACTTGTGAAGTAATTTTGAAGAAAAAAATTACTAAACTCTTATTTGCTTTTTGTATGACTTATTTATTGTTTGAAATTCTGTTCATATATTTTCTGGATTTATACTTGCTTTATCACAAACTGTTTTGCTGTACTGTATTTACGTGTATGTAAATAACGTTTTGTAAATTTATAACATGGATGTGTAAAAATGTTTGTGTATATTTGACAGATTTCTTGAAAATTAAAATGTTCAATAAGAGGGCATTTCTATAAAATTGTTATTGTGCTAGTGTGTTTCTTTGTTTGATGAAGTTTGTAAGGTAGATAAAATGGTTATAAGGAACAAATTTGGTGTTATAGGGGCAGATCATCACAATGATTTTTGTTTTGCAAGGTCAAGTTTATTCAAATCTTGAAAATCATGGTAGACAAAATAACAAAATTATGTTGAGGGTGACTACTTATATGTCAAAGTGGAGTTTCATGTAGCTTTCAATTCAGTGAGTTTGTCCATTTTACAAATGTTTTTAACCCTCGATAGTTGGGGGGGGGGGGGGCAATAATCAATCTTAAAAAATGTCAGTGGACAAATAATTTCACATTTTTCATATAGTTGATAGTGGATTATAATGAATTTTTTCTAGATTAACAAAAATAAAATACAAAAAGATTTCTGCCCTGATGTAATAAAAATGAGAAAATTCAGAATTTCAAGAAAAATTAGCATATTTGCAAAATTAACTACAATTAAAGGTATGGAATTTCAATACATGTCATTAAATTGACTGAGCTATCTTTTGGATCAATGACAAGCTACAAACATGCCAAAGTTGAATGCACTCTCCATAAATGGGAGGGGGGAATGAGAATTCTGTTACAAAAATTGGATATTTACATCATTAATTACTGACAAAATTTTAGAACAACAACTAGATATCATAAATTTGACTATGCATTCTTGTAAAATCCATGATGGGACACAGACTTGCAAAGTTTCGCCAAAATCGTTTGATAATTGGCGGAGATCTAGGGAGGGGAGGCCAAATTCAATCTTGATGGTATAAACTCTAGAGAAAGGAAAGTAGAACAATCAGAGAAGTAGACTGGTGAAAGTTTGGACTTAATCAAACAAAAAGTGAACTAAATATATTGAAATAGGTGTATATGGGCAGTTTTCATACATACGAACTTATTACAAGGGTTGAATTGCCCTTCAAATGCAAGATAATAGTTCCACCGGCACGCGCACTTTTAATCTTTTAATGTAAAGCGCATAGATAATTAATTACTAATCATTATCATGTGCTAAATAAATCGGAAGTTAATTATCATTTATAATTATATGCAAACAAAAAACATACGCAAATTGGATCGGGAAAAGACTACGGCGCGCGCCGGTTCAATGAACTTTTGTTCCTTAGAAACGGCGAATATGGCGTCTGATGCTACGGAAAGTCGACCGCAAACTGTGTCGTTCAGCGATCTGACGGAGCGAACTCCAGAAAATCTTGAGGCTGAATTAGTGCCAGAACCTCCAGTTCAAATCACCAATAACTCCAACGATGTACAAATCGACTCTGATGGAGACGAAGCAGAAGAGCAAGAGGTGAAAAATTGTTTACCTCGACTATTCTTTTTAATATTCGTAACACAGTCCCATGAATGCATTTGTGCGTTTGTTGGTGTGAGTGGCACTAAATTCCGCTGGGCCTGGGAGAGGAGTTTAGTTAGAGGAGTGAATGTGTGTGTGTGCTCACTTATTTTAACAAGTTTACAAGTAATCTTTTAAAATTTGTGTTGGACAATATTTTTAGGACAAATATTTATGATGGTTAGGTCTAGGTCTATTGCTATTTGATGCTTAATTTTTGGAAAATCCAAACTCAAAAATATGACAGCTAGCTCTAGCTCTAGACTATGTTGTTGTTGTTGTTTTAGTTTTAAGGGCGTGTGTGTCATTCAATTATGAATATTTACGCCGAAGAGTGAGAGTAGAGTATTCTAGATCTAGGGTCTACAGTCTTCTTTTGTGAAGTGTCTAGTCTAGTCTAGATCTAGACACACAACCCCTGACTTACTTTACACACAAAAAGACTGCAAAATTAAAGACACACACTGGGTATCGAGTTTGTCCATACCTGTCGGTCAAATGATATCTTACTGGATATTTCTCAGGACAAATAATTTATATAACATCGATTCATCAATCTTCTTTTTCACAGCCTTGCCCAGATGGAATTCTCAATGAGCAGGCTATCGAGGCTGGACTTTCAAACCTGGGAAGATCTGCAGATGGAATGCAACTCACTTTTCTCAACCTCACCTTGCCTGTAAGTTACAGTTGATCAAAGCTGTTATGTGAAAGTTTATGATATGAGATTGGCATCCATTAGAGAAAATTAAATTGATTTGAATGAGATACAACTAAGTACGAAGTAACATCTTGAAAATATACATTATTGATTTGTGTCTAGCTACTTCAATACTTTGATGATTAAAACTTATTCATTATATTATCATATCAATAATAATCATTACATTACTTTTTTCTTTTCGTTCTTTCTCTCTTTCTTTCTTTCTTTATATCTTTCTTTCTTACCATATTTATTTCTTTCTGTTTGTCTTTATTTCTACTGTAGGGTTACAACCTGCAAGGGATTAACATCCTTGAAAACTATGTTCATCTTCAAAAGGTAGAACTGCCTTACAACAGAATAACAGGTTGGTACTTCATTTGAATTTCAATTATTATATATTTGATGTAGAGATTACTGCAAAGTATTTGATTTTTGATAATAAGAGGGTGAGGAATGAATATAGGTTTCCTCTTGTACAAATTTATTTTTCATTTTTCATATCATTTTGTTTGATATAAGATGTGCCATGTCTATACTTGCTGTTAAAAATTAAATTCATTCAATAGAAATGAAATGTTTCTTTACTAGGGTCTACATACATGCCAACTGTTCAGATTAAAGAGGAACATTCCTCTTTTTGGGAGAAGATAATTATCATTTTAATGCAGGTGTTCCTCTTCCTGTACAAATTTGTCTGTAGTATTGAATAGGAGAGTTAGGATTGTTCCTCTTTTTTTTTTTAAATAGCATAATTTGTACAGATTTCTGATTTTCAAATGTTGGCATGTATGGGTCTATGTTAACTCCCACACCTCTCTGTGCACATTCCTCTGAAGAAAAAAAAAATTCACTGAAAGACAAAGAACATCAGTCTAATTGTTATGAAATAATGTCCATTAAAGATTGCCAGAGTATGATATCTAAATGATACATGAAGAAAACAAATTTGGCCTCTGCATAGTATGAAGTGTTGGTATGGTTTTCATTTATATATTTATGAAGTGACTTTTCTTTTTTTGTGTTCATCATTTTGAATAGATATTACTGTCCTTGGATGCATGCCTTATTTGGTTGAGCTAGATGTATCCCACAATGAAATCACAAATCTACTGGACTTCAAGCCTCCATTCAACCTACAGGTAAGAGATTTAACCCAGATGAAGAGTTCTGCTATGAAAATGAAAAAACACTATGTAATTCGGTCAGAGTCTAACGTTGTCCAGTGACCCAAGGACATTTTAACGAGGTATTTCCTGATTATATTAAGCTTAGAATCATCAAGTCTCATTCAAGTTTTTTTCTTTCAGTCTTAGTAATGAAAGCCAAGCAACAAAACAGTATCCCATCCTGTAAACTTAAGCTGTATTTGTTATAAATCACATCTTCAGAAAAATGGATGATTGGTCATCCTAGGTTTGATTCTGAAAAATACTATGCTGCTTTCTCTTGAAATTTGTGTATTGTATTGACATTTCGAATTGTTCTAATTTCTAACTAAATTTTAGAATGTAATAAAGATAATATTCAAATCTTGTCACTGGCATTCTTTTCATTGTTTCAGGAGGTTGACGTGTCTTTCAACAAGATCACTGAGATGGGTGATTTGTCCGCTCATCATGCTCTCACCAAGCTGGTCCTTGACAGTATCCTTTTATATTTCCATATAATCATAATTTCTTATCCATTGATCATTTCATCAATGATGATGGATGTATACTTTTTGTTTCATAATAGATGTTTAAAGCATGAATGCAGTAAAGCTATTATTATGTTCATTGGTCATCACTCTCATGTTTGTTTATGTTTCTTTGTTTTGTTTTCTACTTAATTGGTAATGATAACATCTGACATGAGCTTCTTGTACAGTATAGACAAGAAAAAATTGATGACTTCATTTATTATGTTGACCATGATACGTGAAAAAATTGCAGATCACTTATTTAATGACATTATAGATTTAGAACTTCAATTTGTTTTGGTTATGTATTCATTGTACATGCAGATGTATTTAAGTATGTCTATTTGTAGGGAATATGGAATTCTACTAGAGATATGTGAACAAAGAGTTGAATGTATAATCACACTCGATGAACATTTAGCTAAAAACTGACTATTTCTCACTTTGATTTTGATCAAGCCAACTTGTTTGAAAGAAAATGGATTAAAGGGCAATGCCAATTACATGTAGCAGATACAGTTTTCTGTTCATGTTTTTTTTTCCAGCATCCATTATCCATTTTTACTTTTGTGAAATTCCTTGATTCAGTATTCCTCCAGACAACCAACTGTCGACCATCACAGGAATAGAGAATTGCCGCTGTCTTCATCACTTGGGTCTGGCTCACAATAACATATCAGTCATTGAGAAGCTGGATCATCTTCCTCTAAGGTTCATCAACCTGGTAAGATGTATGCTCAATGCATTTCTGCTAGCTGATGTGAATATGGCAGGGCAGGTATTCCATGTGCTGCTTAAGGGATGATTTCTGGGATTTTGTGGCATGAAGGTCTTGTGCCTCATTTTTCTCATTCCAGAGTTATGATCAGCTGCAACTCTCTATCATTAGGTCATTAATGATCAAGGCATTACTTCTTATCTAGTAGAAGATGGATCCAAACCTATCCTATGTGAATTATGTTTGCATACAATTTCTTGTCTCTATTATAGAGAGTGATCATTGTTTTCCATTATCTTGCAGTAACGAATAAGATTTATCTTCAGTCAATATGAGATGCCATTTAAAGAAGATATGTCTATATCACTAGTTGTGCGTCACTGTGTGAAGGTTAAATATGAAGTTCAAAAAGTGCAAAATTGTAGCTAATGCAAATATAAAGAGAAGGGAAATAATAAGAAGAATATTTCATTTACAAAGCAGCTTTTCATAAAATACTAAACACTTATAAAGAAAGCGAAAAAATTGTCACACAAAGCTTAATCATGTAGAAAGACGAAATTGTGTATGTTTTCTCTCTCTCTCCTATGAATAGCGATGTAACCAGATCAGTATAATTGAGAACCTAGACACGCTTACAAGGTTACAATATCTTGACCTCTCTGGCAATGAAATCAACAGTCTGGAAGGCTTACAGAAATGTGCCCTCCTGGAAACATTGGATTTGGAGAACAACCAGGTATGCATCTATTGTTTATTCCATTTCTTTCACTCTTATGCTGTTTCTATAACTGAGGAATTGAAACAGCAATATTTTGGAATTGAAGGATTACTAGTAATGCTTCTAATATTTGTGCCTTCCTCTCTTTTGCTGTTTTTTTTAATCATAGTAGTTGTTTAAAAGCTATCATAAATGATATTGAAATTCCTTCCCAGCATTATCATTAAGCTTAATGTGATGATTTTGAAATGGTCTGCTCATTGTATCAAATCATTACAATGATAGTGCATTTTTGAAAATTGAAATATATTTTTTCATATACTCCTCTCTTTTACCCACTTGTTTTTGAGTAACTGTCGATATTCTATCCCTTCCTTTTTTTTTCTCTACCATTGTTTCTGATTTTCTTTTATGAAAGTTAAGTCTTCTTGTTCTTTTGCTAATCATCAGATTTTTTATTTTTTTTATTTTTTGAATCCATCAGGTTGCTGACATCACTGATCTTCAGTACATTGAGGGTCTCAAGCTGCTACGCCATCTAACCCTCCTGAGGAACCCTATCCAGGACATAGAAGACTACAGGCTATCCCTTCTCTTCCGTATACCACAGATGGTAGAGCTGGACAGGCATAGGGTGGAAGTAGAGGAGAAGGTATTATTCACCAGTCTATAATTTTTCACCATCTTTAGTATTCTTTCTATTGCAAAAAAAAAAAAAAATTGCATCTCACACTGTAAAGATTGTTCATGGTTGCATGTAACTATTTATGTGCTTATTTTTTGAAAATTTGATTGGCCACACCTGTATTTTATCTTTTAACTTATAGGGATGATATTTATTCATGTTTGAGTTTGTATTGACTTTGCACCTTTGAGTATATATATATATGGCAAAAAACAACATGTGCTTTCTTTATTGACATGGTAACAGTTGGAATGCATCTCTTGATAGTACAACAAAATATACATTTGACATTTTACCATGTTGGTGTAGACATACTATTCATGAATAGGTTTAACATGGATTTTCCTTTTCTTTTGAGTTCTCCTCCTTGTGTTTTCTTCACATTGCCCATCTCTCATCTCCACCATTGTTATCCTCCTGTCTCAGATAGCAGCAGTGAATCTATTTGAACCACCCATGGAGGTGATAGCAGCCCAGGACCACAGAAGAGCGCTCATATACTCCTCCCTCAAACAATCCAAGGTCCTTATGAGGTAAGAAATTGTCTGTTCTGGGAGGAGTTTACAAAGATTCTAAGTCGAACTTAACTCTAAGTCGGACTTAAAATTATGGAGAGCCATTTGTAGCCTTATAATGAAATATATCAAATAGCAAAAATTCAAGTATTTTAGACTTTTCATAAATTCCATATCATGAACATGACATCTCCCATGATAATAAAAAAATGGTTTGAATCAACATTTTGTATCTTTTAAAATAACTTTTACAAAATATTTTCAAAGATGCTAATGGCTTTCCATAATTGTTAAGTCCAACTTAGAGATAAGTTCAACTTAGGATCATTGTGAAACACCCCCCTGGAGTCAGAAATGCATGAACTCTTATCCTTCATCACAGAGTGAACACCCTCGTGGCTTCAAACAGATCAAATATATGTTTGTACTCGGCATATTACAACAACAAAAACTTTCTGTGCTTTCTCAACTATTGCAATCGGTGAAGCTTGGCAGCTAAATATCATTCAAAGCATCCAAAAATCTATCGATGCTGTATAATGCGTGTATTTAGTACCGTTAAAACTTATATTCTCTATACCCAAACACTTATGTACACTGTAACTGTGGTAGTTGCATGATATTGTTAAATCTGCATTTGTGTTGGTTTCGAGCGGGTTAAGTGCCCTTTTGAAAAATTATACATGATTGTTACATTAAATTTGGTAATTTAGAAATGGAACTCTTTTCTATTAATTAAGTTATATTTATCTCTTCATTTTTTTTCCTTTTTACAGCACCTTGCCAAGCATTGAGACACCCTACCCAGTCCTGGTCCTAGTTGGACCAAGGGGATCCGGCAAACAGGCACTAGCCCAGAGACTTGTCAAGGAGTTCACAGAGTACTTTGGACTTGGGTAAGTCTAAACACGTTGATGTATTGCTCTGTATATCATTTATGTATTCCATTATTTATGTAGATTTGAGGAGTACTTGCTGGTAAAGTATATGTGTATCAATTCTGTCTTCTTTTTCTTCTTCTGCATTTTGATAATTTCTTATTTGTGACTTATGTTACATTGCATTTTCATTGTTTTGCATTGGTCTAGTATCAAAATTTGAAACAAAAATTCCACAGCTTTATGTGTCTGTTTACTTTATCTTTTTGTCTCTTTAGCTTTGTAGCATACTGTTGTCCTTAGAAATACATACTGAGTGAAATTTGGGCTAGTACTAGCTTGAGTCAATTCTTGTAGTTGTGGATGGTTTATTAATGATCTTGTGTTTGGTTGCCAGGCTACTACACACTACCAGAGGACAACCAACAGGTGGGGAGAAGGATTATCATTATGTGTCATCGGAACAATTTGAAGAGCTGTTACAAGAGGTAAGTGATCTCGAAGCATAAGGTTATAGGTAACACAATCTTAAGGAATCGTGACAGTTAAAGATTAGATCCTGTTAACTTTAAATGAGAATCGGTATTCTAATTCCTATAATTTCAATTTCTATATAACTGTTTTTCTTGAGGATTAAAGAAAGAGTGACTTTTTATATACCATACATATCACAATGATGATTTCCTTTTCTAATATCCTATTAACAATTTTATACATGTATGATGCTTCTGCCAGCTTTGTAACATCAGTGCTGTCAATGAGAGCGTATTCATCATGAATATTCAGCTATGCGATGCAACTGTATTTAATATATCTGCATTGTTGACAGTGGATAAATAAGTTATGAAATATTCATGAATTTCTTTTTTGTTTTTTATTTGTAATATTGTTATGTTGGTGATGCTGATGGAATCTGTTTCTTTATCACAGGGTGAGTTCCTGCTGACATATCAGATCATGGAGCACAGGTATGGTCTAAGCCTTCAAGCCATTGAGTCTGTTGCTGAGAATGGATTAGCCTGTGTTATCACCATGGAGCTAGAGGTAAGCTACACATGGCACCTGGGACCTGTTTCACAAAGCCTTTTTTCAATGACAAATTACAAAAATCAGTGACAAATCTGTGGATAACCAATCAGAAGCAAGGATTTCAGTAGCTTATAACAAAAACTGTCGTTTGTCACTGATGACAAATTTTGTGAAACGCCCCCCTGGACTTGTGATATTTTGAATCAACAATGATGGATGGGATCTGATAGAGATAATGGAAGAACATGGGAAAGAAATGGAATCCTTGCAAAGTTGTAAATCAATGACCTAAAGTTGCAGTGTTGATTTAGGTTGTTTGCATCTAGAGCCTATGTTACCTGGATCTTTATCAAAGACAATAGGATTCAATTGAACACAGATTAATAACAATTTCTGTTTGGGAGTTGAGGGGCTGGTTGTTGAGTAAAGAGACCAAAAAATGTTCATGTTTCCTAGGATTGTCATCTAAATGATATTATAATCCTTATATTCCTTCTCGGAGTCAAATAATTTCATGGATTATTCACTAGTTATGTGATCCATGCCACATCAGCTTATGGCTTACAAACCTGACAAAGGTTCTTTTTCTTCACAAAGACATTCCACTGTGAAAGTATTCCTCAGTTGACATTTTCCCCTTTCAACCCTGCTTTCTCTTCCAGGGTGTCCTGACCATGAAGCTCACCCACTTCCAGCCGCGCTACGTCCTCCTCCTACCCCTAGATCAGACAAAACATGAGCAGCGTCTGCAGGCTGTAGGAAACCTGTCCAACACACAGGTCCAATTTGCTGTGGATCGGACCAACCTCTACCAGCACATGCATCAGAATAGACCGGGATTCTTTGACAGGAGCATTGACACAAGTAAGCTTCCTTATTGGTCGATAAACCTCGCTCTTTTAATGAATAAATTAAAGATGAACCTTGATCAAGTTTTGAGATGATTTGATTCATGTACATGGTTGCATAGAAAGGCTGAAGCCAGATCTTGTTTTTGCTATATTGGAGGTTATGCAATTGTATGTCATTTATCGACTATCCTTGTCATCCTTTTAGTGCCAGTCTTTCACAAAATCATATGTTTAACCTGGTAATCTTAGATGATTGCAATGTATGGAAGTTTCCTCTCCCATTGCATGAATTTTGCTTGCTAACATCTGTTCTTAAAATATTTGTATGTGAAACAAAATTCCACATTTGAAGATTATACGATAACTGTATGAGAAACTTTTTTCAGCTGTCTTGATAAAAGTTCAAATTCTGCTAAGATTGGTTCTTCAGTAAATCAATATGATGATTAAGGTCGACTCAATCATGCTGTGGAAGACTAGTACTGTAAAGTAATTCATTACAAGCAGTTGAAATAAACATAAACTCTCTTCTCTTGCACTCTTCAGCTGACCCTGAGATGGCCTTCAAGCTGGTCCGCAATCTGGTCCTGTCCTATCTCGGTCTGGAAGTTCCAGATAGCCCCGAACCCTCCAGCCAAGAGCAGGACTCGTCCTCTATCTACTCCCCGTCCCAGACCAGTTCTGCCATGAGATCGGAGACCCATGATTCCCCATCCTTCTCTCAGTCTACCGGTAGACAGCAGGGCCCACCGGGGATTGTAGAGAACCCTCCGTCTCCTACCAACATGAGGACATGGATGAAGCCGGTGGTGGATCCGCCCCCTAGACCTCTCAGCCAGAACTCTAAGAAGAGGCAGGAGGCGTCCATGAGTGCTATAGTAAGTGTACTTGATGTGACGGAACCAGCAAAATGATAGGCAGATTATGAATGAGCAGAATGGAAGAGAAAGGAGGTGAACAGAGACAGAGAGAGAGTAAATGAGGAGAACTTGAAATATATAGGGTCATGAGACAAAAATAGAAGGGACTGAAAATGCTAGAGAATGAGAAAAAACTAGATGGAACTTCGACTGCGCGCAGTCGAAAATGATGCCTCCGTCATAGAGCAATTTTACAAACCAAAACAGAAGAAATTTTTCAAATTCAAGTTCAATTGTAATCCATTAAGAGGTTCTCAGAATATCGTGATTACAAGCAATTTCTCATATACATATATGACCCTGATCTTTGACCTGATGACCCTAAAATCTACTCAGTTCATTGGCTCTGCAAGATGTCCTGAGTTAAATAGTAATCCATCTGTCAGTTCTAATGAGAATGCGTTCACAAGTTATTTTTGGATACATAATGAGCCCATGACCTTTGACCTCATGACCCATGAATCTACTCAGTTCATTGGCTCTGCAAGATACATACATGATCGAAATTTGGCAGGAATCCATCAATCTGTTCTAATGAGAATGCGATCACAAGCTATTTTTGCATACATAATGAGCCCTGTGACCTTTGACCTTTGACCTCGTGACCCCAAAATCTATTCAGTTCATCGGCTCTGCAAGATACATACATGACCAAAGTTTGGCAGGAATCCATCGATCGGTTCTTGAGATAATGCGATCACGAGCTCTTTTTGCATACCTAATGAGCCCTGTGACCTGTGACCTTTGACCTTGTGACCCCAAAATCTAATCAGTTCATCGGCTTTGCAAGATACATACAAGACCAAAGTTTGGCAGGAATCCATCAATCGGTTCTTCAGATAACGCGATCACGAGCTGTTTTTGCATACATAATGAGCCCTGTGACCTTTGACCTTTGACCTCGTGACCCCAAAATCTAATCAGTTCATCGGCTCTGCAAGTAACATACATGACCAAAGTTTGGCAGGAATCCATCAATCGGTTCTTCAGATAACGCGATCACGAGAACGGGACGTACGGACGGACGGACGGACGTACGGACGTACGGACGGACGGACGGACGGACAACCCGAAAACATAATGCCTCCGGCTACTTCGTAACGGAGGCATAAAAAGTCCAGCAGAGATTAAGAGATATATACAGGAATTGACGAAGGGAATTCATGATGAAACCATTTCCACTTTTAATTGATCTTCTGAAATCATATGATCATTTTTCTTTCTCTTCCTTCATGCTAACATATGATTTCATCAGCAAATTAAACATGACAAAAAGAGAAATGATTTAATCTTGTTGTGTTTTTATCTTTACACAGGAAAAGATCTCTTATGAAAGGAGAAAGAGTGCAGCCAAGGAAGCGGTTTCTGGTATTGTACCAAGACCATTGGATCAGCTCATTAACGAGTAAGTAGCTATCTTCTTTTTTGATGAATTCTCTTTGCTTTATTGCATTTTGTCATTTTGTCATTTTTTTGTCATTTTCTAGTCTTCAGATTTGTTGAGTTATTGAGAGCGAAACATCAGTACATTGGTATAGAGATTTTCACTTTTTTTTGACCAATCATTTCATTTGAATTAAGGTAGAATATCAGTTATGTCTATAAAAGGATTTAATACAAATTTCAAGACAATTGAAATTGCCATATGATGGAAATTACTCCACCTGTAACAAATGTCTTGTGATAAAAGAATAAGGTATGTGCTAACATTTATCTCTTAACTAATTATTTCTTTCTTTCTTGTAACAGACCACCATCCACAGCTCCAGGCAAGCAGTTTGCGGGGCTAGGCGATGACCCCACCCGGCCCAAGACGGTGCCTAACAGTGCCGTCCGCTACCTGGCAGGTAGTCCCGACTCCAGTGTGGCTACCTCTAGGAGCGACTCTAGAATGTCTGGTCTCTCTGATGCTAGGGGCATGTCTGCTTCACCCAGTGGATCACAGACATCGTTCCAGATGGTTGGGGGCTCCGACGGACATGCTTCTAGGCCTGGGAGTGTGGGGTCTCTACCGGAGGATAGGCCAGTCCTGCCTCCGATTCTAACTGGACAGAATTAATAGATACCAAACTGTTCTCTCCTCTCCTCCTGTCTGAAATGAATGAGGCACTATTCTCAGAGGGCATAGGACAGTCCTACAAACTTCTCAGCGGGACAAAATCATACTTATTTGTATTTTTCTCTCTTCTTTTTCTCCCACAATTCTCTCCCGTTTATTTATTTCTACAGTCATTTTCAGTACAGCTTTTACCTTCTCTATATGAGCTGAAAGAGCTTACACTCCTGTATGTATTTTATATTCCAAAGATGGGCCCGTCCTGTCAAGCCGCCTAATTGAATGAGACAGAACTTAAGTTTCTTTGTCCCAATCCCCCACATTTAATACCTTCTTTATATAGAACTTATTACAGATATTGGAAAGGTTGCCCTGAGAAGATTGTTCAAGTATACAAAATAACAGGTAGAATTCCCGGCCTCATGGCTTTCCCCTTTGTAAAGGCATGATTGTCACTTCTTAAATTCCACTCCCTATTAAAGCTCACACATCCCTGTGGTGGAATATTCTTATCAATAAAATGTTGGTTAGAGAGTACAAATCATGGCTTTTTTGTGGTCATTTTGCAATAGAACTGGCAAATATAACTAGCTGAATAAAGTTCTGATTATAGTGGGCATGCCTTCAGTGAGATTTAGGCTTTGCTAAAGACAATAAGTTAACCTAAAAGATCTTGTTTAAACTTAAAAAGTTGGTATGAAAGAATTTGTGTTTTATTTGTACAGAGTGTGTGATAAGATATTTACATTCTATTGTATGATGATGTTTAGTTAGTTCATGAAAGCATTGAGAAATGTGCATGCCTGGAACTACTGGAACTATATTACATGTAAATTAAGAGTGCAACATGAAAGGACTGTAAATAATTGTAAAAATTATTAAATAAATATATTTCTGTGTAAATATATACAAACTAGATAATTCTTTATCATTCCATCTCTTCTTGTTTCCAAATATGGTGTGATCATGTGAATTTGAGAGTGTATATATTTGAGTTCAACATTAAAGATATTGGTATGGTGTGTGAATGTTTAGAAGTTTTGGGGAAAAGTATGATATGATTCATATCTTATATTTTGCCAAACATGATTTTATATCTTATACTATGCTTCTTCAAAAGAACACTATTTTGTATTTTGGCTTTACAAGCTCAAAGGTCCATATTCTACTAATTCAGTTAAACCCGACCCTTGAATGGTCTAAAATCATGTTACCAAAGGAAAATGTGGATTTCAACTAACTTCCTTTGTCAAGCCAGATTTTCAACATAGCATCAGGTTTAAATTTTTAGTCGAATACGGGCCACTATGTGGTATTTCCTCACCAGCATTATTTTTTCTATTTTTCCCCAAGTGTAGAACATAATGTAAACACTACAATCATCAGCACACAGTATTTTGCATTTGACTAAATACTTGAGAATTCAAACACAAGTTCGGTACAAAATGGAGTTTACTTTTTTGGTATAAAAATTTATTTGTTGTCATTTATACAAATAATACATCAAATATTTCACAGGCTGAAGACTCGGTCATTTCATGAAATTTAAATTACTTAAAATAGTAAGTCGCTTTTTTTACACATCGAAAAAAATCCCTTCATCATTCATTCAAAATTATAAACAATTTACAATATTCCTTTATTATATAGGGCTCCAACTTTCAAGTTAAAATGATAATGATAAAATTTCGTAACTGTACACAAATTGGGCACTTCTTGTTTTTAGAAATAATTACAAAACTGTGTTGACTAAGTATACTAATAATACTTGTTCTGTTAATCAAACTGAATCATAAGGTTTTGGAAAAGCAGATTTTACTTCAGAATTTGTGACCGTATTGCACGTATAATGTAGCCCTTGAATAAATTTTAAAAAGTCACTGCATTTTTTCTTACACAATTATATGTTAAGATTGGGAAAAAATTAACAAGACATGTGTTGACTGCCTAGTGGACAAAATTACAGGAAAAAAATCAATTACTATATATACCGTACTCTTGTTCATGCCATGATGCATATTACACAATGAGTATAGTTATTATACCTGGATTAAAGTCATTACAAATTGACAAAAATTTCTCTTACAAAAGACGAGGTATCCGCAAAGAAGTACATAATTTCATTGTAAAAGAAAGAAAAACTAAACATTTTGTATCATTGGAGCCAATACTACAAAATTGCACTTGATCATAATTGGTTCTTCTATTTATTATGACTACCGGTAAAGATATACTGATTAACAGATATTTTCCATGAAGCAATTAAAGTGGGCTCATTGTACACAAACTTGAAGAATCTATACAGGTAAAAGGGCTGAGAAGGGTCAAATGTGGCTCAAGTGAATAAAGCTTTTCACACATTGTTTGCTAACAAAAGTTTGGTACAAGAAAACATGCACCTCACATTTGTATCATATGATAACCATTACATATATTTTGGCAAAGTTTCTATTTGTGCTTCAAACTGCACTTCAATGTTAAGTAAAAATGCACTCACTCAAAACAAATTCAATACATGCATGAAAACAGCGAAAATGAGTTAGCAGATTATTGGTGACCCAATCATGACAAATTTGTGTGCTTTTGACAGAGATCTTGTTCTTAATGTGTTTTTAGGCAAATAATTCCTACCAACTATCAAAATTTATTGAGACTTCTATATTATCCAATCATATAAAATGGTGACAAGAATTACACTGTAAAAATTGGTCCTGCCAATAAAATGACTTCCAAACTTCTTCAAAAACAGGCAAACTTTGAAATGTATAAAAAGCAAAAATTACAATTGACTGAAAACTATGGTACAAAAGCAGCTGAAAACTTGATGGAAAAGCAACATGGAGTCAATAACACTTGTTTCAATGTTCAAGTCATTGATTTCAACTCACATAAACATCATTGTTACTCTTTTGAAGAAAAAAGTTTGACAGCAGTATACAAAATACTTGGAAGTTTAGAGAATTAGAAACACTGCTGATGCACATATCATGATCGACTTTGTTCTTCTCTTTGTAGGAATCCAAAGAGTGATTAATCTGCTGGTAGTTTAAAAAGGGTCTAACAACAATTAATTGAACAATAATTGACCAGTGACCCCCCTCCCCCTCCCCCCCCCCCCCCCCCGAAAAAAAAGGTCAGCCAATGTGAAAAAAAAGAGAAGGTCAAAGGTCATGTGACTCATACCTTCTTCACAGCACTTCTCACAATGGAAGAAATACAAATGCATTTTACAACATCATCAAAATACATCCCTTCTCATAACATCTCTATATCTCAAATATTATTTTTGGTCAACAAAAAAATTGTTTTTTTCTAGTTCTGTTCACAAACATAGTTCATTCTAGTGATCTATGTACATATATAAATATAACTTTTTTTAAACACTGTACAATCTCTAACATTTACACAGTATAAAAGAAACGAAAGTGAAATACAGTTCTAATAAAAATCGAGATTATATGAGGGGTGAAACTCTTTAAATATGATAAAACCACAAAAAGTGGAAATATGTATATATATATATATATATAAACTGGCACATATCTTTTAGACTTTTCTTTATGGAAAGTAACATGGCCCCTGTATCATTAGAATATAAGCAGAGTACATTGATTCCATTTAAAAATTGCATATTATAAGGACTTCGGGATGGAGCCAGAGGGTGATTTAAAGTACATTACAGTATGATAGAATACTCTATTTTGAATATCAGTGACACTTTAAATTTACTGCACATGGTACTTTGAAATGTCACTTTCAAATGCTTTCATGATTTCAGATTATTCGGAATAGGAATATCTTTCTTAAATGTAATTACATCATATTAATTTTGGGAACATTTTCAGAATGATTTTTTTTGGAGAAATAATGAAACTATCTTTGCACAAGAAACAACAACACATTACACGCTCTGAATATCTTATCATGACAGACTTCTAAATAACCAACCGGTATAGAAAAACAGCTGGAAACAATAACAAACAAATTACGCAGACAGAATAGGCAATACAAGAAAATAAACCAAAAAGGATGTGTCTAAGTTACTGGGAAAGCTTAAAAATCCTTGGAAATGAGTTGTATCAAAACAGAAAAAATATAAAGGTAAGATTGGTTAAGTAAATTATTGATACAAGAAGCTTTGTTCAAAGTCTCTTTATTATTTTTGAAGGAAAAGTCTGAGAATTTTTTATTTTTAAATTCTGTCTTTAAAACATTACAAACTGCAATATTGTGTCAAAACTCTTATTGTGCAAGAACTTAAGAAATTATTGTCTCAACTGTCAACACTCCTTAAATCTTGGGAAATATCAGAAATTTAAGTAACTAATGGTTTTTTGTGCTACCTAATTTCAAATCAATAAAGATGTTTTAAATGGGGAAACATTCTTTGGACACTAAAACATGTCAACACAATTTTATAATGTGCCTTTGTTGCTCAAAGGTAATGACAATGACATAGCACCTCACAAGATAGAAGATGACATGTAGGGATATTGCAGCGATAGTGGAAAAGTGTTGATAGAATAATCTTCGCTGATAATTTGAGACATGATTGCAGATTGTCGTGATGGAATGTCAACGAGGCAAGACGGTGGCTTGGCTTGACGAGATGATGGCATTCATTGGTCTTTAGCTAACCTGATCAAAAGAGAAAGAAAAGGAAAGGGATACATAGAGTTAAATCTCATCACTGACTGTATACAGAGATATGAGTGTATGGTACTTTCATTTGATGATCTTCATACTATGCTACAACGAGACTTTGTACAAACTGCGACTGTATATTCATGTATAATCATAAAAACTGATCCGTAGCAATCAAGAATGTATCCGTGAATATCCCTTGCAAAAGCGTTTTAATATCCCTTTCTAAAGTGCTCCCAAAAAACTGGTAATAAATAATGAAAATATTGGTAGGTACATGTATATACCTCATATTAGACTTTTCATTTCTCTTGACATAAAGCATTGACGATAGATGAAGTGGTAAAGTAAGCCGTAAAATTACATCTATGCAACATCATTACACATATCATGAAAAACAATGTTACTTTGTTACTTCACCAAAGATGAAAAATTGTACAAAGATTTGTGGTTGCACATTTCTGCTGGAGAAACACTGACATTGCTCTCCGCACTCACCTAACTAGACGATACCTCCTCCACCCAGCCAGGGGTTAGATACGTATCATCATACTAGAGTGCCTGCCTTCTGAGCACCATCATGATCATCAAGCCAAGACAGCATCTCATCACTGAAACCATCCGCTAACGACTCGCCTGCATCACCTTGGTAGGACCCATCCTCTATACAGGGGGTGTACGACCGGGGTAGGTTCCTACTAGGAGGAGACAGAGAGGGAGGGAGGGAGGGATGGAGAATTAGATGGGTGCTCATACAGGATACATTAAGTAGTTATTGTTTTGCGTTTAACAAAAAAAATGATTAGGTAGGCAAATGAAATATACACATCTGAATAGTTTGTATGATTGCTTTTGCTGTATTTATTTGTTTTCTTTTTTTTAGGGGTTGAAAGTAGGGGCTGAAAGTAGGTAGGTAGGTGAAAGTCAGAAAAAAGTTGGAGGTGTTCTCTACAGCTTATTATCCTATTTCTCACTAATACGGGTATGGAAACATGTTGAAAAGCAGTATAACGGATGTTATGCCCATTTTCTATTAATCTCATGACAGCTTTTGTGTACATGTATACAGTAGATATGAAAAAGCCAAAAGCGTGTTACCCTTTATACAATTGCATGTATATCATTACGAGTCCTGACAGTGGTGAATGATGAGATCATTTGAAATAGGACCATGTTATACCATGATTATATGTCAGAAATGGAGTAGCCATTAAAGTGCATGTAATTCTGGACATAGCATGGTGGAACTAGTATAAAAAGCATGAGTTGTATTACTTCTTTCAACCACTGAATGCTTATATGGATATATGAATGTGCATGGGTATAAAATGAGCCGGTTCCAAAAGAGACGATGAAGAAAAGGAGGAGCCAAGCATCTCATTTTGCTCGTTCACAAATGACATGATAAACCTCAGCATTCTTTTTTTCTAATAATGATATGAGCATAATGCTACAATCTTTATTTACATACATATCTGAATCTTTCAATACACCAATCAGTGGGTACATGTAGGACCTTATTTCACACAGCTACTGTTTTAAAATGTCATTCCCACTTGCCATTCATTTCTATGTCTGCAGTTTCCTGCATTATACATCAATATGAACAAGCCTTAAGAAATAAATGTAATAAAGCCATGAAAACCTTATATTTATGGAGCTTAACGTGAAGCAATACATGTTAGGAGGAATGATAGATTTACTGAATTACATTACTTGTATGAATAATAAAATGATTTATAAATACTGGAATGTCTAAAAATTTCACAGCAAATTTTATTTTGAGCTCAATATATTCTTTGCCGCCTGACAATGCAAATATTTCACTACACATCATTCCCACCACCAGCATCACCAACAGTTGATCACACACTAACACTCTGAAAGACTACTATTAGTTCCATACAATATAAGCTATTCAAGTCATTTTTGTTGGGCCACCAAGATATGACTGAACCATTGCAGAGCACTTATTTCCACAAGATAGCCTGGATGATAATATATACTTGACATATCTTTTTATTACATCCTACACTCGTATATAATCTGATTATCTTTATCCTTGAAGTCATTTCCAGTTTGTCAGAAAGGTCATATCAATCCTGAAATCTTAAGAAGGCTGGACTGCCTGCAGTATGAGTGTTCTGATCAAGATATGTTCCATAATTGGTTTCAATCACGGAATGCCCAAAGTGACATATAATTCTTCAGTTATTGGATAATATTTCAGCAAATCACCTCAATATGATATATATAAAGAAAATAATGTATAGCTGAGGAAGAAGTATAGAGTACAAAACTTCATTTTGTGAAATGGTTTGAAAGAAATGCATTAAATAAACTGAATTGGTTCTAAAATTATATAAACCAGTTGGATGTATGGAAGATTGTTGTCCACTACATTTTCATAATTGAGATGTAACTTGAATATCGGTCCTAATGCCAGGGTTTTATAAAGGAAATAATGGCATCTGCTACTGACATTTTCAACATATTTTCATGAGCTGGAGAGACTGGGCTCTGTTTAATTTATGAGCACCAATTACATATGCCTTCAGCACATATTTTGCAAAGTGTAAGTCCTGACTTTTTTAAGCTTTGGTATTCAAATAGTCATGCATTTATCAAATAAATTGAATTACTGAGTGGAATCTTTTCACTAATAAGAAAATGAATTCCGCCATCGCCACCTTCTGTCACACAATGACGGATTAAATCAATTTCACATCTATTTTTTTTTTTTGCAAGTGAAATACCGAGCTCTGTTCATGAACTTGACAATGGAACTTTGTGTGAATAAAGTGAATCACTTCTAGGTAGGCAGGTGTAATTATAATCATATTCCGCCAGCGAATAGGGTCTAGGTCAAGGTTTACCGATAAGGGCAAAGCAAAGGGGAGAAAGAGGGGGAGGGTCTGGAGAGGGGCGGACATAGTAATACAAACTATTCCTGAGAGGTTAACACCTATACCACACCCCCAGGGACCTGGTCACTTTGTGAGTACCGTTAAGTCTTTGGATGCATCATATCAAACCAGGAGAAGTCATCAATTAGAGGATCAGGAAATGGAATTCCCAAATGGACCTAACCATCTTTCCACTCTCTAATCTGGCTTTGTCCTAAATGGTTCCGTCAGTCTAGACTAGATATTTCAATCAGAGGCGTGTGCCTTTGTAGGGTTTCATCGGGGAGGGATGAAGGGTTCTACCAAGGCGGAAAGTGAAATTATTTCTTATACTCTTGTTTCTTCCTCATTAAACTAGATAGTAAGAGAGTACTTTTCTTTCATTTTATGTCTATCTGGATACATTTGCCATTCTCAAGGAAACTTATTTATTAGCAAAGCTATCATTTTCTGGTATTCATCATTCTATAAAACATTAGTTGCTGTACTATCAACTTTAAAGTTTTTATCATTTGCAGATACTATCTACTTCTGAACAACATTCACAATCACTACAGGAAAAACAGATACCTGTTTACTCCAACTGATCACAATATTCTATTCAAAACTTGACAGCAAGCAAACCAAACATAGATTTACAAATGAGAAAGACAAGTACCATCATCTATCTAAATATAAACCTACAAAAAATCACATAACATCCAAACATCCAAATACCATAACAGAACTGAGTCACACAACAACAAATATTGTAATCACTACACTATTGCACAAAGTATAAAACAGCAAAGCAAAGCAAGAAACAAAAACAAAAATGTGAGAAACAAAAACAAAATTTTTGAAACTGGGTTTGGAGGATCTTACTCTGTGGGGTACTGTGAGGAGTCGTCATGCATCCATAGCGACGGGGCGGGACTGTCTTCTAGAGTAGAAGTGAAGGAATGAAGGCTAGAGTCAGTATCCTCAGAAAGACTGACACCCAAATGGTATTGAGAGACAGAAGAATAGAAGAGGGATGGTGGAGGTGGAATGAAAGGACAAGACAAGGAATGGACAATGACGGGATGAACAGTGAAAGTTTGAAAAGTCTCAGAATAGGATAGGAGAAGAAATTTATGATTTTGTTTTTAAGTTAAAGGGAAAGATGGAAATGCAAGGGTTTCATTGTTGTTGAAAGTTAGTGATTTAGAGATGAAAAGATATTGTGAAAGAGGGAAACAAGGAGTTTGGACAGAAATGCATTTGGAGGAAAATTTTGAGAAAGCGTGCAAGTGAATAAACATCAAAACATGCATAGCAAACAACACTGCCTGGAACACAAACACTTAACAATTTGAATGAAATATGAAAGCAGGCAAACACAATATTAGATATTTAAAACAGAAAACAACAAACTAAAAACTAAATTTACTACATTGTAACTACAACAACAAATATATACTATTCTACACGTTTTAAAAACAAAAGATATTCTGCAAATGTTTTTGTTTCTCTGAATGAGAGTCTAGTCGCTATTAAATGCTTTCATTTTTGCAAAGATAAGAGAAAGATTGCAAAGTTGATATTTCAGCAGATTTATTAAAGAAAACTAATCCTAAGAACCAGTATTTTCCAGAACTTTGTTCACTAGCTACATGTATATGAAAGCACTATCGAAGGATTAAATTTAAAGTAAGTCAAATAGTAATGTTGACTTTGAGTTTAAATAATCTAATGGTAAAGAGATTGCTATTTGTTCACGAAAAAACAATACGTCCAGGTTGAAATAATGTGTATCACACAATTCAGCAAGTGTATTGATAATAAATAAATAATGTTTTGTTTCAAAGAAAGAAGAATTTGTATACATGTAACTTGAGAGTTAATCTGTTAATTACAACCCAAAGTCTTGTCCCTTGTTTTAGTACCTCTATAAAACTGCCGTTACTACCTCACAGAAAGGCATACAGTATATACAATTGTAATATCAGTAGTTCCTTCGCACCAAATATATCACTTTGTTCAATATAATAATGTCTATCTCTCTTTCTCCTCCTCTCTTTCTCTCTCTCTCTCTCTCTCTCTCTTTCTCCTCCTCTCTCTCCCTCTCGTTCTCCTCTCTTTCTCTCTCTACCTCTGTCTCTCTTTCTCTCTTTCTCCTCCTCTCTTTCTCTCTCTCTCTCTCTCTCTCTCTCTCTCTCTCTTTCTCTCTCTTTCTCTCTGAACCATTGCTGAATTAGTGTTTTTTAATGTTTTCTGTATGGAAGGATACGTTATTCTACTCTGATCCATATCTATTACATGACCATTCCAGTTACATTTTATTCTAGTAATAAGTCCACCTCACAATACCAGATCACAGCAATCCCTGTTAAGCTTTACATTTGTTAGTAATGAATCGGTTAATCTGGTTAATCACTTAGACAGCATGAGCTTTAGTGATTAAGGATGAAAGGCTCAGAATGCCTCATTTATGATAACACAGATGAAGAGAAAGGACATAGCATAAAGTATCGTGTCCAGTTTCAGAAGGGAAATATCAAAAATAACATCCATACTCAAATATTTCATCATTCATGACCTTGTACATAAACCCTGATAAGTTTCTTTAAACATCATTCAACAATTGGAATTAAATTTGCAGACATGCAAAATCATATTCCCATTTATAGCAAGCACAATGTATTTGGCTTTGTCAAAACATTTTAAAATAATTTTGGGTATCTTTTAGAGTTACAAGCTGATTGTGAGCAACATCTGATATAGAAACTGCAATCAGAAAATCAGTTCCGGGAAAACCACTTTTCATACAAATTGATTTTTCACAATGATCGCCATTTCATGACTTATTTCCATGGAAAAAGTAACAGAAACTAAGCTGTCTAAATATGAAAACCAAGAGGTTCTAACAAGGGGGAAAGAATTCAATTTTACCTAAACTGGTTAACATGCTGTTATAAAGTAACAGAACCTTCCATATCTATTCAAGAATTCCAAAGGATGAACAAATCGAACTGATTCTGGGAAAAATGATAAAGCTATCAAGTAAAAGTTTGATTTTTTTTAAAAGTTTGTTAAGAGGGGTGAATAGAAGGATTGATTGTGTAGATTGTGAACGAGGCTTACCTGCTACTTGTTTGAGATGGCCTATTAGATCTGGATACCGGCTCACATGACATGGGTTGTGCAGGTGTGTAGTGGGCCTTGCTGATAGCTATGTTAGTCCCATAGGATTGCTGGACCTTGGGCTGGAGATGGACGGGCGTGGAGGTGGTGTACATAGAGGCAGCCTGAGGCTCACTAAAGGTGCTGTTGTGAGAGGAGCCGGCTCCATTGCTGGAGAAAGAGTTTGATGGGGAGAGGGAAGCCAGGGAGGTGTAGACGGAGAACTCGGATTGTCTACTGCTACTACTGGATGTTTGATGGAGAGGAGTGCGGGGATGCTGCTGTACCTGGTGGTTGGACAGATTAGAGGAGCCCTGCGAGGAGTAGCTGCTGGTGGAGCGTTGGGAAGAGAATGAGTTGTGCCGTCGTCGGGATGCTGACGTCATGGAGACGTCGTCTATACTGTTGGATGGGAGGGGAGGTTTGTGCATGGGTCTGTCTAAACTAGCATAGCTAGAGTCATTAGAGATCTGGGTGTCTTCAATATAATGGTGGCCACGCCGATCTAGACTGTAATACATAGAGTCAGTGGTATCAACCGATGGTCTGTGGTCTCTATCCAGCCGCGATTTCCCAAGTCTGTCAAGACTGGCATAGTTCTTGTTATATGCTTGATGGTTATCCCCAGAACCATTGCGCATCCTATTCGAGGAGTTCTTTTGAGTATAATAATTACCTGATGCATCCCTGGGTCTAATTTGAGAGTCTTGGGATTGACCAGAGTATTTCTGGTACTGATGGGAACGATACTTTTGGCCTCGATGCGAGCCATTATTCACCAACTGTTGATCCTCATAATCACTGCCTGGTAAGCTGTTTGACTTCATAGCTAAGTTACCTAATGAGGCATGTTTCTTAGGGGAAGGTGGCTGGCTGAGTGATGTTGGTTGCTGGTGGTATTCCAAATCATCATCGCTCAACGCAGGCAGGTTGTTTCCTTGTAAGGCATACTGTAGATCATGCATGGATGATGCATGCTGACGCAATTTAGGTGCATCAATGTCTGCACGTCCTAACGTGTCCTCTGGAGATTCATAATATCGTCCTGACTGAGAAAATGACCTTATCTTTCCTGGAGTATTGTAAGCGGGCGGGGGTCCTCTGTCTATGCGTCTTTGTATAGGGGGCTTACCTCTGCGGGGTGACGTCCTACTAATATGATTCGATTTAGTGGGTGCTACTGCAGTCACATCTCCCATCGATGATGAAAAATTAGATTGTCTATTTTGCGCCAATCGATTGCCATGATCTACACTAGTCCTAGGATGTGTCATAAAACCCTCTGGCTGGCTACGGGTGCTACCATCCGAGTAAGTGCTACTATCATCACGGAATGATCCTGAGTCACTATGATGGTTGATGTCCAATGTGGCCATGGACTGCAAGGATGTTTCATAACAAACAGGAGTCCTGGATTGTTGATGAGACTGAGCATGCTGCTGATGATGACTCTGATGCAACCTCTCCCTCCATTGAGGCTCAGGCTTTGCTACTGCCACAGGTTCATTCTCATTATCATTATAAATATCAACCGGTGTCACAGGGCGCACTGGAATCTTATCCTTCCTCCTGCCAAGGGAGGGTGATCTCCAGGCATTTTCAAATAACTGTCTTGGGACACTCTTGGATCTCAAACGACTATTTTTGTCCTCTTTTTTCTTGCTGCGCCCCCGATCACCGATCTTGAAGGGACGTAGCAGTGGTGGAGTGGAAGGTACACTTCGTTTTCTTGGAAGTGTGTGTGACTGTACAACCTTGTCCTCAGCTGGTGTTTGGTCTTGGGGCAAGAGACCTAAGTTCTGCTTCATATCGACTAGCTTTTTCTCAATGGAGTCCAACTGCAAGAAATAGAGAAGAGAAAGAAAGGGGATATGAATAGGTTCTCATGACAATGATATAACTGTGAATATCTGCTAACACTATTTTTAATAACTGCCTATCTGGCAATTATATTTGAACATAAACTGAGAGGCCTATTGTAAATTTTGTGGAATATTAATACTTCGCATATTTCATTATTCTCCTCCTTCCTCTACTTCTAACCAAAATGGTGACGCTGAATGTTACGTTAATTGCATGATAATCGAAGTTGGTAAATTAATAAATTGAATTGAAATACAGAAATGAAAGGTCACCTTTTTAGCAGAGCGTTTGTATGACTCTCTCCTTGTCTTGCGGTTCTTCTTACTGATGGTGGGATCATCAGCTAGTCTTCTGGCTGCAATGGTAATCTTGGATTGGATCTCCATCTCACTCTCAAGTTGATTCAGATTCTGAGTCTCCTACACACAAATAAATGAGAAGTATGAAAGGATCAAGGGTTAATTTAAGCCAAATTAGCTTTGATATGTGAGAAAGTACTATGTGTGTATTCTAGCATTCCATATTCCACCATGAAATATTTGTTGACAGTTTGTAATTTAGAATGCTCAAACATAAGAAGCTCAAACATAAGAAGCTTAATGAAATTTGTTCACACACTAATCCACAAAACAGAATTTTAAAACAGTTATATTTTAGCCACGTATGAATTTGGTATACTGACATGGAAACCATAAACATTAAGAGTAAATTGAGAGTAATTTTTTGCCCCCTCAATAAGTGACATCAGCACCATTGATGTGTCATCATATTTCCATGGCAACCAGCTCCGGAAAGTATACCTCTTTTAGAGAGAAGACTTTGGTTAGTCAATCATGCTTAATCAGAGTATGACCATTACCTGTGAGCATGACCTATCCCCAGAATTGACAACCCTAGCAGAGAGTGTGAAGGCAGTGGCCACACGCCTCTGGATCTTAGGCAGCTGTTCACCCGGCTTGCGTGGGTACTCCAAGGGTAGCTCACCTGTCAGCTCCTGTTAGATGAGAGGAAGATGAAGAGTGGGAGAGGGAGTGGGGGTGGGGGTGGATGAGGGTATTGGTGGGATAAGGGGAGAAGGTATTGGAGGGTGAGGGCAAAGGATGAGGGGGTATTCGAAGGTGAGAGCAAGGATAAGATTTAGGAATGTATTGGAGGGTTATGGCAAAGGGTAAAAAAGGGGTGGTATTGGAGAAAGAGGGCAAATAATGGGGGAGGGGGGAGTAAGGGTGAAGATGGGGGTATGGGAGGGTAAGGGCGAAGGATTGAAGGAGTATTGGAGGGTGATGGAAAAGAACAAGAGGGATTGAGATGGATTAACAACATGTCCTGTGATTCTTCATCAGACCCAGACGATGACAAGAGTTCTGGGTCAACGTAGAAGGATCGAAGGCTAAAGGAAGGAATCCTTAGGGTCTCCAGATCTGCTACATTAAATCTCTCAAACCAAGCATTTCACACGGATAAGCCAACATACTAAACTTGCATCATGGACAGATAGAGAGCAGGAAATCCCTAGATTCACTCTAAGCCCACCATTTCCACTTCCTGTACTGCTACAAGATATATACACGAACCATATCAGGACATGATGAAGATGTTCATAGGGCCTTTACTTTAGCTGCAAGAAGCCTATCCTTCTCCCTATCAGTATCTGTTACTCTCTATTCTACCAGGTATATGAACCATTTAGCATATATACCATGTAGGTTATGTGAATATAAACATATAAAAAGGAGAATATTCACATTATCTAAGGCTATGCCTACTTCTGCATGAATTGTACTGTCTAATTCAATGAATCACAGAGCTATCAAACCATATGTTTTACTCAAGGATGATGGAAAGGTTATACTGCACTTACTCATAGCTTTTCCGACTAGAAAAACAGTTTTTTAAAGAGTGTGAAAACACTGCACCCCATTAAGGCTCCCCGAGTGTGTAGTGAATGATTTATTACTTCCTCCTTAAAAATAGAACCTATTGTTACAGAGTAGAAAAACAAGTAATTATTAGCCCTACCTATTCTAAGGCATGACATTAGGACTTACAGCTTCGTTGATGCATATCTTCTTGAGTGCCTCCAGTTTTTCTTGAAGTCTGTCTTGCAGAACAGATTTTCTGGCTTTCAGTGCTACCACAATATCCTTCTTGGCTGCCTCTCCTTCTAAGGCTAACAGCTCTCTTGAGGCTGTGAATAATGCAATAGGAATTGAATGTTACACTTTAGAAATATTATAAAGAAAACCATGACATTTTTAAGAAACTTAAATCACTTAAGTATGATAAGAGGTGGATTCGTTTGAGCATCACGTCCTGACATGTTGGTACATTTGATTTCAGTTCCATCCAGAATATTCAAAATGTACATGTGTATGTACAAGGAAAATACAAATATACATGTATATTTATGTATATAAAGCATTTTATCAAACAAAATGAAAGAGATAGGCGCTATGATATTCAATGCATGCTTTATTATTCTTTTCATGTCTGCCCCATTTTTATTTCCAGACATAACCAGATACCCTTTTACTACACTGCTAGGTATAGGTCAAACAACAGTGGGATCGTGTTCCCCCCACAGACATGTAACCACACCATACCACGGTTTGATATAGATTGAATAGCAATGAGTCAATCAGCAACAATTAGAAGACATTATTTACAAGCCCTCTTCTACACTGCGTCAGCTGGCTGCTCAACAACTATGTATAGTCATAAGAATTCTTTTTAATCTATCATCCTCCTGCAAGACTATGAATGTCAATGCAATATAAAGAAATCATGCCATTCATCATGTCCTTTTTTCTTCAGAAGGTTATATGACACATCATCTTCTACTCAATGGATATTCCACATTTCAAATATGTGTTGAGTATCACCAAGATCTTCTATTCCTTTTAGTTTGTACTGAATAATTATATTCTGCCATATTAAGGTCATGAAGCACTTCAAGATAATGTAGCTCTTAAGCCCTTTACACATAATTCCCAAGGTGACATTAATGGAAGCTATAATGAGTATTTATTCAGGTAAGCAGCTCAGTATCAACTCCCACGATAGTATCTTGACCTGTACTTGTATTTCTGTCTCTTGAGGCCTGTCTTCATCAGACTGAATTGCAAAATAACTTGCTATTTTCCCGAAGCTCGAAATTGCTTTTTCAACAGAGTGATACGTTCATCACAAACTAGATGAAGATGGGGGCAAATTATTTCCCAAATAGCCGGTTATTTGAGAAACAACACCCAAGATTTCTCAGGATATTTTCTCTACCAAATAGCCCACTAATTGCAACTGCGGGCTGATGAAGCTCAAATTTGCTGGCTAATTTGAGATCGGGCTAGTTAAAATAGCAGGTTATTTTGCAACTTGGGTCCGATGAAGCCTGGCCTCATGTTTCTTGTTCTCAAGGACAGCTGTCCACTTGAAATTGTTGAGATTCCCTGTATCTTTTGCAATCAATGACATACTTGTTCTCCCACAGTACCAATGACCAGATAGATATGAAAGTGATACTCAAGACTGTTTATTGCAAATATACAGCCAGTACCACGAGAGGACAAACCTTTAGTATAACAGACATCATCTAAATTTGGTATTACAAGGTTTTAATCTAAATTTGTACACTTTCTTGATATTTTGGTTTCCTTTAAGATATTCTTGGAATTTTAACATTTTGACATTTCCTTGATATTGTTGTTTCCTTTAAGATAATCTAGGTACTTAAAGGCATCGTTTAACAACGTTAAATCTGAGATGCACAGCCATACGTGTTATCAGTGTCTGTGATTTGTAATACTAAAGCCCTAAAAAAAATTGAGCTTCAAAATGATCAAGAAGTGCCTCAAAAAAGTAAAAATCTTTGAATGACCGGTTTTACTATACTCATTTTCCCCAATAGACTGTAGTGTTATGGTTTTACAAATTTGTAATTCCAATCAGAAATATCTTGATAATCACACGGGCGATCGGTTTGTAAAACTTACTTACTATCGACAAAGTTACCGGATCCCTTTAAGCAATTAAATGACTAAATATTCAGATTTAAAAACTTACTGTTCTCCTTCTCCCTCTCCTTCTCTTTGACATCGTTAATCTCTGAAGACTCATCGTCCATCTTGCCAGCAGGTGTCTGTGGTTGACCCGGGTCACTGCTCACCTCGGACGTTTGAGAGGACGTCAAGGAGTTTGTGCTCTTGGTGATGTCATTGGCAATCTGGGTGAAGCTACGCTGCATAGAAGCATAGCGATCCTGCAGATATAACACAAAGGGTACCCTCTGATTAGTACCTTGGTGTCCTAATGACTGACGCTTCATGCATTAGATGTGGCACATTGCCAATGCATACTGAGAGCATCTTTGAAAGTAGTACACTATAGACGGACTTGTCATATTTTCTATTCTCGAGGACACGGTAGAATAATACTCTATGCACATAAATAGCACTTGTAAAAATAATCTCATGTGACTTGGGATTTTAATGTTATTTTATGAGGTACTTCAAGGTATATATCGAAGAAAGAAAAAGGGAAAACAGCTCTGTCACCCTATATATATTAATTGTACAAACATATCATTTAAAATAGAATACTTTGCTTTATCAATACTCAATTAATATCATAGAACAATACCTAAAACTGATCAATTTTCATTGATCACCAACTACATGGGTTGTTAAAGAAAACTTTACCTTGTTGTGCTTGCGGTCCAGATAGAATTGATGCTGGTTGACGGCCATGGTCCACATAGACCGGATCAGGGTCGGGTGTCCGTACCAGGCGTGGACGGTGGCGTTGCTTACACCAAACGTCCGTCTACTCACTGATACTCTGATGAAAGACATAGAACATTATGCTCGTTTAATACCTCAGAAATGTTTCGCTATTTCATTACATTTCACAATTGACAGTGGCAATGGTGTTTTTCGATAACAAAAACTCATAACCACAAATACACAAATCTGATCATGCACATTTGAAGGAAGACTGGAAGACTTTTTACACTATAAACTCATTATTGGTTGCAAGTTGGATAGCAAGGTCACAAGGAAACAAGAAAATTCAACATAAAAAACATTTCATATATCAAAATGATGCAGGAGTCACTTCACTGATTCACTGATCATGCAGCTCTTCTTTGAACAATATTCACAGAGGGGCAAATGATATCAATGCAATCTTTAAATACATGTACTTTATACATTACATACATATATGTCAATACATGGCAACACTTTCTACTAGTACAGATGTGGTAGGAGAAAAAGAAAATAATTTTGTATCATATTACCTCCAACAAGTTTGTTCTGTTTTTTACTGTTTTTTTTTTCTTATTTTCTTTTATGAATATACATACCACGCTTAACCTACATTGAAGCAACTAAAACTAAAGCTGTTCTTTTATTTCTTATTTGTATCGGGATGTTAGTCAAGATGTTCAAACAAAATTAGTCGCAACTGATCTTTAACTTCAAACCTAATCAGTGCAGCAAGTTCAAATTTCTATTTCTATTTCTATTTATAATGTAGCTTAAACCTGGTCTACAGACTTACTGAGTTGTAGGGTCAGATATAGCATCTGACAGATCATCAAAACATTCTTCTGGTTCTTCTAGAGCGTCGCGATAAAGGTTGAAGCTGCTCAGTGTATGCACCACTCTATCATTTACACAACACAGGTTCGAGTTTGGTGTCGAGTTTGGTGATGGGGTTTAGTTATTGGTGTTCGGTGTTTGGTGTCAGGATCACACAGGACACACAGGCAAGGCATACAGAGGTTATATGTATTGAGGGAAGCAAATAAAACAGACACACATTTAGTCATGCAATATAAACAAACAGGGCACAACACAAGTAAAATACATGTACATGTATCATATAATGACATCAAAGTCATGCAAAATATTGGATATCAAACTAATCTCTCACAAAAATGGACACAATTTTACATTTTGGAAATAAATATATGCATCGCTCATGTCATTCATGACACAAGTGAACATGCCAACCTTGATAAAATTATTATTATGTTTTTACTTCCAAGATGCAGGAACACACAATATCTTTATAATCTGCACCATGTCTTGTAAAACAAAAAGAAGACATGCAGCTGTCAAGTATGTACATGTACATACACACATACATGTAGCGACAATGCTCCAAAAAGAAAGAGGCATATGATAACCTTAAACATAACATAGTGCATCGTCGGAGCAACAAACACTGGGCAAACATTGATGTCAGAATCAGACGTCTGATTTATTGAAATGCTATTTACGCTGTTAAGATAAATTCAATACCTTCTGACACCTTCTTCGAGCACAGCAGTATTAACATATAAATCCTTTATTGGTGATGGTACACATAGATTCAGATATGCTGGTCTGGCTTGAAAACTCTGAATAGATACACTAATAACGTAGGCTCCAAATAAACTCCAGCTGAATCATAACAGTTGCTTGTTCCAATTACAGATATGACACATTTTCAAATCTACAACAGAGACATCACAAACATGTGTGATGCAGTCCTCAACCAAGTGTGATACAGTCCTCAACCAAGCAGGGTAGCTGCCCTATCACACAGATGTTGCGTTATGAATGTATGCACTTAATATCCACCCCTCTGTCGTTGACAGGCAAAGAGAAGAGACCGGTCTGATTATCGCATCATAACAACTGTCCTCTTCATTCCACCAATTGGCATGAATTACATGGCTGGCATGCCCATGCTTTTATACTGTATGAATCAACCTGCATCAATGTCAATGATGCCGCTCGCTCTGCCTACCCTAACTCTGCCTAGTAACGCGAGAAGGCCACCAAGCACATCACTGACTGACTGACTGACTGACGAGAAATCCTGCCCTCATTAATTTATGAGCCACTGTGCTAGACAGTCTGGATTTGACTATTCCACTATGCCGCGACCGAGCCTACAGCTGCATGAGATAGTCTTCTCCTCAGGAAATCAGATAATAGTCACATTTGTATAGCGCTTAATACTACTTTTCTCAGCGCTTTACATTGTAATTATTGTTACCCCAGTCATTGTATTCAATTGCTAATTTGCTAATGCTAATTGCATGTCCGTGTTTGAAAGAAAAAAATCCAGAGGTGAGTTTTTCAATTAGGATTTTTTTTGACATGTTTACTACCTGATGAATCACAGAAATGGGAGAAAAATGATTTTTGCTTGCGGTCTAAATGCAGCTTATGTATGGCATGCTGCAACCAAGCGAGCGAGCTGGATCAGACCATTCACTGCAGCTGCTGCCTAGGCTCAAACATAAATAGTCTTGCAGGCAGACAGGCTAGGGCAGCTAGCTAGGCTGCTCATGGCGTGTGACGTACAAGACCTAACATCAAGGCAAACCTTGCAACACTCAGGAAACAATCACATTTCTTGGGCTGCTAACATATTCTAAAGGTTAAAGTGATCTATGCATGTTCCTTGAAAGCCATGATGTGTCATATTTAGCTTTGAACAACCACTATAAAATTAAAGGCATTTATTCCTTCTCTGAAATTCTGAAAAGCATCACCTTTACCCTTATCATGGCAACGCTATTCAAACAAGCGAAACAAAACACACAACATGCAATTATAAATTCTTTCTTCTATTGCATGAGAACAGGTGACCACTAACGGGCACCTGAGACACATGGGTACCAAAATCTAAGTCAAAACCCCCCCAAATTCCAAAATGTTAACATTGGGCTTATTAATACAGACCCTAATATTTCAATCCGGACACTCCTATCAAAAATTGAGGTAAAGCCCTATGGTAAAAGTAGAACAAATTGTATCCCGGTAAGGTTTCTATTGTACAAACCAAATTGACAAGAAGAAGTAGGACCTTCCTGTGCTACTTGGGTCCAAAACATTATTCATTTATTCGCTGACATGCCTAACAGGATCACTGATGTAACCTTAGCTTGATAACATTCCTTAACTTGACCCAGAAGGAAGTGCTTGCTCATTCAAAAGAACCATATCCTTTTTCAATAAAATATAAAGTTCCAAGCTGTATCATCAGTAAAGCTGCTTATTTACATGGAAATCTCACCAAAGATGTTCAATATGTACGTCATGAAATCGATCTGTAGTGGGAATTACTGAGGATGTGCATTAGTCAATTATCGCCTACAGCCTAGGTAATAAATTATAGAGTGAACAATTCTTCCCCCTATTTTTAATGTGTTCACAATATAAATTGTCCTAATAAAAGTTAATTTGTTTCACATTTTTCATTTCAAAATTATATGATGTGCAATTTCTTTAAATTGATGCTATTATCACAGTAATTATGATATTATATATCAACAATATTAAGGTAAAATACAGTATGAAAGTAATATATGAAAGTCCTTGCTGCTATGCATGACTAAACCTTCTTTAAATAATTCCATTTTACAAGATAAATGCAGTGATCTCTTATGTTTGTCCCGAATGAGAGCATGGTCACTATTTACGCACGAATGAAACCTTAGTATAGTCTCTATCACCATGAAACCCTTTGTTGCATTAAAAAAAAATATATAATCTACAGGAAGAAATGAGAATAGTATCCATGAGAGGCGTGAAAGCACTACAAATCTATAGTTTAGAATCCAGGATACACTTGAGACTGTAAGGCGTGGTTGCATTACTGCTTTAAAGTAACTCACATATCATCCTCTCCGATGCATGTTAATCCTTCTCTAACGCAATTTCCAGTATTTGGGAAAAACTACACATTCCCTTGGTAACAAGTTTGTGATGGGGATTAAGTAGGAAAAAACAAGTGATTGTTGATAAAATAACACAATCCTCCAGTTTCCCCTCATTTAATAATTAATCAATGTCATCTTCATGTGGGGGTTGTTTATTTGCTTGAAACATAATGACAAGGCAGGGTTATCTTCACTAGACAAGATATCTTTTATTATAATTTTCTCTGAATTTCAATGAGATCATTTAAATCAAGGATTAAGATAAAAGCATAATAAAAATGATTTAACAATAATACTTTTTGAAAGTATAATGTTTAATCAATCATTTGTATTTAAAATTTAGTCATGTCATGTGAACAGGGATAATGATCCATTTTGAAATAAGATACCACTTTCACAAATTCAATAAACCTTTAACTCAAATTCTTTCCTTATATTTTTGTCTATTTCCTTTTGCTATTTTCCTTCATAATTTTCCCAAAATACACCTTATGATACTATTTGGAGAGAAAAAAGCTGCAAGATCCATTTCAAATTCAAACTGTCACTCAAGGAGAACTGCAGTGAACCTCTCTACAGACCAACACTGGCTGGCACAGCTAGGTGATCTTGTTTCAACCTCCAACATTACCAAATCAGAAGAGAAAGCAAATCAGAAGCTGATTTCCATTTCAACATGAACCCTAACCATCAGAGAACTTGCTACTGACAGAATCCATTAACCTCAATATGCAGACCCCTCCTTACACCTTTTCCAGAGCCTTAATCACAAGAGAATGAGTTGCAGAAAAGTAGCCGAGGCACAAGATGAATGGTCAATCTCTACACTCTCATGCTTTCCTGCCGATGACAATGCAAGATTTTTTTCTTGCTGGGAAACTTTCTGCTTGTATCAGACTCAAGCATAAGACGTTGAAGGAAGAGAGGATCATGCATTGAGGCACTCAATCTGGGGTGCTCTCAATCCTTATTAGTGCCAATAAAAATGTATGTAACAACATTTGTATCCTAAATTTAGATCTATCTGATAGGATTTTAGCTGAAATATCAAAACATAGAACCATGTAATTGCTACATAGTGCATGTCATTTTTGGTTCTAGCATATAATTCACATCAAACGTTAATGGCTCAAGTTATGCGAGTTCACAATCTGAAAATCCAGAGTTTAATAAATAAAAATGATATTTGAATTGATATTTGAATTGATATTTGAATGAGTTGTGGGCCCGACCCTACAGAAGTTGTAACTGGACAAAGCTTTCTCACTAATATTTTTTATTTCTAATGTTATCAAAGGTGAATTTTGATTCGCTAGTATGAGATTAGATTTGTTATACTCAGTGTACTCACATTTATTTCATGAGAACATTTAATGGAGGTCAATAGCTTTGCTATCCATCCTCTTGACCCTCTATACCTATCTTTAGCCTCAGGGTGGAAAAGGATTGTCTTTCCGTCTTGTACCGAGAAATGCATTTCCTTTTTTCAAATTTTCATCTCAAAGTACATTGTCTGTCTGGTCGACTTCCAGTATGAGTATTTTTTTATTTTGAATTCAACCGTCAATTTTTACAGTAAGAACTAACTTTATCCCAACCCATAATACTTGTGACGTAGGTGTGGGAACACGGTTCATACAAGACCTGATCTCTACCATTTTTTCCTCCACTTCCTCCATTTCCTACAACAAGCTTGATTATGGAGAGTAAGGGATCAAATATTAAAAAGAAAAATATCCTGGGCAGGGAAAACAAAGTCATCAGGTGATTTCTACACTATGACACACAAAAGTTAAAACAGTGCAAACTGCACAGCTGTCCAAGGCTCTCGTACAGTATTAAGAAGACCAGGGCAGTTCACATTGCTGAAGATTTGATTGCAGATTAATGCGGCGTTTATCAGATTTGGAGAGGAAGTACAGACATATTGTAAATCGCTTGGAGCATGACAGGAGTGTACATGTATGAGGAAACTGCTACAAGGGTTGTCAAAGATTGAATAAAGTACTTTTGTGGTTGAATTACCTTCTAGGGTCAGTGACTTCTATGGAAAACTTCCTGTCCCTGTAGTAGATGTTCTGTAGCCGCCTCCACTGGAAGATCTGGAGAAAACAAGTATAAGACAGAGATTGAGATAGAGAGAGTGAGAGAGAGAGAGAGAGAGAGAGAGAGAGAGGGAGAGAGAGAGAGGAAAGAGAAAGAGAGAGGAAAGAGAAAGAGAGAGAAAGAGAGAGAAAGAGAGAGAAAGAGAGAGAAAGAGAAAAGGGGGAGATGGAGATACACTCAATTGTCTGATTTAACACATTTAAAAAATACATAACAGCAACATGTTTAATTTTTTAACCAATTGGATTTTTACCAAACCTTTCCTGCCAGTATATTCTATTTATTTACTACCTAAATATGTTGTTCCTACTCAAAATCCATGTACCTTAAAAAAACAGCCAATGAACATTTGAGGCTAATTCTAACAAACAGATATTGGCACCACTTCACAACCAAGTATTAAAGAGCTCCTAATAGCTATTCATGGAAAACAAAACTAAATGTCAATTACATATATCCATTACATGACGTATACAAATACCATAAAACTTTCACTATCGAAAAGAATTTGCAAAACCATTTTATTATTTCTAACATTTGATATTTCATGGCTGTTATCCATAAGTTGTTACAGAAGCATATATTTTTGACAGATTCATTAAACATCCATCTACCATGAGAATTCATTGCAGCATCATAGAGTTCCTTGAAGGAGTTAAAGAGTTTTTAGTTCTGATGTCAAAGGCTTCATGACCAATGATACCAAACAGGAACAGAGAATTGTCTACAAAATCAAATATAATAATTTAAATGACATGATATCACAACATTAGGAGCAATTCTTAAAATCTTGGCTATGAGGTATGGCAGGAAAAATACTGTTTCTTTTTTAATACCAGACATAGCACTACAAATCTCCTTGCCGAACAGCAACAAAAGTACAAGTAAATTTCAGCTACATTTGTTCTTTTCTTCACATTTTGGCAAGTGTCAGACAACACTTAGAGTACCCCTTCTGGAACAACCCAGAGAGACCCAAAACAATTTGTAGATACAAGCCTTATACATGGGTAAACTATAAACCAGGCAACAGTCTTTAACTCTGCAAGTCGGGCAAGTGTAAGACAATATTTCATAACACCCTATAATAACTTGAGCCATTTTTGTCCTTCTAATCAATGAATCTACCTTTAGTCTTCCATCTCATGATCTGGATATTAAGCTGGAAGTGTTCCTCCCCTTTATCCCCTTTAATACTGCAATAATATTTAGCTTCCTCTCCCTAGAATCTAGATCATGAGTGGAAAGAGATATTTCCTACCCCTACTAGGAAGAGCCGGAATCATGCAGGATATAGAGGGACAAGCTAGCTGGGCTTGGCAGGGGCCTTCCTCACCAAGTTAACTCCACACCTAGCTACATACACGCCCACTCTTTCTCACAAATATTGCTCATGGCAAGAATGTTTTCTCACATGCAGCCTAGTTGGATTCACACTAGATCAATTGCTAGATCCAGCTACCTCATTTGGAGAGAAAAAACTACACCAACTTTTTCAAACCCTTACGAAAATACCTTTAAAAAAGCCCTTCCTTACAAGCTATAAAAAACCCTAATGAGTTTAGTTGTATGTAAGCATCCTTAGCCTTTATATATATATATACTTTTAGGTTATTCATCCTAAAAGCAGGAAAGCTGTTCATAAAATTGACAAAATTACAAAATAAAAAGGACAAAAAAGAAATTTTAAATTCTCAACTGAGATTCAATTAAAAAGCTTGCATGGATTTTGATTCTTGTTCATCTTCACATCCTTTCAAAACATGTCCCTGTTCCAGTGTTCCCAGGCCGGTACATTTAGCTAAATTTGGACAGAAACAGTCAACAGGATAACAAACAGGATCACAAACATGTTCTGGATGGTTCAATGTGAAGTCTGAACATGTCCCAGGCAGGCCTCCTAGCTAGGACAGGATGCTTGTCTGAATTAACGCAGTCATGTCACACCATGCTTCCATACCAAGGACCATAAAGACATTGCTTACATCTCAGGATTACGGGAAGCATGCGATGAATCTCACACAGCTAGGGGTGCCTGCCTTCATTCATGAAGATTTAGTCTCTTGATCCATTAACCTAACAGGCCAAACACCATCCTTTGGAAGACCTACTGTAAATTAACCCAGAAGCTTCATGTGCATGAAACTCCCTTAAAACCGAGGTTCTTGTTAGTAAGTGACCTTCTTGAGCGGTCCATATTTGCACAATTTTCATTACTGAATTCATAAGTAAACGTGAGCAATTCAGACAAGTTTCTTGCTGCTATAATGGCCGTCATTGCAAATTCGTGATATATTTCTGGTTTTAACATACTTAGTTCACTATTTAGCAAACAAAGATACAAAGTCTTGAACATACCTTCCTGGGTGTAACTCTGTCGACCTGGTCGTACTGACAGACTCCCTTGAAACTGAGTCCTAGCCACCATGGAATACCTTGTTTATCTTTAACTTCGTAGTAATGAACTCCGTAGGTCGGCAGGCCTTCAACCAATTGCATGTAACTGTACATTGAAAGAGATAGAAAAATGTGACACTGATTACGTAGGATGCTCACAACAAATGATAAACAGTATAATTAGGTTAATGGAATAGATACACATAGGTGCAGCTATCACAATCCCACGTACAAACCGTTTAAGTGTATTAAAATTATTTCCACATATGTACAAAGACTAATTACTTCAAATTCAACATGAAATACACTAAAGAAGAAACAAAATAAAGCAATATAGAGTATACAAGTTAGAACTTTTATGTTTAAATTGAGTTTGACATGGAGGAAACTCAATGCCAAAAGGCTTGTAAGCAATCAGAGGTAGTATGCATAGTATGCAAATTGAAGATCGAACCAAGTAATGCAACTTAACTTTTTTTCACAATAACTCGAGACAAGAATCACAACAAATTACATTATGCCGTGAAACTTGAGAATGATGAATTCTCATCTTTCATCCCATAAATGAAGGCTACGAGGGGAGAAAATCAATATTTTTTCAAAGAGATGACAATATAAATGGAGTGTTGATTACGAGCAGCAGATGGCTTGCTGGCACTCTAAGACTATGGGGGATTCATGCCTCACAAAGTCTCCACTCAATGCACCAGTTGAATGTAATGGATGTGGAAGCAAAGCTGTAGGCTCGCCCCTTCATTATCACACCCGCATCTTAAGATGATGTGGAATTATAAGCGTCCCTTGCGGGGAATGGAGCACAGTCAATGTGCTTGGATGAATGACGACTATGACACAAACACACCCCTTGGCATAATACATGTACAAGGATGTAACAATTCATATTTCTCTTACACCATTGGATAATAGCAAGAATGGTGCAGACTGTAGAAAGATACCTAAAAGCCTTCTGATCCTCAACTTGCCTTGTTGGCGTTTGTTAGCTTTTTGAAAGACTTCACTTATCAATTCTTTAGTTCAGGATTTTATCCTAATATTTCCTTTCAATTATTTCTCCTTTTATAATCAGGGGCAGCTCTAAACAAGAATGAACAAGAATAACTTCTATTTCATCAAAAAAAACTAGACATACTATAAACCTACTAAATAGAATGAACTTCAAGTCACCCTTTACATCACGTAGCAAACTAATTTGAAATGCAATTATTTTTTAGAACACAATATCTTCATATTGAACAAAGAAATATACAGTATCCTATTACTTTCAATCAATTTACATAATTCTGAGGGGGGTGGGGTTCAAACATCAAGTATTGTCTAAATTTGGTGTTCGACATGCAATTGTACTCCTCTCCCCCATTCTACTCACCACAATACATCCTTGGTAATTTGTAAATTTATGCAAATTAAAGCTTCAATAACATGTGTCTATTGTCAGCACCACTTTGTCATCTCCCCCAACAAAAGGGTACCACCAAGTGTCTAAACTCTCAATGCCATTTCAAAAAATCACCCCGTGCATAATTCATAAACAAAACCTTGTCTGACATGTCTGTGGCTTGGAGCGGAAGGGATAATCACTGAATCTCGAAATGCATGAAATCAATACCAGAGCTTGTGACTACTCCAAATTTGCAAGCTTGGTAGCCCATAGGCAGGCTAGCATTTTAAGTTTTCTGAATTCTATCATTATTCATGGTTTTATTGTCGGCTACCGGCGGCGAGGTCTGAGTTTACATGACAAAGACTTGTGACATGTAATAAATCAACTAAATCCAAATCAGAAACAAAAGAAAGGTTTTAAAAAAAAAAAGTTGGATATATATATTTTCTGAGGGGGGGATTTGATTTTTATGCATGTGAAGACCCTACAAAAAAGTAACAGAACAATATTTTCAATCATAACTCTACTACTCTGAAGTCTACTAATGGAAGTTGGAATTCGCCAACGCAAACAGATTTAGCCTACAAATGCTCAATGCTCAAGTAATGAGGCATGCGTTAAATAGGTTTGCTTAATGTTCTTTATCATGAATAAAAGCATAAACCATTTCCTAATGCTTCCGCTAAAAAATCTCATTAATCATTGTGTGTATATCTTTTAAATAAAAACAAATCATAGTAAACACACTGGAAATATTGCATAAATTCTTTTTTTTTTTAAATAAAACCCTTTGCTGCTTTAAGATGTCTATTTTCCAGATAGCAAATAGTATAGTATTAATGACTGCTTTGAGAGAAATAGTTGTTTTATTACGCTCAAGGGAAGGTTAGAATTGTGCTATTCCCCGAGGCTTGCCGAGGGGAATAGCCCAATTGTAACCTTCCCGAGAGCGTATGAAAACAACTATTTCTCGAATATTAAAGCAGTCATTAATACTTTTATATGCCGAAAAAAAATAGACTAAAAAATAAAAAATAAAAAATAATTTACATTTTTGTCGAAGACGGGATTCGAACTCTTGCGTACAACAAGAGGTGTATCGAAAACCAACGCTTAGACCACTCGGCTATCGCGCGCCGTTAACATGCTTGGCAGTTTTCTCCAATATATACATTAAAATGGATTGAAAACGGCTCCGCGTGAGGGATGCTTCGCAAAAGCTCCATGAAACGGACCCTTCTTTTACTTTTGCAATGCATATTGGCACGAACTTAGATCAAGATCTATCGGCAGATGTTGTTTTTTTGTTTTTGAGAGTTAATTTTCGTCTTCATGTCAACAATGCAAGATAAAATTGTCGGTAAGATCGATCGAGATTCAATTGTATTGAAATTGCCGACCAATTTTTCGCACACGTATGGTATCCTCCATCGCTCAAACCATTTTTTAACATGTAAACCTATGGGGTAACCATGGAGACTGACCTATTTTTTTAATAACCATGGTTATTAAAAATATTGAAATGTTTTAAGCATGGTTACCGGGAATTTTACAGGAACAGTTGAAGTTTATGAATGCAATTCGACCAATCAGATGGCTGGATTTCTTAAGTGAGGTATATAATATTTCATAAATTACTATTCTGTCGGTCGCGTTCATTCTTTGCAAATGAATTACATCAATTTAAGAAAAAAATACTCCATATTCATGTAGACAAAGAAGCAGCGACATTTCCCCTACAGGCATTTTCTTTCCACTAAGTTCAATTTGCATGTGTATTGTGTAAGAGTAATTACTCAGCTGCTATGGAAATCATTATAAATCAACAAAGAGAGGAGAATCTAGTTACTAAGACAACCATTGTTACTTTCCCCCATTAGGAAGCCCATATTCATTTTTCATTAAATCTACAGGGCAAATGAGCTCACAAAGAGTTGGCTTTTTACAATACAGTAATTTCCCCCTCCCCAAGTAGATAGGGAGTGAAATGCATTAGGTTGCGTTTATCTAGCAAATTTTTGGCTAGAATCAGGTTTCTCAAACGTCTTTCAGGCAAATTTAGAAGTAGATAAACGCAAAGCCTTTTTCAAACGTCTTTAGATATGGGCATATCTAAAGACGCAAAAAGGTGCGTTTTGAATGTGACATACAGCCAGAATCACGTTTCTGAGAGATCGATAAACGCAAAGCTAATTTGAACCTCACATACAAATATGATCACCCAGGTGTTGTGTACAAGCATACGTGTGAAGTTGACCTCCGAGAAACTGTCTGCTTCCCGGGTCAAAACAGCTGGGCAGACACAAGGCCTTTATTTTGAATCGTGAAGGGTCGATAAACGCGACATCCCGCAAATCACGATCGTATAGTGGGGTACGATAGTGGGGTACGATAGTGGGGTTCGATAGTGGGGTACGATATGTACATATCTAGTGGCAAGCCTAGATAAACGCGCTCTTAGACATCTAAAGATTTTGATCTTGAAATTAGTGTGTGTGTGTGTGTGTGTGTGTGTGGGGGGGTATAAATAATATCTATCATAAAATCCATATCTGAAAGCTATGACTTTGCAGGGTTATGAAGTTGATTTGCATACTTTCTAAAAGAGTCTTCAAACTCTTGAAGATATTCGAGAATATTAAAAAAATTCTCAATTGAAGTGTCAATTTTGAAGATGTCAATGATGTATCAAAATGACAAATCCATTGATTTTGAGCTAAAGAAAAGAATTGAGTGTCTCGAAGCTTGCTCAATATTTGAAGGGGTAGGCAGCACTTGCCAACATTTTTCTGAAATTTTGACTGTCATACTCATTTTTTTCTACACTTTTCAGTTTTCAGTGATTAAATCAATGACGCTATGATTACCTTTGAAAGTCGTCCGTAAACAAATCTATTTGTCACTATGGGTGTGGAATACTTTGAATACCCATTTCATTAGGAGGCACTGAGCAATGTTAATTGCATACAAGAGCCATTACAGCGGGGTGCTTATCAACAAATCAGCCGACTTACCGCTGAGATGATTTAACAATTATACCTCTCCTTGCATTTGAAATGGACTATATATATACACAGTCATGCTTCTACACTGTGCAGTACATGTACTCCAGTGTTGACTATTACAGTTATCATTGATCCGTATATGGCAATAATATCAAGAAATACAAGCACACTATAATCTATTAATAACAATGCCCTGTTGGTTCTATGCAATGAAAAGGTGACTATTTTGTTAAATCAATTTGTAACTGAAACAACTGAATACATTAAAAAGTACTAAAATTCCTATTAACTTTGTTGTGACGACAGGAAGTTAAACAGTTCTCCAAGAATCGTTACTCTATAACTAGCTTCCTGAAAATAAGGCTTAGTTTCCATGTCAAGAACATATTAAATATCAAAACTAGAAGAAGATAAAAAAATCGGAAGGTCACAATTTAAGTATATCTAAACAGATAAACAAAACTTAGTTTCCCTGTCAAAAAGAAATTAAAATATCAAAAATTAAAATTAAAAAACGTATCAGAGGGTTACAATCAAAGGGTTTGTCCAAGGAGCCACAGCGATAGAAAAACTTGTTCAAACAAGAGATCCATACAAAGATTTCAATTTGCCCCCTCCCCCCACTTTTTTTTGGGGGGTGGGGTGCTAATGTGCTAATGCTCATACATGTATTTTTATAAATGTGATTATTTCTTTCCATCCCTCTCTCTCTCTCTCTCCCTCTAGGCCTCTCTAGCTCTGGTTACTGCTTGTCATGAGTGATCATTTCATAAAGCTGTCATCATATTTGGCAGTATGTATTTTGACGCACTAGCTTGTGTTTGTGGGTGGGTAGACAGGAGGAGGAAACAAATGAAACAAGATATGCCTGCTATTCCTTCCTGATTATGTTTCCATCACAGGCAGTTTGACTGATCATCATATTATCATCATCCTTCAAGGCCAGCTTTAATTTAATGCAATATTAATATCCAGCACAGAATGACTCGTCCATCTGTCATTCCATTTTTCTTTAGCACCCCAAATATAACAAAGAACAGGGTAAGATATTTATTCTTGAAATTAACAAAGCTCATCATTCATTGCCATTCTAAATGTTAATTAATCTTGATTTGAGTCAGTATTTCATATTTAAGGAATTCCCTGATTTGTGATACACAAAAAGCCAGCATATATAAAATTTTCAAAGTAAATCCTTAAAATCACAACAGATAACACCGAATAAACAGACATGGTTCATAAATTAACTTAATTCTACATGCGAATGCTACAAAAAATCTCTAATTCACTTAAAAGTGAAAAACAGGCCTTGAAAGAAAAAGGTTGTTCACACATGACTAAATGACAAACTTTCCCACAGAATATATATATAGACCTCAACTAAAAACAGCTGATTTCCTACAGAAAATAACAGAAAGATTATAGCATGTTCTCAGCTAGAGAGTTTAGCGCATCCTGCCTATCATCAGTTTGTCAAAAAGTGTAGGTAACAACTCTCCTGTGACAGACCCCGGATTATCTCGGGAATCGCCTGAAAATATACAGCTTAAACTGACCAATTCTCATCGTTAGTGTGTCATCAGCCTGAAATCAATCCCATCTTGAGAATCATTTACTCCCAATAACGAATCCAATTTAGAGGCTGAACTGGGCTTGCCGGCTGATTAGTACAGTCGGTTCAGAGGTGCCAAAATCACTGGAGGAAGAGTCCTTTGCTTGTCACAAGGAATCTTTTCCCCTCACTCAGGTCTATCTCTTTGCACTTGAGGTGTGAAAAGAGTGTTCATTTTCAAGAGTGAAGAGCTGCCTGCCAAAGCCATCTTGGTCATGCTTCAAAGTTCTAATATAAATGGATCTATCTGGGTTTTTTTTTCTGTCTCTCAATGTTGCCAAAGTCTAAGCCCAACCATTTACTTTTCTCATTCTGTGTATTGAATCCATCATTTGCGTGATGAACTACAACTTGTTATGGATTGTTATGGAAAGTGCTGCAACTTAACAATCTATTGTTTATCAACTTCCACTTTTCACATGGGATGCAGGGTATTCAAATTTCCACTCTTTTTGGTTGGCCAATTAAAATAGAAGAAGAAAAAGGAATAGCACGAAATTGAATATGCAAAAGAGACAAGGTCAGACAGACACTTCATAAAAGAAAAGAGCAGCACGTGCAGATGCCCAATATATTCCAGACATGGCTCAGAGCTCTTTTATTTTTAGTAGTAAACCACAAATATTGATTTTTCTTTCTTCTGTGGGATAATGACCCTTTCCACCCCTCTATTTTGGGACAATAAGACCAGATGCTTTTCTGACCAAGTAAACTCTCATAATATACCCCCTCCCATTTAAATACCCCATGAAAAGATGTTGATATTTCCTCATAGAAAGAAAATCACTCCCCATGTATGCCTTTAAACGTTTTTTCTCCTATATATTTCAAGCTCTTGGTATTCCTTTGTCTACAGCATATCTATGAAATGCTATCTATTAACCAAGTCTTTATCTATTGAACGACTAATAAAGTCTTTGTCTAATGAAAAACTAATCTAACATTCTGGATGATTTTTTTCTCCATTGTTTATGAATAACCGCAAAATGATAAGAACAGACTTCAATGTCCTGCATGCTGCCCATTTGTTATGATAGAATATAAATAGTTTGTGAATGGCATTCAGTCTGATAACATGTCTCACGGGTGATAGTAAAGCTAATAAATATGACTGGGAGAAGACTGATAATGCTATCTAACAAACACAGAAAGATGGATGGCTGACTGTATAGATAATAGAGGCTGAACCATATCATCGTGGCATCCTTACTATCACTAAATTGAGTTACCAAGGTGATCTTAGGTCAATATGCAATGAGAGATAGTAGTACTGTTTGACATTACTAAATGAGAACCATGCATAGACATATCCAGCAGTGACATGTAGGCAAGCACTTGCTGTCAATTAGGATATAAACATAGCAATGTAAGTATAATGAATAAGCAAACATTATTCCTCCAACATATTTGCTAGTGTAAATGTCAAGATGACAGCGAATTTCTTCATCAGGACCCACAGATTATTGCTTTTTGGACCTATCAGCTGTACAAACATAGAATTTGTATACTGAAAAATCTCTAATGAGAAAGAATAGCATCATGAAATGTTATGGTATATAAGATAATATATCCTTAGAATCCCTATATTGACAAGAAGCTGAATACATTTTACTTCCCACGTTTAGAGGATGTGCATTTTAGAAAGTTTCAGATTAAAAATGCCAGATTGTGTTTTAGACCTTGGAAATTCCCATTATCTGTATTTTTAAATTTAAATCTTTTAAGAAAGCTTACTTTAATACCCAGATTTGTGTTGAATCAGTGAGCACTGCTTTAGTAGCATTTATAATGCAAAGTGAACATTCCTGAATTCTATATCAAGATCATGAAGATGTGAGTGGGAGAGCACTCAAGTGGAACATACGTTACTTACATATTCTGAGAAGATCATTATATCATTTTAAAAACAGATCATTTTTCCCGTGGCAGAAGGACAATTATAAAACTATTCATAAATGTTCTTTTCCTTTATCTTTTAAAAATAATTGCATACAAGAACTGTTCTTGGTTAAATTACTTTCCATGGAAGTACATCTCAATTATACTTTTCATTTTTAACGATTTTAAGCAGATTGTACATAAAGAGATTCCTAAACTTTCCATTAACCAACCCCATAATCACTACATCTACATGATTTTACATCCTGTTCCATTCTACAAGCTACGATGTAGATCAATGCAACCACTCCCATCTTGCTCTTTCATTCACATCACAAGCCATTCCATTACAAGGAGTGCTGATAGGGGGCCTTCTTGAGTTCTACATGTCAATGGAAACCTGCTAAAGGTCAAGTGCAAGCTAGGCCAGATATGTCAAGTTTACTCAGTCAACAGAAGGTTTGAAATGGAGACTAGCTGCAATGGGAGAACCATGACGTCAAGGTCTAGCTGTCACCTACATGTATTGAAGTTTCCTCTCGCTTTAATGTTTTATGATATTACTCCAAGACAAACTGCTATAAGTTCGCAGGACGTAAGGTGTGAAATTTGTGTCTCTCTCACGTTCTTGACCCTGTTCTGTTCTATATAATGCTCTTCATAATAATGAATGCTTTGAATAATGGGTGAGGTAGCCAAACTAGGACCCTTTTGTTAGATCCAGTTTACAGGGACAGGTAGCAGTCAGAATGCCATTTTGACAGCACGTTTCTTCCCTTCAGAATAATTTTTTTTCTTCCCCATGCTATTAAAGTAAACTTTCCAAGTAAACACACAATGTAGGCATGACTACATAGTTCCCATGAAGAGCAAATACAACATTCTATGCAAGTTTCAATGCTCTATTCAGAGGGAATGGAACTTTTTTTTCTAGAGGTAAACATTCCTATAGTTTGGATGCAAGAAAAATATCCCTTTACTTATGCTAGACTGAGCAACTTGTTATTTTGTCATTTTGTTGAAGAAACACAAAGTTATGACATACAAGAACTTTATATTAGCTTAGGGCAAATAAGACCCGTAAGCCCTACAATGGACAATCAAAATTTCTTTTAAACACTACAGTTCTTTCGATTAATGCCAATGCACTTTGGTTAAAGCCAATGCACACTATCTTTGCTACCATGAAATTTTTACATTGCAGGTTCGTGCCAAAAAACATGTACCCGGTATGTACATTGAACATCATTGTAAGGGGCAGAACATTCTCCAAAGGAGGAAGTTATCATGAAGATGCCTGGATTCTAAATATATACAATAAGATATGTTCAAATTATATGCCTCCACGACCACGGGCTGGTGGAGTCTTTGACTTTGGGTTGATTGATCTACAATACATGGGCATGCATGTATGCAGAGTTATAATGACCAAATGAGTCAGGCTATTCAGCTGAAAACCAATGGTGATTAAACTATCTTCATGCTCCTTCAGAGCAGAGAACATTTGTCACTGAAAACAATCTCATCTTTGAAGCACACCAGATGTATTCAAATATAACTTTTAAAATGATAAACCTTCATGTGAATATACAGGTTATACACATTCGTTTCTTTTTCTCTTCCCCCCTTTCACCATACTCCTTTCATTTGTTCAAACTAACATATTTTCTTTCCTTGCAATAAAAAAAACAACACTTATAAGTACATACCTGTACACCTCAAAAAACCTTTAAAAAAAACACCATAATATCAAGCTTTTGAATCAATACTGAGTCTTTCTGAACATATGTTCCCAAATGAAAATGATAAAGTGGAATTCAAAAAAATGTCAAGAAGTAAACAATTAAGCCTACATTCACATGAAAAGGAAAATAAGGGGAAATCAAAAAGTGAAATTTATGAATGATGAGAGCTAAAATACCTCTTCAAATGTATTCTTAAAATCTACTAAAAATCAGACCATAATATTTCAACCCTGAAAGTGAGTGCTTTTGGCATCAAAGTGCCCAGAAATCAGTAAAATGTAATTCCACCATGCATTCTAAAATCAGTTCAATTTATATATTTGGTATGTATATCTCCAACTCACCTCTGGATATCCACTAGAATACATGCACACCTGTGTATAATTCAAACAATGCTGCTACCGGGAGTAAACATCACCAAGGAAACAACATACAGACAATTGTATATAGGTAGAATTGTCTGTAAATCTTGCAAGCCTGAATCATCATGCATATGAAATCTACATCCACGTACCACCATCATCGCCTCACGAGTGAATGAGGAACATACCACTGGCATGACTGAGCACTTCAGAGCAAACCGGCTGTGTATGTAGGCACAGGTATCACCCAGTGTGTTTGAGAGTGTGTGTGCATATCAATAGGATGAGAGCTTTCACACAATATGCTTGAGTCTCCTGGGAGCGTTTAGGACATCACTCTTGCAGTAATGTCCTGAAACAGCCTGAAATGTGCAAACTGCTACATCAAGGTGTTGATAGATTCTCTATATCTCAATTAATTTAAGTGGTAAAGATAAAAGAGGTCAACAAATACATGTGTTTTATTTTGTTACTTCTGTTCGGATATGAATGCTAGGTCCAGAGAGCTTTTTAATTCTTGAGGTGCTTACATTTCAAGAAATCATATGTAATGTTGATATTTGTTTTCTGGCTCAATTCATGAATCAATCATTGTCTGAAACATCCCTAGTTCTTGATTTTGTATTTTTATTCTTCTACTTTTCATTTGAAACTCAAATACATGCAGCACATAGAATTAACTCTTCTCGTGAATAAGAACCAGACTTTTGGCTCATTACACTGGTAAATTTGCAATAAGACATATCATGGCCAGGCAAATGTTAGCAATTTTCCACTTTAGAGCCCGACAAGGGGTCTCAAAACATTGAGTTTGACAATAACGAGGTCTGATTAGAAGGGACTGCACTAGGAGGCTTAATTGACCTGCTGATTGGTCTAATATAATCAAGCCATTCCAATTTTCAGAGAGTCTCAATGGGATTCAATGTATCAGGTGTTTGCCAAGATTAGCCAAATCTTGAAGGCACAAGAACAACCAAAGGTAAGAATAAACTCAAGCAGAAGGACCTTTATACAGGTAGATAAGCACAAAGAACTAACATTCATTCATGACTAATAGCTAAAGAAATGTCTTTGACATTATGAAACTAAATAAATAAATAAATGAATAAATAAATAAATATATAAATAAATGAATAAGTATATAAATACATAGCTGATGTAATGAGAAGATTAATATAAAACCTTCATCTTATGAATAAAAGTATGATTTGCTTTCATGAAACTTGGGGAGGTACATTATCTTATTAAATGTGGAGGGTTCACCTTTAAAATCAATTCCACAAGTATCTGAATCAAATTTGTGTCACTTCGAATGGTGAATTACTTCTTCATATAAAGCTTTTGTGAATTTTATATACACCCCCCCCCCCCCATAGCATTTCTGTATTTTTCTATCAAACTTAACAAATTAAACGTACAGTCATTTATATTCCTGGACATACTTAAAGAGATAGATAACATTATAAAAGATTAACATGTGCATTCTAAGGAACAAGAAGACTGACTTTCATTTTTTTAAATAATTGCAAACGTGGCATTTCAAATACAGCGACCGGAAATCAATCTGACCATGTGTCATGTGATGGAGGAGATAACTGGGTAACTCTTCCTGTTCTGCTTTACCAGAGGAAACAGTCCTCATCCTGAAGGTTAAGTGACACACAGGACCATTTTCATCTTACATACTTCAATTCCAATTTCAACCACCATAAAAAATATATACAATCATTTGACCTTTGACACGATGAACAAACAATAACATGCACTCAGGTCTATGCATCACTATGACATGAAAGTAAGGATCCACAGAAGGACTTCAGACAGCAATACCTCAGGTTACATAACACATACAGGGTGTATAGTGGCAATGATGTTGATTGTTACAAAAATGTTTTAAAAGGCCAGTATTTATAGGTATGACGTACAAATAATATTTAAACGAAATGCTATATTACACAATTACCATAATATAACAATGTTGAAGTGTTATTGTGGTAATCGTATTGGGGAAAAACTGTCATTAAAAGGTTTTGATATCCATGTTATAAGTACCAGTTTTTACATACCTGGTATCCAGAGCATATTTTGAAAGAGAAAAAAAATGTGAATAATTGAAAGCATTGACGTTTGCAAAACTTCCTAGGTTTCACTTACTTGAGAATATTATTTCCTTGTTCTGAGATCTTCATGTAAATGTGTGAACTTAGTACTTTGACATATTTACACTATTCTTTTCACAAAAGTTTTGGGGAAGTCCCTGATTTAACGATATCTCAATTAATAATTACCACATGAAACTGATATTATTTGCTTGCTTTCTGCAAACAATCTATTTGCATGGAGGTTATCAATCATGCCTATTTAATGCTTTCTACCATAAACACAAATACATAGCAAACAGAATTGAAAAGACTTCAACAAGTCAACCTAAGGCAATTTCATTAGCCTTATATACGCCACTTATTGTAATGTGCAAAACATGACAACAACATATTACGTAATCAGAACATAATTGCTATGGGCAAGAAAAGGGGTATTGAAATTGCCCTAATGTTGATTTTTGTTTTGAAAGTCTTTAAAATCATGTTAGCATTGTATTTGAATCATCCACTGTTTTATTTCCCAGACGTGCGCTTTGCTACAATGTAATCAAGTCCTCACAGTTACATGTATACATGTATGTTGGAACCCTCTTTACCTGGCCCCTTTAAAGGTACTATGTCCCTTTTGCAGCCAACCTCAAATTCTGTAGAACTTTGCAGGAATTATGAATATGTCATGTATGTCCTATCTGTGAAATTTAAACGTTAGCAGTGTCCTCATATTCAAATTATGCAAGGAAACCAGTTTACTTGCTAGACTTTACTGTCAGACACTATTGAGTGACTGACTGGCTTTTTTTTCTTCTTTGGTAATAACATACATGAAAAGAGTTGTAAAGGTTACATGAGCATTTTTCTACATCAATAACCCACTTCTTGTGATGGCCAAGGTTAAACTAATTGAATCTTTGCGCAGCATAAAACGTATGACCATTCGGTACAATTGTCTGAAAATCAAGACTATTACTTTTGGGCTCTATAGCCCTAAAGTCGATTTGACAACTTATAGTTGTTATTTTCCCACTTGAAGACATTTTCAAGCCCCACCTTTTTTAGGGAAGTTCTAAATCAGTATTATCTTTCAAATGCAGTTGGAATTCAACTTTTTCATTTTTTGGGCCTGCAAATGGGACATAGTACCTTTAATGAGAAAGTCAGACAAAGGACCTTTTTTTGCATTATAAATCTCTAGAGCAAGCACACACAGTTGTCATAGTGATCAACTGATAAGCTCTAATACTTCCTTTTCAAAGTAAAGACACTAGTCCATGTTGATCTTTTATAGGGATAACAAATATGAATAATGGAGAATGTTATTCATGCTCCAATGAGGTACAATGAACAATCAGCATATGCTTGGATGTTATAATCGCATCTAGGCACTCAAATATATGATAACTAGCACAACAGGGGACGTCTTCATTTGATTACAAGGGGCTTATGAATGCCTGGTGAATCCAGTGGGAATAGTGTCTTGGGGGGATGGAGATGGACCGCATCTGCAGAAACAGAAGGTAATGAGTCAGTCTAGCACTGACGCACTAATGAGACAAGCTTGACGTATGTGCCTCGTCTTTAATACACCAGGCAGGCAAGAAAACATAACAGTGGACGAGTTGGCTTGCGGGATCGATGCAAACAGTGACCTAGCAACTGCAGCTAGACATTCTTGAAGATGTTTGTCCTCTCGGTTGCTCCTTACTGCTCCATTGCTGCTACCGATGATGAGCGTATCAGATTGCATGAACCCTAGAGACAGACGATGCTGCCCCACACTCCGATAGTAATTAGTGAAATTACTTGGGGTAGCAGGCTTCTTTCACACCCGTCTGCATGAACAAAATAACTTTTTTTTCTCCCTCTCTCTTAGTCTAACCCAAAGGAAGATGAACATTGATAAAGTCAAGATTATGGCCATATTTTTCACGTGGTTAGTTGTGACAAAGCCGAGGTTGATTTAAGCGATCTCAATACACACCTCCACATTCTAGCACCTCACAGTCTGCACGATGCATGAAGTGTTACATTTAAATCTTCTAAACGTTTACCAATGTGACTTGAGAGCATAAGGTGGTGCACGACTTCTCTATAATCTTCCTAACTTATGCAGCATCAAGAATTTGTGAAAAAGAAAATCTTCGCACAAATTCCCAAAGGCGACTTAAATAAAAGGAATGCGCATGACAATGAAGAATCTGAGGTAGCTGAATACGAGGTAGTGTCAAACTCTTTGTGCGAATGGCATTTCCACAAGGAAACAGATGGAGGTACATGTACATCACACTGCAGTAACTGATATTATACTGGTTGTAAGGGAAATGCAAAGTGTTGATAAAATCCTGAATGTTCTTGTTCTGATTATCCACCCACATGTATCACAATATAAGAGGAAAACACCTACAAAGTTTATCCTGAACCCCTTGCACGAATGAATAAAGATTATTCATCATCCATGAATTTCTCATATTTTAACTGATTCACTGAATGATGAGTATCTCAAAGATGCCATTGTGTATGAACATAATGGTGAAGGTTTAACCACGTGAATAAATTAGAAAAATAGTAAAAAATGATTACAGAACATCCTTTAAATGGAGAATAGTGTACAACATTTTTCATGCGAGACAGATAAACTCAGCTTATGCATTCCTCTTGTACATGTAGCTTTCAAATTTTGTTTAAGATGCTTATTTCTCAAAATTCATGACCTTGACCAAACCCTGTGCATCAAGTAGCATACAACCTTTAAATAATTTCAACTGTAACTGTTTCCTTTTCATGATTTGTAAACAACAAAATATGCCAAAACTCACCATACAATACACTGGCCTTTGCTGAGTCCACCAAGTCGTTTGTAGTAGAAGAGTATCCTTTCTTCACAGTAGGCCAGAGACGGATGTTCCCTTAGTGTAAACTGAGGCAGTACAGGTAATTTCTTCAGCACCTTGTGAGCCTCTTGGTCACTGTAAATAAGAATGTATTCCATCTTGGTAAGTTATGATGATCATCTGACAAAGTAACAAGTTTCCTACAACTCTATCAACTGAAGTATGACTGCACAGTCAAAGAGCACTTCCTCAGGCATCAGTGGATGCTCAGTGGTTAGGTTACTGAAGGAATCTCTTCCAATATATGTGTGATATCTAATAGACCCTTGAACCAATAACTCCTTGCTTGAATTAATATATGAATCCTGTAATATGGGATCATCATCCTGGATCATCCCTGTTTTCCCCCCTTCTTCTTGTGAATGATCAGGATGTATCAAATTTTGGGCTTGAACCTAAGAGGACTTGTCCACTAGCTTTCAGTGCAGATCGAGTCCTGGTTACAACGTGGTTCAACAGTACTAGGGAGCTAGCACTAAGGCACCTGTTCATCCTACTGTGATATGAAGTCCCATGAGTGGGCCTGGAGCTGAACGAGATGCGACATCTCAGGATGAAAACAGCCCCATTCAAAGGAAATCTTGGGAACTTTAATAACTTGTTATTTTCATGATGGCCATGACTTATGGCTCGTAGCATATATTAGGCTGGGGAAAGTCAGCACACATTTATATCACCCCTCGTGTCTAATAAGATCAATACTTCCTGCATCAAATGCTTCGCACATGGAAGATAGGGGTCAAATCTCAATTTCGGGAATAACAAATTATCAATCACCAACGTAGATTTATTCCCCAATTTTCCAAAGAAAGGAGAATTTACACCACAATAAATCTCTGTCAGTATTATCATTCAAAAGCTGTACTCAGCAGGTACTGACAAGGCATTTCAGTCATCAACATGGATGATTTTTACATCATTTCCTTCAAGTAATTTTGAATTTATAAGGTCAGTGAAAATAACATCTGTTTCCTTTGTCAATAATTTGACTAATTAGTCATATGGCAAACTCTTCTAGATATATTTACAGGTCACAGGTCACAGTTGAGCAGCAGCAAAACTGGGAAAATTGGGAAAGATTGAGACTTGGTTCTTTCCCACATGTATAGAATTTACATGTACAAGAATTCCCATGGACTACATACATTGTACATGCATCTACACCTTAAGTGTATTGCATACATTTGTATGATTGCTGAAGACAATAACAGCCATTAATTCCTTGTCCCTATGCTTTGTTTATTTAAAGATATTGAAGAATAAATAGAGCTGAAGAAAAGATCTCATGGGATGCCACAATCCTTATCATGTGCAAATAAAAAAAACTGACCAACCCTTCGATTTTACTGTTAGAATTCACACAACATCAACTTCACGCGAACCAAAAATAAACTTACGTGGGGGAAAACAGGAAGGAAAACAGTTTGCTTTTCTTATGATAATAAAGGAAAGACACACAAGGAATGTTCAGCAGCATGAAAGCGTGGAATCTTGGAAATATTATTTATTCATCCATTATAATCTTACATCCTGCTCTATACGAAACAAATGAAGAGGGAATGGCAAACACCTGCAGAGTGCAAATTTGGTTTTCTCCAAAACAGAATTTTGCTCGTGTCCAGAAGTCTATTATTAGAACATGGTTAGAAAATGGTTGAAAAAATGCCTATTCCCATGATACTGCAGAAGAAGTGAAAATCATAAACAGCTATCTTTCTTCCTAAACATGCGGTGGGACATGTGCTTTCACTTATTTTTTTTTCTTTCTCCTCAAGAGGTAAAAATACTCAATAATGTTCTCCTACCATATTGTCTTTTTGGAGCCAGAATAGAGTTAACTCTGTGCAATACATGAATTACTTAATGCCCTTCTGGCTCTCAACAGATGATAACTATGTGAAGGTCCACGTAAGAAATCAACTCACCATTACAAATCTTTTTTTATATAATATTCAATTAATGCCCTTGCGTAACCTCTTTAGTATCATGTATTTCAGTAATATACATATACATATGAGCACACTTTTGCCAGGAAACCACTTTCATTGGCCTGAATTCTAACTGCGCATAAAAACAAAAATACCCCAGTCCAAAAGCCCATCTCCCATAATTGAGTGATACTATTAATTTGCACAAAATAGAATAAATATATATATCGGTTACACCAGCAGGATAAAAATCTAAATCAATTATTTCCTGTAGAATTATCTCTTTGCAATGACCGTAGAGAAGTCCTAAAAGCTGACCTAAATTCTGATCTATTTGAAATATGAGAGGGTGTAAATCGCTACACGTATTCCCCTTGCAAGATGCTTAGTCATAGAAAGTAAGAATGAATAAACTCACTGCTGAAAAGGCTCATTAACAAGACCAAAAAAATAAACTAAAAAATAAATTTAAAAAACATTAGATTTAGATAGACTCTCTTTTCATCGTTTCCTATTTGGGAGACATTAGTTGGTAATCTTATATACGTTTTCACTCTTTTTGTATTTTCCTCTCACCTTGTATAATCTCCTTCTGTTGCTTGTAAGACATAAGCTCCAAGTTCAAATACAGTCTCGCTATCAGCTTCTATGTCCCCCTGCAAAAAAATAACATTGAAAGAATTCATAACCTCAACAGAACCAAAAATCGCTTCTTTCATACACGATAAATGCACTTTATACATGTAATGTACATCTTAGGATCTGAGTATTGGTACTTGTAGATCTCAATCTGAAAGTAAAACTACATGTACCAGTATCCTAATTTGGCCTCAACGTTTGGGATTCACATTTCATAGTTCTCATATTTCTGCATCATGAAAATTGTAGCAAGAACTTCCAGGTGAAATCTTAGAACATGGAGCACAGCTTGTACATCCCTTATAAGGTTGTATCTTCTTGTTTAGCGCCATGTGCTAAGTTATCAAGGTATCATCTGACAGAAAATATCCAACCGCAATTTTCTTTTTCTCTAACTTTCTCCTTAGCATCTTCCCTTTCAACTGACATACCATAAATCAAACCTGACAAATAAGCAGCTTGAAATCAGCCAACAGGGAATTCATATTAATGTGCAGATGCAGTAGTAAGAAGATCTTCCCTTCTAATTTCTATCTAGGTATGTCTTCATCAGCTCGAGATTGCCAAATAGCCTGCCATTTCCCAGAAGTTACAAATCGCGTCTTCATCAGATCGAGACTCGACCTCGAGAAATTAGCTCAAGATATTTTGCTAAGCTTTCGGGCATAGTGCGAGTCTTCGGGCTGGTGAAGACGCACCGGACAAATAGCGGGATATTTTGCAAACTAACCCAATGTATCTTTGGATGATTATCTCGACCAAATATCCCGCTAATTGCAACTGCGGGCTGGTGAAGATGCAAATTAGCCGGATTATTTGTGAACGGGATACTTAAAATAGCGGGTTATCTGGCAATCTTGAGCTGATGAGGACAGGCCTATTGTTACCACTGCATATCACTGAAGTATCAAGCCAGATCCAGGCATAGAAATAAGGGGTTTATTTACATTGAGAATACTGCAATGCTGCAAAATACACAAATCCTATTACCAGATGTAAATGTACCAGGCACCACTAGATACCCCAAGTTCAACAATGATGTATGAAGAGTACATGCACAAAAAAACTATGATTATAAGATACATGTACGAAACAACCACAGCTTCTCCAGTCAATATTACCCATACTGATTTCAGTCGATATTTCATTTTGAAAGTCCTCAGTCAAACAAATTATTTTTCATACCCTCACTGACAATCCAGTGACATGAATATTTTCTACACAACCATTATTCCCTATTCTCTACACACTCGTCTTTGAATATTAATGTTCACAGTCTTGTACTGTATAGTTTATTTCAAGCAATATGACTTGCCTTCTTGATGTTGCAAGTCAAAGCATAGAAGGGTGTGCCTAGTTCTATCATAACCTTTGGCGATTATAGAGGTCATAATGCAAAGATCACATATATTTAATTGCACCACTGAGCTCTCTAATCCTTATTAACCTAGTTTGAATTTTGAGATGCTATATGTGTAAGTGCATTAATAGGGGCGACGGTTTTTATTTAGGTGTTCCAATTACTTCAGAATTTTATCTCTATATACCGGTAATGTGTTTTTAAATGCTTTTTCTGAACTTGTCAAGTTGTCAGGTTCTTTTTTTCCCCTTGTAATTCCATGTTTTTTAATAGGAGTTTATTTGTTCAAATGTCAATGAAAATTTAACAGCGGTTCCTGGTTAATTTAACATGCATGTACAGTAGGTGTAATTATATTACGCCATATTACGCCATAAGACGCCATTTTCAGTAGTTTCCAGTGTCAAAATATTGATATGTCAAGTGTTAATTTCTAGAGCCTCATTTTTGTTTTATGCCTGCCCCTCGGGATGTCCTGAAGTTAGATTTGAAATTACAACAGGAGCAACAATGAAAACTATGAAATTCTACAAGTCTTGATCGAGTCTCTTGTATCTGGGTATACAGTGTATCTGGTGTATCTGCTTCTACATTGTCTCTGGGTATCTACCAGGATGTCAAGTCACCCGTACCTGGGTGTCTAAGCTAGCTGCGTGTGAACACAATGCTGACGATGAAGATGGATCATGTAAGATGCTAGGCAACCCTGGATGAAACAAGAGACTTATCAAGTTCAATTGTAAATCTATCGCATTGCATTGCATTGCTGCACGCTTCTTTCCTCACAATATCTTGCGAAAGGTTGCAGTTAGAAATCCCCGACATATTATAAATAGCAGAAACCAGACTTGTAATTTTTTTGTTTAATCATTAAAGGAGTTTTAATCATAAGTTCAGGATAAAAAAAAACATGTATGCTACTTTCCTCCTCATCTTCTAATCCTTCTTTTTACATAGAAATAAGAATATTTCATCTATTAGGTATACATGTAGGCCTACATTGACTTTTTTCAAACTTCTGTCACTGCTTTATTATTATTATTATTAATGCCCCCCCCCCCTAAAAAAAAAGGGATAACTTGGTAGGTGTGACAGAGTATAAAGGGTCTACATGTTTGTAAATAAAATAATTCTTTGAAAATTGATGGTAAAGGTGACTTTGACCTACTTTTCCTTCTGGTCTGTTAATCAGAATTTCCCACAGGATGTTTTGACCCATCAATGTGATTACCCTCATACTATCAATCATCTATCATTTTAAGTTTTATAGATGTAGGTTACAGACACCAATGTTGCTGTTATTGTATGATGAAAATTGTGTAGTTTCATCAAAGAGGTTGCTGGTATCTCTTTGGTTTCATCAACTAATTATCCATTTTACAAATGAAAGTGAAGTTAAAACCTTTAAATCATGGATGACTCATTCTCATCCAATAACCAGACATGGCCAGCTTTAGAAAATAATTTGGTGACAAAGATTGAGAATTCTTGTTCAAACTGATGTACATTTCCATGAATGTCTAGAGTGGCTGATTCGATTATGCCACAAATAGGTTTGGAGAGTGAAGCAGCTAAATATATTTGGACTTGAAATAGACAGTGAAAATTAAGATCGATGGTGAAAACCAGCCTCGGGGGTGTAAAACAGAAGCAAGGGTAAGTGTCCTCCTAATAAGGGGGTCATGTAAGTAGATGGGGTATTATTTTTAAAGGGAATAACAGACTGAAAGAAATGTGTCTGCATTATAAAGATTGGAGCCAACTGCTTTGATCATTTAGCGGTGATCAATGAATGGGGAAAAACATGATTTTAAGTGCCTTTGATGTGACCGAATTTTCATGTCAATCTAAAAGTATTGACTTTTCCCCTCTTTTTTTTTTTGGGGGGGGGGTCTAGGTATTGGAAAGTAGGGATGCATTAAATAATGTCATATATTTGTCAAAAGACTCTTCATATATGTCCTGCATGTAGCATGCTTGGTACTAAGAAGCTGTTCTATAGAATGCATTTAAAAAAATAAAAATATCTGTAAATAAATTCATTTTATTACTATAGATGTTTGCAATTCTTCAATCTGTCCTCATGCCATCACCAGTTTTGTGTTATCAAAGCTATGACAAAATAGTTGGCAACCAGAGTTTGACAGATGTGCATGTATGCAGAATAAACAGAAATTAATGTTCCCTGACACAAGGACATCAGATGTTAGGAAGTTTAGATGAATATCATGATTTACATCAGCATAGAAATGTCAATGTCAAATGATACAAACTTAATTACCATAACTGCAATCTTGGCCCGGATACAAAACATGGATTTGAATGAAATATTTGGCATGAAATTACTCATTCTACTCTCTTTATAAAAGTGGCTTTGGCTAAAACATAGACTGAAGTGTAATAATAGCTGAACTTCAATCGCACATTGCCAAAAAATCTCTCCCATAACCCTTCTCAAGTTGACAACTCAGTCATGTGACTGTGATGTCATGCTGATAATCGTAAAAGATACCACTACAACTGTGCCAGCAGTATCAAGTTTAGAAGGTACACAGCAGTTTCACTTTTATCATACATGTACGTGATTCAAGCAGTTTCATAGTTTTTGTCTCACTATGCGGCGAGTAAATTATTGGCACAAGCACCCTACCCTTACGACACACACTTATGTCAAAGTTTTGCATGAATCTTAAACGTTGAAGTAAGCAGACTACACAGAAGAATACTTTTTATTTATAACATGAATCTAGAAAATAACTCTGAAGAGGTAGGTGCCCCACATCATCTAGCTCAAGTGGATTGCGAATGACGGAACAACATGGAAACCTATCCACACCTACACATTGCGGAAGTTGGATCATTAAAGCCGGATGACAAGGCATCCATGTCTATCTGCTATGTGCAATGTCTCTCAGTGGGAGTCGACCCAATTAGCACTTCATTACAGCAGGGTGGAGATGGATGAAAGTGCATGGCCCACGGTACGATTACAGAGTATTCGTTGAGCGGAAGCCATTGTACTTGCACAATCGCAGATATGATACCACTCATTAATATTCTCTCTCTCTCTCTCTCTCTCTCTCACTTTCTCTCTTTTTTCTCATTCACTCATCACAGTCCAGCTGATAATGACTCCATTTGTCACAGCTGGAGTACGACTTAGAATAGACAAAGGAGAATCTGTGCGAATACTACTGTACATGTAGTACTCAATATTCATCAAATATCATCCCAAAAATATGAATTAAATATATCTCAGCAAAATAGATGGGATGGTTAAAAAAAAAGTAAACTAGATATCAATATAAAGCTGCTAATAATTGTGTAAATACTTCTGCATAGTTAGGCCTATTCACTTGACTACTTCAAGCCCTTTGCTGATTGCAATTAGTACATCTATATTTTTATCACTGATAACCTTAAGCTTATTTCAAAGTCTGCAAACATGCTGTAACAGCAGGTGCATTTGGAACTTTAGGGCCTAGGATTTCAGACATACATATATATATATATATGCAAATGTAACATGAAAATTGATCAAATTGATTTGGCAGCCCATTTCATGTTTATTCACACTGTTTCTGGGAAACAGACACATATTTATCAAACAAAATTTTCAAAATCACTATTAATTATCCAGGCATATTGTTCATTAAGATATCAAATCTTCCAATTTGATCATTTGAATAACACTCACCTTGAATACTGATTCTTTGGCCTGTAGGTAGAATAGTTCAATAGTAATACTGTCCCTGAGTTGATTGATGCTCTCCATGAAGAACTGCACCCTGAAGTAGAGGGTAAGGATACCAGACTTGGTCGGAAAGTCATGGTCCAAGACCTTCTTCTCCAGCTGCAGCCAGTTGTGATGATTTCTGTTTAGATCAGGAAAGAAAATAAGAAAGATATGCAAATATAATGATTTGAACATGAGGAAAGAAAAGAGAAGAACATGTAGATGGAAAAGAAATAAATTAATGGAAAACATCAGTTATTGGTTCTTGGTGACAGCTGAATTCACTTAAATCTTGCAAAGTGTTCCCATTTAAAATACAATTCTTTTAGTATAAGATATTCTACTTGAGGAAATACCAGAAGTATAGCCAAATTTTTTTTTATTACAAAACATTGGATGTGATTTTGGGTGGAACATAGAACAATAAAAATGCTTTGCAATTGGCACAATCTTTTTCTACATTAGTTGCAATAGTATATATTTGAGATATGAACCATGACTGAATTTAAAATGATATTCTATTTTTAAAAAGGAAGAGTTTGTTTGACATGACTAGAGTGCTTTTATATTATTATCAGTCTAGTTTAAATGATTACTTTGAAGACTATTGGATTCTGATTTCGCCGCCCCCTCCCCCTCCATCTTGCCAATAATCTCACTTTTACATAAACACTGTATGTTGTATTAATTTACCACAAAATAGTATTCACTAAAAACATTTATCAATGACTCATGGGATAAAATTATAACCTAACCAATGATGTCAACAACTCCTACACAGAGAGAATCCCATATCTCCGCCTCCAAACAAAAAAGTTCAGTCAAAATTCACTATCAAAACCAGAGAGGGAAGACCCACTGAGACCCTGCTGTAAATAACTCTCTTTGTTTTCATCACCACACCTGAATGGAATAGCCAAGCTATGACTCACTAAATGCTTCATCATTACCACAACAAGAACACTTTTCCAAACCCAAGGAAAGAAAGATAGTAAATCTCTCAATATCTTTCTCAACACAAGAGGGCTCACTGTATACTTCTATAACAGTCAAGATAGAACCTCTTGTTTCTCCCGTGCAAATGATACTACATGTACTGTAAGTGCTGAATGTGTCAGTTACAATTATTTTTCTCCCATCATTAATCATTATTGATAATCAGGTGGGCTGTATCTAATACAGACCACCTTATATTTTTGTTAAAATCGCCTTTATTTATTATTTATTTATTTATTTATTTATTTTTCTTATTTCTACCCACTTTTTTGTGTTCAAGATAATTTGAAAATGGTTCAATCAAATACCTTGAAATTTGACACACATATGTATAGGCATATGAACAAAACACAGCAAACTTTTCAACCTTGACCTTGACTGATGACGTCATCTAGGCGCCATTTTGTGAAATTTTCTGAAAATTTACTCATGATCATCTTTTCATAACGGTACGTCATTTCTCATTCATATTTATCATGATCAAGGTCAATATCAGTCCGGACAATTTCAGGACAAAAAACGCGCGCGTGCGCGTACGTCCGCGCGTCAGTGCGCGCGCAAAATTTTAAAATGCTCAAAATCGTCTTTAATTTATTTTGCATACGTTTCAGGTCATTTTAAGCATTTTATAAAAAAATCACGCACACGCGCATGCGTGCGCGTTTTCGCGCGTAACACCATTACACAACGCAGAATCGCCATTTTTTTTCTTTCATGATAAATTCCATATTTGTTTAAACAATTTAATACTATGTTCATCTCTTTATGACTATTAATATTAAGATGAGCGTCCATTCAAGATAAATGTCCGTGCGCGCGAGCTCTTATAATACATAGCATATATGGGCAAAAACATGCCTATACAAAATCCATTATAGCTCTTTGAAATGCACCGAGATCCTCAATTTTTTTTCATATTCTGATAGAGTATGAGTCGGAGATATGATTTCATGTCTCATTTGGCCATTAAGTGTATCGTGACATCATCACAATGGCCTTGGAACTCAAAATACGAATTTGCATATTATTACGTCAGCAATATGTAAAATTGATTGTATCTCTGTAAATATTGATCAATTTTCTTCAAAATTTCGATATGTTGTAGCTAAGACAATTCTCTACAAGCGCAGTAATAACTATTTTTTATTTTGATGACGTCATCATAGTGAAAATCTCGATTAAAGGCCTCATGTCAAACATTTCATAATTTCCGTTATCCCTATAGTAGGTGAATTTCGTTCACGTCATGAAACTACATGATATTGTTTTTTAAGAATTTTTAAGCAGTATCTCGCTTCAGTTATTTTTGCTCTATTTTGTCTCAAATTTAAGTTGACCAGCTCACCTATACTTGTTCCAAACAAGTATTATATGTCTAGTTTTATAATGGTACACTAGTTCTGTTGTGAAAATATATATGTAAAAAAGATACATTTACTGATGCCAGTGATGGCGCTATTCATCACCACTATTTTGTTTTTACTGTACTGCAAAATAAATAAATACATAGGTGAGGTGTAATATACACTTTAAAATGTTCAAAAAAAGAGAATAAAAAAGTAAAGAATATCATTGAGAATTTCACTTTCATAAAGACATTTTTTTAAAGGGCTCCTTTGAACATATGTATGTCACTTAAAAAAACTGGAGTTCTGGAGTACTGTACAGTGTAAAGACTGCAAATTTAATGATAGGATTTGTTTTGTTTTGTTTTACTTCTAGAAAAACAGACAATTCTTCTCTCATTGCTAACATGTATTTTTTTAAATAAAGGAATTTAGATAATGATAAAAGTCTTTAGAATGTGATTGTGAATGTCTGAACACAATTTCCCTTATCCTATACATAAACATAATAGAGCAGAACTAGGGTACATACACGTACATGTATGACCATCCCTAACCTCTGGCCTCTTCATAACAATATTATATATTTGATCTTCTTCCTCATGAATTCAGACCTAGGACCTAGGACTTAGTTATATTGGTTCTTCAATGTACATGTTTCTTCAATGTCTTTTCAAAAGGACTATTGTTATCCAAAACTATGCAAACAAAATGAGTGGTTATTAAATCTATAAAGGATTTAATGGGGTATCATATGTGAAGTTTGGACTCTAGAAGAAAAAAAACTTTGCACACCATCTCATAATCAATGAAAAGTACTACAGTACATGTAGACATAACTATAAAAAGCACAAGTGCATGGTTTGTGTACAGTATGTATTCTTTGCTTACAAGGAGACTCAAACAAAAAAACACTTGTAATCTATCATGTCAACACAAGGAATGTTGACACTTTGTGATTGTGTACATTTCTCCTCCGTGAAGCCTTATGCTTTCTAAAATATATTTTATAACCTTAATCTCTGTGTGGTGCTAAATAACTTTTGTGTTACCCATAAAGTATGACTCATAGTCGTGTACTAGCCATGACATAGCTAGACGGTTACCTCATAAACTTGAGAGTACAGTGACTTTTTCATTTCCACCACAAGAGGGCTCTCTTTCACATCCATTACTTTTGAGATGGAGAGCTCACAGTGACATTAGTATTAACACAGCTTTATAGTTAAGGGCCTTCATGTACAAATTACCTCTACATGTATCTGTATAATAAGAAATGGTGTTATCAAAATAACGGTATCTGAATGTCTGAAACTGATATACAAATTTTCCACTTTAAATTTAAAAAGCATTCAATACAAATAAAACAATAACATTTTTTTATCAAACTTTGAAAAACAACATTTGAGGAACACTTATGATGTCAATAATGTCAATTTTTAAACTTGTAATATTTATTTTGTAAACTAATAACTTCTTCTGTTTAATGTTTTATAGTGTTTTTCCTCGTCTTTTTATGATGGTACATACACATAAAATGATGCACGATCGCTAAGAATTAAACAAAATAATTCAGGGGCAACTTCAACACCCTTCCCCGGTATACTGCATACAGAAATCATTTTATTGTAATGTTTACACATTTCTGAAGGTGATGGAACAAGGCTATTTGAAATTGATTTTCAAAGGTCTTTGCAATCATTTTCTCTATACATCTCAAGGAACTGAGCTATAACGTTACCTCTGTTAGTAGGATTTACAAAAAGACTAAGCACATCAGATTCCTATAATGTCTTGAATATGGACTCATGTGCATATACATGTACATGAACATATAGCTTGTATATTCACTTCAGAGTGGTCAGAAGACAAGTTTATTAGTCATAGTGAAGATAGCAAGTACAAATCGTCTGTTGACAGCCGTAATGGCGTTAAATGAGTTATCACCCTTTTGGCTCTCAAAGGACTGATTATGTCCAGTACACCTGGATATAAATCATCTAGATTAGTAGCAGCAGTGGACAGCTGGAATGTATACTAAATCAAGAGTGTCCATTGCTGGTACAAAATTATCACCTGTAATTTAATTACCAATCAGTATACCTGTGTCCCTAGAGAATTACATACTGTACACTCTTCTTTGGCTGGACATTATTTCCAGTCTAATTAACACCATTACACAGCGTGCAGTCTGGTTTCCAATAATAGACTACAATCATTAATAAATTGATTAGTAAAAGTTAGCCAACTTTTAATCAATTTCCTTTCAAAGCCAATTTCCCTTCATTTAGTTCATCATCATTTCAACTACGAATGCTGATATTCACATATCATAACATGTACATCTGCATCGACACTGTATATTACTAAACATAAATATTCGCTCGAACTCGGTAGCGATATACTTCTTAATTGCTTGCAGTGAGGAGCCATTGTACCAGATGTCTTGGAAAAAATGGGGAAAAGTGTTACTTTGTCATATTACACGTAAGTTGCAAAAAACAGAGAATTAGAAATTAACCTTAAATATACATCTAGGCCTAATCTAAGATACACAATAAATAAAAAAGAGGAAATTACCAATAAAATACTATTAATAGATGATAAATTTAGAGATTTAAAAAAAAAGAGCAAAGTCTGCATGTCTGAAAGGAAGTCTAAATCCAAACTAAATTTGTAGGACTTCTTTATGTTTTGAGCCTAACCACTAGAAGCAGGTGCAGAGTATATCAGCTGCATATTAAAGGGTTCTCTGTTATTAGGCTAGACTATGATGAATGGTGACAAGATGCTTTAAAAGAAGTCTTAAGACCGGATTATGCAAATTAATGCTCTATTCTGAGGAGAAGGTCCATCTTTCATAACAATCTACATCTACATGTAGATGCGTCTACTATTCAAGTTTCTGATTGGCTGTGGGCAGTTTGCCAAAAGGATTTATTTTTATAAATCTTTAAATTTCTTCCTTAAATTTCCTCTATAACTATAAGCATACATTTACATGAAACTTTTACCATTATTATAATTTTCAGTTATGTCAAAAGCATAAAATGTCATGTAGGCCTAAATATAGATAGATTTGAATGAGATTCATATTTTGAATCAAAAGTACACAGTATATTTACATAACATATCATATGCATAGTGAATAGGTACACTGTACATGTTTGTGGCTATTCATATTATTTGTACATAGCTTTACAATCATATTATTCACTTTTGGGGATCATGCAAATAATCACTTTTTACAGGTTCATTGTAATGGACAAGGTGGGTATACTTTTTCTTCCATTATTTCATTTTGACGTCATAGGTTTATCTTGGCGACTTTGTTTTCATGCACGATTGACCATGATGAAATGTCATTGTCTGAAACAAGGTACACAGTACCAATTGAACAAAAAGGAAAATTCCCCGTTCACTGACATTTCATAACCTTCATGTTTCTCAACGTTTCTAGGAAACAAATCTTCTTGGGGGGAAACATTCGCACATTCTTACATAAAAACAAATATTTTGGATGAATTTGATATTTTATAGAAACATACATGTAATGATATAAATTAAAAGCATATAACAAGCCGGATTACACAAAATTTAAGATCATCTATCAGTACGTAAGTAAAATGTACATGGCTTATAAAATCATCATATTCATATAAAAATAATCATACCGCTACTTTCATGTCATTTGGATAAAAAGTTTTCAATACGTATGTGCTAGTCCATTATACATGTAGGAACAAGGAAACCAACACTTTCCTGGTAGGACCTTTAGCTCATACAAGCTAGTTGAATATACATGTTGAGGTACAGTTACATTTAGATTGTTTATATACCTCCTTTTAGGTTGTTATGAAATTATGACATGCAATCTTTTGCTCCATTCACCATGCATGAGAGGTGGCAAATACCGTGTACCGGTACATAATAGTATACGTTTGTGCATATGATTCATGCTCTTTGCCCCATTTGAGAGTACACTGGTCTGAGCAGCTCATCAAACAAAATACCCTTTTGTCATTTTGTCAATTCTTTAAAATCTATGGCTAAACAGTAAAAGCCTTCCTTTTCATGAAAGGCCACCATTTCTCCACTTCAGTAGACAGCTTTGTGACAAAGCAACCACTGTGCAAGGACGGACGGAATACATGTGTAAAAAGGCATGCATTTACTTGCAGGCCTACATACAGATTTTGAATTAAGAACACATCCGTCTCTGCATTCAGAATAAATTGTTTGTAAACTTGGGTTTCAAAGCAATACTATGCAACCATAATTGAAAATCAAATGAAAGAATATAGTCTTACAGGATTTCTGAAAGTTATGAAATATTGTTAGGATTGGCATGGAGGCCTATGCTGTAGAGAAAAGTTTCAATTTCAGTCTATCCCTTATTTCCTTTATTATCTTTACATGGGCGGGGGAAGGAGGTAAAAGGGGATTGTAAAATTAGATCCATGTACGTATGGATCCTACATGTACCGGTACAATATTTTCATATCCCAACTTAATTTTGTTTTAAATACATGAAAATAATAAAAAATTAATCCGTCAAATCAGAGCTGGCATAAACGTTAATAGGTTACTTTTTGTAAAGGGACCCATTGTTTGTTTTAAACAACCATCTATCTTTTAACACAAACAAGATATTAATATTTTATGACTTCCTTGTCAAATCAGAGCTGGAATAATTGTTTTAAAGTGTTCCTCTTTGGAAAGGGACCCATTGTTTGACTTAAACAACCATCTTACAGAAACAAGACATTAGTATCGTATGACTTAATTTTCACTTCTTTGTATATATGAGACCAGATTTGGTTTCCTTTCTGTCAAGGGTTTCATAGTACAGAAATCTTAGTTTCTCCAGGGAATTAATGATAGGTCAATGTGAGCTAACAGAAATATGAAGACATGTATAAATATAAGTGTAATTGTAGTAAAATGTTATTAAACAACGTGAAATCAAATGTTAAAAAACACCTCTGTCTTAGAAAAAAAAATGTCACTAAGGAATTCCTCTAAAACCCATCGATAAATTTTAGAAAATTATGGGATTAACAAATAACAACTGTTTTTTTTAAATTAATTGTCTTTCTTTTGACACAAAAGTACTTTGTCTGCTTTTTCCTAGAATGACACAAAGTGATTTTACAGACTTTTGCTTTTAAATGGAAATAGTCTTCAAATACCCTTATTTCATTTGCAAAATCTCTGAAACAAACGTTTCTTCATTAATGAAATAAAATAGTTTGCAGTTCTCTCTATCTCTTCCCTTTCTTTCTTCTTCCTGCGACAAATTTACAGTAGCACAGATGACACAGGTGGATGTCTCTTTTACAAATTTAATATCTTTCCCAAGTATCACACACAGAATGGCAGACTAATATCTTGAGCGCAGCTGACTTACAAAAGGGAATGTTACTCCACTTAATATCTCCCTGCTCCCGCACATGGCTTAATCTAATTCCTTCCCAAATTAACAAGATTAAGAGCATGTCGCTGCACATGTACTTTCTAATGCACATGAACCTCACATAATACATGTATATGTACTTAATTGTCAAGCCCCGGAAGAGAGAATAATGATTAATGCTACAGTACATGAAGCAAAGACATCTTGACTGTCACAAAGTGTGTAGTCTGCTGTAAATACGCAATGTTCAAATCAGATTTATTATTTTATTTCAGAAGAAAAAAAACATCATTCTAGAATTCCTAGGATATATTGCTTTATACACACATACCAAAAACAAATCATTTTGATATCCAGCAAATAAACAAGTTTAAAGGTAATACAAAGTTTTGGTATGGGGTCATGAATTTGGTTCAAATGAACATATTGGAAGCATATGCGACCCTACAATATTCAATGATCGTCGTCGCGGTCGAAATCGAGTCTTAAGTTATGAAATTATGAATAATAATCACTTTATGTTGTATAGCTCCCTCTCAAGGTCAAGATATTAATTAAGCTATAAAACAATGTTTCTTGACCAATATCGACCGATTAGCTATTTCCGTTCGCTAATTGTATACCACAACTACATATTCTGAGATTTCCATGGTCGCATCTACCATAGTACGGCCGTAGGAGCCATTTTAAATTTATCAAAATTTACCGGGAGCACCGGTAAATCTTTATATTCAATTTTTCTCGAAAGCAGAAGTGTTTTAGGGGCTAAAATTTCCAGTGCTTTTTATACATCGACATGAGCATCCAAATATATCAAAATTGTAAAGAATCACTATCCACCCATTTTTCAAAATTTCCCAAAACTTTGTAATACCTTTAAAATGAAACATATCCATATATGTTATACAGTCAGAGTTGATACAGATTTACATTTGTGTGATCAATAAAAATAAATCTGCTACTTGACTATATGCTTCCCAGAGGTAAAGGCTTTTGAACTTAAACTGCTCTTTCTTGAAAATCTGAAAAAGTCCTTCATCAGTATAAATCCAATCTTAGGCCTTTGGGGATATACCGATTTCTCCCTCAACTGGTGTAATCTCCATCAAATCTGCTTATGAATAAGGGCGCGTTCATGCTTGATTTTGACGGCCAGAATCAGGCATCTGTTACGCGTTTAGTTTAAAACACGATTGCGTTCATGCTCACTTTTGTAGAATCACCGAAAAACGGCGATCACGATCACCGATCGTAAACTCACAAAAAGATGCGTTTACAATTTGTAAACGCGTTTAAATGGGGTCAACGCACTGACCTCTAGTGGGTCTACGTAGCATGCGCACACAGGTTTGCGAATCCAGCTGAAGGCCACCCAAGGAGAATTGCCTGGAGAAGTGAGCATGAACAGTGCACCGTGGAACTGCGATTACGATGAGCGTTTATGATGAGCGTTACAAATCGCTCGTTTTGCCTTCAAAATCAAGCATGAACGCGCCCTTAGATATGAGGAGGAAAGAATGAAGAAAAGAAGGAACTAGATCTTACGTTTCATCCTGGAATGCTAATCCGAAGTATTCCTTCTCTTTAAGGTTGAAGTAAGATGCAACAAGGTCGAGCAGATCACCAGAAAGCAGCTTAGGCTGAAAGAGGAAAGAGACAAGGAAAAAGAGAAACATCGTTATTTCCTGCAATTTCTCATCTTCCAATATCATCAAAACTATGTAATCTATACATTGACATAAGATGTAAATCATTCCACCTCCAAATAAAACATTATATTGATCTTAGATTAATACTGGAACTATATAAATACCACATTACATAAAATATTAAAAATATCAAAATACGGATCTTTCATTTATCTTCAAGAAAATATAAAATGTAAACAGATTCTGATCAATTCTGTTAGAATGATAATATTCATAAGATTACAGACATCACATTTTTATGAAAAAGACTTGTAATATTGTTTGACAATTTATAATGTTGTAGCCTTATTCATAAGCTATAGAGGATGCACGGAGATGTAGGCATGCTATAATAAGTGGTTAGATAATTAAAACCATAACCATCTGCTTTCGTGGAGAGATATTCTATTCAAGCTAGGCACCATGCATGAGTGGCATCTCAACTCATCCTCATCCCATCCCAGCAATATCTGAACGATATAAAACCACTAGGGGATGCATCACCATTTTAGAGTGCATGTGCTGAAAATGAATGCAAAATTAATATTATTTGCTGACTATGTACGGCAAGCTTGAAAAGCTCCATTAGGTCTCCATCAGAGCCTTACGTTAACTAGGACAGGACTGCACGTCTGCAGTTCTGATCTGCATTCATAATTGGCTACCCCTCCATTCCCAAGGAATTATACAAATCATACATGGGTAAGAAGTTATTAAACATATTTCAATCCAATAATAATTCTGTAGGGGGAAGAAGAAAAAAGTTTCAGAATGTACTAAACAGACTTGTATCTCTGCATACAAATATGTACAGCTGTCAAATGGACGTGGACATCTATTTGAACACACACACGCTTGTCATATTATTATCCAATTAACCAAGATGGGGACAGTCATTGTCTCCTCCATGTGGCTCCTATGGCTGTTCTACAGGACTCATTTATTAATCATAATAATGCATGCCCAAGGTTATGTGACTGCCAAATGGACATCAGCATTATGAATTAATAGAATTAATTGAACGAAGAGGCATTTTACCTCCCTATTCTGTCCTTGATTTTCGAAATAGTGAATGAACTCCGCCTGCAAAGTGCAGTTTTCAAAAGTGCAGATCAAGGGAACATTACGTTGCACATCTATAGTGACAATCTGACTCCTTTTAGGAAATGTTATTGTCACATCCAATTTTTGATAATGCTGCCCAGACTCTGTGGGGGATGTTTTTCATTTAGTATGAGCTGTCAAAAAGAATTTCTATTTCTACCTAATCCTCTTGAAGGCACTGTGAAAGAGAAGAAAAAACAGTGAACCCTGCTTTTGGCACCTTTGGAACATTCAACTCTTCTATTGTCATTAATAGGAGTAAGGGGGGGGGGGTTCTTATTGTTAAATTGATTCTCTGCTAATATCCCATTTGATGAGTCAAAGCTAGTGGAGTGAATCCAGATGGGGTTTAGGGCTAATTGCAAACCGCATCACTGGGGGGAGACTCCCTTGGTTACTACAGCGCTCATCTGATGTCATCTAACCATGGATGAAATATTGGCTGCCTGCCCTCCACAACACACTCGCACCATACCAAAAATAGATTTCCAGTTTGGGAGGTTGGCTCGCACAAAGTACAAAGGGAAGCGTCCAAACACATGATTGCATTAATGTGATGCATATTCAGTGAGTAAGATAAGTGAATATAAAGTACAAGTTGCATGCATCATGTCAGATTCTATCTACAACAACTTCGCTCCATTGGGTTCGCACCTAAGTTTAAGTATAATTATCTACTTTCTTGAAATATAAAAGTAGACCTACCACGGAAACGAATCACCATCAAATTTTGTTTGGGCTTCGTCTTAATTTTGTTGAAGCGTGTAGACAAAGGGAAATGGCAATGTACTATTGAGAAAAAACTCACGTTCTGATAACCAATAAATATTTACTTTGAGCACTGCCTGTGCGTGCGCACTGGTGCTCAGTGAAGCAGAGTCTTGAGATGTACCTCAACAGATCCTATCATGTTTCCTTGACATTTTCTAAATGAGATAAGAACAGATGCTAGGGCAAGATCTGTATGAATGTGAATTATTATCTGGAATTGCTCTAGCAGTGTGATTCAACGAGTCCCATAAATCATGAATTTTAAGAGGGAGTTCCATGATTGGAACATTTGTTTAGATAAAGAAGCATTCAAATGTTATCAGCCATGCAGTGCATTCAGGCATTCACGAGAAAAGAGGCAGAACTTTACTAGTTCCAAGTCGATGGAAGAGAGTGTTCTGTGTTTACTTCTAAATGGTTATGCTGTGACTTTTTAGCTTTGACTGTAATTCATCCATATCATTCACATCTACATGTATAGATTTATGACAAGACTTTATGACTGCATGTCCCATCTGCCCTACTCAACTCTGCCAATTTAGTTCAACTTGTACAGCATTTCTCATTTATATCTTGTTATCCTCTCCAGCTCCCTCCCTCATGTCTCGAGTAACATTTTGAAAATATTAACAAAAACATCTGCTATTCGGCTTTGAAATTATATCAATGCTGGTGTCATATATCAAGAATTACATTGGGAAGACATGCCCTATTTGATGAGGAACTGTCCAATGCTTTTCAATCCCCCCCTCCTCCTTGACCCCCCCCCCCCCCCATTTTTTTTTTTTTTTAAATAAATTTTATAAGTGTACTATGAGTACAACTATCCCTAACATTTGATCATAACATCTCACTCTGATTCATAATTCAAAACGGCAGATTGAGGAAGGGGCACTTTCCCCCTATGACAACAATCATTCATAAAGTGACAACTTCCATTCTATTTATCTCCAGTGAGGCTAGGGGGGAGCTTGATATTACGTGTCACGATAAGGATTTCTAATTATAAAGGCATTACTCCTTCTTGGACAGTGCTGCAAATGTATACCTTTCATGTTCATGAAAATCCAAAGCAAACAAAATCATGTGTATCCTTAAAATATTGTTTGTAGTTCTATTTTGATATAATTTGAAAACATGTCTGCATAGTGCCTACATGCAAACTTTTACCCTTTGATAACTATCTCTTGTTCAGTATTCAGACATATATACCTTAACAGCTATCTTATAATAGTAACAAATTTATTTTAAAAACAGATGACGCATATGCAATTTGTGTACATTTTACAAGGTTACAAATAAGACACTACACTGGCTATGAACCGTCATGTAACACTGCAGATGTATGTCAACTGCAAGACTTTTTGAACTTGATGGATGACAAGAACAAATTGGTTCAGGATGTAATCTATCACAGGACAAATTTGTTTCTCATTAGGAAGCCATAAACCAAGACTGTGTTTTCCTATGGCGTAACCTGTATGCACAGGTACCTGTTCATGTATTCATAATACTTTCATACCTTTGCCATGCAGCCGAGGTTCCTATTTGCGTTTAATGTAATGACGTCTGAACTAATACCTTTTTAAACATATCTTGTCCTCAGAGTTCCTGTTAAGTTACAGGAAATAGAATATCATGAATGATGTATTTATATTTGTTCTTGATAGAGGCTGAATAAAAGGGGTTCATAATCAAGGATAAAAGCAGAAATATGAGATGATGGGGAACCTTCTTTTAATAAATAATACTCTTTATTGAATTTTGTGAAATCTTTAATAATGCATGTATTTGCAAATCTATTTCAACCAGTCCCTAATAATAAATGATTCAGTTACCATCATCAGGTATGTAGATATAGACTATACATATATTGGGATACAAGTCATTCAACATCACTCATACATTAATCATAGCAATGAGTCTATCCATTTGAAAATATGATTCTCTTCAAACTTATATTACATGAAACCAAATAAAATATTGTCAAATCTGTAACAATTTGGATACATAGTCTGACAATAATGCCAATGATAGTCATTTGGGTCATTTGAATTGAAAGCACAATCTATGTAGAAGAGCTGAAACTTTGATGCCAACTACGAGAAAATTCTCCTTGAATTGCAATCAAAACCGACCACTGCAGACAAAGAGACACCACAAGCATTCAAATGCAATTAATACTAATACAGACTACCTATAAATATGTCACCCTTTAGCCTCATTTATGTCCATTCCAGCTCAAAGTTGATTCTTTGATACTCCCCTACTCCCAGTAGTATTTCAAGCCCCTTCGTATATCAACAAATCCACAGAAAAAAGAATACATTTACTGTATATCCATCTTGGCATGTCCCTGGATTGGCTAAAGAAGCCAATTAAGAAAAAGAGGATACAGTCGTTGGTGCCAGGGATAATTTAAAATTTATGAAGATGACTTCTGCAAAGAGCAGGGGCCAGGTCTCCAGGTCGTCCAGGGATGAAGGCGCAGAAAGAGAGAAAGAGACAGATACAGAGACAGAGTCAGAGAGAGAAAGAAAGAGAGATAGAGAGAGAGATCCCTGGTAAGGCTCCAGCCTGTTGACATTTTATAGGATGGTTTGAGGAGAAAGAGAATATGGGAAGAGATTACAGTTTTCAGTTTTCATCCTTCAGTTTCAGACAGACCATGAATATGGAGCATATGTTTGATTTACGACAACTGGCACTTCATAAATTTCAGATTTTTCCTGCTTGCTACCAAGATGAGAACTGCCAGTGCAGTAAGATGCAGGAATTCCCTAGTACTTAGTCTTAGGAATGAAAGCAGTAACTTTTAATGATGTTAAATTAAACTGAATATTGGCATTCATTAGTTGATCAACTGTTGATAAGCAAATAATCTTCACTAACGCATGAAATACAACATTATTTGTTTCAATTACCCACTGAAAATATCTACATGTACTCTCTAAAAAAAATCGAGTGATCACGGACATCACTCCTCTGGAGAGTGAAAATGTAGTGAAAATAGAGTGAACATTCACTCTTTTCTTCTTAGAGAGCACTCTAAAATCAATCGATTTTCACTCCTTAACAAGTGATCACGGACGTCACTCCCAAGAAAGTGAAAATAGAGTGAATGTTCACTCTTTTTTTTAAAGAGAGTACCATCCCTTATTAATCCTATAAATAATGAAATCAGACATGGAGGGGGAAGTGGACTTGACCTACAAAAAATTACACATCTTAATAGTCTTCACCTTCAATATTGTCAAATCCTTGTGATGACTTAAGAATATACAGCTAAGGAAGGTATAATGACTGGTACACTTACAGAAAAGTTCAAACTTTAAGGCATACATGAACCTACATGTACAATGTAGGTCTACAGCAAAACAAAAATACTAGTACAGTGTTAGAATCCCTACTGTTTTAATCTTCAATATTACCTATGATGTGCAAGAACATACAGCTAAATTTGACAGACCCAACAATATATGATTATATATTGCAAGGGCAAAATCATATCCAATAAAACTGGTCTTGAACAGGAGTGTAAAGACTAAAGAACTTTATGTTTCCTCAATTGAATGATAAACACATAGGATACAGTAGAGAAATGAAAGAATTGTGAAATCTAAGTGACCCTCGGCTTCTCCAATGTTTGGAAATGACAATCGAGGACCACTAATTGAGATTTTAACAGCTTCTGTTCAGATATGTCAATAATACTCCAAATGCATCTGTGACAAATACTACTCTTTCTCTTTACTTATCAGATGTCAGAAGATCATAACATGGGCTAATAATTGCAAACTACATTCATCAGCCCGGATATAGGATCAGGAAACGCAAATTACTGCTAAGCATACTTACCGTAATTCAGGTAATTTAGGGCTACTAAAACATTCCCCTCTTTTTTCCTCTTCCGTGTTATCGGTTCCTTTTTCCCTTTTCTCTCTCTCTCTCTCTCTCTCTCTCTCTCTCTCTTTCTTTCTTTCTTTCTCTTTCTTTTTCTCTCTCTATCTCTCCCATCTGTCTCCTCTTCTTGACCTTTTCAACCTTTTTATCTCCTCTTTTTCCTCCTTTCCTGAAGTCTTTTTACCCACAGGTTTTTCTCTCTACTTTTTTTTCTTCAATCTATCTATGAATCTATCTATCTCAAGGTATCTAAATCTACATGTATCCTGGAATATGAGAGGAGTGCCAGGCTCTATCTATTTATCTTTCTATCTATCCATCATATTTACTTGTCATCCATTTTTTAAATATCTAAATTTCATTGTACTGTCACTTCTCAGAATTCTGAGTTATATCAAATGAAAGACTCTGAATCATATCACTAGCAGACAAATGCTGTGCAGATATTTCATAATTTCTTTCACAAATATGATAGGACTATAAAAATCAAATTAGTGAGATTGCGTGTCAAGTAGGAAGTCTTGGGTTGTATTTTGGGGCCTAGCCTCATTTATCGTATGATTCATCTTGACATTATTAGAGTTTGGCAGTGGCAAAAGTATGACAGGTATAAGCATAATGTCAAGCCTACAGCTCTGTGATTAAGAGGTATATAAATATAAATTGATCTTTTGCAGAAAAATATGCTCTAAATAAACTGTCTACCTGAAACATGAAAAGGGAAGGAAATTCAGAATCAGAGTAAGTCATGACGAGTGAATCCACTACATACGACTGTCCATGCCCATAGTAAACAATCCTAATCGGTTTCAGGGATGAAAATGCATGTTTCAAACTACTTACCCTACTTTCTTTCACACAAAATCATGTAAAAATACATCAAAAGTGATTTCTAATTGATCTTCAAGTTTGTCTTTAGCTTTTGATATCCAGGCCTGACTGTTTTAGGCCATCACGACCGAGATTTAGTGTGATTAATGGCAAGGCTTTGATCGCTGGATGATTAAAAGATCATAAAATGTCAAGTGCTCTGACCAACTGCTCAAAGGCCACCTGCTTCCTTACAGGCATGTTCACAGATCAGCTCATCTTATTTATCCCCAGACCCAGAATGAAAAGGAGGTAAAATAATGAATTGGTTTACAGGTTAAAGAGAATGTCGGGTCCTGGTTAAGGTAGGAAATAATTGCTAGCTCTCTCATTCTTTTTATTCTTATATGAAAGAATACCATGGTAGCAGAGTCCTAAGAACAGGATTGACGTTGCAATGCTTTCCCATTCTAGAAACGACTTGAAATAGTTTTAAAGTTTTGACCAGATGCCACATTTTTTTTTTTATCACAAAACAAATCAAACCTCTTTTTAAGTCTTTTAGAACAATAACTCTCACTTCAATGTTCACGTGGGCCTATTTTCTTCAAGGCTCCTGCATGGTAATGTAACAGACTGTAATCTTATATACTGGTACTATGGTAGTTTTCCAGTTTTCCAGGCTAAATTTCCAATTTCACAAAGTAAATTTTGCCTTAACAAAATCGTCCTACAGAAGGAAAACTAAAATTGTTCAGGAACATTTGGGAGACTAGCAGCATTGGGTGGTTTTCAATTTCACTATCACAACCCCTTTTTTTTATTAATAATTAGTTTAAATGTTGGACAAGAGATAAAAAGATGTTTCAATATTTGCACTGTGGTTTATAATTATTCCAGTTATAGAAACTAATTGTGACCACTGCAATCTAATATTGCCTTGAACCAATGCAAAGGCTATCTACTAGAATAACTTTCCTTACATTCCTTTAACTAAGCATATAGGATTGTTCATTTAAGGCATATTCTTTGAGCAAAAGGTCATCAGGCGCTGGGAGGAACAAACCTGAGAATGGGTGATTACCATCAAAGGTTTGAGGGAAGGAGAGGCTGTCACGCGCATTCATGCAGCAAGCCGGCTGGACACGAGTCGGATATCACGTTATCACTGGTGTTTCACCTTTGATTTAAGCAAACCAAGTCATGGATTCTCTATGAATTACTTAAACCTGCAGCATGCTTTCTTCTTTGAGTATAGACATAATCATATGTAGGCCTATTATAATATCATGTTACGGGTGCAGGCATGACGACAGTTTCAGATGATAAACCCTTGGTCATATGATAGGCTTTTATTCAGTTCCTGATCGAAACTTCCGTCAAAACCAACTTACAATCCATGGTACTTCATAGTTACAGTTTAAAGAGTTTCTGATAAAGTCATACAATATTAGAAGTTGAAAAATGCATGTGCATAGATATAACACCCAACACAAGTTAAACGTCTATGCTCTTGCTTTTTCCTCACAATCTAAAACTTGTGTTTAAACTCATTATTCAGTCATACAATATTAAGGAAATACATGTAGGCATCACTTGTCTACATTCGATTTCAGTCTTTATAAATGGCATGCCTGTTGTCCTTCACAAATCAATTACATCCCCTATATGACTGACAACAGGACCTGCTCATTCTCTCCCCCCCCCCCCCCCCCCCTCCTCCTCGATCCCCAAAACCTTCCACGTATGATGGAGTTTGGGGGTATAGATCGGAAGGGTTCAATTCCAAGGTGCTCGTGCTGGTGCTTCTTCAAACTACCTGACCTTGCCCTGGGATATGCGATTTTTCGCTCGATCTCTCGTGAAGATGAGCGCATGGAACACCTATCCAGGTGAGTCACAAACAGAGTGAATCACCCTCACCCAACTTACCTGCACCAGTAACTCCACTCTCCTGTCATCCAAGAGGACCACTTGCGTCCGCCTGCCCTCGCTCATCTGCAAAGCAAGAAGAATGGGGGATAAAAGAGAAATGTATTATTCTTTGTTATGTCAGACTTGGAAGCATAAAAGATACAAGCATTGTTTACTAGAGCATGTAGTAACACAAAAACCTACATGCATAGTACAGGCATAGTAGGCCTACATATAGAATTCAAGGAATTACTCTTTCTAAGTTTCTACAAACAGTTCAGGTGAATAGGTTTAAAAACAAATTCAAACATTTAAGTCTCTAGTATATTCAACATCAGAATCCTATCAGCAAACCGAAGATTTGTACAATGTCAAAATCATTTCAGCTTTATAAAAAGGGGGACTTGACACATTGAATATACACTGTATATGTAGAGAAACATACGAGTATCATGAAAAAGAAAATATCTTGACATTCCTTTTTATACCGGTAATCACTAATGGACATATGGGATCCATTACAAGCCCAACAGCGATGGCTTTCAATTGTGGTTTTGCACACTAGCCTGTACAAAGGGGTGCGTAGGGGTAACTTACAGGAGCACTGAGAACAAGATTAATACGTCAAGAATACATTTAAAAGGTTCATTTAAATGTTGGCGCACGTAGGACGAATGTACAATGTATGTGTACATTGTATGTAATATGTATCAATCATGATAACTGTTTGGGCTTTAAAGTGTATTTTTTATTTTGTGAAGTTTTTCCGGGCTCAAGGTTCATTCCCTTCTACATGTACAAGTAGGTAAATTAGTCCAAATGTCAGTTGTACAATGTAAACATACTGTACAGCCTTACTTTGGTATCCATAGCAATAACGTATTCTGGCACTGCCTCCATAACAGCACTCAATAAATATAAATGAAAGAGGCTAGTACACAACTCTTTAATGATGCAAATTTACAATTGTCTGTAGCTGCTAACATTTATGAAGTAATAAACCCACTATTCATTATACATGTATAAACACAAAACCATAACATGTATCTCTCTCTCATATGAAGAAATCAAATGTCTGCATTGAACTTCAAAGAAAGAACAACCTCATATTTTATGACATTCATTTTGACTTCAACTTTTTAAGTACACCTTCAAATAAGACATATCGGCCTCAAGCGCATGCAGAATTTGATAGCCAATCCATCAGCAGCTCAATAGAGATCAAGGAAGTCTGATAAATCTAGTCCTGATTGGAAAGAAAGATATAGACTTCAATGACTTGTAATAAGGTAAGTGGTACAATTGGAACCAATAACCTGGCCGGATTGCCAAGTGCCAGTTGTTGTAGAAAGGTTGTCATCATCAGGTCAGACTCAAGAGAGAAAGAGAGAGTGGAGGGCCTGGCTGGAATCCAGGCTCAGACACAAAGGCGAATGAATCGAAACAAGGTCCGAAGGTGAAATGTTCCCTTACCAGCTACATGTACATGTACATATACATGTACATGTAAGCCTGTGCAGGGTTGTCATAGCTGAGAGAGGGGACTATTCCATAAAGGGTGACTCAACGTCAAGATAAGGAATTCTATGTTAGGTTCCCAAATTCTCAACAATCAAATAAAAGAAAAGGAGAATTTTCAAACATAACAACTTTGCCTAATGTTGATACGTTGTCTTGCCTTTTGAAGTTACACTAGAAGATGGAGGGCAAAAAGCCCACTTCTACTCAAACTTTCAGGCCCTGGAGTATTTTCATATGATTTATCAATCAAGCACTTATTTCATATATCAATCAAGCATACAATATGTTCACGATATAAAACAGATCATCATGTACACAATGATAAAGAAAAGAAGCATTTCTTTTACTTCTATTGCACTATATTCATGTTTTGTGAATGCAGACAGGCAGCAGCCTACACAAAACATATTGAACCCTTACAAAATTACTGTACAATACTACTCTAGATATATGTGTTGTTAAAATGACTGTACAGTGAACATGTCCACATTATGTGCCTTCATGGAGATGGTGTGAAACATGCAGTTCAGCTGACAGCTTTCAAGGATGCACAAAATACAAATGCTGTGCCATTAGTAATGGTCCATCTTTCATAGCATTTCAACGGTTTGGTTTCCTGTTCTGAACTGATTTGAAGAGCTGCAATACTACTAGAACAATGAATTACCATCTCTCACATTAATTTCCCTTTCAGATCTTCCATTTATAATTCAGCATCTTGAGGGAAAACAGGGATCATTAAAACTAGGACTGACATTTAAAGGTACTATGTCCCATTTGCAGGCCAAAAAATGAAAAGGTCAAGTTCCAACGGCATTTGAAAGAACTTCCCTCAAAATGAAATGGCATGAAAATGTCTTTTAAATGGGAAAAAACGACCATTAAATGTCGAATCGACTTTAGTGGTTGCAATCATTGAAGTAATAGTCTGATTTCCAGACCCTTGTACCGAATGGTCATACGTTTTGTGCTGCACAAAGATTCAATCAGTTTAATTTTGGCCATTACAAGAATTGGGTTATTGATGTAGACAAATGCTCATGTACCCTTTACAGCTCATTTGATTTATGTTATTACCAAAGACAAAGAAGAAGTCATTCCGTCACTCAATAGTGTCTAACAGTAAAGTCTAGAAAGTAAACGGGTTTCCTTGCATAATTTGAATATTAGGACACATCTAACGTCTAAACTTCACAGAGAGGGCATACGTGACATGTTCATAATTCCTGCAAAGTTCTACAGAATTTGAAGTTGGCTGCAAAGCAAATGGGACATAGTACCTTTAAAACTGGGACTGACATTAGACAATGATTTAAGAGGCCATCTGGAATGAAAAATGAACAACTTGAAGGGTTGTACTGTTCTATAGCACCACAGCATATCTTTGAACAACGTTTAAAGTACTCTTTCGGGAATTTATCTATACATTGAAAAAATTGTAAACACATCTAAAATAATTTGTAATCTGTCCTTGTACATGTAGATGGAGTTACAGAATCATTAATTTCCTACCAAATCCTTATTGATAAGAATATCACTCGCTAACCTCCCAGAAAATATATTGCAACATTGGCTAACTGCAATTTCAATTGCCTCCACCGGATTTCCTATTGAAGCCACCACCCTTATTCTCCGTGTGATTTCCTATTCAATATTGATCTGTGCAAAGGCTTGGAGGTCCCATCTAAGCATAATATTGGTTTAGCTGAAGTCTTGTTAAAGGTTACCTATTAATCCGCTACCGACTCGCGAAAGGGGATTTCTCTTCTTTCCTTTTCAGTACCTGTGAAGGGTCTAGGCATGGCAAAGAAATGCATTAAAGGTCTTTAGAGTACCAGATTATTTCATGTTTAATGCCTCATCTAAAATTATAGTTCAAAAGAGAATGAAGACTTGCTATAAATGGTAACATCGTTTCGTTTATCATATTTATTAACTGGGGACTAGTAATAGTCTGTCAAAACTCTAGGGAAATGTGGAGGAGTTCACTAAATTCCAATGATCACTGACATCATTCAGCCAATCCTGCAGAGCTCGTGTAACAACAGAGGGCCTGAAAGAAGGGGTCACAAATGAGGAATCCCCCAAGCAGATATCCTTTCCTGATGGGGAATCTATCTGTCCTGGAGACACAGAAACTGACACCTCCTCAAACTTGCTAAAAGCTCTAATGTAATAAACACTTGATTCATGGCAGCTTGCAAACCAGCCCTATCACTGTTACAACAGCTTCTCTCTCATCTCCTGGTGTACGGAGGCGTAGTCTGTACGGGAGGCACAATACTTTGAGCTGTAAGTGTATGTACATTTACCGGTACATGTTAGGTATGTCCTCATCAGCTCAAGATTGCCAAAAAGCCCGCTATTTCTGATTTGCGATATAATCCTGAAGTTACAAATTGTGTCTTCACCAGCTCGAGACTTGACCTTGAAACTTGAAACTTGAGCTCGAGAAATTAGCTCGAGATATTTTGCTCAGCGTTTGCACATTGTGCGAGTCTTTGAGCTGGTGAAGATGCACCGGACAAATAGCGGGATATTTTGCAAACTAGCCCAAGATATATTGGGAAGAATATCTCGACCAAATAACCCGCTAATTGCAACTTCGGGCTGATGAAGACGCAAAATAACTGGATAATTTGCAATCGGGATAGTTCAAATAGTGGGATATTTGGCAATCTCGAGCTGATGAAGACAGGCCTGTTGGCTTCATAATCGCTCCAGTGCAAATTTGAATTCATTAATTAAACTTACTCTATTTCAAACCATATGCCTACTCCACTTGTCTTTAAAATTTACAAGAGATTGTTTATGTTCAGTTTTCATGAAGTTGTCATGGGGATATAAAGAAAGCCCTCTCCTTGAGAAATTATGCACCACACTTCAAGTGAAACTAGCATTCTAAACTACAGTCATGCCTGACTGACATGCCAATGCAAGTGTTGAGGTACAGGGACATAAATTTGACAACCATGAGTGTCCCATCCATCACTTATGTGAGTTTCTCTGAAAATATGTAAGGTTAAGGAGTCCCAAGAGAAGGGTGAAATACTTTAATCAAAGTGTAGTCATTCACATACAGTATATTACCTTTTTTTCCATTCTCCAATCAGACACTGGTGTCATGTATGTAATCAGGGTCTCTGAGGCAAATGTATTTGCCTAGATTGCTTCTCTACTTGCGCTGTCGCCCGTGTACAGATACACAGAGCTGCCAACCTTGTGCGACCAAAAAAAGGAATCATGATGGCAAAAAAAAAGGAATTTCAAGCAAAAAAAAGGAATTCATAAAAACGAAACTTACAACCACGCGCGACACACTTCCAATGCAGAAATGTTCGGCATTTCATTTTTTTGGAGAATATTTTTCTCTTCAAGAATATTTTAAAATTAAATTTCTATGGAATTTGTGATCAATCACCATTTTAGGGCAGTTGTTTGACGTGCGGTATGTGAAGACAAAAAAAATCTTTAAAAAAAAAAAAAAAATTAAAAAAATTATTAAAAAAAAAAAATTATTAAAAAACATATTTTGCGGCGCCCGCATGTTTTGGGTACCTGGTAGTGTCTAGCCCTAGATATACAATCAAATGAACATGTAGGGATCAATCATTTACATGTTTCTACCTGTATAATGTACCTGTACTCCTACTTTTAATATCGGTGAACATGTAATGCATGATATGAAAATATAATGTCTTTAATAGGGCCCTAAAGGAGATGCACAAAGCCGTCTTTGATTTGGAAAAACTGTTTTTAAGAGTCTACGAGAGGGTGAATCAGGGTGTTCTGTTGTCCTTCCTGCTCCAGCTCTCATATCCCAACCCTCAATTCCTTTTTTCTCTGCCAGGCATGAAATACTACACTCTGAAGCCTCTCTCACCGGTGAAAAATCGATTGCTATCGCCCCAGCAAGAACAACCTCTAATTGCCGTATGAGTGGCTGATGCAGCTCTAGGAAGCCTAGAACCACAGGAGCATGTTGTGCTGTGTCCGATGTGGTACTGCATGCTTACTGGAGAATATCATCCAAAATGTTTTCGGATATGAAATTACATCTCATTGCCTTGTTTGAAAAATATTGTGCTGGCACCGTTTTATTATAAGGATTCACACCATGGCATGTGGCTATCTTGGCTCAAATGTCCCCTCGAGGGGTTTTCTTTGCCAGTTATTAAAACTATATTACTTCTAATGTGAAAAATTCAGGCGATGATGACGTGCTTGCATGGGTATAATGAAACTGGTTGACAAAAAGTGTTCACTTAAAACATATTTATATAATTTTGATGCAAGATTTTGATCTTAACTATACATTGTAAGTTATTGTTATCCCCAAATTATTCCCAGTTTAGATGTATGGAATGACACAGTAATTAACAAATGAAGGCACCTGGGGGTCTAATTTGGCTAAAATGGCAAGGTTAGTCCCCAAATACCTTTGATATTGCTAGAGTTGGTTGGCAAGCAAACAGCAGGATGTTGCAGCTTTGTCATACAGATTAAAAGATGTGATAAATACATGATGCAAAAGGGCAGCACTATAAATACTTCTGTCATTCTATGCTCCAGGACTTTGGTTTGGCCCATTCATTCAGGTTTTTCGGCTCACATGAGAATTGGAGATTTTATAAAAGCATTCAGGTGATTCATCAAACAGCACAAACATGGCCGCTTGGGGATTAAAAGTACAGACCATGGCGGATGAAGGAATAAAGCTCTTTTCCTTTTGGAAAGCATATCATAATTCAGAGCTTGATTACTAGTAACAATAGTTATTATCCGTGACCAGAAGGGGATACAAAACACACATATCCTGGAAATATTAGATGTGTAATCATGTGTCAATAGGGCTTTTGATCCGACCGTTAACCACTGTCGGTACATAAATCCTACATGTAGACAGCGTATCTAAAGTTGTGAAACACTGGACACTAAAACACAAAACTCACACCTGTTCAATCTTCAGATGTAAATGTATTTACAATGTATGTCATACACACAAATACATATTATAACTGCACAATCATGCAAATATAAATGTATAAACCCATTGAGTTTGAATGTAAGAGCCAAAATTTCCTCAAGTTATTTATTGCGGAAATCCTTCTATCATCATGTATCTTAAATTAATACAACAAGCTTACAGAAAAATTCTGCAATATAGACCTTCATGCAAAAGCAAGTCCTATGTCTGAAAGAAACATATGCTATTCTGACTCATTCATACTTGGAGAAATATACAGGTCAATTAGATCTGCATCTGTGTTAGTACCAAGGAGAAAAGTGATTTTCTCTCTAGACTAGTAGCATTTAAATACAGTTGACAAGTACCATTATAGTCAAATTTTGGCAGTTCAATATTTTGTGGGGGAAGGGGGGGGGGTCTCTATTCCACTTCAGAGGCATCTACATGTGAATAAATTCCATCAAGTGATGTCATGATTAAGCAGTAATTCCAATTGTTGAGTTCATCCATCTTGCCTGGAGCATAGCGGTGAAAGTATGCATGACTGGACCTCATGCATTAATTCATAGAGCCAGAGGGAGCCCCTTCCTGAGGTCTAAAACGCTTGACATCAAGCAATCAACCAACACAAAAATATGTGTATGGGACTGACTCAAGTGTCATCAAACATGATCAAAATTGAATTGATTCTTGCACTTGGTCTATAATTCAAACAATGCAGAAGCTGAAGGGCTATTCACACATAAGATTATCAAGATTGAAGGAAAAATATTTTTAATCATGATCACTTTTTTTGTGTGTGAACAAGATATTATTGTTAGAGGGATTCTGATCACGATTACAACCAATCTTACTACTTCTGCAAATTTTAATTGGAAACAAAAATGATCTTCTCTGTGCACTTTGTCTTTACCTTTGGCCTATGGAGGTGATATATTAAAAAGAAAAGTAATTTTTGTCCCATGTGTGAACGACCCCAAGGAGTTTTTTTTTAAACGGTGATTGCAATCTCAATCATTTTTGTGTGTGAATAGGCTAACATGTCATGTGTTTAAATTATAACCTACGGTACATCGTCTTCTTCTCTAAACTATTAGTACTACATAACAATGTACATATATAGGTCCTTTATTTACATTCTCTTCTAACACATACTGCAGGACCAACAAAATATCAAGAATGGCAACTTGCGCAGAAACAGAAACGGCCGAAGACAGGGCTTGAGCACCGCTCCTTAACCCTAAGCACGACCCAAAGCAATTTCATCTCTTCATTAAATTCTCTCATTCTCCAGTCCATGACAAATATGACATTACCGATTCAAGAACGATGAAATGAGTCAGTGGTACGCATTCAGATCGCCACACACACTCTATTGGCCTTGGCAAGCAGAAATATGAAAATTATTTGGCTCAAGAGAATCTTCAAAACTGGGGATAGATCTAGGGGGTCTGATTAATCAATGATTCAAATTTTTGACAATATCTGATGATGTTCATTAAAATAATATCGATATTAATACTGACATTTTGCAAATTAAGAACGTCCGATATACAGTAGTTAATTGCAATTGATGTATGATAAAATGATGTGTATAATTTTCCTCAGCTTAAGAGTTGAGAATTTCAGAAAGTGGAGGTGGGCCCCTTCTTTTATCGTGTAGGCTATTAAGTTACTCATCTTTTATTCTACCACAAATTGAAAATTAAATCTATTAAAGGGATTTTCATAATAAATGATGGATGTAGATTAGCTGTACACTCTACAGAGTGTATCAACATGGAGATGATTAGATTACATTTTGTAGTTCAAGATATCTTCAGTCTCAACTATTCATATTTTCAAAACTTCATTTATTAACATTGTTGTTCTATTCAATGTCCCTTTTCTATAATAGCATACTGTGGCTACAGCTGAAAAATTCATAATCATAATATTGGCCAATATTAGCAGGCCGATCAGCTATAGGGCTTATCTCGCGTTGACTGAGAAAATTGAATTCCAACGCTGCACTGATGATCATTGCGTCTTCCCCGTTATGTAATTTTGTAAGCAGAGTAAACATTGGGGAAATAAAAGCGATGGCAAGTGTGGAAACCCATCAAAAGAAACTCTGGGTATGAAATCACACACTGGATTGGTTTTATGACGAAGGTTATTGAAAAATCAGGTACTGCACATGCACAGTCCCACGGCACTGTTTTTCATAATAATTTTGAAATTAACTTTTTTTTTTACATGGACATGAATGTTTACATCCTGCCAGTGCTGCATGTGCAAGATAAAGTATGGGGGGACAATTTTTCCAACTCTATTTTTTCACAAATTTCATGTGAACTACAATGTCTGACAAGTACAATTGAAGGCTTACAACAATAACAATCTTGCCCATGTTGGTGTGTGAACAATCTCATGACTTTCAGGACCTACTGCATTATAGTATTTTATCATTGAATTCCTCCTTTTTCATGCCAGCAATAAATTCACCCTTTAGAACTTTAATCTATTACTAAAAAAAAAAACATTACAACAAACATCGTTTAAATTCAAATCCTGCAAGACACACCGTTGATGGATTCACACATGTGAGCGATATTTGAATTGCTAGTCAAAGTCTACTTTGTCAAAATCTTGCCAGTCGCTCTGTCTTTGTGAACTGACCTAATATTACCCTCCTGAAACACTGATGTCTCTCTATGGAGGACAAATCACTCAAACTTGCTTCAGAAACCAAGGTAACAGGCAGGGTGAGAGGTCACAGCAGACCAGGGGTCACGCCAAGGTGAAATGAGATGATTACTTTCAAACAAAAGAATACAAGTTCAAATTCTCTATCAGAATGACTAAAACAAATTCCTACATCAATTCATTTCCATCATCGGCATCTGTGCTCCAGATTGATTTCTTTTCAATATGATGCTATTATTGACAAAAGCAAGGCTGCTTTCAATCAGCCCCCACTGGGCTTCGGCTGATTACTATCCCATACTACATGCACTAAGGGCCATTCTAAACGCCAACATACATTGTAAACATGTGGGCTTTCTTGAAGGCCTACTGTACATGTATTAGTTGTATAAGGGTACAGTGGTACAACATTTTTGTACAATACTATGGATACATCTACCTGATCAGTGTTCTGAGTAATTTCACTAGCCAGAAGGCCAGGAGCAAGGAAGTCCTTCAAAAATTATTTAATGAAACTTCATAATTAACAGGCAACGTCTTTAATAACCAAACCCCTAACAACTGTATGAAATCTAAATCAGTCAGAATTTCAAAGTCTTAGGGTGCATTTATCAACTCTTAGTTGGCTCCTTCAAAATCATTGCCCTACAAAATACTGTTTTTCTTTCATGCAGATGGCTAAAAACTCAAAATCAGTGGTCATCGTTACAGTGTAAGTTGTGTAACAAAGGACAAAAAGGAAAAATATCTGCAGTTGCAACACGACACAGCACACTGACACTGAAACAAGAAGAATCCTAGTTAATTCTATCCTATGATTTCATTTCCGTAACTTTTGTTTTTAAAATCCTATTCTTTATTTTCATGAGCCAACCTACACATGTGTGGGCAAGACGTAATGACATAATCCTGCAAATATTCACCTCTGAACATTACCTTAAAACATGACATAGGTTTGACCCAGATTGAGATATTTGTGATCGACCGCAAGAGATGACATCACTCACCTACGTCTTGGGGAAACTCAACACTGTACAAGCACAAAAATGCTCTTTGTCATACCAAAAATAGATGAGCCTGCACCCTCTACTTACTGTAACACTACATTGGCACTTACTATGCTCTCATAACGATAAATGAAGACAAAAGTTGTAAAGTGTATGCACGACTGAACTACTAGATTTATATTACAATGCATTCTATGGATGCCTAAGATTTCTTACATTGTACCTACAGTACAATGTAGCCAATTTCATACTTGTATACATCAGATTTTTTTGTTTAATCATAACTTTTATAACTACATGTACAGTACATGTATTGGACACAAGAATCAAATTATTCAAAATATAAAACTTTTTTTCAAGCGCTAAGTAAAATATGGTAGTATTGTACCCTACAAAAGGAAAACAGCTTTAAAAGGTTCTGTTCTGACAACATATTTATTCCCTCATCCTGCCTTGATCTGTACTTTATTCCCAAATGGCCATGTTTGTATGATGTGTAGTATAGTATCTTAAGAATCATTAAACATGAGGCTTACATCTTAAACAAGTAATTGTCTTGAAAACATTTAATATACATGTAGCACCATACTCAAAGCTAATTCAAAGTGATCTATTGGCAAGGAGTATTCTGAATGGAGTAGGGAGTACCCCCTTTGATATATATTTAAATTGAATTTCATCTTGAACCTGAAGCATCCTCACAAGTCACCTAGTCATAGGCCCTTTCTAATCCTTCCTTCATACCTGCCCTTACTCCCCAAAATTCATATTTGCTAACCTCTTGCGTCATGCAAATTACTCACGGCAAATTTAAAGAGCAATAAACCCGTACATGAGAAGACATAAAAATGAGCTATTTCATTTGAGTCTCTACAGCTTCCAGGTGAGAAGCTTCAATTGAAAATTTCATTTTAATGAATTCTTCGCCTGTCACGAAGGAGGGGAGGCAATAGGAGGGAGATAGGCGAGAGGGCCATGCACAGTGCGGTTCATATCATGACACCATTAGAGACTAGCAGTGCAAACAGCCTGAGGAGTTCCACAGAATCATGAATGTGTCACACATGATGGGTGCATTCACACTGCATTCACAGTCAGGCTTTTTTTACGGATCAGAAACTGGAAAGTCTTGATTTATTCAAGTCCTTTATAAATAGTGATTTATTCAGAGAGTATATGTAATGTAAGCCAATACACTTGGCTTTTTAAAATGATATTATTAATTTCAACAACCAAGTTGTCTTTTTCATAAAGTGTTTACTACTTCAAATATCATCTTTACTTGACCAGTAAGAAGAATCTGTTACAGGATTTAAAATTGAATTTAAAAAGGGTAATAAATCCGCACCATCACACAGTAAAAAATCTTTTTAGATTAGCATGTTTATACATGTAGCATTTGAAGTCACTCTGATGTTCCTGAAATGTACATGTCATCAAGATAAAAGGAGATATTGTACTTGGAGCACTGCAATATTTCAAAATATAAAACAAATTCCAGTGTTACTGTTTTGTTACCATTTCCATCATCTCTTACACTGTTAGCCTAGAAGATAACTTGTGGTTTGAACACGCCCAGTATCACTTTCACTAGAGTACTAAGGGAAGAAATAAGGTAGAGGGTGGTAACATATTTTAACACTTTGGATTTCCATTCACACATTATCCACAGGAGATTTCAATTTCCCACATGATAATTCTTCATCCACTGAGTGCACAACTCTTCCAAACGTAGACTTTGTGGCGTTAAATCATGTAAATCATGATAATTTACATACCACAGTCTCCTGTCTCCAAAAAACAGGGATTACAATGTACATTCCAGTTCAATGAGCCAAATTAAAGTTGCCTGCATCCAAAAGATGATGAAGATCATACAGTATTTGTCTTGATTTTGATAAAGCCAAATGTATTTAATACTAGTACATACAGTTTAGTCTATATTTCGTAATTATAGACATACATGTAAATATAGTATTTCTATGAAAACATTTTTTGTTATTTCCTTTCTTGTCCTCTCTTTATTTCCATATTTTTCCCTTGAATATCCTTTATTTTCATTCATTCCCAGGTAAAGTTTACCTACAGTTTAGGCAGTACATGTATACTTGTTTGTCAAGTTTGCACGATTGTGTCAGTAAATCCTACTCTTTTACTCTAATACACACAATACTCCCACAAATGCTGACAGAAACCACAAATATTTGATCTTTGACCCAAGATCGTCATTGTACTTGTAGATGTATGTTTTCCAATGGTGAATTACTCATGATTGGCGGGGTATGGAATTTGGAGAAAACAGGATTTGAAGAATACAGGATATAACTGTTTCAACATATACAAGGATTTCTATTGATCTGATATTAAACCTTAGATTTCAGAACAAATAGATATCCATGTAAATATTTGAGCATTGTATACATGTATGAAAATACAAAAGCTCACAATAAGTCCAAATTTGCCAAACTGATTGCCATACATTGTACGAGTCTTTGATGTTGTTGACTGCTTGTGGACATTCGTTTCTAAGGGCTACAAAAGCAAAACTATCCATCATATTTGTATATATATTGTTGAATAACAACTTACAAGATACATGTAGACATTAGACTAAAATTAAAATGCAAAACTGAACAAAAGACATTAAAAAAATGCCTTGTAAATTCAAACAAAAATTTCTGACTATTTACATGTAGCTTTTATTCCGTCATGACTAAAGTTTTATTCTCATGATCTATTCACATAATCAAGAAAATACAGAATGTATTACACCACAGGTAAAAAGACTGATAAACAACAAAAAATGCTGTTTTACAAGCAAAGCTTCTGTTCCTATCTAAACATTTTGCAATACACAGTATATTTGCAACACCAGAAAGAATGGAGAGAAAAACAGTACTGTAAATCTCAAGCTCTATTTGCAAAACAATGGATAGCCACTCCATGTTGTTTGAAATGCAACCATTTCCATGCAACACTAAATCCTCTTTTGCCTCATTCAAAATCTCAATGGGTGTCTGACCCACTGCACTGAATCTACACAATAGTCATGCACGAGAGATTCACTAAATGACAGGAGTAGCATAGAGTAACTGTAGTGTTGAAGAGGGAACAATACAGCCACTGAAGCCTAGTACAAATGAACCAACATCCAATTGTGTACATGGTACTAGTAACCAGTGCATACAATGTACATGTAGGTAGAAACGATGGATTTCCAATAACAGTAAGATTAAACAAGAACTTAAGTTTAAAGTTTGATCGTATGTTCTTTATGAAGTAAAATTAAAGCCAGTACACTTGTATCTACAGTGCAGATGAAATGAAAAGAAGTCAGTAGAATCAAATGAAACAAATTCATTTAATTTTAATCATACATTTTGCATTATTCTCCAGTCCTAAAACACACTATGAGGCAGCACCATTAGGAATGGTACATTAGAATTGAGAATTCATAGCATCAGGCCACGGCCTCCATTAGTATTTCTATAGTAAACACTGCAGGGGTATTGGAAGATGATGGATGTCATACTGTCTAACCCAAACCAGCGGGGACACTCTCGAATATGACCTCAAATGCAGCAAAAGATAACATCGGTGACCAAGAGTTTTTTGGGGTCTACAAACTACTTGAAAAACCCCACTGTAAATGGCGGCCAGTACATAGTTTAGCCAGGGACTTGGGATACAAGGACTGGATTCTTTATTTTACGACCTTCCAGGGGTATTAAGCAAGCTTAGTTTGCTGCAATTGATCCCCCAAACTCCTGATAAGCAACGCTCAGACAGCCGCTCGATACCCGGAGGCTATGAAAGTTACGCAACAATGAGCGCTGGGTCGGAAATCAGAGCGATAAGGCTGGGTTTGGCAGTGCTTTGAAGTCCGATGCTCCACCCCGCCGATTTTGGCATCCTTGTCATCCTTCCACTGTTTTTGGCAATACACTAGATTCGATCTCTAACACCTTCTGGCTGCGCATTCACTCATCCTGCGCATATCATATGCGCAGTAGTTGTATTCCAATGAGTCGATAAACAAGGAAGTCCTACGCTTTCGAACCGTCAAATTCCGACCAGATATAGCCAAGTTACACGGACAGTTATGATTTCTTTGGACAATATGAATATGAATATTGAAGGACATTTACTCAACCTTGCGCTATGATGTGCATATTTATATATATTTAGAAGGAAAGAGGAGATTGTAAACTTTAAACTGATACCAGTCCCATATGCGTGTTTTTGCGTGTTTTTTTGTGGCATGACTCTGAAGTTGGTCAAAGATCTCGAAACTTTGCATTTTCGACGGGACATCATTACTAAGCTAGTGACGTCATGCCAGTAAAGTGCAGGGTTCCCCTGTTTTGTATAATTGTTTTCTTGCTGATCTAGATAGATAGTTTATTGGTTTCCAAAAAAAGTAAAACCATGCCACTAAAATTCTTTATCAAAATTCACAAAATCATAAAGAATCTTGAGAGTAGAGTCTAGAATCTAGATCTATATGATTTTGCAATTTGTAATGACGAATCATAGATATAAATAAAGAATGACCATTTCAATTAGACTTGATTGCCTTTACGATCATGTTTGTTTTGTTTTATTTGGTTTCTTTTAGTTTTAATTCCTTGTTTTGGTTATTAAAATTAAACTGGATACGATTGGAAAGGGGAGAAAAAAGAAGAAAATAATTTTGTATACTGCTTATCCACGTTAGGTCCTATATAATTTTTATATTGAAAAAAGAGAGAAAGAAGCAGTGGCGTACGCAGGATTTTTTCAAGGGGGGGGGGGGGTTTAACATTTTGAAATCGGGCCAAAGAATTTTCGCAACGACTCAGCCAGCCGCTGAATATAAAGCGGGGGGGGGGGGGTATAAGAGGACACATTTCATTTATTTTTGGGTCCCGAAATTTCAAAATTTGACCGATCGACCTTCTGTTCCGTTGGGGGGGGGGGGGGTTAAGGTCAAATTTTAGGTCATCCATTAGGATTTTTAAAAAAGAAGAAAAAACTCAAAGGGGGGGGGGTGGTTTTCACAAAAAAACATACATAAAAAAAACTGGAGGGGGGGGGGGTAACCCCCCCTTCAGTTTTTTTTTATGTATATGTTTTTTGTGAAAACCACCCCCCCCCCCCCCCCCCCCCCTGCGTACGCGCCTGGAAAGAAGGAAATTAATATTTAAAAGAAAGGCGTTGGTAATTATACTCGTCGGTTCTTGAGCTTGACTGATTGCTATTACAACAACAACAAAAAAAACGAGATTATTTGTGATGACCATGTACGTAGCTGCAGCATGCAGGGTTGTGGGTACCGTATGTGGGCCGGGCCAGGAGCGATAACGTTGTTTGTTACAATTATTGACAAGGGAGTTTATAGTCTACAAACTAGATCTTTCAGCTACTTAAGAGTTCAGTAACTCAGATCTGGTTAGTATAGATTTTGTTTTCATGTATATGTACGAAGTTCGGACTTTCTACCGTCGGTCGATATTGTAGATCTATTCGTGCGATGAGGTTTCACACAGAAGTCGCATCTCCAGGTCGTATCTAGCTAGCACTGACGAGAGCGCGACCGGCCGCTCAGCTTGGGGAGACTTTGTGTGAATTTCCGTTACCTCTTTGCCTGCACATTGGCGGTGATACCACACAATCGGACAATTTTCACCACCACATTGAATTAAGTTTTCCGTAGCAGGAAATCCACAGATACATGCTTGTTTCCCAACTCTCAATTTCCCAATCTTTCAGGTAAAAAACCCAATCTTCGGCCTGGCCTTGGGACTGAATCTTAGCAGCACACACTGTTGCCATTTTTATTTCCTGTGCTAAGCGAGGGCGCATGCGCAATGAGTTATTTGTGACCTCGACTGTCATTTGCTTCGAAGAAATTTACGAGCGCTTGCGCTCGAGCGGCAGTAATTTGGATTAGTTGGGATAACATTCTGCAGTGTCGGGGTGGAGCATGGGTTCAAAGGGAATACATCAAGATTCCAGTCCTTGTCAACTAACAAGTCCCTGGTTTAGCCATAGGATGGTAGGCCCCTTACTCTATCTGAATTTCTATAAATAGGTTTTCATTGAGCATGGGATACATTTCCTTACTACACAACTGGACAGTCAACATTGCTCATACTATTACATAATTACTACATGTACATGTAGCAACCACTTGTCTGCATTCCAAAGCTATGACATCATCAGAGCCGTTAATCTCTTCTGTTGGCACTGTGTATCATCAGTGGTCATCTCTTCTGGCATTGCACAGTGCCATGTTATGGCCGTAACTTCCATGGTGCCTCATTATTGATGACTTGCTGAGATAAAAATGGCATCCATTAATTAATAAAGCAAATGATTGATTCATGTACGTTTTACTTCTAGCACCATCAGTACACTACATCATGTTTGTGTGTAACAAAGAGGGTTGACAGCCCTGGATTTCAATATGCAAAACGCAAGAAATGTACTAATTAGAACAATGCACGATATTCATGTATACCTGTATAGAAAAGCAGACTTGTAAACACAATACTGATCTTACATGTTTGACTGGAATGTAGCCTACAATACATAGAACATCCACATCAGGATTTTCTTAATTTCTGTAACGTGTATCAATCAGAAAGCTTTCATTCAATCAGAATTTTAATTCTACATTTAAGCTCTTTTCTTTCCTACATATTTTTGAATCAATAAATACATTGCCATTTTAAACTTCTATAATTTTATGTATGTGATGAAGAATGAATAATTGTACAAAATTTTTAAAAGAAAATAATAATAACTAAACTCACAGCATACTTAAATCTAAGTGAGTCAATGAGTCAAATCAGATCCCAATTCTGCCCTCCTCTTGCCCTCAGTAGCCACACTATGGCTAGGGCGATAATTTCATTTCCACAAGCCCCAATCAATAGTAGTTCTCCCTCAATCGAAAGCAAACAAAATAAGGAAGTCAGCGCTGGATGGGAATCAATCCTTTCAATTACTCTGACACTATCACTGCAAGCCATCATCCATCTTGTCACTGAACTGCCATCGGCCAAGGAAAAGAGATCTTTATTTTCATTTGAACGATCTATACCTCACCTCTCGCAGTTACCCGGGATCTGAGCCACTTTTGGTAAACACGGATTCAAGACGAAGTAGGAAATGGAGCACACCATTACAAATGTAGCCTGCAAGTACATTCCTGTTCTTTCCTCTTATTTATAAAACACTTTCCTGCATTTATTTATTTTGCTTACAAGATGGATATTTTGAGAAAATAAAGGTCATATTTTCCATATCAACCAGCCACCGTCTCACTCAACCATGGAGAAATGAGTTACTGCACTTTTTCTTATCTATATTCCATGCCATCATACCTCCCCTGCAAAATGCAATCCCTGACACTACTCTCAAACCATATGGTGTCTGACATTCAAGACTCAATATCTAGCTGAATCTGACGATAAGGGGCTGGGACCCTCTGCTGCCCTGATACTATCTGGGCAATATTTGACATTGTACTTGCCTACTAGGACTACCTCATAAATCATAATTGTCAGTTACAGACCTCTCTGATATGGTCTCTAGTTGGGATGACTTCACTGAATGAACTTATCATGATCCATAATTGGCTATTTCGAACCTGGCACCTCGAGGGAGTAGGTGGGATAGTGATGTAATTTCCAGGGTCTGCAAAATCTCCCACGTCTATCTCCAAACAATTTTACACTACAAATTACATACACAAACTACACACTGTACATGTCTAGTAATATAATTCATATGAATATGAATACTAATTGGTGGCCTTATGTGTAAGCCTGTTACGGCCTTGTAAAAGTCTCTTTGAATGTTATGGCCTAAAGAATGATGAAAATGTGAACCATCAACCCACAGATTGAGAAGCATTACATGTATTAGAAACATTGTTGGCCCAAACATACACAAGTAATGTACACTGTTACTCGATTTATACACTCTACATCTACAGCTCTACAACTCTACAGCTAAACACTACTGTATTAACAAAAATATTATGATCCTACAGACCTAAATATACATGTACAAGGAAATGTGAGTATTGTATTATGATAATTGAACTGGGTCATTACCCCCAAAACATCCATGACTTAAAACAAATTGTAACTCTTATATTGTTCACATTTTGCAGTGGTGTGGGCTGGCAACATCAAGATCAAACATGATACAAATTAACATGTGTTTAATACTATACATGTACAGTACATGTAGGCCATAAGGCATAACATGCACTACATATAATGTACCTTTATTTCCAAAGTGTGATATGTAGGTTCTGGGATTACCCTAATCCCCTACAGGATTAAACATATCAACAAGACAAACAAATGCTTGATCACAAAGCAACATAACCAATGTGATCACTGTCTAGCACCTACCACTAGAAAATAAGATGCCAGACAAAGAATCTGAGATTAAAAGTGACTCCTTGCAAATGATAGACAAGACTAATAGAATCTGGAATTGATAATGCCTCAAGTCTGAAGTCATACATTGTTGAATTATATTATGTACACGTTTTGTTCTCTTGTAATTTAAGCTCTACTAGACTACATTAATAACTGGCAAATTATATCAAGAATGTACTTGGATGCTTGTAAGAAAGCTAACCCTAACTTTTAAATATATGTGCATAATAGCTATATGAATTTTTGAAAGCTGAACTAACTGCAAGAAATACACAAAAGGTAAAGAAACATTTTCATCATGGAAACAAATTGTGCCTGGAAAGGCCTTCACCATCCCTTTCCTTTGAATACAGCACACCACATAAACAAGGAGACATGACAAGCTCTGTCTCTGGCTACTGGTGACTAAACACATCAATTCCACCAGATGCAATCAAGTGCACAGTGGGAGTGATCTCAGTGCAATGAAGAGATGACAACATGATTTAATATTTCTTGTTTAATATTACATACATGTTCCAAATGCCTACATTAATTACACAGTCTACTTGATTTCTCAACATATGGTGAACTTGTAAAAGCACTGTAAAATTGCACAAATCTTAAATGGGTTTTCATCAAGCATATCAAAACTTGGCCAAAAGCATACTGTTTCGTTGCCTTTCTGCATGTGCTAAAAAAATTGGCTTTCTCAAAGTACTGTACATGTTAGTTGTCAGATTATTTTTAATAATTCCTCAACCATTCCTAAACATTTGTTAGTGTATGGAACATTATATTCCTTTAAAATTATCCTTCAAAAATAACTTTTCAAAGACTTTCAACTCATGTAGATCTAGAATCAGGTAATTGAATTTTGAATTAAAATCATACATGTAGAAAATATAATCTTAAAAAAGAGGAGTTATTGTCACAAGTAAAGACACAGTAGTCGGTAATAAAGGTCTAGTGGAAGAGAACTATTTACATTTCTCTCTGTCAAAAGCTATCTCAGTAGGTTAACTCCAGTCCATCTAGATTATTACATTTTTAAAGTCCAGCTTAAAGAAAATAGGTGGCCATGAAAATGATGCTATAACCTTTCTATGATAAGAAACAGAATCTTGATCAAAACTGTATCAATTCTGATTTTCAGATTTTCCACATTTTGTATTACTTATTATAAAAATGCAAGTATCTTTGAAGTTAAAACTATAATAAAAGTCACACATTTGTGATATTTTCTTTCTGCATCATGAGACACACAAGCTGTAGCTTCCACTTCTCTTTACATGAAGACACTAATAATGTCATAATATGGAAATCTTTAAGTAAAATTCTAGACTAGAAGTCGTCACCTACTGACCTTGTGTCATGAAACTGTTTTCAATATGCTGTACATTTGATTTAACAAACAAAATGAAAAATATATCCACAACAGAATCGTCTGCATCTTGTTTGTGCAACTTCTGTATCAATTATGAATTGATCATTGCACTACAGTGTAATAAGCAGTTTTACTGTTGGTCGGTGCTACATGAACCTATTATTATCAACATGTTTTTAGACTTTTGATCATTTATTTAAATTCATCAACAAGTTCTCTTTTTTTTCTTCAGTTAAACTTACAGAATAAAATCTAGACCTTAATTAGATATACTGTATTTCAAGAAGAAACATAACACAAACATAGGTCTAGATCTACACCAAGTTCAGTCAAAATAAGAAGAATTCAAAAAAATGTTATTCAAGCCCCTGTCTGGAGTGTCTGCACATAATAAATCAAGTGACCATTGCATTATCAACAACTAGCTTTACATTATCATTCGATCATGTCTTCATGATGACATTTATACGAAAAGGAATGATCTACCGGCCCGGTAGGCCTAATTCTTGTTCAGTTTTAAACAAGTCTCATTACAATACAGACCCAAATTCCGTAAAACATCATCACCTGAACAAAAACAAATACACAATAACAACAAAAACACCCTTCATTCAGCATAAATATATTAAAATACAGTTCATCAACGGCCACGGCCACGGCGCGGCGTCATCTTTCAACGGCGCCTACCATCCACCGCAACCGGCCCGTTCAAGCTCCAATCTGCACATCACCAGTCGCCATCGCCATAGGATTCGGAGCGCTGATGCCAATGTCAGACGAGTATCATTATTATGAAGCATATTTAATCACAAAAACACATCATTTCCCCGTGTAAACAAGTAAGAATTTAGAAAAACTCACCTTTAATTATATTATATCCTCGATAATACGTGTCAGTAGTTGAATGTTGTCATTTTTGTGATGATTACTGCTGGTTTCGACAGGTCTCTGTGGTTTGGTCGCACCGTGGACGCTGCAAGTAGACCGATCTTATTTATTTTAGATGATTTAGAAAAAAAGTAGTAACGTACGTTTACTCAATTACTGTCAAAAGATGGCGCTAGACTAATCTCATGGAACATGCGACTTGAGAAGAAGAAAATAAAATGTGTAACACAATTAACTCTACATGTGTGAGTTTGAGTATGACCCCTAATAATGGGTAGGGGGTTCGAGGCTTAAGCGGCACCCCCCCGTCCAAACCAAATCTGAGTTCCCCCCCTAGGGTTTTGGTACGTAGTAAATCATTTTTACAGTCGAACAACCTGAGATTTACATCCGTTTATATATTTCTAGCAGTTACCCGATTTTCCTTGTTGTTGTTTGATTATCACCTACAGTTAACTTCTCTTAGTTTTTTTCCATTTTTTTGTCAAGGTGCCACTTAATTTAAGCTAAGAAAATATAGGTCCCGAAAATAGGTACCAACAGGCGCGGATCCAGGGGGAGGAGACGCGAGCGGGGACGCCCCCCCCCCCCAAAAAAAAAGGAGATCATGAGAAGGAAAAGAAAGGAAAGGGAAAAGGGAGAGAAAGGAAGAGAAAGAAGAGGAAAAAGAAAAGAAAAGAAAAAAGGAGGCCGGGGGACCGAAAGGCCTTGCTTTGTTGTCTCTCCCCCCCCCCCCCCCCCCCCATCAACACGGAGAGAAGCAAGGAAAGTGAAGACAAAAGGAAAAGAGGAGGAAGTAGAAAAGGAAAAAAAAGAAAAGGGATCAGTTGCAATTATCCCGCCAACAAGTCGGGGGTGCAAAAGGCCCTTACCTCTCCCATCTCCCCCATCTCCCCCCCCCCCCCCCCCCGAAAGAGGAGAGCTAAAAGAGAACAAAAAAGAGGAAGAAGAAAAGACAAGGGTGAAGAAAAGGGGATCAGTTGCGATTAATCCCGCCAACAACGCTGGGTCGGCCGAAAGGCAAACTTAAAAGAGAGAGAATTAAGAAGGGAAGGGAAAAGAGGAGAGAAAGTGAAAGGAAAAAAAAGAGAAAGAAGAAAGGTAGGGGGATTAGTTGCGATTTGGGGAGAGGCCCACTGACGAACTGGTGGAGGCGGGGGGTTCAAACGTGGTTTATTTCTAACTCGATACCGGTGATTTACTAATGTTGCTGAAGTGAAATAATTTCCCGATATTTTCCCTCACTTTTGAGTAAATTAGACTTTTATTATTGTGTTTGTTGGAAAATAACAAATTCCTAAATTTACAGTCAGGCAAGAGACTGATATGCTTATTTTGAGATCTACATGTCAGGGCCCGTGGAACGGCGGGGCTCGAGGGCATCAAGCTCCAGGCTCCCCACTTTTTTGGAAATTTATATTGAAGAGAAATAGAAAGAAAGTGAGAGAAAGAAAATAATGAGGTATCAACATATGCTCATTTGACCGTGATTAAATGCCCGAAACCTCTGAGCTTCCGGGTGCCCTCCCCCTGGATTATAAGGCCCTAAAGCGGGCCCCTGGATGCTCATCTGACGGTTAAAAGCCTAAGACCCCTAGGCTTCTGGGGGCTCGGCCCCCTGGACCCATGCTAACTGTGACCTGCCAGTGTCACAACTATATAGGTATTTTAAAAATGCTCATCTGACCGTAAGTAACGCCTAACTAAACCCCCCGAGCTTCCGGGGGCTCTGTCCCCTGGACCCAACCAAGGGTCCTATAATAGGCCTAAGGTGGGCCCCTGGATACTCATCTGACCGTAATGTAATGCCTAAAACCCTTGAGCTTCCGGGGGCTCCGCCCCCTGGCCCTACGCCAATTAGTGACTTGTCATGTCAAAAATAAGCTCATCTGACCGTAATTAAATGCCTTAAACCCCTGAACTTCCGATGGCTCTGCCCCCTGGACCCAACCTAGGACCCTAAGGCAGACCCCTGGATGCTAATCTGACGCTAATATAATGTCTAAATCCCCTGCATGAGCCAAAGATAATTCGCTCACTATACACTTACCTGTACTAATGAAATCAAGCAGATCACACCAAGCGTGTTAACACGTCAACATGGATGTGTACCTTTGAGGTTTTCATATCTTTGGTATCTTTGTAAACTACTATGAACGGGGCAGGAGGAAATAAAACACTACATAGACAAACCAGTCGTTATGAAAAAGTCATTTCTAGATCATAACAATTTTTTTTTGGATAGATCTTGAGAAGAGACTAATATACCGTCAGTCATGTGTATGGGATCGGATCATGTGATTGTGAACACTTCAATGACTTTCTTATTGCACCACCCCGCGATCGTCGATGACGCTGAGGTTTCGCATTGTTAAGCTGAGATTAAGGATCTGATGTTATATACTTTTCAATCGTAGAGATTGAAGATAACATTTTCTCTGTGTTTTAGCTTGAGTCGTTGGGGAGCAATGATGAAGTTGAAAGAAATATCAGCTAGCATTTTGGTGCTTTTTTTTCACGGGTGCATAATTGCATCGGCGGCCCGTGACGTCCAATCCAGCCAGAGGAGGTGGCTAGCTGATAACCATGTCCCCGATGAGACATCTGCAGGTATTAGGATGTCTGCACAAGCCCAGCATAGTAAACCAAACATTGTATTCATTCTTACAGATGATCAAGACGTGACTATGGATGCAATAGTAAGTTTTTTTCTTCTTTTTCGACAGTCCTTTAGTACAAAGTAAACATAGAAGTTATATAATTTAATACTGGTCCACACCAGGCTGTTGTGTTAAAAATAAAAGGTAAAAAACTAGACTCTAGTATTAGTAAAGGGCCAAGCCCAAGGGTTAAGGGCAAGGCATTAATAAATCAATTATCATGAGATATGACCTTCTAGTACATAAATTTGAAATGTTTATTGACCATGTCTAACGCTGTGGCTCACAATGCATTAGGAAAAGGTTACTTATAGATCTTTTGTACGAAAATATATGGGGAAAATATCAACATTTTAAGCTGCATTAACCCTCAACAATCACAATCTTAGTTCTTACCTTTACTTAATGGTCATCAGAAAGAACCTCTGATGTTTCCAAGAATGGTTGAAATGTCAGAAAAGGGAGATATCTCGCTGATGTTTTTCGCTGTCAATTTTTTTTTCCAGTGATAGTTTTTGTACACTTGGCCAATAAAAAATTGCCCACAAACGCACAATAAATTAGGATTTTTCTCTGAGTTTGCGATAGGGACCGATATTTGGTGGCCAATTTCTTCGCGGTTGGGGTTATCTTTGGGATTCAAGAGCTTGCCCACTAGCTCTGTTACTAAAAAATGCAACTATAATGCAAAGCAGCACTTCATCAGGATTGACAGTAGATTTATGATTTAAATTTCCAAAGTATTTTTTCTAATATTGATGAGTTTCACAAAACCAGTAGTACAAGTTTGCCATTATCCCTTTGAACTTAAGCATGTAATAAAGTTAACATGCATTTCAGTGGAATGTCAGCAAGCTTGGACAATCCATTAATATGATCATTGTTTTTTAATGATGTCTTACAATTTGACAATTTATAAAATTTAAAACTTATGGCTGTTTTTATGATACGTACAGAGGAAACATGCCCCATATAATGAACAACCTAGGGAAAGGAGAACCTCTTTTCTTTTCTTTTTTGATTTTAGATAAGCAAAATCCATGACAATATTTTTTTTCTCACCCATATAATAAATGCTTGTACATCTTTTGCCCTTCTAATTAAAAACAAATATATTATGTCTAGCTGATATAGCAATTTAAAACTCTTCCTGACACGCAACCCGATAAGAAGAAGGAAAAGCAATACAGCTATGACTTTGACATGATCAGATAGGTTGATGGGACGAGATGCATGGTTTCTCCTGTTCAGTGGAATGAAAGAATAAAACATTCAATGGGTTATTCATGTATATGTTTTCGTCTGTTAGTTTTTTCTTTTTAATTAATCAGTCTTGAACTTGTAGAAATTTAGGATAAATTACTTCTAATTGAATATGTAAACAAAAAAGGAAGAACCAGTAACAAAATAAGAATAACTTAATTGGTCATTATATTTTCTTTCTTTCAGAGTCCCATGACGAATACACTGAACATGCTGGGGAAACAAGGAATGACCTTCACCAACATGGTGGGTAGCCACGTTAACACTAGATTGTTTTCTTTTAAAGCTATAGGTACCATGTGACCGTGTGATGTCACCTCTCATAATCAAATGTATGGAACAGGAATAATATGAATCGGATGTTTCTTTATGAATTAACCCTTTTGGTCTGTTCACTGCTCCATACTTATTTTAGTACCAAGTACTTAAGTTGTAAGGCTAGTACTTCCCCGACCCAATGCTGGATCTTAAGCGAGGAGTAGTAATAACTCCTTGATCTAGGCTACATGTATGTCATTGTGTAAAATAGATTTCAAGATTTGAGATTCAATCAACATTCATGAAATAAAGGGTCATATTTGGGAAGATTGAGACTTCTATATTCTCTGTAAAGAGTTGACATGAATTAAGGGGGAACCTTATTACTAACAAATTCCACCTATATATTGTCATGCAAAATTTATTTCACATTGTGTACATGTGCACACAACAGGAGATATGAATGCAACATTATTTCAAAACTGTTTATAAGTAAGAAACTTCCACCATTTTACCCACACACACAACAACACAACAACAAAAAACAGTTTTCATGAGTTTTTACATAAAGGAAGATGCTTTGTGGTCTTGATAAACTCAATTTCATAGTCCAGTGAGTTTATTGTGCACAATATATTCGTAAGATGTATATTATGCATGTCTGTAACAGTCTACTTTAGAAAGCCAGAACTGATGACACGTTGAATAAGATACTGAGCATTGCCCATCCATGCATTGACAGAGGATGACTGAGAGTAAATGCAATACTTTTAGAGTGGAAATATGCCTTGTAATATTGTTAGTAAGTGCTCATTCAATCGTGTCAGGAGTTAAAACCTTGTACTGTCTGACTCCTTTTCAGTTTACCAGAACTCTTGGGAGCTTTCCAGAGCAATGTTGTTTTCTAGTCTGTAAGCTCCTTCTGCTATACGTAATTTTTTGATACAAAGTTTCTTCTCACAAATTTCTGAATAGGCTATTACAAATTGTTCAGTTAGAAAAAAAAACTCACGTTGTTCAATTACTGGTACAATTTTTCCTTTATTTTCTTCTTCCATTTTTCACTTCAGTTTACAAGTAGCCCTCTATGTTGCCCTAGTAGATCCAGCATCCTCACAGGCAACTACATTCACAACCATGGGGCTATGAACAATTCTATCCAAGGAAATTGCAGCAGTGTTGCCTGGCAACAGGGACCAGAGAAGAAAACGTTTGCCACATACCTAAATAAGGCTGGATATAGAACATTCTTTGCTGGAAAGTACTTGAATCAGGTAAGACTATCTACTAGAATATTTATTTGAAGTACTTTAATTCAAATTTTAAGAATTTAATTATTTATTTTGTACGTGAGTAGTTCCATGTCGTAATGATATGTTCTAAATATGAGCTTCAAATATTACTACTGTAATGAGATTTTCCAAGATGAAATATACTCTCAATTAATATAAAAAGTTACTTGTGAGTAGACCACTTTACGCACCCCTATAAATAGGACCTACACAGAACCCAATTCTGACTTGGGTGCCTTGTGCACAGTTCTGTTATTCTTTATATTCTTAATATTTCTTATCCGTTAGCCGATAAAAAGCTGGGTGATTTTTTTTTTCTTAGGTTGGTTTTATACATTCTATATATGTACACACATTATTTGTTGAGGTGATTGGTACACTTAAATGATGGTATATATGATCAGCACTTTGCTGGTACAGTGTACATGGAAGAGACAATTCTCAAATTTGTTTTAAGCAATTCCAGGCAAGGTATATGTTGTAGATCCATTGTTCTAGTGTTCAACATGTAGTTGAGATTATTAGGATGAATGTTGCATTTATCTTTCTTTGCTATTTACTTGCACATACAAATTTATAACTAGAAATTTTTGGGACATGAAACTATTTTGATTTGTTATGGGCAGGCATTTTCATGGCAAGAAAATGTGACCAAAAAGCCGCCAAATGCAAAAAATTAATGTTAAGGTCAGTTGGGATTCTATTATTTTGCAACATGAAACTTTCGCGCATCTGAGACGACCCTAAAATCCAGGTATATTTCATGCAAATGAAATTGGTTTTATGGTGTACATTTTCTGCCAAAGTCGTCATTTTCAAATTTTCAATTATTTATTTTTTGTCTTCATACTTAAATATTAGTTTAGTTTGACTCTATGACACATCATTTTTCCATCATTCCATCAGAGCTCAAGATAAACTTGATTTCTTTCCAATTATCTTTTCATTGTTACCCGTATCCTGCCTGGATCATGATCAGTATGGACAAAAAGAAGTTGGTGGCTTAGCACACATTCCTCCTGGTTGGGATGACTGGATCGCACTGGTAAGGACATAGGGCCAAATGGGTTAATGCCTACTTATCTGTAGTGTTACCTTTAAAAAGGATCTGCTTGTGCCATATTGTATTTTATAATGAAATAGTTCTACCAAAGACAATCAAATTATTACATTTTTTGTAGTACCGGTATAAAACTTTTGTAGTATAAAACTACTCTTTACGGGTTTTGAAATGGTTGTAGTTGGCTAATTGAGACAGCAAATGAGTTCTTTCACATAGCCTTTTTGTTGCACAAAGCAATTGTTTTGTTACATGCTGCTTATTTTTTGTGGCAATTGGCATGCATGGCAAGTGAGTGACTGTGCCAATCAGCACCGAGGGCAAACGAAAGTTTAAAAATTGAGCAATAGAGATTTTTGTTGATAAAAGATGCATTCTCATCAGATTTTGATTATTGCTTGTACTTTCATTTACATTTACTACATTCAATCAATTAATAGCCAATTAATGATAAGGGAGTAGACTTTCTGGATAACTTTTTTAGCAGAAGCTAGTCTGCCACAAGAACCATAATTTATATTAACACAATGATTCAAGACTGTATGGTGTGAATTCTAGCAACTTTTTTTTTACCAATGCATATGGTGTTTCAGATAAGCTGTTCATTTAATATTGATTATTTCCAATATCCTCTCCAATTATCTGTGCAGAAACTCAATTCCGTATACTACAATTACTCGCTCTCTGTGAATGGCAAGGAAGAGGTACATGGAGATGATTACCATAAAGATTATCTCACAGATCTAATCGTAAGTACTGCATCACATCTTCTGGTGGACTGTAAAACCCTTGATATCCTTGAATGACAGTTATTGGATGACATCTACTTGTGCAGGACACTGACACTGTAAATTATGTTATGGTCACCTTGGATCAATTTAGTTGCTTTATTTGCAACATAGAAATTAACTATGCTAGCATAAGCAAGCATTGGTGTTAGTTGTCTCTTTCATATTATCCATCAGTGTTGATTATTATGTTGTTGTTTAAAATCATGATTCAATATGTCATGAGTATTAGTAAGTGGTCAAAATGTTTCACAAAGAAGATGAAGGTTAAGAAATTGATGAATACTTCAACTTGCTTTTCAACAACATCCTCTTAACAACCTCATCAATTTCAGAACGTGTCTACTGTATGCTTTGTCAATGATTGATGAGTTTATGTATCGTTTCATTTGTATTGATTTATTTGTTTTTGTATCTGCCACTCCTAAACACTTCTCTTATGATATAAAAATTAGATTGCGAGAAGTCGTAAATGAACTTATTTGTCTCTACTCCTTAAATTTTGTTAACATAGAACAATAGATCTATGGAGTTCCTGCAGAAGCAGTCGGTATCGAGTCCTTTCTTCATGATGATGTCGACGCCCGCCTGCCATTCACCTTTTGACTCCGCCCCTCAGTACATGTCACACTTCACAGATAAGAAGGCACCAAGGGGACCTAGCTTCAATGTTCATTCGGCTGTAAGTTCAAGATGTAGCAGTAAGGCCCATTCAGACATGATACAGAAAACCACTTAAGAATGGTATTAGCAAAACAATGAGACAAGCATAGCATCTGTTATGAATTGATGCCCTTATGCCTCCAAATGGATGATAGTGTACATAACAATCCTGTGTATGAGCGAGTCCAAGGTGTTTGATGATTCTGTGTCCCAATTTTGCGGAATATTATTATTGATTACAATCAACCTCCAAAGTATATTATTGTATTAAAGGCAGTTCACCACACCACGTGTGAACTGAGCTTTAGCTATTTGTGCAATTGTGTACCAAAAAAGTCACAAGGAAGAATTTTTGTTCTCTTGTTGAGTAAATAATGTTTGTTGATCAATGAATTGAACATCACTAGCTGGGTTCTAATGCTATGTTTTTCACTGACAGCTTCCTGATATGATTAAAATCAGTCGTGTAAATGCATTCTTGTGTTTTGCTACAATCTACGATTATAATTTCACTTGTGCTTGAAGGGAGGGAGGGAGGGATAGCAAAGAAGATGTAAGGTGATCTAGATTTTTATATTGAAATGTGATCCAAGAAGAGATATTTTTTGAATAGTTTTAAAGGTAGGGTGTCTAACAACATCACAACCACTGATGTCGTTTCAATTGTGCCATCTTTCGGTGACGGCGTAGTATCTGGTTCCTGTATCCTAGCATCACCATACGCGTGTCACGCGGTCGGTGATGCATTGTGGGACATGGCTGTCAACACATCAGGACAGTGTGAGCAGCAGATGGCAGTATGCGTAAATCTGAAGTAGTGACAGTACAATATCCTGCCTTTAAAGGAAATTTAAATTCAGGTTTCCAGTGTAGAGAGTCTGATACTATACCCAACAGAATATGCCACCCATATTCTGAATTCTGAAATCATCCAGATTCTCTGCATTTCTTTCAGGACAAGCACTGGCTAATAAGGAGAGCTGCAAACCCAATGTCCAATGCATCTATCACCTATTTAGATGACTCTTTCAGAAAAAGGTAAATGAACACTTCTTGTCAAAGCTCTCTGAATTTTCAGCATGTACAGCTAATGTTTCACTCTGGTAGCAAAAACTAAAAATGTGAATGAAAATTGCTGAATATGTCCTCATATTGTTCCATTTGTATCAAAGCTAATGTTTGAGATATTTTGATTTTCTTCCTATGGTTTCCCAAGGACTTTAGTGTTAATATCTGAAAGGAACTTTAAAACAAAACTGATTGCTGGCAATCTGAAATCAGAGTGAAAGTGTTCCATGTACATGTAGCAATTCAATTCGTTATTGCATGTGCCTTTCGTAACCCGGCCTGGGATGGATATCATTTTTCACCTCTCATTTGTTTGAATATCAACTCAAAGAGGGTAAAACTTCACAGCAGCTAAGAAATGGACTAAAAATGTGGGGGACCTTTCTGAAAATGGACTTACGTATCTTTTGTCTGTGATATGAATTTACTGTGCGATCACACTAATAGTGAAAACTTGGTGCTAAGAAAAAATGTGTCTGGAATGCAAAAAGCATAATAAATGACAATTATAATTTGATTTGATAGAGGTAGAACCAGGTACTACCTTGTTAAGGTTTAATATTACATAAACTGTCATTATGAATCTTAAGAAAAAGAATTTCAGTAGGTCTCTTGCATTCTAGATGCTTCTTTTTGTGCTAGTCCATTCTGCTAAACCACCTAATAACTGCTTTGATGATATTCTCATATGATGTTTTCTCACAGGTGGAGGACTCTTCTCTCTGTAGATGACATGGTGAAGAACCTTGTAACGCTGCTTACAACAAAAAAGATGATTGATAATACTTATATCATCTTCTCCTCAGACAATGGCTTCCATCTAGGTAGGCTATGCCATATATTTCACATTTATTCATTTGCTTAATCATTCATTCATTCATTTGTTTATTTTGGTTTGTTGATTTAAAAAAAACCCAGTAAAGACAAGATTTGATTTTGGAAAGAAAGGAAGTAGAGTTTGTGAAAGCAGGTCTGAGTTCTCTGACATTTGTGAGTGAAAAAAAAAATATGACTTGATGCTCTTGTGGTTCTCAATAGATGATGTATTCATTTCTTTCTTGACAGGCTAATACTCATACCAAATTAAAGTAGAGTTGTGGTGTATGACATTCTGTCTTATTCTATTTCAGGTCAGTTTTCACTTCCCAATGATAAGCGGCAGCTGTATGAATTTGACATCAGAGTTCCTCTCATCATCAGAGGCCCAGGTATCTCTCCTGGAACGACTAGCAAGCAGATTGCTGTCAACATTGATATCATGCCTACCATTGTTGAGATGGCAACGGGAAGTGCGCCCTCTGAAGTTGACGGGATCAGTCTCATGCCACTCCTCGTAAGTACATGAATAGAGTTGTAGAATTTAACCATATTTATATGATCTTTTTGGGGTGTAAAATAGGGAAAAATGTTATTGCATTTTTTTAAAGAATCTGGTCAAACCTTTTGATATCTTGCAGTAGCATAATGTTGCTTTATTGTGCTGTTCTACTTTTTGAGTTAAGTTGAGTTGAATGTGAACATAAGGTCATGTCCTTCCAACTGATTAAACACTGTTGCCTCGCTAATGTTTTTTTTTGTTAACAAATTTGACTGAATGTTACAGAATTTTTGTGCAATAAACCATGAGGAAGTACTTTTATCCACCACTCTTCAAGTTCAGGGATACAAACAAAAAAGGAATTCTTTTAAGGCGCATTCACATATGCTGTGGTAAAGGCTGGCTCACACTATGACAAATAGTCGTTAAGCTACGTTAAGCTGCGAATTGCAATATTGAATTTCCCGCCAATCATTGTGTGTTGCTTTCAATTGTTGCTGACGAATCCGCTAGTGACTGCAGACGGCCAAAATTATCAGTCGCATCAGTCAGCAAATTTTGACTGAAAATTTTGTTTAATAAATTGTTGTGATTTCGTCGCTTGCCGCTACTATGTGAGCCGGCCTTTAACAAGAGTTTTTCTTGTGTGTACTAAATGAATAGCAAGTGGGGATGGGAAAAGTAACTGTGTGCACCAAAGATTCTATGTGTACTCACTTCTGTGTGTTATAAGATAGAAAGACATGAAGCCCAGTAGGCTTACGGAACCACAACATAGGATTAGGTGTCTTCTAGTTTTGAGGCCTTTAGCTTTTTTTTGGTTTTTTGTTGAAGGCTTCCTTTTATCTATTATTTTACCAGTTTCATGTAATACTGTTTATATGTCTGTTTTACTTTTGGTGAATTATTGATAAATACAATTGAATCAAATTGCTTTTATTGATCCAACAGGAAAACAGAGGGTTGTCTTCTTGAAACATTAAAATGTCATTAATGAGTATTTCTTCATTCCCTGTCATTAGATAGCTAGGAATGAGAGCATGGCGTGGCGGGAGACAGTCCTGATTGAGCACAGAGGAGAGGGCAATACGACCAATAACCCTGGCTGTAAAGACACAGTCAATCTCTGTGTAAGATTTCCAGGATGGCCGCCTCCATCTGGAATAATGACTGTGGTTTGATGAGATGGAACCCATTGGAAAGCAAAAGAAAAATTTGCAAAAATAATCCAAAATTTTCCAGAAATTATTTTTACACCCTTGGTCGTGTGTGCGTACACTTGATATGAACAAATTTGTTTTAAAGTGAATTCTCCGTATATGCTTTCAAAGATTACATCTCTCAAACCACAGAAGGATGAGCCTTTTTTAAATTTCTTTCAGGCTATTGTTATGTTAAAAAATAGTGAAGAAAAGAAGTAAATTGATGTTCATACGTCTTCATCTTCACCACATTTCCTTTATTAATAGCCTGAATGAAAGAAAAAAAATCCATGCATGTACATGTATGTGAGATTGTTTGTGCAGGATTCCAATCATTGTTCATATGTAATCTATGTGAAAGAATATTGCAAGCAAATAGACTCCTTGCCAGTGTATCAAGTAAAGTACTTTCACTTCATAAGTTTCAATGTGAAACTCCCATACATTCACTTTCAACAACAAAAATGACGGCCAGCCCCTTCAGAATTATTTATAATTCTTGTACACTGTAGTTCACTAACTCTTTAAATGAGGAATCTCAATTGATATACTGCACTTCATTGGAGTGTGTCTGATGAAAAACATTCTGAACAACATACATTAACCATGTAGATTATGTATTGTATTATGATTGGAAACTTGCTATTTATAGTATGTCCAAATCAGCTGGTTTTCCTTTCACATGAAACTGCTGAGTTGGGCGTGATGCTATTAGTTGTTGTTTAGAGGCTTGGTATAGATTGAGTTTACCATTTCAGAATTCTTTCAAGTCTTTTGCATCATTTGATAAGAATGTTGACTTAATCACAACTATGTGGTGACATTCTATTTTTAAATACTGAATTTTGTAATTAACAAGATAATTAGTACAGTACTCTGATGCAATTTTTAATTTACCAAGTGAATGGTTAGCCAAAAAACCCTGATGCAATCGATTTTGAAGAATAACTGAGAATAATTTTGTTGTTGGTTCGACTGTCATCACAATGTTTTGCATTTCTTACCTCTCATTTTTATCCCTTCCCACCCCTGCCATTTGAAATTTCTGAACTTTCTGTGCATTGATTCAATACTTTTCTTTCTATATATAAATCTCCCATCTTTCAACTTTCTTTCTGATCTTTCTGGTTGCCTGCCTTCCATTCGATTGCTGTGCTGACACAAATGTCTGAATATTTCTGTCTTTCTCTAAACATTCCTAATTCTTTCATCTTCTGTAATGATATCATTTTGTCACTGTGTTTCACATATATCATGCATGCATTTGCTGTTCATGAATCATTTCTTTCTCTTTCTCTTACTCTTTCTCTTTCTCTTTCTTTTTCTCTTTCTCTTTCTTTTTCTCTTCTCTTTTCTATTCTCTTTCTTTCTCTCTTTCGCTATCTTGCTCTGTCTCTGCCTGTCTCCCATATCCCCTACTCACCCCTGCTCTTGCCCTCCCCCACCCCCTATATCTCTCTCATTCTCTCCCCCTCCCCCTCTCTCTCTCTCCCCCCCCCCCCCCCCCCCAACGCACTTTCTTTATTGGCATATTCATATGTCCAGATTCCCCCAAATACCACAAATGAAATCACCACTGTTCCATGGAGGCAAGAAATCTTAATCGAGCATACTGGGGAATGGAAGGCAACAGGTTATCGTGGATGTCCGCACACAGAGTTTCTCGATGTAAGCACTATCTACTCTCAATTTGGGGGATAAATTTTAGCTTTAAAATCATGATTTATTAGTGGACATGAAGTGCCCAAGTGCTTGTATAGAAAGGAGATGAAAACTTGATAAGACATGCACTCGATGAGCAAATTCAATGAATATTGGATACTAGAAATATAGGGGAGATTCGCATTTAAAATAATCTTTGAAACATACATGTTTCTATAAATCAATTCTTACAAACTTATGGCTATGATTTTTTAAAGATTTTTTTTGTATACCTATTTTTTATCATTGTGTGGGATATTTCTTTTTAAAATGAAGTGAATGATGAATAGTATAATTTACTTTAAGGTGTTTTCTGTCTAATGTAATGAACATAGGAAAGTGTATTAAGCTCTCCACAAAGACAAAAGTGATACTACTAAAAATAGAATGAGAAGTTTATAAAGTATATCTATGCTTAAATCACCCCATTCTATTTTGTTCACAATTGAAATGTTGCTATTGATGCAAGCAACACCATTGTTTCCCATTTATCATCTCTGATTCATTATTATTTAATCGCATCCAGTTTATGTTGTAGAATCACACCAGAATAGATTGGCTTTGCTTTACACCCGCTATGCTTTCATACTTCCAATAGATTTGTCAATACATTTGTGTTTTGATAGTATTATTTACTATTCATTAGCAATCTAAAGAAATCTAATTGCAAAGGAGAAAAATAGGAGAAGTTATGAAACATAATTTAGGAGGATTGCAAGTATTAGGCTATCATAGTTAATCATCGCTGTGTATACTGCTTTTGTTGCATATTTCAATTTAATAATTTGCACGGTAAAAAGATAACAATGTAGAGTGGTTTAATGGTCAATAAGTACATTAAGTACCATTAGAAGGTAGCTTGAACCTACTCTGGGCAATTCTCACGGTCGGTGTTTCAGTATCATAATATGAGGCAGGGTGGTCCACAAGGGGTTTAAACAATGTAAAAGCGACAGGTTTACATTTTTATTGTGACGGTTTAAAAATCAGCAACCGTTTAAAACTCATCCTCAACCAAAGTTATGAAATATTGGTCACAAAATGAGTTTGAAACTGCTTTAAAACATGTCTCAGATTGCAGAGTTAAGAGTCCTTCAAGCAAGCCCAGTAGCCTAGCCACAAAGGACTTTGTACTTTGCATACATCCTTTCATACTCCTTTAACCATCCAATTTTACATGTTTGAAGTTTTGTTTGTTGACCACCCGGTTTGAGGCTATTTTTATTTTAGCTCCATACCAAATAAGAAAGCACAAGTTGCAATACATGCATAAAGCATATACCGTATGTCTTGCTGCCCATGAAACTGTCATCAGCACCTAATGAAAATGCTAACTCAAGCTATGTCATAACATCTCTTATGCTCTGTCTCAACTTGTTTTGTGTTTGTATTTGCCCGTTCAAAATTATTCATTTGCTTATTGCCTTCCACCTCTTTTCACATCACCTATATTTAGACTTGCTACCCATCTTGTGTTTGTGAAGACAGTCGAAACAACTCCTATACATGTCTGAGAAGCATAGATGAAGAGAACAGTACAATTTACTGTGAATTCAGTGATACACAGGTAGAGTGTTGAATGCAGATCTAACCGGGAGTCTCTCTGGTACTATGTCAAGATGGGGATATAAGAAAAGAAAATATTCAATTTAAAAGAGAGAAGGAAAAAAAAATGTTTTCAAATATCTGGATAACTAGCCCAATTTATCAAATGAAAATTGATAAGAATCAAATGAATTTTAACTACCTTCTATGAATTGTTGCATTAACTCTGAAGATGATTCATTTTGGTACGATACATATTTTCCATAGACCCTCAACTTGAGTTATTTCAAGCTTGACATGGTGAATTCGGTTCTGAGATTAACCAATTGAACATTATTGTAAAAAGTTTTGAAATTCACTCATTTCTGATTCCCATCTTGCTGCCGTGCCACAGATATTTCCTTGAGTTGTGGTACTGCTACCGAAGCATTTAAGGCAATGCGCTGTGGATCTTAACTCATTTCCCATAAACGGGCAAGTGAATCCCTGAAAAAGATGCACAATATTAAAATTCATGAAAATGTGATCATGGATCAAAGAGACTTATAAAGAAAATTTCAAGTAGGTTTGGGTAGATGGTTACCATCAACTCTCGTCACATCTTTAGAACAGCTTCCAGTTTCTCTTTGGTATTCCTGGAAACAGTTTTGAATTATTTCACTGGACTAGCACATGCAGAAAAGCTTCCTTCATTTCAGATATAAATTCTCATTGAATTCATCAAAAGTGAGGGTTAGGATCCACATTAGCATTGCCTTTTAAGTTTGATACTGTAGTGATAACTACTAACTCCTGCATTATCTCCCTCTCTAGTCGTGCTTCCCATCCTGCGTTTGTGAGGATGCCAGAAATAATACTTACGAGTGCATACGTACTCTATCAGCCACATCAAGGGTCAACCATATTTACTGCAATTTTGCTGATGGAGAGGTAGTTTGCCCCTCCCCTCCCTCCCCCCCTCCCCACAATAATAAGGCAGGACACATTAAAATAAACATCTGATTGTGGCTGGATGTTCAGAGAGATGTGGCCTTATACTTCCTTGAAAAATAGCAGTGTTTAAATATCTTATAGAGGAATAAAAAGCCTTTGTCTTACAGGATATCAAACATCTTTTACTATGTCAAAACAACTCAAATCTTTGGCTTGGTTACAGTTTTTGTACTGATTTTAAAAATGTAAATTACTGGTAGGCATTAGAAAATTTGCAGGAAATGAAAATGTTTGATAGGTCTTTATTCTCTCTACAAAGTTTAATTTTGTACTTGGGACAGACGGACTAACACTTTACAGGTGATCATATATGCTTATTAAAGATGTACAGGTAGATGTCCTTTTATATTTCTTTTATTAATCACATTAAAGGCTTGTTCAGATATGGCGAGGTAAACCGTTGCACATACACACAAAAAATGGCACATTTCTTAACGGGTGTAATGAATAGTAACTGCGTGTAACAAAGGACTTGTACGTATTCACTGAATTCAGTAATGTCAAGCGTATTACACGTTATGTCACCATAAACAAAAAAGTGTTATTAAGCAGTTAACCCTGGCAGTTCTTTTATAGAGTGTTATGAAAAAAGAGCTGCCCACAACAAAGATCTTGCGTGTATTCACTGGGCTCTGTGATAGAACATATAGAAATGTTAACCGTATTCAATACACTGACATCATTATGAATTAAGCACGGCAGTTTAACAACTCATACCTAAACAAGGCTTTACTGATTAGGGATTGTCCTATCATACCAGTGGTGAGATGCTGGTTGCTTACTTACTCTTAGCAGTCAGGTAAAATATCCAACCAACCATACTGTTACAGGGTCATAATGAAGGTAAGTACAGGTTTACTGATTATGGATTGTCCTATTAAACCCATGGTGAGATACTGTTAGAGCTTTTATAATGAAGGTAAGTACAGGTTCTATCAAATGCATGTGCTCAGCTTCTTGTGCTGCTTATGCTTCACATGCTCGGTGTTCAGATCTCTACTCTTTCTCCCTTGTCACAAGTTGGTCCAAACTTAAAGGTAAAGACTAGTTATGGTCTAGCATCTAGCATCTGCAAGGTTCTGGAATCATCAAAATGATAAGAAATTTGGCCCATTCTTCGTAAAGTTACAAGCACTATACACAGAAAGATGTATATGGGACTACCCTATATCTCTCACAGACCATGAGAGAAACAAATTTACCAAATATATGAATTAGTAGGCAGTTTCCCGGCAAATTTGTTATCATCATGTATTAGTCAAAACATATTCTTTCACATGATTGGTAATGAGAGCTTCCATTTCATTTTTTGAAATTGGGGCGTTTCCAATACTGGTCTTTACCTTTAAAACTACCTCTTAGAAAGTATTATCAGTAGTCCAGAGGTAAAATGCAACAGATGATTATGATAAAACTGCACACCTGTTTTTTTTTTTAAAGTAATAATTAAGCATGAAAACTTGCTTTCAGCTACATAACTCGCCATCTCTAAATTATCCATCAAATCACACTGCTTAGCTAACCATTAAATTTGCATATGGATCAAGAGAGTATGGTTGCAAAGACTTTGTCTGGAAATTTGAACAAATTGGCTTTGTTTGTTGGAGCAGACATGTTATCCGTCCTGCGTGTGTGAGGACGCCCGAAACAATACATACACCTGTGTCAGGACGTCAACTTCACAAGAGAGCTACGTCTACTGTAACTTTGCAGATAATGAGGTATTTAAAGGGAGAATTGGTACTACAAACTCAAAGAATAGCAATGAATACAGTCACAGACATACTGAAGCTTTTCGTCTTCAACTCGGTTAAATGCGCTGAACGATACTGTTCATTTTGGTTTACAGTTCTCAGCAGAGCGAGATATTTCACTTATTTACATATGGTGGAAGCCGTTTAAATTCAGCTCACTGACTCTATTCTGTGCCGAAAGAAAGAAATCGAGAGACCTCTCATGTTATTCTAGCTGGCATCGATACAGCCCGTTTTCATAAACGGCTGGCATTACGTTTACTTTCTGGCAGCCAATTACAGCCTTTTATTTTTTCACACACTTTGTTTCTTTAGCTTCCACTTATTTTATTTAATATTGACTTTCTGTCCATTCTTGAGATCTACTCTGATGAGTGCGAGATGAAAAGCTTTAGAATGATGTATTTAGAAAATGGAGAAGAGAGAATGAAGGGAGGGCGTTTGGGACTATTGTGCTATAACTATCAGTAAAGACGTAGCATACAGTATTATTTAAGTTCCTCTTGTGACCTAGGCTTTTGTTTCAAAGAAATACCGGTAAGTTATTAATATCAAGTGCTCTTAATTGTCTACTACAATGAAGTCTGAACAAAGTTGTATTTTTATGAAGATATATCTTAAAGATATGGTATACTGGTATGCACAATTTTCCTCAAGGACTTGAAAACATTGTTTTTAGTGTACACATGATCACTGTGAGATACTGACTCCCGGTATGTTAAACTTTTTTTTTTTTTGTAGTGTTGAGAACAATTTTACATTTCCTCCAATTTCTAATGAAGATACATGTAGCAATTACACCTTAAACTTTGGATTGATGTATGTTTCCTGCTGCCAGAAGTAACATTTCTATGTTACAATATATGTTTGATATCCTGAAAGATAAAGACTTTGGCCTGGCCTGAATGGGAGGATACCTGCACCCCCTCCCCCATTATTACCTATTTAAATTTCGAACAATGACAACTATTCCCTTTGTCTGTAGAGATTTAATCTTTAAACAAATATAATCAAGTAAACATTTTTTTTTTAATGGAGAGTGATTAAAGGATGATTATTGAAGCCCGACAAATCACCTCACTCCATCAAGTTCTGTTTGGTAACTTGTTGTATAGTGTATACATGCCCTCCCCCCACAGCGGGCATAACATGTTAATATCTTGATCTCTGTATGTTTTTACTCTTCTGATCCTGTACATTTGGATCCTATTTAATTAAAAAGGATTTAAATTTAACCATAGGCAAGAATTATATGTGAGAAGGGACTTGGAAGTGGGTCCATGACCAAGAATTGAATTACTATGCTGATGTGATTTGTTTCATGTGAATTTATAGATTTTCCAATTTAAACCTCACGCGATCCTCACTTTTGGCATGTACATGTAGAAACAATAAATGTCTTCTGCAAGTAAATAACCCTATGCGTAAGGAAAGTATCTTGTGAGGGAAGAGAAGTCAGCAAATTTTGAAATGTGACAATCTGGTTTTTACTTCTGTTACCAACAAATTTGATTAGATCCACCCCTTTCCTGATTCAAGTAGTCTCAACAATGCCCCTGAAAAGAAAGTAGATTATCCATGTTAAGCTTGTTAAAGGTACTACATGTATGTCCCATTTGCAGGCCAAAAAAATGAAAAAGTTAAATTCCAACTGCATTGGAAAGATATTTAATACTAATTTAGAACTTTCCTAAAAAGGTGGAACTTGAAAATGTCTTCAAGTGGGAAAATAACAACTATTAGTTGTCAAATCGACTTTAGGGCTATAGAGCCCAAAAGTAATAGTCTTGATTTTCAGACAATTGTACCGAATAGTCATACATTTTATGCTGCGCAAAGATTCAATCAGTTTAATCTTGGCCATCACAAGAAGTGGGTTATTGATGTAGACAAATGCTCATGTACCCTTTACAACTCTTTTCATGTATGTTATTACCAAAGAAGAAAAAAAGCCAGTCAGTCACTCAATAGTGTCTGACAGTGAAGTCTAGCAAGTAAACGGGTTTCCTTGCATAATTTGAATATGAGGACACTGCAAACGTTTAAATTTCACAGATAGGACATACATGACATATTCATAATTCCTGCAAAGTTCTACAGAATTTGAGGTTGGCTGCAAAAGGGACATAGTACCTTTAATATATAAGCATTACATAAATCTATTAAATTTGTGGCAACATTTTAATTTTTGATAAAAACAATGAATGTCTAGGAATATGAACTGCTTACATTTCAGATTTTTTAAACTTTCAGATCAACATTTTTAATCGCATTCTGAATTATCCAAATTATCTTTAATTCTAATCATTACCTAAAATCGGATTTTAAAAATAATTTGTTAAAGTATATGTAGTACAGTCGGGTCCATGATTGTGGATACAAGTAACAGTTTTCTTGTTGGTTTTCCTCTACAGAACTTCCAAGAATTCTACAATGTCACAGCAGATCCACATCAGCTGACAAACACCATACACAAGCTGGATCCCAAGTTCATCACCTCCCAGAACGAGAAGCTAATTGTACTGAGTATGTGCAAAGGTCCATCGTGCAGGCAGCTTATACCACCACCACCATCACCAAGTTCAAAACATGGCAATTCAATCGATGGAGCTTAAAAGGCCTGGTCAAATCTCAACAATAATGATAACGATAAATTGCTCCCAAAACGCTGTTGTCCTCTTGGAAAAAGCATTGAAAATCATTGTTGTCGGTCAGATTTCAACAATTTATGCTGATGCTCCTCCTTTCAATGATTTGATTGTCTTGTAGGGATAGCTGGGCAAGGGATTCTTTTAGGACAAGCCTCAATGATTTGATTTGACATCAATTTTGAAGAAAAGATGGGGCAATGTCCATAGGATTTGATTCACAGAACCAAATTCTATCGTCATTCAAATTATTGAGGCATGACCACTTTTATGGTTATCATTATCGTTAAGTTGAATAGGCAAATAGCATATGATTATTGCTATTGTTGCATTGTTGTGGCTAGTGATGTATTAATTGATACAGTCAAAACTGGATAGAAAGGCTGTCTAAGGAAGACACTAAAATGGTCTTTATGGTAGGTAGTCTTTCAGTATGTTCCTGTAAAACAGGTTTCAATGAAAATTACTGTTTGAAGGTGAATTAAAATGCAGCCTTTCTTGTGTGAATGTCTTTATGATCAAGGCATATTGTGAAGTTTGCGCTGTTTATTATGTTCCGGCTCCTTTTGAATCATGATTATATGTGATTCATCAAAATTAATGTAACTCTGCAAAGTATTAGAATGACTGAAAGGTTGCTTTATATTAATGAAAATGAAGGAGATATTTACTTGTATTTATAAAGAAGAAAAAAAGCTACACTCATCTTATAGCCATTGCTATTCCTGTAAAAACACTAAAATATTTTGCTGCATTTCATTTTCTTGAGTATTTTGTTATGAACAAATGATGCAATCATTACAAATTTTGTGTTTTTACTGGTATGTAAGGCATTGCAGATTGGGGTATAAGATAAATTCAAAATTATTTTCAGCTTAATGAAAGATGTAATGATTATGTGCAAACAATGAGCAATATTATACTTGATATATTATAATTTGTTTTGTATATTGATATGCATGAGTAAGCAATATAACAACTTATTTTTTCATGGTTAGTTGGGTACGGAAGTTTTTTTTTCTTCATACCGCGTATCCAAGCAACCGTGCACATACCCATTGTCTCATTTGCTTAGCCACATGCATTTGACATGGAAAGATACGTGACTCAAATTAAGAGGAATGACTCCAAAAAAGAAAGGAATAAGATCACAAAACACCTTTCATTACATAAAGCAAATATCAAATTCTTATCGTCGTTCCATATGACATAAATATATTCTGTTCAAATTCAGAATTCCCTGGTCCTATTTATAGCTTGGCTTCGGCTTGTGTTCTTCGTTGAACTATAACATCATATCGGAAATTCTGAATTTGTCAGTTCATATGTTTCTCTGAATTCCGGAGCATTCAATAATTGTATTATACATGCATGTAATTATATTTCAAGGTGATAACAAGAAAGGAATGAATGTAATCAAATAATCAATCGTTTGGTATATTATGAGGTTGAGACATTAAATCTCATGTTACTCAGCATTTGCAGTGCATTTCTATTCCAATGTGAGTCAGTGTGACATTAATGTATCATTAAATCATTAAATCATTAACAGGTATTTTAACTGAAAATTCGGGCAGTTTGTCATGTTAGTATAAATTATCATGTACACTGCTGTTCATGTACACTGTTGTTGTATGTAGTATAGCCGAATGAACTTTATATCTGCTTTTATGTTTATTTTCTAGAGGCTTTATTATGTTCTTTTCCTTGAATGTCCTAAGCAGCTACCGTATACTTTTAAAAGATGCACATAAATGTATCATATTCTACAGTTGATGTGTTAACAGTATATCTCTGCACAGGTCAAATCTGTTGGGACTGGACAAAAATAGTTTGACTTAATCATGCAAAATTTGACTTAGGAAGTGTAAATAGCACATGATCTGTAAAGTTTGGTTGACTTACCAGTAGGTAAAATGTTCATAGAATATAACAAACGTAACTAGGTACATCACAACAAAATAGATTGTAAACTTATTATTATTATTTGTTTACATTTTACTCAAAGAAAGCTCTTTTCTTATTTCTCATGGAAGGAAAAGTTCCCTAGTTCAATCCCCAGATAGGCCCCCAATTTTAAGGTTAGGGTGGTTTAAAATCATGTTGAATCATCTACCCCCTACCTTAAACATTATTGTAATTTAATTTAATTGTTATTTGTCATACTTATCATTTACTTAGTTATTCCTATTTTCATTTTATTTTATTATAATTTTTTTTTGGGGGTGGGTATATTTTTTTTTTAAGCAGAGAGGTTATAATAAATTCATTTTTTGATTGATTTTATTGTCTATGGTTTAAATGTATGTTTTAACTTGACTATTGGAGAAAACAATTGATTAAGGTTAGAGGAGATTTATGGAGTGAAATTCACGGAACCATTCACTATCGAATGATGTTAAGTGCCCTCAAATTCTTGTCATATATCTGTCACATCATTGTGCATCAAACACAACTTTATTTATAATTTTTTAGTGATTAGTTTGCCAATATGTATATATTAGGTGCTTAGAGGTTATGAACCTCTGAGATTTAACAATATATATAGTAACCAATTGTAACAAAATGTAAAAAGTGTGATGGCTTGTAAAATATCTATCATCGTTATTGTATAAGCAAGTTCTGTAATACAATGTGTTTACAGTACAGTGGTAGCCGCACCAGGGAAATTAGTAATTTCACCAGCTTTCCAAAACTCTTCAGGAAATATATATGTTTTCTGTCAACTATCAAAAACTATCGGGTGGGGGTTGAATATTATTACCGATCACCTGTTGTATGTTTTTATTTTCCTTTAGAATACATAACTTCAATGATGCTTGTACATTAGCTGACTAGAGGGTAGTGTCTCCCTTGTGCCGCCACTGTATATGTCACTCACATTTGCAATTTTTCTCTTTGTATTTGTGATGCAAACATTATATATTGTGTTCTGTGCCTAAACAAAGTTTAAGGTATTGTACTTGTTAGTCATAGAGAACTTGCACTCTCACTGCTCAGCAAAATTATTTTGATAATTCATGAATTTATTATTTTTGTAGATTAGGACCCTGTCCTATAATAATAATAATAATAATAGTGGGTTCTTGTATAGCGCTCATGCCAGTCAGATTTAACCCTCCTGAGTTGTGATTGATCTGGATTCAGTGATGGCTACTTTGGCTTTTCCTCAAATCAATCTCAAACTCTTCTGTCTTAATAGTGGAGAGTTGCAGTTGATATCAAGTTGTGAACAATTTAATTTATAAGACAGGGCCGAGATGTATCAGATTTATTTAGACATTCTATGTCAGTTCCTGTCTCTAAAATCGTTCATGTTTAGTACTTGTCAAAATGATTTTCGAATGTACACCATTAAATGCAAACCTATTTTGAATGGATTGAGTCATGAATTATCAATAGCCTTTATTTACTCAGACTGAAAGGTAGTACATGAACACAGTCTTGATCAAGTCATGGAATCCCTAGTGCATATGCAGACAATGATCTAAAAGTAGAAATTACATTTTTTCTTCTTCACATAGGCCTGAGATATGTATAAGAGGAAATAAAATTAGCTACAAGTATTCAGGATGCCAGGCTAACATGACATGTTAATCTGATGTCTATTGCAATCTTCCTCTTCTCCTTCTTATTCTCCTCTTTCTTCTTCTTCTATTCCTCCTCCTCCTCCTCCTCCTCCTCTCCACTAGCCTATTGATGATATAAATTTCCAAGTTTCCTTCTAAAAATCTTATTTCCTCACACCAGTATCCAAGTTATATTGATGGTAACATGCGCGTACACAGGGGGTGTTTTTGAGGTTGGGTTACCCCCCCCCCTCATTTTTTTGTTTGTTTTTTTGTTGTTGGGGGGGGGGGGGGTCGGGGACACTGATTTTAAAAAAAATGTAATGCTTTTTATAACCCTCCCCCCCCCCCCCCCCTACTGAGCGAAAAATCTGTCGGCACGATTTTCAATTTTCAAACGCCCTCCTTGAAAAAAAATCCTGCGAAACGCCACTGGATAGTAATTTTTCAGTTAAATCATGAAAAATGTGAATAAAAGTAGGATATCAAAATCAATTATGATAATGAAAATATAATATTCAGAAAATAGTATCAATTCTTCAAAGTTCTTAAAGATTTTGTGAAATTTCATGCACGCCATATGATACAAATCATATAACCTGGGCAAAATCAAGTTTTCAGTGGGGATAAAAAGGAAAATTAATGGGATTAAAAATATATAAAGCGATTGATAAATGGTGAGGCAATGACATCACAAACTGATAACCAATTTAGCAATTTGTGTAGTGATTTTCATAATTTGAAAAAAAAATCTTAATTAAGTTATACGATTTTACTCAAACTTTCTTGCTCTGTTTCTCTTCATTTTTGGAGTGGACTTAGGCCGTGTCTTTTTATATTCAGGCGCGTACGCAGGGGGGGGGGGTTGAAACCAGTGGCGGATCAAGGAGGGGGGCCTGGCCCCCCCCCCCCCCCCCTTGAGAAAAAAAATCATGTAAAATCACGCGATTTTTACCTTTTTGGGGGGTGGGCCCCCCCCCCTGGCGCTCAAGGGGGGGAGTGCAAATGAAAAATATTTCGAGGATCAGAAAGAAAAAAAAATGCTCACAACCCCCCCCCCCCCCCCCCCCCCAACTGAGCGACTTTTCGGCCGACGCGATTTTCAAATTTTTCGGTAGCAAAAAAAAATTGTGCTCACCCCCCCCCCCCCCCCCCCCCCCCCCCCCATTGAGCGACTTTTCGGCTGGCGCGATTTTCAAATTTTCAGGAGCAAAAAAAAAAAAAAAAGTGGGCCCCCTCCCCTAAGAAATCCTGGATCCGCGCCTGGTTGAAACCCCCTTTGGTTTTTTTTTTTTTTTTTAATTATTTAAAAAAAAAAATTATGCCAATGGCTGACCTAAAAAAGTTTACTTTACTGGTCCTTCTGAACGATGAGTCAAATCACCGGCCATAATGCCCTTAAAATGAAAATATTCGTCGTTTTAAGACACAAAGAACGATTGAGTCTATACTCTGACATCTGCATTTCACCCTAACCCTAAAGTAACCCTAACCCTACGATTTGTGAAAGTGACAGATGGATGCGGGGGGGGGGGGGGGGCCGCTTGGGTTTACATCAGCACGTACCACTGATCTCTACGGAAAAATCTGGATATCCGATTGGCCAATCACAGTGACGCGGGTCGGCCGCCATTTTACCACTCACAGAAAACATCGAGCGAACGCTATTTTCTACTTGTTGTATAAATTCATCGCTTGAGACTCGTGAATAAATTGACGGAAAATGCCTGCATGTGCAGCTGTAAAGTGCACAAATCGGCAGTTCAAAGGTTGTGGACGAACATTTCACCTGTAAGTACGACTCATAATGCGTAGTAATGTAAGAAATATCAGTGGCACGTACTAAACGATTTACTAGCGACAAGGGCCTTTCCTTAACGGACCAATCAGAGAATGGCAACCGGTCTGTCGCGAGTAAATCGTCGTACTAAATGGTCCGCCATCTTAATCCGGGCAATCTAGTGAGATTCATTCCACGGTTCCTCCCTTGCCAAGTTGGGCAGTGTTTTGAGAGAAAATCATGCCAGATTCTTGTGCTGCTTTTGGATGTAAGAACAGACGGAAAAGAGGCACTGGTGTCACCTTTCACAAGTAATGTTGTCAAATGTTAGGCTCTAAATTAACGTTAGAAAAAGGGTTAGATTCTAAAAACTTATCGTAAAGTAAGAGTGAGAGACCCACAGAGACCATGTCCACATATGGAGAGACTGTTATGTCGTCACTTTGAAGTTTAAGAATCTGTTTTACAATGCCTTATTGTGCTGCATACAAGTGTAGAAGTCGTGCGGCGAAAGGAGTGAAGAAAACATTTCACAAGTGAGTTTGTAAACCTCAGGTCTAATTGGTGGTTATTTGTGACAAAATTTTGCAGTAGGCCTAGGCTAGTCCCAACTATTGCAAACTACGTTGGTGGTTTTGCGCATTACTGCCACTGCACTGGTGGTAGTGCAGCATGCAGTGCAGCAGTGGTAGGTAGGCCTATATTCTAACACACATTGCATAGCAGCATGCAGCATTACCTTCCTGGCCGTGTAATTTCAGTACTTTCATGCAATATTTTATAAAATAATCTGTATGATACTGATATGATAAACAGTTTAATGAAACATTGTTCAATGTTGATTACAAATAAAATAAGTAACAAATGAAACTTAGACTTAGATCTAGATCTAGTCTAGGGGGCCGTTTCTCGAAACCGTCATAACTACAAGATCAACGACATCTCGCCACTGTCGCGCAACTTGTCAGCTAAGTGTTTCACGAAGCCGTCTTTGCCAAGATGAGCGACAACTTCCGCGACAAGCGAGTTGTCACTGCTCCGAACCTGTCATATCTTTTTAATTGCTGTAAAGCGCCATCACAAGTCAGTTTGTTGCCATTCCATGGGCCGCGAAATGGACGATTAGTTTCACTATCATTTTGAGAAAAATATAGACGAGTTCGGTACGTAATTCTCTGGGATGCGAAATGCAAATGTACAAAAATGAGAATACAAATTATACAGAAACTTTAAAAAGCTGAATATAAACATTAAATCACAAATCATTAAACTATATCATATAAATAAGAGAGGTAAGAATGTTACACACCGTTTTCCATAGTCGATCCAGTCTTTTCTTAGGATACCGTCATACCTTTAGGGCCTATGTGCATTATTATTCCCTCTCTAATTACTTCTTCCAAATTATATTTTCAATATCAAATCAATTATATAACGAGTATTTATGAGACTCTAGATTAAAAACTGGCTGAGAAAAGACATTTTGCCTCAAATTCCTCTTCACAATAAACAAAAAATTATGTATTGATAAACTATCACATTACGGTATCCTTCAACTAACTTTTGATTCGACTGTCGAAAAAAAACACTCACCGGTTTTTCTTCAATTTAAGAATCTTTACAGAAATATGCAAATCGTTTGATGATGTAAATATGATAATGACACTATTTATTATTTATTTTAGGCGAATTTATATGTATATATATTTCTTTTTGAACAATTTTAGCCCCAAAACTTGTTTTGGGTTATTCTTGATAAATCAAATGGATCGTGACAAAGACTATGTTCTTGAGCTGCTAGTATCGCAATATATCGATATCATGTCTGTCATGGCTTTGTGAAATGGTTTATCCGCTTCATGACATCTCCGTAGGTCGCCGACAAAGATATGACTGTCATGGAGTTGGTTTCGAGAAACGGCCCCTAGATCTACATCAAATTAATAAAACTTTGTTCCGTTGGTGAATTTCCTTGGTTTTCCAGGTGTTTGAGACTAGATCTACTTTTAGTTTACCGATTAGGCCACCCGTCTTCAGCTTTGTTCTGCCGCTTTTTAATTTTATGACTTTTTTTCAAAATGAACGAAGGGAGACCTCAACGCCCGATTACATTACATTTGATAGTTATTCTAGCTGCTAATATGTGTGCCCCAAAGTATTAATTTTCATGTTCATTAATCGTGTCCACATTCATGATCACAATCAGCTTGTCATCATTTATCATATTGTTATTATTACACTACTACTATTTTGTATTATTATTGGTATTAATAATATTGTTATTTTGATTATTTTTAATATTACTGGTATTGTTATCATGATCATTATTACTATTGTTATTATTGTCATTATTATTTTGATATTGTTGTTGTTATTATACAACTCACGCTTTGATTCTTATCAAATGATTGGTCAAATGCATTTACTGAGACTAGTTATCACATTTTTTTCTTCCATGAAAAAACATGCAATAAATACCAGTACCCAACGATTTTTATGTACACGATGCGCAGTATTTTGGGGGTTGTCCTATGTTTAGGCTCCATGTGTTATCTGTCAAATAATCATCTTGATGAATATGATCTAACTGCTGTGTAATACCTTGTAATGTCTTGAATTTGATACGATGGATAGGAAATTACTGATGCACAATAGTGACTAGACTTATTTTTGAAGAATTCTTCAGATGTGGATCAGATCAGTTTGATATTTTCAAATACCCATAGTCCTTATCTATTTCATTTTGTGTTTTAATTTCATAGGTTTCCTTCGCGATCTCCTGAATTGGTGAGAGAATGGGTGAAGAGAATTGGCAGAGGATTAGCCTGGGGACCATCACCAACAGCTGTTCTGTGTTCCGATCACTTCCATGAAAGGTGTTTTGATCGTACGGGACAAACAACGAGACTACGCAATCTTGCAATACCAACCATCTTCCCATTTAGTATTTCAAAGGTAATCAGAAGAGAAGACACGTAACAGCACACTTTAGCACTGCACAGTTAACCTTTATAAATTAATACTCCCACCCTCTTCATGGTCGATTCCTAAATTATTCCCCACACCATCGATTGAACAGAAGCTCTGAAACTCACTGAATCAATATTTGAGCCAAAAGAAACAGCGCTATCTAATCATCATTGATGAAGAACTAAAAAAAAAAAACAGTATTGCCAGGCGGAAATAATCTTTTCAGATTGGATAGCCTAAAAAGTAAACCCAACAACAATAACATGTATATTATTTATGTACATTGTTTTTACTGAATTAGTGAATTTATATGTGATTCAGAGTAAACCAATGAATATCCTTCAGTAATTCTGCATGCCAATTTGAACCAGCTGTAAAAAACTCATCAACCATGCTTTCAACTTGAATTACTCACTGAATACAAAAATAATCACTTATTTTATTACATTTTCTTAATTGTAATGTTGTATGTTTATCGGTAACTTTAACTTTTTGGATACTACAATCAACTTAACTTAATTTCTCAGACTCTCTCTGACATTAGATAAAGGTCATCCATTAATATTAGGTCAAAGGTTATCGTTGTAGTTGTGAACAGAAGTCAATTTTACTTGAAAGTCACGTTCATGATTTATACACTTACAGGATATAATTTCTTTGGTTGTGAATGAGAAATATTGAGTACCACCTTTTTTCCCATCTATTTTAGAGCGGAAAAGTGCTGGACATACCTAAGTCTGGAACTCTTTCATACCTGGCCAGAGCTTTGGAAATCGCTGAGCTGCCTGCAAATCACATGTTTATGAAGTGTAAAGATACAGATACAAGCAACAGTGTTTCCACAGGTTCCACTTCAAAACCTACCACTTCCACCTTGCCCACTTCGGCACCTGACAGCGATTCTCAGTCAAAGTCTGGGAAAACCAAGACGAAAGAATTCACACATGATCACACATACAGTATAGTCAATTGTCCCAAAGATGTGAAGCACAAACTAGATATCATCCACAACCAAATGGATCTGATGAGTAGGAAATTAAGACGAGCACAGACGAACCAAAAGAGACTCGGTGCGAAAGAGAAATCTTTGTTACGTGAGGTGAAGATGCTTAGGGCCAAACAACAAACAGCCCTTCAGAGGATAGAAGAGATCAGTGACAGCTTACATTTTGGTCTCTGAGATATTGTGTTTTCTACATGGACTTATGCGTTTCAAGATGAAATCAGTGGATTTCAAAGTAATACGTGGTGATTTCAAGGTCATGTGGTTTTCTTGGTGCTTATGTAGATGGTCTATGGACAATCGTACACATCACTATCAAGTACCAACCACCCTGCAAGCTGCAAGAGGACAAAAAGTTTGGTTCTTCAATTATATATATGGTTCTCGTTTAGAAATTCCCAATCAGTCTTCAACTTGAGAATGGACCGGTTTACTAATATATTCAAATTTATTTTAGGGATGTTTCTTTCCTGGGGACCTAGTGACGAGTTAATTAAACTTGCTATTAATGGATGAACTACAAAATTTGGAATGCAAGCTGCATACATTATTGATTGCTATGTCTGGCATGTCTCAGGCAAGCTTTCAGGTTTTCAAGACCAACCTACAGTGTATGTATAAAAGGTATGCATACTTGCATAGAGTTTGAATATGTTAGCAAACCTGTCTATTATTGACATGTTGACTCGAGAATTATTGACATGTTAGAACCTTATATATAAATTATATTATGTATTGTTATGAATATGCAAATTTGCAGTTCAGAAGCAATAAATCGGGTGAACAGAACAAATTTATCAGTAGCTGATTGATCCTTGAAAAGTATATGTAATGCACGATCTTTGATTTCTCCAAAATGATGACATTCCAGAGCATACCGGTAGGCTGATTTTCATTACAAGGAATTGAACTTTTTAGTCAAAGTCATTATGTTAATAAAGGTCAGTAATTCCAATGATTTTTATGCCTCCGTTACGAAGTAGCCGGAGGCATTATGTTTTTAGGTTGTCCCTCCGTCCGTACGTGCGTACGTCCATACGTCCGTACGTCCCGTTCTCGTGATCGCGTTATCTGAAGAACCGATTGATGGATTCCTGCCAAACTTTGGTCATATATGCATCTTGTAGAGCTGATGAACTGATTAGATTTTGGGGTAATATCAATGTTTGTATAGATGCAAATAGTTGTTTAACCGGTAACTTATTTATGATTTGTGAATAAATTGATATTGCTGGTTTAAACATGATTCTGATTTAATGCTTCATTTATTTAGACATCATAATATTTGTGCTTCTCTGTTTATGTGTGGGTGAATTGTGAGTAAAGTGAGTAATCCTTCATCACTGTCTGCAATGCCCGGATGAAGGGGGCGGTGTACATGTAACAGGAAAACACCTCCCTGATATAACAACTAAAACCAAAAATGTGGGTTATGACATTTGGCAACATGCCAAAATATTAAAGCCAGCGATGAATGGAAGATGGCGATTCGCAGTTCAGAGAAAAACACATCATCAATGATGATGATACCCCACTTTTAGTTGTAAATGACACTAGACCTGGGATTGCTTGCTCTTACACAATGGGATAGGGTGTGTCCTGTAAATGGAGGGCATTGGTATTGTGGGTGAGGTAATTACAAATCTAACAACGTCATCTTTTAAAGGTAGATTTGATTTATTATAATTTATAGTTTAATGTAGAATAGTGAACAAAACACAACAAGAGACAGATGAACAGTGCAATGAATAATATCGCCATTTATTCTTAGCAGGATTGCTTTAGATATTTCAACATGTCAAATACTTGACAAGCATAATTCAGCGACATTTAGCTTAAAATACAATTATTCTGCATATTATATTTCTTTGATATTGCTGCTTGAAATATATAAATACATATTTTTTTAAATATAAAAATGTAGATAAACAGATGCGTGGAAATGGTTGCTACAATAAGTACATACATGTATATGTAATTTCTTCTTTGGCGTTGTCCAAGGCTTTGAGAGCAAGTGACAATTAATACAAAAATAAAATCTTTACATTGTTTTTAACAGATAACGTTAAGGATTAACTTTCAAGTATAGACAAATTTATTTGTGCATACATGTACATACTGCAACTATACATTGTATCAGTTAATAAGCGACACATGTTCATTCTCAAAGATTTTAAACTTTGAACAATTTTGCGCTAATTGAATACTTGAATGCATGATATAAACATAGTTTTGTAATTGTTATGTAGCGATACAGATTTAAGAATTGACATATTTGTGTCTAAATTAGCTGTACTATCTGTGCTTTTTCCATCTTGCTCAATCTTATACCCATGCATATTTATATTGCAAGTTGTATATATTTATCAACCAAGTAATATGCTTACATTGCCTACAAAATCACAAATTTATACCTTTAAGTGTTTTCAAACGTTCTACATAACATAACAGCTGGCACAACTCAGTGGAGTACTGATGACGTTGAATAACATTCACAGAATTAAAAAAATAAGTGAATTAAGAGAATAAGATACGCATAATTATTCCCAAAATATAACGTATTTTGATGTAAAGCTTGAGCATTAAAGGGACTTGGTAATATTGTTCAGATGAAAGAAAATGGTACTAAGGTAGTAACTGCAATGGTAGATGTAAAATTAAAGATAATCTGAAAGTTTGAGTGAAAACAGACCATTATGATAAAAGTTGGGAAAAACTGATCTGATCGATTCCTTACCAACTATATTATCACAATTCAATAACATTTTGGGTGAATGTAAATCCTCACAAAACAATGAAATGGCTCTATAAACCATTCCAGACATTTAAGTGTTGAAAGATTTGTTAAAGCCTGTCCCATGTCTTATCTGCATGTAATAAAGTTATATGATCCAATTATATTTTCTTTATCAATATTGCATGTTCACATATCAAAAGGGGTTTATATATCTTAGTACAGGAAACCACCATCTTTAATTAGATTAGTGATCAATTGCAAGCAATCTGACATCTTCTCAATCTCTATTGATACAATATAATGAATGCAATTGCTTGCTACACAAATTTTGTTCAATTAATGAGCTACTTTCTGTATACAATCATTTCGATATATAAAGGGATTTCATGATTTGCATGGAAGGGATAATGGTAATTGTGAATATTGACCTAAACATGATGCTTTTACCAGGGAATATGTTTAATTGATGGTTGAAAGTTACGATGGTTGACCAGAGTGTGGTTGAAGAGAGTGTTTCTTAGTGGAATATATTTACGGTGCAATATGGTGATATATATATCACAATATGGTAAAGGCTGTATCCAGTGATTTGGGTCTCAATGTGGTGCTGATCTCAGCATATCCCGTTATATGGGTATAGGTGGTCAAGTTTCCAGCTCATTTTTCATATTCTCTCCACCACTACAGCTTCGTGTACCTGTTGTTACGAAAAAATAGTACGGTAATGGCCGAAAGTATGTTGCACATTCTGCAGAAACATCCGACTCAACACAAATTGTATAATTATAATTTTATGATTCTTTTTTCATGGCATGTGAGATCCTAAAACTAATCAATTTCAAGTCTTTACACGAGTACTGCATGAGAAGCAAGTATCTGTATAAGCAAAGGTTTTTATCATAAATAAGAGATACCAAAACGAAAGTATTTACCTCTAAACTAATTTTTAATTGGACGTATGGGAGAGGGTGTAATTTCGACAGAAAGTTAATGAAGTTGATGGGACACAATATGATTCTGAAATTCTAACAGCGCTCTGCCTTATATATTACTGGCATAATAGTGCATGAAAATGTCATGAAATTCAAGGAAATTTTATAATTTGTAAAAAGATAATTTTGACACATATATATAGAGGAATTGTAGGACTCACCATCGGTGGTTCGTGAATGCATACCTATCCATGAGAGCGTGCATAGACAAAATATTAGTCGCGATTAGTAAATAATGATGAAGATATCATTATACTCACAATAGAAAACTAGTTTTCCCTCCTAGCAGGTGCAATTCAATTTGAACATATAATACATCTGTATTTTTTTTTATACAGGACCGCCATTCACACGCATGTATGGACTGAGAGGGCTGCAAGGTTGGGAGAGTGAAGTACATGTTTCTGATATCTGATAGGATAGAAATTTGAGAGATTGATGCAATGAAAATATCAAATGGAAGTGATAGTAGAAGGAAGATAATTAACTTTGAATGTAGGCATAAACATGTAATGCAACATGGTAAAGAAGAGATGATCCAATGAGGAGAAAAACTGCAGTTTGCAGAAAAACACAGGCTTCACAAAATGCATCCAAATGTTCATTAGAAACATATCTATAGAGTTATAATTGCATACAGGTTATGAGTTCTTCCAATCACGTCTAAAAGTGTCCATTGCATTCAACATAATACAATTTACAATACCAGTAATTCAAACTTGTGAACATCCTAAGGTGGATAATAGGGCTGAACTTAGAGAGCTTAATGACATGCATATTTCGTGAGAAAATAGATTTTCGGGGGAAAAGTTGTCCCCCGTTTTCTGACATTCTTTGATAGGACACGGAGTACATCTACATCACAGCACTGTGATATATATATCTCTATTTAGCCAGTATCCTTCACAAGAACAAAGTACATGTTTAATATTGACAAAAAGTATAATGACGTACCTCAGTCAAACTGACTTCAGACCCACTCCAAAATGACCAATTCTTAGCCAATCAGGGTATTGTTTTGTTACCTTTATTTAGCCTGTTTTCGGTCTGATGTCGATCTTGTTGATATGACTTGAGTGTATAGGATAGTTACATGTAAGTCATTGTAGTCGGTAACTAGCATATAATTTAGTTTTCCGATTGTTAAGCAGTACAAACGCCAGACCGACAACAGACGGAACAAAAATGTAATATCCCAAAATGGTGTCGGTTTGTTGGTGTAACTGATACCATAATCACACCAACGAGACCAACACCAGACCGACATTGGCCCGAGCAAAAAAACCCACTTCCCCCAATTGCCAACAAAAAACCATGGTTCATTTGAAATCGTTTTGCTAGTGTCCTTATGGTGTGATTGAGGTATAAATGTAGTACCTGAGATTGGAGTCTGAGAAGGATATCAATACCATACATCGGGCTTCCAGGCTCACCATGCGAAGGTGATAGAGAGTGACATGGAGAAACAACATGCGAAGGAGAAACTACCGACTTGGAACTCTACATTCATGTAGCATCACATGGTTGTTTTCAGAAGACAAGACGTTTGTGGGATGCATTCAGATAAAAAAAATAGAAGGAAAGTAAGAGAGAGGAATAAAAATCGAAGAGGAGTGTGAGAGAGAGGGAAAGGGGATAGAGCAAAATGATGAGAGAAAGGAGAGGGGAGGGAGAGTAAGAGGAGGGAAAGAAGAAAAAAGAGAGAAGAGGTGAGAGGAAAAAGTGTAAACAGTGAAAGACCCATAAGAAAAGAAGAATGAAAAGAAATTTCACTACTATATCATTAGTAATAAACACATACATCATAATCATGTTGTATAGGGCATCAAAAAGTGGAACTATCGCACAAACATACTCACACCAAATCACTATGAATAGGATACTGACACAAACCACTTACAAAATATAATAATCATGCAAATAAAAACTGTAGCAACAAAAAACAATTAGATGAAATATTTATACACTTTAATATCATTTTCTGCAAGCAGATGTGTGATTTTGTTCAAGACTCGTGATTCAAATAGAAGAAGGCACAGAAATAAAATTTAAAAAACACTTTTCTTTTCAGCTAAAGGCAATAGTTGTGTGATATAATTCCGAGGAATTATTGGCAATGCCATCAGTATAAAATATTCTCTTGTTAGCAGATATAGATTATGATTTGATTAGTGTGATTTAACAAAATTCTAATAATGTTAAAAATCATAATAATGCATTTAACTTATCAGCACCTTATTAAACAAAAATAATTTTATAGTATTCATGTATTCAGTAGAAATTATCAGCACTTAAAAGTCATAAAAATTTAACATTGTTTCAAATAATGGTCACTGAAATGTTGATTACTTAACCTAAAATCTACACTCCGTACATGTATTCAAGCAAATATTAGACATAAAACTAAATAATAAGGGAACAGGAATCAGAGATCTTAAATTTTTAAAACTAAATTGTCAAGTAAAATATCACATAAAAACTCAATATATAGGCACTTGTCATGTAACTTATTTCAAGGACAATTCAAATAAAAAAATATAAATCATGCTGGATTTATGTGCAGTAGGGAAGAAAATGTATTTCGCACAAATATCAAACATAAAACTAAATACTAAGGACAACAAGAATCGACAACAGGAATCTACAACAATAGTAAATACATCAGACATTCCTGAAATATCCAGCGCATTACCAGTATTCAAATGGGTGATAAGACAAATTATGAACAGGATTTCGATAACTAAAAATTGGCAATAACATACCAAGAAGAAAAAAAAGGGACAATACAATGACAAACAGATTTAAAACAAAATACCAATAGCAAAATAGAAAAATGATAACAACTGTGCTAGTTGAAAAAGGATACATGCACTTGGACAGTAAAACATTGGGTACAACAAAACTTAAACCACCTAACATCATTAAGAAATTGTTTCTTGAGAATAAGAAGACCATAAAGTGACAAGTGCATCATGACTTTACTTGGAAGTTGTACAAGTCATAATTTTGGAGAAATTATGAAGTTTGTATACATTCAAACTTCCTGCATAGCTCAACTTTACTAGCAAAGCAAATCTAGGATAGTACTGAGTATTTGTATATATATACTGGTATGTTAAATATGAGCATGAATATTTGAACTCTAAAATCATCACATCATTATTAGCAATGTGGTTTATTTGGATAATGCTGACTTACTGCATAATAATATTTTGCTGAACTGTAATAGCATTAGATTGAGGTAATATTTGAAATTGTCCATCTATAATTGCACCTTGTTCACATGAAAAATATAATCAATGGATACAATTTTCAAATATACAAATTATTTGATATATACAAATATATAAAATATACAACCATAAAAAAAAGAATGTTTAACATAGGAATAAGTTCTACCGGTATATAAAAACAACTAGATGATGAAATACCTGCTACAATTTTCTATCAGTGATAAGATTGTTATTTAGTAGCTTTCTCGATATCCATTTTTTATAAAACATGAAAACTTTTACTACTTGTACATTCAAGCAAAAAAATACTCAGTACCATAAATGCATTTAACTGAACTTAACACACTAGCAGTGGTGGAGGGTTAGAATGAAGTGAAGGTAAAAGAGTGACAATATTTTTTTGACAAAGTAAACTTATAATCACACAAGTCTTGTTTTAAGTTTGAGACTAAGATAAATATGCACACTTCATGGAAACTCATTTGTCATACTAAACTGTATTGCAGCAAGAAAAAGGTAATTATACACATGCAATTGTCATGTCATTACGTTATAGTGAACTACTATTTTGTCCACTAATTCATGCACTCGCTCAATTAACAGAAATTCTTACATGCAGCAAAAGATGAAAGACTAGATTAGACAAGCAAGCAAACCATATTAGAAAGGAATCTGAGACAATGATAAAAACATCACAATATATATATATATATTATATACTTTTAGAAAATCATGAAGAAAATGTAGGGGGCTAAACTAAAATTTGAATGAGATTCTGAAAAGAGATCCTGCTTAGTCCAGGTAATCTTCATTACCCTATTAAAGTAGACTAGCTTTTACCCATTTGATTTGATTACGATATAATATGCATTTTCCATAAACTTTAACATGAGTTATCTTTGGTTTAGTTTTCGATGGGTTAATGGCTCGATAGAGGTAATTTCTGGTACATTCATTTACCAAAATACTATACAAGATGGGATTGAAAGAATGTCAATAATATTCTCTCTAGGTATATAATATTTAGAAATAATAATAACTGGAATTTCAAGAGAACAATAAGTTCCCTCACGACATTCCATAAAATGTTTGCATGTTCATTTTCTTGCCACATAAACTTTTTTTTTCAGAGACCGCTTCTCCTTGTCAAAAACAAAAAACAGAGTAGACAGAGAGGAATCTCCTAATCTACTATGTTACACAGCCATACGCTACATTCACCCATGCAAGTGGTTTATGTCGGTATGGTCTTCATTTCATTAGAAGAATGTATATCATAGCTACTTTTTGACGGCCCCATGCAACTTTGATTCTTTGAAGTGGTATATTTATGTGACATAGCTATGTTTTGTTGGTATTTCATTACTATCAACCCTCTAATTAGTTTACGTACTGGTAGGTGTGGTTTCTATCTCCATAGAGGAATATTACATCATAAATAATTTTTGATAGTCCTACCAACCCTTGTAGGTGGGGTCTTCCTCTCATTACAGAGATGTACATTATACAACTATCAACCCTTAAGTTGCTTGATGTACATGTAGGAATGATAATTATCTAAAAAGAGGAATGTTATATCATAGCTACATTTTGATTGACCTAAATATCTATAACCCTATAATTAGTCTATGTAGGATTCGCTTTTTCCTATTAAAGGAATGCATATGATGACTACACTTTGATAGCCGTACACGACTATCAAGTGGTCTATGTAGATAAGGTTTTTCATCTCATAAAAAGGACTGGAGGACTGCATATCACATCTCTTTCTGATGGCCCTTCACAACTATCGAGACTCAAAATGGTCTCTGTACATGTAGGGGGCAGTCTCTATCCTAATAGAGGAATGTTACATCATACAGTGTAGCTACTTTGTGAAGGTAATCCACTACTATCAACCCGCTAAGTGATCTAGGTGTAGCCCAAGTGTTATCAGTATCTCATTAATGTATATTATGGCTATTTTTTTAAGGCATGAGCGCGGATCGCTGCCTGCACCTTATGCCAGCGTGTGGTGTTACTCTCGGTGGTCTTCTTACGCCTCTCGGCATCAGCCTGGAGGTAGCGCACCTGGTTCTTGAGTTCTGCGTCCCACACCAGGGCATAGCTGTAGTTGGATTCTAACCAGAGCAAGAGGGATGGAAAGGGTAAGCATCATAGGAGGATGAAAATGTTTCATATGTCATGGTTAAGTACATAATCTTATACTTCATAGGGTTTATACACGGAGTACAAACATACTGAGCAGTAAGAACAAGAATTCATCTGGCAACCTGTGCCTATTTTTGTTGCACTTTCAAATGTTGGGTTGTCATCAGAATGTTAACAGTAGACAAGCTCAGAAATCATGAATTGCCAAAGCATTAACACTTCAAGAAAATTCAGATTCATATAGCACTTAATGAATCTCTATAACAGTACCTGACCAGTTTCAATATGACATTTTTTCCCCTCATATCAAAGCATTGCTTTTTAAGCAAGTGTTAGGAAAATTTATCTCTACAGCATCCACTTTATTAAGTATTTTTCAATAATTGCTTATTCATTTCAAATGTTTCATCTACCGGTATGTCTTTCATCAAATAAATAAATTATAACTATCAGATTTTTCACAGGCCTATCTGCTATGAGTGCCAACAACATATTTTGCTCAAATACATCGCTAACACATCAAATAGATCTAGAGTTTGATTTGATTTGATTTGATTTGATTTGATTTATTTATTTCTGTTTGATTTTCTTTTTCTTTTGCATTTTTACAAATATATAACAAACAAATATTGCAAATTTACACATGACAAAAGAATATATGTAGAATAAGGTAAGGCTGGGTGTAACTAATCGAGAACATCAAACAGGAGGGTTGACAAAATAAGCAAAGCTTGATAGTATGACTACCCTCAAAGGATACATAATAATACAAATATGGAAGAACAAAATATTGGTAAAAAGGGGGAAAAGACAGAAAAAAGAAGAGAAAAGAAAGAGGGGATGCACATCAATATTCACAGACTTATGTGGTAGTTGGATTTCAAATTGATATATAAAGATTTTAAATAAGAAAAGAAATGCAAATTTGAATACTGAGTGGCCAACTTGGGATACAATAGAATGAGAAGACTCTCAAGGTTCGGACAGTAAGAATGTGAAAGTAAGATCAGCCAGCTGGTTTTAAACCTGGGCCTGCGAGTCAGAGCCTTGAAATGTTTGTATAGAAGACAGTGTTTATTCAGTATCCCAAGTAGGCCACTCTTTATTCATACGTGTATTCATACCAGGTCATGGAAGGTTATAATCAACGTTTCAATAAATGGAAGCAAAAAAAAGTAAACAGTACAGAAAATTATCGAGTTTTGTAACGATGGGTAAACGAGGAGAATTTATTTTGTTGATGGATTTAAAGATAATGAGCAATAAGAAACTTTTTCACCGCTCTTTTAAAGGATAGCATTGTATTCATCGTTTTTATTTCAGGGGGTAGTGCATTCCAGGTATCAGGGCCAGAATGTCTAATTAAGTTTTGAGCTAAGGCTGTTTTGGCGTTAAATAGGTGATAGTCATTGGAATGCCTGGTTGGGTAGGAATGAAAATTAAAATTATGTTGGAATAAAATGACTAGTGATGGGGGAAGATTGCCGGATTTAAGTCGAAACATGAACACAGATTTTTGCATGTAGTGTATATCACTTATTTTTAGAGTTTTTAATGTGGCAAATAAAGGGTCAGTGTGGTCGCGATAACCTGCATCGGTACAAACTCGAATTGCTTTTTTCTGTAACAGTAATATACGATTAGTATTGCACTTATGAGTACGGTAGCCCATATGATATTGCAGTAAGAAATATATGGTAAAACCAGTGTATTATATAGCATACTAAGCACATGTGTTGGCAAAAAGTATTTTAGCTTAAATAGTATACCAATATTGCGAGAAATAGGGGTAGAGATATAATTCACATGATCATTCCAGTTACATTTTTCATTTATATATACACCTAAGAATTTCGTTGATGACTTTTTTTCTATTGGAACATTATCGACAAGCAGCTCAAAGTTATAAATATTGTGATTTCTTGAGTTTCTAAAGTGAACAAGGGAAACGCTCTCGGCGGTCTCGCCTGCCTAACGCAATTCAATATGATAAACCAGAACGTCAATGACGTAGCGCTCATCCGCATCTCACAACAACAAATATCGTAAATTTTATGTGGTACACTTTTGAACTGGTCAAAAAATAGAAATTTGATGCCCTGGAAGGGACATAATTTCATTTCATTTGCATAAAGTACCATAAATAATCAATGGAGCAAAATCTCACAATTCTGTGTAGAAGTTTATTGTTCCAAATTTAGCTCTACCAGATAAGGCAAAATCGGTCAAGAAATGAGGGAAAAGAAGCAATTTTTGTTATTTTTGGAATAAATTTGCATAAATTACCATAATTAATTAATGGAGAACAATTTCAAAATTCTGTGTAGAAGTTTAGTGTACCAAAGTTAGCTCTACGATATAAAGCAAACCAAATCAAAATCGGTCGAGAAATGAAGGAGAAGAAGCCTTTTTTGTGATTTCTAATAAATTTGCATAAATTAGCATAGATAATGAATTTCACAATTCTGTGTAGAAATTTTAAATCCCCTCCTAGCCCTATCATATGAAACAATCAGAATCAAAATCGGTTGAAAAATAACGAAGAAGAAGCATTTTGAAAATCTTAATGTTGATGCCACAACAAAGTCTAAGTTTGTTGACCTTAAATGGCCTTTGACCTTAACTTAGTGACCTGAAATTCTACTCACATGATTGGGGAGACTTGATAACCCTATAGTCCAAGTTTCATTGACTAAGAACTTATACTTTCAAAATTATATCAAAAATTCAAAAACTTAACCTTAGGTTAAGTTTTCGATGATGATGCTACAACATAGTCCAAGTCTGTTGACCTGAAATGACCTTTGACCTTGACTTTGTGATCTGAAATTCTACTCACATGATTGGGGATACTTGATTACCCTATAGTCAAAGTTTCATTGGCTAAGAACTTATACTTTAAAAATTATACCAAAAATTCAAAAACTTAACCTTAGGTTAAGTTTTTGATGTTGTCGCCGTCGCCGTCGCCGCCGCCGTCACCGGAAAAGCGGCGCCTATGTCTCGCTTTTTGCTACGCAGGCGAGACAATAAAATTGGTCTTCTTTAGGTTCAATGATAATATGTTGCTTTTGAACCATTTCGATAACTTAGGTAATTCAGTGTTCATGGTTGCGATCATCGAATTTAAATCGGAATGTGAATAAAATACATTTGTATCATCGGCAAATAATATATACTGTAGAATTGGTGAAACATTAGAAATATCGTTGACATATATCAAAAGTAATAGTGGCCCAAGTATGGAGCCTTGCGGAACTCCACATTTAATAGATGATACGTTAGAAGAAACTGAATTGAATAAAGTATATTGTTTTCTTGATGACAAGTAATTTTCGAACCAATCAAGTGCTTTACCTCGTACACCGTAATGCTTTAATTTATACAATAATATAGTGTGATCAAGAGTATCAAATGCCTTGCTGAGATCCATGAATATGCCTATGACATGTTTATGATCAGCCAAGGCATTTGATACTCTATCGAATAGTTGGAGTAGTGCTAGATAGAACTAGATGGAATTCGACTGCGCACAGTCGAAAATGATGCCTCCGTCATAGAGCAATTTTACAAACCAAAACAGAACACATTTTTCGAATTCAAGTTCAATTGTAATCCATTAACAGGTTCTCAGAATATCGTGATTACAAGCAATTTCTCATATACATATATGACCCTTTGTTCTTTGACCTCATGACCCTAAAATCTACTCAGTTCATTGGCTCTGCAAGATGTCCTGAGTTAACTAGTAATCCATCTGTCAGTTCTAATGAGAATGTGTTCACAAGCTATTTCTGCATACATAATGAGCCCATGACCTTTGACCTTATGAACCAAGAATCTACTCAGTTCATTGGCTCTGCAAGTAACATACATGACCTAATTTTGGCAGGAATCCATCAATCGGTTCTTGAGAATGCGATCACGAGCTGTTTTTGCATACATAATGTGCGTTGTGGCCTTTGACCTTTGAACTCGTGACCCCAAAATCTAATCAGTTCATCTGCTCTGCAAGTAACATACATGACCTAAGTTTAGCAGCAATTGATCAATCGGTTCTTGAGATAACGCAATCACGAGCTGTTTTTGCATACATAATGTGCGCTGTGGCCTTTGACCTTTGACCTCGTGACCCCAAAATCTAATCACTTCATCGGTTCTGCAAGTAACATACATGACCTAAGTTTGGCAGCAATCCATCACTCGGTTCTTGAGATAACACGATCACGAGCTGTTTTTGCATACATAATGAGCCCTGTGACCTTTGACCTTTAACCTCATGACCCCAAAATCTAATCAGTTCTTTGACTCTGCAAGATACATACATGACCAAAGTTTGGCAGGAATCCATCAATCGGTTCTTCAGATAACGCGATCACGAGCTGTTTTTGCATACATAATGAGCCCTGTGACCTTTGACCTTTGACCTCGTAACCCCAAAATCTAATCAGTTCATCGGCTCTGCAAGATACATACATGACCAAAATTTGGCAGGAATCCATCAATCGGTTCTTCAGATAACGCGATCACGAGAACGGGACGTACGTACAGACGTACGTACGTACAGACGGACGGACGGACAACCCGAAAACATAATGCCTCCGGCTACTTCGTAACGGAGGCATAAAAACTAGAGATGGATGTTAAAATGAAGAAGAACATTTTGTTTAAATTATTTTTTTACCTGTGAGATGAGGTACTCCTGGTCGCTGCACAAAGCCCATTCCTGCCGTCACAACGACTGATTCATTCTTCCCAACACCTAGCAAACAAAAACCAACAAATACAATACTTATTCTACCAGAAGTTTTTATTGGAACTCTACATGTGAATTAAATTGTGGTAAGATTCAAGATTCAAGTTTTAATTGTCTATAATAATACAGAAATATATTTCTCATTGGTGTTACATACAATATAAACATAGGCATATAAATGTGACATTGTATGCTGAGAGCCAGAAGGGTGTAGTGTTGACTTATTAGAGAAGGGTATCTTTTTATACATATGTTGATATAAATCTTCAATGTTAGCTAAACATACATTGCTCAAGAAAAATTTGTAAACAAAATACGTGCTTCTAACTGAGGTTAAACATAGACAGTGATTTCTGGCAAAGAATACATAATAAGGCAGAAATACATGTATATAGGCCATTGTAAATAAAAATATGAAATTGATATCTGGGATAACTCTACATCCAGATAATTATTTAAAAATCTTGATAATGACATGCCACACATGTATATTCATCCATAAAACTTAAATAAAAAATTTAAAACTTATTCCCTACATTTGGAAGCAGTTGCAATTCAAAACCTAATTCCATCTTCCAAATTAATAGCAGTAATAAAATGACAAGAAACATTTACAATCATTAAAACACAATAAAAACCCAAATGAGCTTACCAAGACCCTTGTTGACCGCCAGGATGGACCTGAGTCCAGAGACATGTCTTCCAATGACCGTGATCAGCTGATAGGTATTGACATCAATCAACACCAGCTTACCCGCCGCCGTGCCTACCCACAATGCAGTGCGAGGCTGGAGCATCATGGACTTGACGTCGAACTCGGATATTCTGGCATCTGGATATTGTTCACTGTATGTTTGATAAACACAACAAAATGTCAATTTTAAGTTTTTTAGCAATGAGGATAATTCATGATAAAAATTGTACTGGGTAGAAGGGTCAGGTTCTGTGTCAGGTTGCATGAATGGGATAAATAAACATTCTTAGTCATTGACAAACAAAACACACGTACATGTATATATAATGAAACATATATTTAAATCAGTATGGATATCCAGCACTCCTTATACAATGCTTGATGCAAAATGAGACTGGAAGTATTCAACTGTCATAATTTGTATTATTATTCATTCAGCATTGACTGTGCCTCTGGTCTCTTCTCCCTATATAACCGTTTACAATATATCTTTTCTTAAATGAAAGATCTTCTCTTAGGTGATTATAAATGTGAATGGTGAATTCCAGTACTGGTAATCAATCTCATGAATTTGATGTCATAGCCTTTTCAAATTGTTGAGAATAATTTCTTACCCTATCAAGTCCCTGATGTCGATGGTTGTTTTTAGCTGCTGTTTGCCAGTGTTCCATACTTCTATCACACCGCTGTTATGACGGCACAGCCAGAGACATTTTTCGAGCGCCACAGTCTTCACCAGACCAAGTTTTCTGTGATGGGTAGGGATATTGAAGATACTAAATAAGTAAGGTTTGCTGCTCAAAAATTTCATCTGAGTTACACAGTTTCATTATCCTTACTATAATCAGTTACTAATCAAGCACCTTTCTTATCTTCACTACAGTAATTATTAGGCCTGAGTCATGTCGGGATTTTCATAAACCGGGTCCCGACGGCCTTGTACCGATCGGGACCCGGTGTCCCGAAATCAGCTCGCAGGATTTGTCACTTGCCTCTATTAAAAGCGCATATCATCAGTATGTCCCTTAAAAGTGACCTTTTTTATCAATCAAATTAATAAACACATGCATACCTCGGCTCAGATCGGTATATTATTCCATTTGACATTATTTTCATCCATGATTGGCGATGTTTAGTGCCATTTTCGTGCCTCTAAAAGTAAAAAACTGGGGCAGAAATGGAAAGACAACATTCGAGCCGCCATTTTGATTTATGCAGGTTGAATAAATCTGGTCAAAAAATATGAATGTTATAATAATAAAACGGCTTTCTAAAAATTTCTTCTGTACAATACACCGATCATATAATATTTTAAAGACAAAATAAATATTTATCTCTTATTTTAAACATCGCATGCTTTTTTTTTAAAGCTGAAAATTACTTGGTAATCAAGAGTGTCGATACGGATAGCCGTTGCAAGGCAAGTTCAGACTAGTCTCAGAAAAATGCGCAGTGCTCCTCGTAAATAGCTGTAATGCGTGCCAGAACGAACCCAAACAAAGACGTGATCGTAACAAGAAAAAAATCATTAAAAACTACGAGAGCACAATTGGAAAGACAACTACTGCTCAAAATTACCATAATCAGATAGATAACTTGGACAAAGAATTCAATAATCGCCCAAGAAATGTCACAGAAATTGTGATAATCGAGGAGTAACTGGGTACATTTTTATCGCAAGGAGCCTGCTGCAAATTCTCGAATCCTTTGTTATACTGCTTTTTACCGTAGAGGACGGTATTTGCCTCGTATAGCCTCGTGTTCAATTTAAACACGTGTAATTCAGATATTGCAGCAGGCCCTTCCGATAATGATTGTACCTATAGTAACTCCTTAAATATCACTATTTATGTGTCTTTTCTTGGACAACTATTGTTTTCTTCCTCCAAGTTATGTATCTGCTTACGATAATTTTGAGTAGTTGTCTTTCCAATTGTGCTCTCGTAGTTTTTAATGATTTTTTTCTCGTTACGATCACGTCTTTGTTTGGGTTCGTTCTGGCACGCATTACAGCTACCGAGGAGCACTGCGCATTTTTCCGAGACTAGTCTGAACTTGCCTTGCAACGTATCGAAACTTCTTGTGATTACCAAGTAATTTTCAGCTTTTAAAAGAAGCATGCGGTGTTCAAAATCAAAGAAAAAATATATATTTTTGTCTTTTAAAAATTATTCGATCGGTATGTTGTAAAGAAGTACTTTTTAGAAAGCCGTTTTATTATTCAAACATTAATGTTTCTTTCAACCTGATTTATTAATCCTGCCGAGAGACCCGGCCAGTACAGTAGCTACTGTAGCTAGTAGCTGGCAACAACAACCCCATGGGCCGGGCGAACTGCCTTGCAATCCATATTTATATCACTTATCAGCAGTTCGGATTGATTCAGGATGAGCTAGAATATGATTATGGTAACCATTAAATACTTAAGTTTTAAGGTGGATTGATTTTAGTGGTGTGCAAAACTGCAATTTCTTTCACATTTTTTTCGGAGCGTCGGTTCTCAAAAAACGAAACCGGGACCCGACGGCAACGGTCGGGTCCCGGTGTGATCGACCGTACCGACTCAAGCCTAGTAATTATCTATAAATCTAGATCACGATGTTAGTACAGGAAAATGAAGGCCTTTTTTTCTTCTCTCAGATTGGTGTAGAAATGTATGCAGCTAGAAGAAACATTGGTAGACATTAATCACTGAGAGGTAGAATGTGTTATCATCCTGATGATATACAGGTAACGGTCAACATCTTTACACTAACTTTAACTTATGAATAGAAGTAGCACTGTGTCATTATAAGCATCATGTCAGAAACATCATTGTCAACCCCCTTCATGACATACTATCATACTCATCATCATCATCAACACCACCATTGTCATCAACTTCAACATCACATGACCATTGTCATCTTCATTATCATCATCATCACCAGTAACATTAGAGCAACTCTTTTTTTGTGTGAATAATATTCATTGCATGATGAATCCTATACATAATTTCCACTTTTCTTCATGAATAACCCCTCCCCCTTCTATTTCATGTGATGCTGAAGAAGCCATTCTGTAACCATGACAACATCTTCCCTCCTCACCTGGGATCTTTGGATGTTTCCTTCTTATCATGTTCTAGCTTGATCTCTGATTTGAGAGTCTTGAGAGTGATAGCCTCCACCCTGTCTCCTACTCCTACCCACAGTCTGCTGTTAGTCAGGTAGGAGCACTTGATGGGTTCATGGTACGTTCCAACCTGGATGTACTGGTCAGGTTTGCAGTCCTTTTCCTGGAAAACAATGACATCATTACCTACCAATCCATCAACCCATCAATAACAAATCCAGTAAACTAAATGCTCATCACTTTTTGATCTAAAGCCATCTGCACTAGTTTGGCCAGGAGGGATTAGACCTCCCTGAATGGTTATCTCATCAAATCAGCTCTTAATTAACATGAGAAAAAGGGAATCCTAGGGGACCAACGGGTACCGCTTAGGCATTGTTGGCTATATAGAGCGCGCAAGTACATGTAGCTACAAGTAGTGCAGTCCCGCTTTAAGAAATTGTATCTAAATATTTTATAACAGTGCGAATGATGTTCATATCCCTGAATTCTATTATAAAAAGGAAAAGGTAGCAAGAAGTACATTTTCCAACAGCAAACACTTGGATGTACTAATCAGGTTCCAGTATATTTTTCTGTCAGTTAAATTTATTATCTAAGAAGGATTAGTAATCATGTAGGTACTTACTAATCTGATTCTCTTAGCCGAGTACACAGCGATGGTACCATTGGCAAGACCAGCAAACACTTTCCCATCTTCTCTTCGTCTGTCATGGGGAGATATAATTAATACTTGATATACACGTGTTATGCATGTTCAACGTTACATGATATACATGTAGCAATACATGTATCAGGATTTTATTTTGGATGACACTTTCTGTATTGAAAGGTGAAAAAAAAAATATGCAAAAATACAACTATCTTGAATTTAACTAATACTTTGAAGAAGAAAGATTTATAATAAAGCCAGCATCCATCACATCACAAACTTTTGATTCCCATCCTCTGGTATTAAAGCTAATACCTCTTCCAAAGCTACCGAAAGCTATGTAAAAACAAATTTACATTTAGTTGTGTCGACAGGGCAGAAAAGGAAAGTAAGACAAATTTCCCCTTCCGTCTTACTTGGTGGACTTTAACAGACAAGCATAGTAGAGAGAACAGTGAAGATAAAATAAGTAAAGCACAACATTTCATTACACATCACAGATTGTCATGAATATTCATGAGAGTGTCAGGCCTACTAGCCCTGCCAACTTACTTGGTATGCCATGAGAGGCACAGCACAGCATCAGGAAGCTGAGGCAAGGTATGCTTGACCTGGTAGGGGCTAGAGGTCAGGTTAATAAGGACCAGTTCACAGGACTGAGTTCCTACGAGCATGGTGTTAGGACCGATGGCCACCATGCATAAGGCTCGTCCCTTCTGTATGATCATGCCCTGAGAGATAGAGAGAGAGAGAGAGGAAGAAGTGTGTCACATTGTGTATGTCATAGCATTTTCAAGTACACAGTGCACCAAGCTCTGTTTGATAGTCTATGAACCTACATATTGCTAACTTACATGTACATGTATCTTTATTATCATATGGGAAGCAATCCAAAATGTACTGTAATAATCAATTCATGAGATTAGGTAAATTGATCTTATAATTCATTGACCTGTTCAAAATTGCTTCAATTTTGTTTTCCAATTCAAATGGTCTTAATTTACAGTTATTATACTGTAGGTTTAATCTTCAACAGTTTTAAAGCACTCGACCAAACATCTGTGAACACAAGACCAACATAACAGTACCGTAATTTAAAATGAATATAATACAAAATTCTCAATATTTGATCATCCTTCTTTTTTCTTCATTCAAAGCACATGGTATTTCCCCCAAATATAAGGCTGACTTATTTATCAGACTTACTTTGTATTTCATAAAATCTTCTCAATTGAGATCTAGAAAGGCATAAACTCCTTTCTCATCTTACATGGATTAATCTCCCTTCCGGCACTATAATAAATATAAATCCTGAGTGCAAACAAACCTGTACAGATGCATCTTGTTCAGAATTTCTGATGGTGAAGCATGAGAACATAGTAGAGTTCTTCTCTCCTCCCGCTAACCAAATCTCTGTTCTCTCTTGATCGTCCTTCTGATATGTCTACAAGGTTACAAAGTAAATTTTTAGATTTTCAGAGCTGACGCAATAACAATTTTCCTACAATTACATTCATAAAAACATGCATGCCAGCTTGTGTAGTTCCCTGTTCCCAAAATATATCTATAACTAAGTCATTAAGTTAATTAACTTTGCATGCAAGAATGGAAATGGTACCAATATATTTTGACGTTACAAAAAATATATATATTTCTATTTCAAGTAGAGTTAAAAGAGAGATTGTCATTAATATGATTCTAAAGAAAATTTGACTTACCCTGACAGCCTGGCATTCAACATTTACTCCACTGAGCAGAGCAGATGCTTGTTTTAAGCAGAGCATCTCAGCTGAACTCAGCTTCTCAAAAGCCTCTTGTGCCTGGAGAAAGAAAGAAGAATCAACATTTTACATATTACAGTGTTATACCAGAATACATATTTTCCAATGGATTTTATTTGACTTTCTGCAGAATCTAATATCCCAATACCAATAAAAAGTGATTTCCACCTGTAGATTTTTTTTTTTTCCATTTACATTTGACATGCATTTCAAATGGGTTTGATCCAGAGTTACCTCATACTGGCCATTCAACAGCTGATAGTAATCACATTATCGGGTGCAATCGTAACCCCTTATCAAGTATTTCAAACCATCATCAATGATATCTTATACAGAAACCTTCCTTATTGCCAATTGACACTTAGCAACATGCTGTTGTCCTACCTTTCAATTAATCCAAAACATATATCTATATCTAAGTCCTTCAACTACCAAATCTAATTGACCTCTAACATGGTATACTCACTGTGGGTCTGCTCTCTGGAACATGTTCTGTACAGTGATCAATGAGCTCCTGTAGATCAGGCCAGGGGGCTACTCCTCCTTGACTTATGGGTGGAAGATGCTGACCCTGTCATGGGATAATAAACAGAGAGTGGAGACAGAGTTCACAATAAAATCAGAAAAAGGAGATGAAGGGATCACACGTTCTGCAAACAAGAACTGCTGCAGTATAACAAAAGTAACAATCAAATGAAAAATGAGATGTCATTCTCTAAAAGCAAACCATGATGTTCACAATTACATTAGTAGATTATTCCTATGAGGATATAAGGAGGTGCTCAATTATTCGATCAAGTGACAATACTTTTGGCTTTATTTCATCAAAGATACTGGGTAAAAATTATGGTGGTTGCTATTGGGTTTTAGGTTAGGGTTAGGGTTTGGGTTAGGAAAGGTATAGTGTTTGGTCCAGAGTTGAGGTTAGGAGTTCAGAGAGTGTAGGATATTGACTGCTAAGCAATTAATGCAGGACCATGAGTCACACTCTTACAAAATGTGTAATGTGTGATGCCTTTTTTTAATATAGACACTCCAACGTGGACCTAATCATCTTCTGTTAGGTCACAGGATTCATACCTTGATGACAGCCTCGTCAATCTCTGTTCTAAACTCCATCTCTTCAAATGGTCGATGTCCTTCAGAGACCAGCTCATAGAGTAGGATGCCAAACGAGTAGATATCAACCTGATAAATCAGAACACGAATCTTCCTATATTACTCTTTCATATAGATTCCAATTTGCACACAATTTTACAACTTTTTGAGAAACGGTGAACATATATGCTGACATTAGTGAAAGAAAGACATCAGATTACAGCTATGATTCAGTCAACAATTTCAATGAGTGGACCGGTTGTTGCTTTATAGAACATGGTGAATACCTAAACTTTATGTACACGTATCAGCTTCATAATCAGAACCACTGCATGAAACAGAGCTGTAACCATGTTGATTTTTAAAGATTTGTGAGGAAAATGTTATCCTAGGTGGCAATAAAATTCAGCAAATATTTCCTTGAATGCAACCCGATTCATGTTAAAAACTTTAATTTTAATATATTTAAATTTATGTACATAATTTGGTCAGCTGTATCAATAAAGGGAGCTGAAGATGCCTAAATTTAAACATTTCATATCTAAACTATTAAGTTACATCTATCTATACATATAATTTGGCTTCACACAATATAACTCATACCTATTAAATCAAATGTATTTAGGCATGTTACAGCAACAATTAATAAGCTGAACCCATAATTTAAAATATAATCATCCCAAACCATTTAGGCATGTCAAATAACAAATCATAAGCAAAACCCATACTCTAAAACATGATCATCCTAAACCATGTACTGATGATATATTAGCAGGCCTACGTACCTCTGTGTTATAGTTACTAGTACCCCTGATGACCTCTGGAGCCCTGTAGCCTGGGGTACCCTCAGATGACTTCAGCCCATAGGGGGTGGCAAACCTTGAGATGCCATAGTCAGAGATCTTGGCATTTTGCTGCAGAACAGAAGATGATTTTGAGGTGAAGAGTTTAAAACAAGAGTGTGATCTTGATAACAATAATTTATGGTTTTGTGCATGCATATCTAAGCAAGATGACCTACTCCCCTTTTCCTCTCTTTTCTCATAAATGGTGAATTGTTTAATTAATTGCCTATGGGAATTGAGTGGCTCCTTTATTACATAAACATAAACATTCAGCAATCATTGAGTTAGTAATGACGTTATTCATGACTCCGATGAAGTCATAAAAGTTAAATTTTACTTAATGAAATGGTCATAAATGCAGTGTCTAAGAATGTAAGATATAAAAATATCCAGAAAGTTTTAATGCAAAAATGATTAAATTGAATGACACTGATACAAAATTAATTTGTACAATTTGTAATGTGGGGCAAAAAAAAAATCTGGAAATGATAAATACGATTATTACTAAAGGAGTAATTTAAATGGAATTCCAAATCATCCTAACTGCTCAGGAAACCTTGCTTCACATATCACTTTGGACTGATTTAACAACAGTTAGGTTCAATGTAGTACCTTCAAAATATAGCTCAAACATTTCACTGCCTCTTTCCTTTAATAGCTTACCAGTGTACCCAGTGCTAGAGAGAAGATAAGAACATTGTCTGGTTTGAGATCTCTGTACACAATCCTGTTCTTATGAAGAAAAGCCAATCCTTCAGCAACCTGTCATGAAGATAACATACTAAACATTTTAAGAGACAATTGCATAAAATTATCAACAGTATTGTAAATGTGGATATTGTATACATGGTAATAATGACCGTCATCTTATGATTGACCATTATAACTTAACACCTATACAATGTTGTATGCCATTTCCTTTATGATAATTAACATCTTCTTTGCCTCTCTTTCCAATACCAAGTAATTAATCAAGATTACCGGTACCTAAATCTTCAAATTTTAGATGGAGTTTTCAACATTGTTTAGTCATCACTCTCATAAACTTCATTATTATCATCAACTTTATTATCATTGTGCCGCAATCATTACACTGAAGATGTTGAATGAGATTATTACTTGGTGACAGTTGCTATTCTTAATGTCTATCTCCTTTGCCTCATCATCATCAATTTTACCATGACACTGTCATCATCACCACCACCGCCACCACCATCAACACCACCATCAATACATCCCGAACCACATAACAATAATCATCATTCTCCCTATCTCACCTGCATTGCGATGCGATGCTGGAGATTCCTGTTCTTGATCCTGCCGCTAGCCAGGAGAGTATTGAGGGATCCTAGAGGAGCGAGCTCCATGACCAGGATCCTTGGGTTCAGACCAACTCCTTCCATTGAGACAAGGCTAGGGTGCTGTAGATGCCGTAGAACAGTCACCTACAAACAAACAATATGCAATCACATTGGTTAGTTAGTTATCGAATATTAAATCCATATCATTCATCACTATGTCATACCTCATCATCATTAGATGATGGTAAGATTGTGATAATGATCTAATAATGAAAGGCATACAGCATTGTGATAACCAGATGTAAATTAGATTAATCAACTAAAATTAAATAAAGCATTGTAATTAAAAGACAATAAATTCAATTTCATATAATAACTTTCCTTGTATATGAAAATTGCTTAAACATAAAACTGTCATTAAGAAAATGTTGAACTCTTAAGTTCCAAAATATCAACAAACCTTAACGCTTTCCAAAATCTATATGAACAACATGCTTTGAATGAACTGCTGTGTAACAAGTATGAAATATATGTAACAATACTTCTTTGAACACATAAAAGTCATTCATTCTCATCAAAAGTTTATTTTAGAAAAATAAGTAGTCTGGTCTCAAATATAAAAAGCAAAAGGACACAAATACTGATTTTTAACTTTACCTCTTGACGTAGTAGCCTATGTGGATGACTTTCTCCACCCTTGCTGAATACCTTGACTGCTACAGGCTGCAGCAAAACACAAATAAAATTCAATTAATTCATTCTAGCAAAAGTACATAAATTAAAATAAACCTGTACAGCAAGGGAGACACATTTTGTTGTTTTTTGGGGGGTTTTTTAAGAAGAAAAATATGCCTACATTGTAATATGATTGTATAAGGTCAACTCAAGGATGTAAAGGAGCTGGGGGTTATTTGTGTATGTTCCCCCAACCGGTTCCAAGTCTAAGTACAGGGGAATAAATATGACAAGAAAAAAATGGAGACACAAAGAAAATGATCTTTGTACTCAGTAATTCTTCCTGTAATTTTTAAAAAAATATTTGCTTCAATTGAAGCCACTAGCAAAATTTGATCTTCTCAGACATGTGAAATTTCTATACCAGCGATTGCTAAATTCAGGTTATTTTTCAGTAATTTGTCCACAACAAAGAAATGAAGATGATTTATTACTGCATAGAAATACTGTAATATATATCACAGGATCTGAAAATACACCCTGATGAGTGTCTTCATATTTGAACAGAAAATTTGAATTCTATTCTATTTGAATATCATGCTTCTTTTAATAGCAAGGAGGTAAGAAAAATACTACAGAAATGTTAATGAGGAAAAAGAAAAAAATGCATTATTATTCCCCTAAATCACACTCTTCCTTACCTTGTCTCTGTATGTTCCCTTATACACAGAGCCAAAGCTGCCATCTCCTAGTAAATTCTCAGCCCTAATAAGCAAAAAAATATATATAAAGCTGAAAATTACTTCTATAAAAGATTAAAAACTTCATTAAATATAATATATGATTCACTCTTTGGCTACATGTCCAATATAGATTACATATATCTTCCTTTCACTTCTCTCTCCATATACTCATCCCCTTTGTATATATAATCTAATAAGTTTTATTGATTTTTTGCATGCTGAGTTCTAAAACAATGCATCATGTTTTCATCAGTATGGTGATTCTAACTGAAATTGTAAATAAAGAACTACATGATAACTATTAAATCAAGTGTCATAGCTGACCAATTCTGAATGTTCTTAATGTTGACAAATTTTGGAATTTTTTTTTTCTTTACAAGCTTACTGCGACCTTCAAACATTTTTACAATATGACATGCAATAGCTGTAAGTTAGATTTAAGCGGAAGATTTGCGCCATTTCTGTGGTTTTCTGACCTTTGAGTGAAGTTGAGTTTTCTAGGATCAAGAAGAAACTTGTCCTCCAGATCTGCAAGGGTAACATCAGGTGCCTGTTGAGAACATAAAATATTACAGCATGCTATTAATTGTGTCTTTTGTTGAGAGAAAATAAGTGTTAATTATCTCAATGTAAAATGATATGAGGAAACAATTTCAAGTTATGATAGGTAAACAGATGAAATAACTTCTAGTGGGGATTCATGTTGAAACAATGCTTCATTCACAACTATTTTTTTAGTCTCTCCTGGGTAAATTCTTTAGAGGAATACATGCATGGACATTACATAATGTCAAATTAAAACACTAACTGATTAGCTGATTACATGTATAATTTAATACGTTATTCTGCTTGGTAAATATGATCCTTGCATGTTATACTCTGCATCCAATTAAGTATCTGATGAGAGCTAGAAAGGCATTAACTTAAATTATAAAAATCTTTCTGGCTTTCAGCAGACAATGTATACAAATCATAACCACAAGATGTAATAGCGAGCAAATGTATTAAAAAAAAGTCACAATATTGAGGCGGCTCAACTTTCCTATAGGCATCATCCTTTTACTATACCCAATAGGTCAACACTATATGGTACCATCAATACTTCACAACAATCAATAAAAGAATATATAAGAATTTAGTCATCAATGTAATTTTTGAAAGAGGAGAGACTAGAGGAATAATGTTGTGGTTAAACTGACCAGAATCTGAAGTGGAACCTTTCTAGTAGGATGGTTAGGACAGGTTATTGTATCACTTGTCTCAGACTGTTCTAACAGCTCACTCAAATCATGAAGATGTGGACGCCCTGCATGGATATTGAATAAGATGCATAATTAGTAATAAATGATAAGAGACAATATTTCTATTTGTTCATGCATTAGACAGAGAGCCTAAATAAACCATAAGAGTACATCTCTCATAGATGTTTCTCACAATTTTGCTTACCTTCACACATGGTGCTCGAGACTAGTCTCTGGACCAGAGGTCTACCTAGTCTAGGATCTAGCTCACATAGACCAGGGAACCATTTCTCAATTAGATCATCAAGAAGATAGGGATGGGCAGAAATTAATTGCTTACCTTCACACATGACGCATGGTACTAGTCTCTGGACCAGAGGTCTACCTAGTCTAGGATCTAGCTCACATAGACCAGGAAACCATTCCTCTATCAGATCATCAAGGTGATCGCTGACTAGGCCTAGAAGTCTGGATGGATACAGAGAGAAGTAGAACAAATAGATGGACATCAGTCGAGAATGATTAGAAAAAAAAGAGGGACAAATAGATATTGTAAAGGGCAAAACAATTTTTTATTTAATGAAACAAGAAATAAACGCAAGAAACGAACCAAAAAGAGACAGAGATGGAGAGAGACAGGCAGACAGAGAGACAGAGAGAGAAAGAGAGGAGGAAGGATAGAGAGTAGTTGGGAGGTGAGAGAGGGCAAAAGTAAGAAAGAGGGGAATAGACAAATCAAATTCAGCATAAGAATACATTTGGGACTTTGATTGTTAGCAATGTTAATGTAAATTGTAACTTACATACACCTTTTTCAATTCATATTTCTTACTCCAGAAGCTAGCAAATGGAATCAAGACTTATTCTGTCAGCACTAATGTTCCTGTCTTATTTAATTACTCCTTCCAAACTTTATGTAATAACGCAGCAACTTGATCTCTCCTTCAACATACATATAATAATACAAGATATGAAACACTACATGTAGCTGTAAGTCTCGTTGTTTCTGGTTTAATACCTGTATCCCTGCTTCGTCTTTGGGACAGTGATCTTGAGAGTGTCGGCTCCTTTCTTCAGCGGCTCTATCAAGAAGAATGCTTCCTACAAATACAATATTACACAAACATAATCAAAATAATCAAATTGTTTTCTAAATAGTTACTCACAATCAGTTCCTAATTTTTGAATAAACACATGGATAAACTTAATTTTTCTGGCCAGCTCTTACAGCCTTAATCAACCCATAAATATCTAATGGCTTGGAAAGGATAGCAATGAAATATTAATCTTTCAAAACATGTGTTTCACCATTCACCACTTAAAAATATTTTGGAAAAAAAATGCTTTTAAATTGTTACATGTACATACCATAGAAGAAATATGGTATTTCTTATCTTTTCCACTTTTTTTGTATTTCCTTATTTTCATGAACATGTACATAGGATCTAAGAACTATAAGAAAACAAAAATCATCAAAAAATTGGTTCTCTATCTTAGATTTGACTTACCTCTGACCAGCAGACATATATCCCTTCTCTCCAGAATACAGTCTCCGGCTCTTCATGAGATCTCATACGAAACTGAGATAAATACAAATAAACAAAAAGTAATCAATAAGTATTTGCCCATATTCCTATGCAAATTAGACAGTCTTGGCATTTGTTATATATGACCACCCACCCCCTCTCCTATACAAATTAATCTATCCATAATAAAATAATGAAATGTAAGTGTACAGTAACAATAAATTTCACAATCTCAAAGTAAAGAAGACATTCCTCCCATACACATGAATATATTCCATGTATTAAAATCAGTCTGGGTATTTTTTTTAATTTTCTTGCAACACAAAACAAAATTTGGTTTCATATTTGTTATACTTTGTTGTTTTAGTTTTTCTTGCTTTTGAATACACGGCATGAAGAATACCAAAATCATTTACAACTGTTTAGAGAACAACTGCTGTTTATTTTTAAAAGTCTCTCACAGTTTTCAACATGAACATTACATACATTAATTCTAGACTTAATTAATATTAAGCTTGTTAGTGATGGGTAGAGTAGGAGCAGCAATTAAAGAATATAATTGTATATACCAGTACTAGCAAACGTAACTTTAATTTGCAAGCTTATGAGAAATATATAATATATGAGAAAGCCTAGTGGCAGAGTAGTAAGTTTTGATTAGCGTTAGCAAACCCAAATAAATACAAAATTCCAAATATTACAGCCAAAAAGGTTAATTGGTTAGATCAAATGTAGTATCCCTGCCCATGGTGTAATATCTTTAGATCCCTGAACCTGTACCACAAATTATTTAACTTCACATCAAAACAGAGTTGAATTATGGGTTAGTATAAAGAAATAACACAACAGTGAATAGCTAATTATTAACAATATCATATCCTGAAGAAAATTCTATAGGAAAGGTAATATACAATTCTTAGTTACGTTATTATACTTTCACTATTAAAAGTTGAATATTGTCTAAAAACTTTCTTTCAAAACCTCTATTTTCACTTCTCTTGATTTGTTTATTTCTCTGTCGATAAATGGAAATGTGCATCTCACTATTTCAAGTCTTCTCCTACTTCTCAAAACCTGATATCAAAATAACTATTATATTACAGAAAATACCCTATGTAAAAAGGCCAGATCGTCCTTTCTTTTTTATATCTTTTTTGTTGTTACATTTTTACCATTTTTTGACAAAATGAACAGTGTGAGTGCATACATCCCTAATTAAAGTGATTTCCACCAAAATCAACCGCGACTTTTGAGGGATGACTTTACATCCCAGATCTCGAGCTTCTGGCAGGACGGGGCTCATAGACATTTGCTCTGACGACAATTGCTCCATGCTCTATTTCATCAAAGATAGAGAGTTGGGGTTAGGGTTGCATTTGGACTTTAGGGCTTAGTTTGTGGTTAGGGTTAGGGTTAGAGAGTCTGGTCGAAGACTGTAGTTAGGAATTTGATTAGTACAGGACATTGACCACAGAGCAATTGTCGTCAGAGCATATGTCATACGACCGAGAGGACTAACTTGTCATCAGTGACAAATGACAGTTGTTGTTATAAGCTACGGAAATCCTTGCTTCTAGTTAGTTGTAAACAGATTTGTCACAGATTTGTCATTGAAAAAAGGCTTTGTGAAATGGGTCCCAGGTAGCTAACCTGTCGATGGGTTGAGACAGCTGACCCCTGTGTGTTCAGAACAGGCATGTGCCATATAGGAATGGTTTCTGCATGGTCCTCCTCCTATAGGTCACAAGAATGAAGCAGTTATATATAGGGACATGGTTTGAGAGTTAGAGCTAGGTGTGAAAAAGGATGCAGAAACTGTTGGAAGATGGATTCTTAAAGTGTACTAATCATCAAAACACATTTTGCTCTTGATGTAAGGGGTTCCCCATGTTGCTTTACTGTATTGAAAATTAAATTAAAATATTACTTCTACAAAGAGATTGCAGTTGAAATACACTCTCAGTAAACATAAAGACAACTGGTTGAGTAGACTAGTCCACACATGCATAAGCATTTGCATAGAAAAGGGCACACATGGAACCAACATATACCCCATATACCTTTTAAGAATGCTACATGTATTTACATTTCTTTAAAGTGTGATTTTGTACATTTTAGCTTTACACACTTTCCTTTTTCAGGTGATTGGTACACTTAAAAGGAAAGGGAACACGATTCCCACAGGAAAGGAAATGTATTCCTTAAACTTCGTAAAGCAATATCAAGTAGAAAAGTACATTTTAGCAAAGTATAGGTATCAGAGTCTGAAGAAAAAAAATCAAAGACAAGAAATTATCTTGAAAAGGGGTTTTGAAAAAGAAGAGAAGAAAGATATCACAAATATTATAGCTTCACTAGCAGGACCCGCGGAAATCCGCGGGATTTTAGAGGGGGGCGGGGGTGTAAATAGATATATAGAGAGTGTTTAAATTAAAACCACCAAGAACTTTATTTGCCATTCAGGCCATTTAAAAAATATACATGTTTAGCGTCCCCGCCCGCTTCCTTTTTGGGGGCCGCCTCCTATTTATTTATTTTTTGAAATTTGTTTGATTTTTTTTTTTTTTTGAAAGAAAATAAAACAGCGTTCTGTCCGCTTCCTTTATGGGGGCCGCCTCCTATATTTATTTTTTTTTTTTTTTTTTTAATTTTTTTTTTTTTTAATTTTTTTTTTATTTTTTATTTTTTTTTTATTTTTTATTTTTTATTTTTTGAAAGAAAAAAAACATGAAAAAAAAAAAATTGTCGGCCGCCATCTTGAAAAATAGCCCGAATGTCATGGGAAAATGTACGGAGCGGCCATTTTGAAAGGAAAAAAAAAAAAAAGGGCCTCCTCCTTCCCATTTATCGAAAAAAACAGGATGCTAAACATGTTTTTTTTTTAATTTGGCCTTATATAAAAATTTAAAAAACGATCCAACTGTACCGGTAGTTATTCTTTAAGCTTTAAGTTCCGTAGTGTGGCATACCGAATACGCAGAAATTAGGCTGCGTATTAATGGGAAAATAGTCCCTGCGTAGGTTATGCGTAGGCTGGCGTACAGGTTTGCTTATGGTTGCTTACTGTGTGGAAAGCTTTTACTGCTTTGTCGATCTGGCGTAGGGTAGCGTTCTGCTGCGTAGTCATGTAGCGTAGTGTTGCGTAAAAAGGCGTACTTTCTGCGTCAAGTTTCTACGCCGAAAGTACGCGAAAAAAAATTAAACATGTTGAATTGTTTTCGTTCATCTTGCGTACCCCTTTCCGTCCCTCAGCATATAGTAACGTAGGCCAGCGTAGTTGGTACGCAACACTACGCAACTCTACGTATTAACCCCACGCCAATTAGTGACCCGCAAGTGTCACAAATAAAGTATGAAAAAAATATGCTCATCTGACCCTAATTAAACACCTAAAACCCCCGAGCTTTCGGGGGTTTATGGCCCCTTGAAACCTGTGGACCCCACGCCTATATTATATATACACTCAACTCGCTCCGATCTGATCTCTCTCCCCCCCCCCCCCTAACTTTGAAGAACGTAACCCCCGAGCTTTTGGGGGTTTATGCTGGCCCCTTGAAACCCGTGGACCCCACGCCTATATTATATATACACGCAACTCGCTGCGATCTGATCCCCCCCCCAACTTTGAAGAACGTAACCCTGAGCTTTTGGGGGTTAATGCTGGCCCCTTGAAACCCGTGGACTCCACGCCTATATTATATATACACTCAACTCAGGACCCGCGGAAATCCGCAGGATTCTAAAGGGGGGCGCAGGCAAAAAATTAAGTTTTTCATTTCGGGGGCTCCATTTCAAATTTTTGGGAAATTTTCGGGGGCTACTTTTTCAACTTTCGGGGGCTCTTTCTTCTGGGGCTCCTTTTTCATTAATTCATAAAAGGATAGGCCTACACTTTGTTGAGATTTGTTTAGTAGGCTATAAGGTTTCAGGCTTCCTACTTCATAATTGCCTATTTAAAAAAAAAAAAAAACATTTTTCTAGTTCAATAACTAAGTTTTCATGCATTGATTTGATGCAAGAACTGTAACATAATAGACCCTAGATTGTGATTATTTCCGACCATGAATTTCGATAATCATTTTTCAAAGTAAAATTTTCACAAGAAAATCAGATAGTCGTTTAAAAACGTAGACATTAGTAATACTTTTACTATTTCTAAGCTCAGGTTTCGTAAATCTATTCACAAAACTATATTGAAATCGCGGCAATAATGATGCAAATCCAACAGATAACAATTTCAAAGTGTCAAATCAGCTCAGCTGAACTCACACACACTACAGCGTAACTCCATGAGCTCGAACACCGGCGCCACAGGCGTCCGACGCCTGCGGTGCGCGGTGCTGGTGTTGAAGCTTCCTGCAAGCTCATGTCAACTCACACACACTGCACAGCAGCATTGCACTGTGTGTTGACTGAAGGCAGCTTGCGACTCAACTGTCAGTCCAATGGTTTTCTTGTAATAACTTTCCTTTAGAAAATGATGATCAAACTTTAGTATACATGTCCGTAATAATCACAAAATAAGCTTTGATTTCATACCTCCATTCACAAAAACTATATCAAAATCGCGGCAATCATGATGGAAATAGGTCTCTAAGTTTGGACGTCGACGGGATTGCTCGTCGTGTGTCGTGTGTCTATTTGATACGGATGTAATGTTGAATATGCATGAGGTATCTCTGTCGTCACGCATATCCTGCATTATGCATGTCGCGTCTGTTTTCGCCCTGGACGTCGACACGGAGGAGGACCTCGGGCGGAGTATAGCCAATTCGCTAGAGTAGACTCTCCCGCGGACGACGGCACCGGGCACGGGTACCCCGAGGGCAGGGTTCAGGAGGAGATAGCCGCACCAACTTCGGTCGGCGATCTCATTAAAAAACAATAGAATACAAAGGCTGGCGGAGACGTCGCGCCCCCCGCGGAGCCTTAGCGTATTACTTATATAGATTGAAGTAAAGCAAAAGAATAGTCTAATCAAAAACATATGTTTTCTAAGAAAGCGATTTTTGACATACAACAGAAAGAACCTAGAATCTACACTAGAAATATATGTTATTTTCAAACAATGATGAGAAGCATTCAAGCAATTTTTGTAATATAATATCCAAATACTAGAAGGAAAGAAAGGAAATGCTACAAAGAACGTGAATATAGTATTGGAAATCTATATAAAATTCTTTTAGAAATCTAAACAAAGAAAAGAGTATTCAATACAACTCGAAAGTCCACACATTAATCGGTTCACGGCAAACTCATCACATCACCCCAAATCATCATTGAATTTCTCTATACTTAACTTGAAAGCAACCAACACTCTAAAAATAATTTTGTTCAGCATCTCCGGATGCCTTTTGTTTTACAGCTAGGCATCAAATCACAACTGCAGATAGTCTGATGTTACAACTTTTTGAAGTTATTACAATCAAAATTGAATTTAGCTTTAAAAACAAAATCGATATCATTACTAATACAAAATGTGAATCCTAAAAAAAAAACCTAACAAAAAAAAATGGTCATTGCTCTCAAGGCAGATGAAAAGTTTACAAAAGTAACAAAATCAAGTAAACTTCCTTCTTTTTTTTTTAAAAATTGGTATACTCTTTCATGGGTACATTTAGCACTTCACACACAATACCAGAATGTTGGTTTGCTTTCAAGTTATAACAAAAAAAGAATGGATCTAATAGAAGCTCACTCCGTTCATCATGTGTTTTGAGAAGAGCAAGAGACGTAGAATCATTCTGGACCAGAGGCCAAGCGGGATGTAGGGCATGTCATAGTAGCGCAGAAGCAAATCTGTCGCAGAGATTGGAAAATGAGTTAAGGAATAAACACCACCATGGAAAACTGAGAAATTTGCATTACTGAAAGTACATGACAGCCTTATGAGGATCTTCACTATATTAGTATGTTAGTATTGCATATTTACCAGTTAAACTTTATTACGCTACTGCCAATCATTTCCTTTAAGGAATTTTAAATAGTACTTGTAATATAATACACAAAATAAACAATACTTTCTGTTTTTTCACTCTGGGAATTGACTCAAATTCTTGTTCATAGAAGTTATGATATGAAAGAAATTGATATTTCTAATCAGTAATACATCTTTTCCTCACAATTTATAGAAATTTTACAATCAAACAACTACAAACATTTACAAAATATTTGTGAAAAGTATTGCAGAACATATCAACAATTTCTAAAATCTGATTATGAGTTTTCTTTCTTCAAATCAAGTTCATCTATTTTTACATTCTTGTTGTAATTAACTATAAAATAAAAATAAAAATAAAAATAAGGTTGAAAGAAAACTAAGCCTAAAAACATTGAAGATAGTCAGCCCACACCAGGTACATGTAAGTATAAAGTAAAATCACCTTCAATAACAACATAACAAGGATGCCATTATCATCACTTCCTCAACACTTTCATTCCTCATTATCATCAAATCAACACCTCCTTTGTCATTATCCATAGTTTTCCCTTTACTTTTTTAATAATCCATCTCAAACTTGTTATTCACTTCCATGTCATAACATACATGCAACCATATTAATGAACAACATAAACAACAAATGATGTGAGAGAAAATGCCATAAAAAAGTCCCAATGCACTGTTGGCAAAACAGGAAGAGAAAAGAGACAGACCAAATGACAAATAGAAAGACCCCAAAACACCCCCAGGAACAAGAGCAGTATGCCTTAAATAATAACCGACATTGAATCTAGGATATGCTGAAGACACCAAAATAGGAAAAAAGTTCTTCAAAATCCACCACATATTAAATTTTTTCATGCAAGATATGAATAAGCTCATGCTAAAAATTACATGCCTGGTACTAATGAAATCATACTTATAAATTCATGAATTTGAAACCTGTTTCAAGAGGTCGTTTTGCCTATAATTTAAGCAATTAGTTTGCATTACAGAATATTTGGCAACAAATCTTTATGTATCTATATCATGCATATGACTGAGCAAATTTCCTTAGTTTGCAAGCACACATGCCAATGTAATTGTTAATCAGTTATTTTTAATGGTCAGGTTTAGTGTTTTAATCACATTCCACTTGAAAACAGTTAGTAGCTACTGATATTTTGGGGTAAATTGTAGAGAAGTTCTCACTCTTGATTCTCTCGGCAACATGTACTTGCCGAAGAGTAGGAGACTGTGATTTAGTCTCATCCACAGACCCATTGGTATATAGGTCAAGGAATAAAGCCGCAACAAAACATCTATATAAAACAAGGAAGTTCAATTAAGACACAAAAGAGAATTTCACAATATATTTACACAAGACTAATAGCACAATGACATATAGATGAAAATGTATCACAATGAACTATTCTAATATGACAAACATCTCAGTGCTCAAGTGATCACTCACTGGTTTGCTCACTCATTAATATTTACTAAATTTCTAGCTAATCATTCACTCATAATCACTCACTCAATCGGCCGGTCGGCCAGTCAGTCACTCCATCAATCAGTCAGTCACTCACTCACCCAGTCAGTCAGTCAGTCAGTCCCTCACTCACTTACCCAGTCAGTCAGTCAGTTAGTCAGTCAGTCACTCAGCCAATCACTCCATCAATCAGTCACTCACTCACCCAGTCAGTCAGTCACTCAGTCAGTCACTCAGTCAGTCACTCAGTCAGTCAGTCAGTTAGTCAGTCAGTGAGTCAATCACTCCATCAGTCAGTCACTCACTCACCCAGTCAATCAGTCACTCAGTCAGTCACTCAGTCAGTCAATCAGTCAGTCAGTCGGTCAGTCACTCACTCACTCACTCAGTCAATCACTCCATCAATCAGTCACTCACTCACCCAGTCAGTCAGTCACTCACCCAGTCAGTCAGTCACTCACTCACTCAGTCAATCACTTCATCAATCAATCAATCGATACAAACTCTCAACCTTCATCAAAACATCCTCAACAAAACAATTCTACAGCGACTTAAGTTCAGAGTTGTCTATTACCGTCTCTTTTGTATAAAAAATAATCTAAATTGGGCCTCATACAACATGAAACAGTCCAGTTTTTAATGCCAAGGAGATTTATTATAAATAATGGACAATTCTGTGTGGATGTTTACACTAACTCTAACTTTAACTACCCAATCAAAACAATGCAACCTATCCCGACCATTCATCCATCCATTTCAACCAATCGAGCACCCTGATCTATTTGAAAGTATCCATCCATAAATCTAATCAACCAATCACACACTCTCACCCTTTCAAACCAATCAATCACACACTCCATCTAAGTTCAAACAGGTGTACTCACCCTGTGTAGCATCACTTATCGGTAGAGTGATGTTGGGTTTCTGGATAGGCACCTTGCATGGGAGTAGAATCTTATCGTCACTCACTGGTAGTGATACCTCAAACCTACAAAAACAGATATATCACAATTGAATCAAGAAAGTTGAAATATTGCAACAGGTAACAGGCATATGCAGTGAAATAACCCGCTGACATAGGCAGGGGAGTTGCTACATATACATTCTTTAGAACAACAATTATAATGCCTTCTATGCTTTGGCCGGCGAATCCCGACTAAAATATTGGTCTTGAATATTTTCTTTGAATCAGAATGACTAGACTTTTCTTCCTATGCCAGAAAAAATCTACCATCCCCCCCCCAAGTTTATCTCATGCCATGTATTTTATGCCCAGGTCACTGATGAAACAAGGTATTTAAAGTCCATATCCAACTCTTGTAAGCACATTTACCTCAAATCAGTGGTTAAAAAGGGGTTAAGAACTGAAGGAGACAGACAAGACTACAAAAAGAAAAAGAAAATACATAGCTTCAATTGACTCCATCACTATTTTGCTTTTTACTACTTCTAATGCATATTATTCTTATATGTTTGATACTGTTTTTACCTTTGCTTGTGAGCTTTGGTGACATTTCATTTTTGTTTTTATTTCTGTGTATTACATTTTTATTCTGTTCAGGACCATGATGTAAAGTTTGTATCTACAATGTATATCTGATTCTTGTTATCCTGATAAAATATATTTCAATAAATACAAAAAATAAAAAATATAATTCAAAAATTACTCACCTCTCCAAGAGTTTGAGGTATTGTGGAATGAGTTGCTTGGGGACGTCTCCATCATTGAACAGCAATGAAATGTCCTTCACTTTCATGATCTGATTTAGAAATCAAAAATATTAACAGTACATAAATATTACACACATACTTCCAGGAAGCAATCATGAAGGAAGGGGGCTGATTGGATAAGGAAAATAGGTATTTGAAAAGATAATGTCAGCAACATAATTTACATTTTTCATCATACAACTTTTACAATTCTGAAACACGTGTTTTAATGTGGATTTCTTGCAACTCATGGCCAATGTACTGAAACAAATTACAGTACGACAATATTTTCATAAACATAAACTCAGTCCTCAAGAGTTCAGTGAATTCTCATTGACTTGCTGCCTACACTGAATCACATTTAAGGTTTAAGGTGAGCAGAAAACCAATGAAGTTATCACTTTCATAAAGGATTTACTCTTGCCTGTGTATACCAAAGACATTTCCTATATTCATCGTTTATCAACTCGATGATGATTATGATGAAGATGATTACCCATGGCATTATCATACAGCTCCATATTTATGTTAACCTTACATTCAAAGGCACAGGCTCTTGCATTTAAATCATTGCTGAAATATATAGTTTATAGAAAAGAGTTACTGTAAACTGCTAATTTCAAGAAAAAAATGTAAGAATATTCACCCCTTCCTTGCTGACTAGTGGGTTGATCTCTCGGACAGTGATGACTCTAGCCATGACCTTACACAGCCACTGTGGTTCAATGAAGTAGACATTCCGGAGTTGCTGAGAGGGGTCATCGTAGTGGAGTAGGACGCCAGTCTCATGGAGGAATCTTACCGCCTGGGCAGCAATGAGAATTAGTGAATGTGTGTCAAAGGTCAAGAGGAAGAGATATCTATTGGTTCAATGCTTTGATATCAAGTACTCTCTAGTTGTTTGTGCACCCCTCCCCCCCCCCCCCAAAAAAAAGAGCATATTTCTAGAGTAACAAACATTCAGGAGTGAGAGTAAGGGAGAGGGAAAGGATGATACACTGAGAGCAGCAGAGATACATGTAGCAAAATAGAGAGAGAGAGAGAGAGAGAGAGGGGGGGGGGGGGGAGAGAGAGGGAGGACAGCGATAGTAAAAGAAAAGGGGAGGACAAGAAAAAAGAGAGAGTGGGATAGTGGAAGAGAGCCAGATATATAGCAAGTGTAGAGGCCAGAGATAGAGAGAGAGAGAGAGAGAGAGAGAGAGATAGCAAAAGAAAAAGAAAATGATGAGGGGGATCGAGGAGAGGGGAGCAAGGAGACAACACAAACGGCAGAGTAAGTAGTAAGAGTAAAACATGAGCCAGACATGAGGGAGAAGTAAGAGTGATATTTTAGAGTGTTATGTACCTGTGATAGTTCATTATCATCCAGCTGTAGATCATTCTCTCTGATCATCTTGATGACCTGCTTATGAAGCATCACAGGGGGTTGTCCTTCACTCTTCAATCTCCTCACCTGCTCCTGCAGCAGCTGCTCAAGTCTCTGCAATTATTAAAGTCATTAAAAGAAATCTTTCTCAGTAATTCTTCTTTAGAATTCTTCCCTCTATCAAGACAAATAACATACTATTAAACACAAAGAATGAATGATACAAGTCCACAAAATTCCATCAAGAATGACATTTAATGCAATCAAATGATTGTATTTGTGAGTTTTGATATTATGAAAATAATGGCATTACAAAAAGTGGCACAAAGTTTATGATGAAATTATTCTAATAGTCAGGCTTTTCCAGTTAGTTAGGTATTAACATATCTGTTGAAATTGATTTGAACTTTGTTCATATTACAGATATAACTTTTAGTCATCAATATGAATTTCCCTCTTGATGATTTGACACATCTTTCCATAGTACAAACTAAATTGGGTGGATGTACTATTTAGTGGTACTTGTAAAGCACAAACAAACAACAACAAACAAAAACAAACAAACAAACAAACAAACAAAATCAAAATTTTAGGTTTTAACAGTAAAATGCATTACATAATGAATATGCTCTGTCTTTCATTTTGATTATAAAAACAATATAAAACACACTTACCAGATAACTGTAGGGTATCATCTGCCCAAATATGGGTTGACCTTTGATCTTCTCACTGTAGTATGAGAGAACAGAGAGAGAAAGAGAGAGAGAGAGAGAGAGAGAGAGAGAGAGAGAAACAAAAATCACAATTACTCATACATCACAGATAAACCGCTACACATCCTTTACAACAGAACAAAAAGTATCTCATTCAGTGAAATAATTCTGAAGTCTGACTTGATTCTAATTTACAATAAAATCAATATAAAACAAATTTCTTCTTGTTGTTCAGTACAGTCCATGATTTCTTATGCAGAATGGTAAAAAGGGGTCAAACTGTCCATAGCAACAACAACAACAACAAATGTATTTAAAGAATTGAAAGACCTAAGATTATACCTATCAAGTTTAATAGAAAAGCTAACATCAGAATAATTGTTATGAACATATCAGAGCAAACATAAAAGACAGAAGCTTTTATCACTGTCCCTCATATCCCCGCCCTTTTATGGATCAAGTTTTGTATATTACTCACTTTAGAATGACATTCTCGATCATTCCTCTCAGCTCATTGATGCCTCCTGAATCAGTCACGGCAGACAGGTTGATGTAACCCTTGATGGTCGGGAATCCAGGAGACCTGCATACCTCTAACACTCTCATCTCCATGTCACTGATGAAATCCGCCGCATGGTCTGATGATCACAAAATATGATGGTAATAGACAAATAATGTAAATCAGAAATATGGATCATGTTTGTTCATCTTGATTGCTATGTCTGGTGTTTTAAAATAAACTGAACTGAACTGAACTGAATATTGACATGCATTAAACCTTTAATCGGTTCAAAGTGGCAAAAGTCAATGCCGAGCCCCCAAACAGCCTTTTTTATAAATAACTTCCCAAAAGTTTATAATTACATGACAAGACATATATCTACATGCTACTTTGGCTCTCAATGGAAAGGACATGGCAACAAAAAAACAATTCTTTCTTACAGGGCAGTTTGAGCAAAGTACCCAATTTATTACAAGATTCAACATATATTTTGATGAGAGCCAGAAGAAGTGTTATCTCATCATGTAACATGAGTTATTGAAAGACCTTCTGGTTCTCAACAGGTGCTATAATGCAGGACTCCACGCCAACTTTTATCACAGGGAGAACGGATAACAATCTTTATTGTATGCAGGCTGCCATTCAAGCAGAATATTTGGCATGTAGGGTTTAAATTGGGGGGGGGGGGGGGGGGGCTCATGTGTAAAGGACACCAGCTAGTGTCAAGCCTTGTATCTTATTCCACATAATGAAGATAAAAAATGAACATTACACAGAGTAAACAATGAACTGTACAAGTCTAATTGGCAAAATGAGAATATTGGCAAATGTCCAGATTGATGAATGAAGCACCCGACATCCAAAGACTGATGGTCACTGGTAAAAATACATATTGTAATAAGCTTAGGTATATGTATGTACAGTCAAACCTGCTTTAGTGACCACCTGTCTACAAAGACCACATATTTTGTTTCCCTTGAAAATGGTTTCTCATTGAAACATGTACGTAAGGAACCTGTACACAAAGACCACCTGCCTATATGGGTGGTCTTTATAGACAGGTTTGACTGTATATCCTTCAGATGGTATAGGATGTCTTGATGTACCTTTGGGGATCTTGTCCTTGTGTGTACCCACTACTATGACTGGACAGGATGGCGCTAAGGCCTGGATGGTCAGTAACCATGGACGTAGGGTGGTTATCTCATCGGGTCCTTTGCTGATGTCATAAACAACCTGAAATTATAGAAATAGAATATAGTTTTAACCCATTGCCAGCAGGGACCGGGTGGCTCCTGTATTTAGTCTATGGGAATGAGAGAATTTGGTAGTCAATGGGTTAAAAATGTAAATACGTATTTAAAGGTAAAGACTAGTATTGGAAACGCCCCAATTTCAAAAAATGAAATGGAAGCTCTCATTACCAATCATGTGAAAGAATATGTTTTGACTAATACATGATGATAAAAAATTGCCGGGAAACCGCCTACTAGTTCATATATTTGGTAAATTTGTTTCTCTCATGGTCTGTGAGAGATATAGGGTAGTCCCATATACATCTTTCTGTGTATAGTGCTTGTAACTTTACAAAGAATGGGCCAAATTTCTTATCATTTTGATGATTCCAGAACCTTGCAGATGCTAGATGCTAGATGATCAACCTTTTCTGATCGATTCCACAACGTTTCTTTCACAATGCAATCGCATGACCATAACTGGTCTTTACCTTTAATCTAACTGCATGCTGGCCGCTGCTAAAAGCAAGAAATATCATCACTGCATATATATGGGGGGGGGGGTGTTTACAAAGGTAATTTATTTACATGGCTGGCTTTTATTTCAAAGTGCATGATCTACTGTGGTAAATGAAGCCTTTCAACAGTTATTTATCAATAACAGTGGCATCTTAGAAGCAACAACAAAATAAACATCCAATAATTGAAAAGCTAAACTGCAACCGAAACAAAACTAGCTTCCCCCCAAAAAAACTACTACACTGTATCAACAGCACCAAACATATGCACTAAATAATATCCATCGCTATCACCATCATCAACAATGAGTACCATTAAACCCACTACATCTATCCACACCAGTATCTCAACCAACCAACATCAAATCTAAAATAATACAAAATAGCCATTATTGATGAAGAGTTTGACTTAATTACCAGGAAGAGAGCTCTACCAGTCAAGAAGCAGGGATGAGTGCTGTAGAAATCCTCTTGACCTGCAAAGTCCCATGTACTCAGACAGAAGTCCTTCTTCCGTATCTGGATGCTGAGGGAAATGAAGAACAAAGAATGGAAAATATGTGCTAATAACTCAAGAGAGGAAGATTGTTTTGGAAGTATATGGGACATTGTCAATTTTCATGTACTCCTGCAGATGCTGTTCCTTTCGGTAAGCCATCTGTACATTTATACATATGTGAAGAAGGAGGATATCTTCAAAAGGGTAGGATGCTAAATAGATCATACCTCAAATAACTATCTATGTAAAAACTATCGGTCCACAATATCATAATTTCAACATGCCTCATCAGACAATCAAAAACTTGTTAATCCATTGACTAGTGGATTCTCTCATTACCATAACCTTAATACAGGGACCATCCGATACATGTAGGCAACTGGTTAATAAATAAGCTGACTCTCGCTGAGAACTTTTGATAGTCTGATGTAGTGATTCACAGCCTCTCCAAATACATGATCAATCAAAACGATTAGAAATGCTGTAATTTTTTCTTATACTTACACCCATTCCTTGACGACAACCCCAACTGTGGCGATGTTGTCACCCTTCTTATCAAATTTCTGTCCCTGCATTCTGGACAAGAGGGTGGATTTTCCGCGGCCTCCATAGCCCACTACCATCAGCTTCATACGATTGTATGCTTCAGACTGTAAAGAAAAAGGTGAGGACATTTCTGAATCTTCATACCACAGGGAAAACAAGTTATCTGATCAAAGAGACAGTTTAGAGCAACCTTTGAATTTAAAGGAGATTTGTTCAAGAAAGTACATATTATGAAGTATGAGCAATGTTATGATGCAATAGAATCCATTGGATAACACTGACTCTAACAAATGGTACTTTCAGACTGTAATGACAGTTTAACTTGCAAAGTACCATTTCAAAAAGATACAATAACAGAAAATCTACTTCAATTAATTCTAGTGGTTTTAAGCTTCAGGTTTGAAGGTAAAAACAGGCAGGAAAAGAAAGGGTAGATAATTGACAGTTTTGTGGACTTAATAACTGTATACTTGTTTACCATTACATTTAAATCAGCATAAAAAAAACGGGGCAGATATGAGCCAGCAAGAAAGACCGATAGAACAGATTACAAGACCCATAAAAACATTTCTTTAGAGTGAACATGCAAATAACAAGTCACCTTGTATAGCCTACCACCAATACAATTCTTCTTGCATGGTGATACAATAAAACAACTAAAAGTGAGTAGTTACTAGTAGATGAAAGCAATATATTCTCACCCTTTTGTACTTCTGGTTGAGGAAACCAATGATGTCTTTGGTTCTACCTTTGAGTATGGCTGGGTCCAAGTCTAGCTTGAGTCCATCCAATGGGAACTAATTTTAAACAATACAAAACTTATTTTCAAAAAAATCTGCAAATTGGAATGAGCGACACTGAGATTGAACGATTCTCAAGCATTAGAAGAAAGTAAGCTATATGTTTAGAATACAAAGCATTTAATTTCAATTTCATATTTATACATTGGTAGATATGTAATTGGAACTTTGCTTCAATCACATAGTTGATCGACTATGTCATAGGTGGATGAAAGAACTTGATTAGAACTGAAATCTTTCAGTCCCAACGGTGACACAATGAAGTTCATCTTAGTCTGACTAGAGGAATTTGAAACAGAATTTAAATGAACAATGAGATGCCACAAGTTAGCGGCAGTTCAGGAAATTGTAATTCTTAATGCTGGTGCTCACAGCCTGTAATTCCATCTATCCAAGTCACATCTGGGATCCGTTTCACAAAGCCTTTTTTCAATGACAAATGACAAATATCAGTGACAAATCTGCTGATAACCAATCAGAAGCAGGGATTTCAGTAGCTTAAAACAACAACTGTCATTTGTCACTGATGACAAGTTTTGTGAAACACCCCCCTGATTATTACTAAGGTGACAATTATTTCAATGAATTTCCTTAGATAATCAGAATATACACTATGACTTGTAAATTAGACATAGACGAGAGAAGAAGTTATATACATACCTCCCAGAGCTTGTTGAGTTGACCGAGTTCATCAGGGATGGTGGTGATGGACCTGTTATGGCTCAGGTCAAGGGATGCAAGTAGGGTCAACTGACCTAGTTCCTTGGGCACCTGGTATTAAAGCAATATGGCAAAATGGATTAGCTGGATTGAAAGAGAGAGAGAGGGAGAAGGAGAGGGAGAGAGAGAGAGAGAGAGGAGAAAGAGAGAGAGACAAATGGATACAGAGAGAGACAGACAGACAGACATAGAGACAGACAGACAGAGAGATAGAGAGAGATAGAGAGAAAGAGAGAGAGAAAGAGAGAGAGAGAGAGAGGGGGGTTAAAGAGGGCAGTAATGTGAAGAATGAGAGGTAGAAATTGCAAAAAGGTGAGGCAAGGAGCCTGATTCTCAGGAAAATTATCATTACAATATTTCAAAAATCGACTATTATCATGAGAGACACTTCTTTAAAATTGTACATTCTGATTCATCAAACAGATTATCATGCATTATGATCGATAACAATAACTTACACTAAATCAACTCTAGCTCATTGCCTACTCAGCTATTGAAGTGTGTAAATATCATAACAAATTTTTGCATGAGCTTCTGAAAGCATCCTACAGACGTTCCTGTGAAAGAATTAGAGAGTGTGTAACTGGTTTATTCCCCTGCACTAAATTTGATATATGAATATCTTTATAATGATAAGAACAATTACAATTACCTTAGTAAGTTTGTTGTGGCTTAAGATAAGTCTCTCCAGCTTTGACCAGCTCTTTAGGTTATCTCCAAGTGTCAGCTGCAGTCATAAGTGAAGATAAATGGAAAGAAAGAGGGAACAAATATATTGTTAGGACCTATATCAGCAAGTAAAATACACATGTACTTGTAGATGTTGACAAAACAAAGGATCAAGAAATTATGTAAATAAACATTACACCATCAAAAAATTACATGTTAATGAAACGGCTTATAATTGAAAACTAAACATGGTGCTCACTCTAAGATTGTAATCAACCATCCAATAGCTTCAGAAGCATGTTGACACATTAAAATTCATTTTATTTGTAAATGTACCACTGCAGCAGTTGTCTATTCATCAGAGTGAGAAATGTGGATGGATTAATTATTGAAACTAAGCATACTGCTAGGAATCTGGAGTGCAATGATAATATTCATTTCTTTAAATAAACAAAGATTGCAAAATGGTTCATGTCATTGATTTTCATAGAAATGGAAGTAAATGGGTACCCGGTAGGAAGAAATTCCTTGAATGCTTTAGTGCCTTATTATGGCGGCTCAGCTACAGCCGGGGTTATAATATGATACCCTGTACTAAGCGCAGTAGAGTTTATTCATATAGTAGCTGCACTATATAAATTGACCTTGTATTATTTTGATTATTATTATTTCAATTTACGTAGAAAACAAAAATTGTACCTTCTTGATCTTGTTCCGTGACAAGATGACTTCCCTCAGTGTTTGACTCTTCCATTCTGATGGAGGGGGGATGTCGATGATACCATTATCACTCAGATCAATATCTCGCAGTCTGGAAATGGAAGAAGACTAACACATTAAAATAACAGCTTTGTAAAACACATACTGGTACTTTTTTCTTTTTGATCTTTCAAATCTGGATCTCACCTCATTTTCGAGAAATGTATTTGTAAGAAATCATTGAACTTTTCATTTAAAATATGAAGTTTGAATACTCATTAAATCTTAACCTTTGTCTTAGAACCATGTGATGTCTGAAAAGAAACAAATTAAAAAATAAAACAATATGTCTTTCTTTTTCAGTCACCACTGTTACCCATAAAGACAACGATATGACATGTTTAGGCCAATATTTATAATGGTTATCAAGGAACATAAACGATGTGTAGTGTAAGTCTCATTTAAGTTGTTAAATAGAAAAAGTTACATGAATGCAACTTAATCTCTAACATATGTACAAAATGCAACATTTTCATATAAGAAGATCAAGGAGGTGTAAAAAAAATGTTTAGTTTTTACTCACAATGGAAGATGGAGAACAAATTTTGGAATGAAGGGGTGCTCCGGAAGACTGAGCTGATTTTTGGCTAGCTTCAGAATCTTCAATTTGCGCAAGATGTTGTCCAGGTCTCCAGGAAGGGAGTCTGTAAAAGAATACAGCAGATGTCTGATGATTTATCAAATACAGTGAAACCTGTCTATAAAGACCACCCAAGGGAGACGAGAATAGTGGTCCTCATAGGCAGGTGGTCTTTTCGTAAAGCTTCCCTTAGTACATGTTTCAATGAGAAACCATTTTCCAGGGAAACAAAAAATGTGGTCTTTGTAGACAGGTGGTCTTTTTATACAGGTTGTTACTTAAGCAGGTTTCACTGTGATTGATTTGAAATAAAAGCTTATAGTCTAGAAAACTGGCATACATAATAAATGCAAGAATAAATGGGAAAATTTACCAAAGTATTATCATTTATACTTTCTTTATCCCAGAACTTAAAGCAAGACTGTTGTTGACTACTTTGACATTCTCATCTGAATAATAAAGACATGCATGCATCATGTCTGTTCATATCAGGCAAGTTGTTTAGAAACATGCCATTTCCTCTACAGTCTACTTCTAATGCCAGTAAAATCAGAGGCAATACAAAACAAATTCACGCACTATTATATGCGTATGTTCTTACTGCTACCGATGTAGTTCATGTCAGGCATACCTAAAGCAAGCTTTAGTGTGTTTTTGAAAAGCCTCATGGGCGTTTTTGAACTATAAGAATCTTTACCTGTATTCTTAGCTTTGTAATGTTTATCTCTATGCAGCCAAGATCAAAGGGGTCAATAAGTCTCCCCCTTCTGACCTGTAAGATCAGCAAAACAATCCAGCCTTTGAAGCCCCACTCTACTTCTTGTAGCTACTTGCTCCCTTTATATAGAAAAACAATGCCTAATCGGTGACCATTAGTCCCCCATGATCCTTTTTCTTCTGTTAATTGAGAGCTGAGTTGATGAGATAGCCACCTGTCAGTGACCATGCGGGGAGGTTTAATCCCTCCTGGTCAAACATGTGCAGTGAGGCTTTAAAGGGATTACAAAATTAAAATAGAATTTGAAACGATCCGTAAACTTGCCCACTCACCGATCTGATTGTTTGATGCACACAGCTGCTCTAGTGCGTCACATCCATGAAGGAAGACAGGGGTCAAGGTGGTCAGTTTGTTGTTGGACAAGTCCAGAATCTTCAGCAGTTGCAGGGCGAGAGGTTTGTCAGGGATGGTCTCGATCTTGTTGCTGCAATAATGAAACAAAACAATTTTGAATTAATGGACATCGATGAAAGAAAATCAAAAAGGCCATTTCAGTTTTACTTACTTACCTACAAATCCTTATATGTGATTTTATAACTGGTCAGCTATTTCCATTGATATACTACAAAGTTAAAGTCTAACTATATTTTCTATGTCTGTGATATGAGCATTAATGTATTGGTACGGGAATGAATATCTTGGTACATACAACAAATATCTGCGACTAAATCCTGATTGTCAGAAATTCCATGATATTTACGACGAAGTCAAGATTAGTATTCTTGCAAAAGAGGAGAGTTACCTGGCTAATGAGAGTCTCTGAAGAGAAGGCACAAACATACTAAGCCATGATGGAAAGCGGACTGTGGCATTGTAGGATAGATCCAACTCGACAAGCTTGAAGGCAGTGTCTCCAGGTCTGGTCTTGTTGAGATCCTTGATCTAGGATAAACATCAGGGCCCGTATTCAATTCAATATTCAAATACAAAATTTAATCTATTAATTTTAAGATATTTGGCTAAGATAAAATACTTAGCTAATTTTGGTATTCCTTTCAATTTCTTGGCTAATTATTTTACCCTAAATTTAAGACAGCTCCCTACCAGACTTAAGCCAATTATTTGGAGACCTTGAATGGCACTGGCAGGCATATAGTTTTCTTACGCAGTACTATAACCTACGCACAATCATATTAGCGCGCATTTATTGCGACGCGATAATTGCTCATTATTTTTTATTGACCGTGTGATGTCACAATGCTTATCAGTAAATATTTTACTTAGATTTTGTATCAGGTAAGTAAAAGTCTAACATGTGATTTGAATACGAGATAAGTAAATTTCTTAGCTTTTACCCATTTAATTAGTAATTTTTTTTACTTATTCTAAGTATTGAATTGAATACTGGCCCTGAACCATAAGGACTTGTAATAGGATACAACAAAGGTCCAGTATCTATCATCAATTTATTAGTTCATTAAGCAAGCATTCATGAAAGCATACTAACTATAGTCCATGTTTAACTCCAAACTAACCAGGAAGATTTAGTCCACTGAATTATAGAGTGCCCAATATCAACATCGTCATTATGTGGAAAATACCATGATTCTCTGACTAAATGAACAAGCAAAAATCTTGTCACTACAAAATTCGTTTCTGATTATCATTTCATTACTTGATAAACGTTGTTACAAAATGACAGCTATTGATAGTCAAAATTAGAAGATCCATTTAGTTCCAATTAAAACATATGCCATCTTATTCGCTGATAATATCATCTAATACTTATATATTAAAAAACAAAAACTTACAATTGGAATTCCAGTGAAATAGGTGAATATCAAAATCAGAGTGGGATAATATCCATTTTGTTTGTTTGTTTTATTTCTGTATAAAAACAGACATCATGCATTCAGTAAAACAATACAAATAGAATTATGAAATACAAGATAAAATAAACGGCTGGATAAGCCCATATTCAGCGGTATCGTTCCATGGGGACCAGACTAAAATACTATATCATATATACATATCTTTTTATTTTATATCTGTATCACTTGTTATAAAATATTCACAAAGAAATATAATATTCTATAGAATATGAAATAACTAGTAACAGGAGGAAATTAGGAAGCCATTTCCATTGCATACTCACTTGGTTGTGAGAGAGGTCTAGTAGAGTTAGCTTGCTGAGGCTGAGTAGATGGGTGGGTAGCTCTGTGATACCATTAGATCTTAGGTTCAGTTCCTGTAGCTCAGGCATGTACTATATCAAATTAAGAATCAAATGTGCATTGAATATTTGATTTACAAGCTATCAAATTCATAAGATTATCTATTTCACATTTGAGATTAAATTGCAGGCATATAGACTGATGAAGAGATGAATAAACATTAACAGAGGATGGATAGAAAATTGCAAATTGGCAAGTAGTTCCTAATATTGAAGTATTTAACCCAATTTATCTAAAGTTTAAGATAATCACTTTTTCTTAGGGTTAATTAATTACAAACACCTTGCTACAAAATAATAAACCATTCTCACTTTTGCTGTCACTCACTCCAGTTCCTCATGCCATTTATAACCTAGTTAAGATCAAAGAAATTGAAAATAGGTAAATCAATGGAATAATCACTCACATCGGTCAATTCTTTGGGAAACTCAGTCAGACCGTTGTCACTGAGGTCAAGCTTTTCAAGGAACCTAAACTCCTGTAGCAGCCTGTGAGGAGCTCTGGACAGCGGGGTCAGGTCAGAGACGTTGTTTGCAGAGAGGTCGACAAACTTGATACAGATATCTGGTCCTTCCGGCAGATCATGCATGTTAGAGGGTGCTGTCAGGGATCGCCTCTTCTGACGCTGTGGCGTGTTACGGTACATTCCTGCGAAAACAATTACAACAATATCTCATTTGTTAATACAGTTTGATTCTGGTATAAAAGAAATGTACAGAGAGCAAAACCTATCTCGTATAATGATGAACAAAAATAATGACCGTTTCTAATTTAGCTTTACCGTATATAAGTACACATAGTACCAAAAAAATATATACCTGTAAAATACCATTTAATACGAAGGTTACTAACCCATTGTATACAATGTCATTCTGGTATAACAAACTTTTTTGAGAAACCAACATAATGACATAAATGTGACATATTTGGCATAATATAAGTACACATAATGTACCAAAGGAAAACTATGCCCCCCCCCCCTTAATACATAATCCTAGATCCACCACCGTTAATAATCCAACCATTGTATCAAACAGTGGCAGCACATCCAGTCAATACTTGATTACTTCATCAGGAACTTACGCTGCGGTCTCTGGACACCAATCTGGGACACCACATCGGGAATGCTAGAAGAAACCATGCCAGCATCTGAGAAATCATCAGCAGTACTGCTATCACTCACAGCATACTCAGAGGAAATACCTGTGTAAGGAATCGTAAATATCCTGTTATTTCATTTGCTTCTAGTCATCCAATATAACATTGTCCTAACGTTCATAACATCAAGGAGTTTTGAGAAACCCTTAAATTGCATACTATCATACTATTACTGATTTCTTGTAAACATTTGTTGTAGATTTCGGTCAAAATCCAGTTATGCATGAATAAAAAGAGGCAAATGGTTCCAAGAAACTCTAGATTATCTTTTCAATTATAAATTTTCAATAACCTTATAGAAACAGATCTTGTATATGAAATACAATTTTTTTTGCCGCTCATCTGGTGGTCGTTTTTTTTTAAAGTTGCGAGGTTACACCATACTGATGTTTTTAAAAAATACACAAATTTATGACTAAACTAGATGGAATTTTGACTGCGCGCAGTCGAAAATGATGCCTCCGCCATAGAGCAATTTAAACAAGTTCAAGTTCAAGTTTGACCTACGTGCTCCAAAATCTAATCAGATTGTCTTCCTATGGTGATACACACTATCATTAAGTTTGAAGTTTAAATCTCCAGTGGTTCTTGAGATATTATGATAACAATCTCAATGTATGGAATTTCATAAGTTGACCTCTGTGACCCTTGACCTTTGACCTACGTGCTCCAAAATCTAATCAGATCGTCTTCCTATGGTGATACATACTATCCTTAAGTTTGAAGTTTTTACATCTCCAGTGGTTCTTGAGATATCATGATAACAATCTCAATGTATGGAATTTCATAAGTTGACCTCTATGACCCTTGACCTTTGACCTACGTGCTCGAAAATGTAATCAGATTGTTTTCCTATAGTGATACACACTATCACTAAGTTTGAAGTTTAAATCTCCAGTGGTTCTTGAGATATCATGATAACAATCTCAATGTATGGAATTTCATAAGTTGACCTCTGTGACCCTTGACCTTTGACATACGTGCTCCAAAATCTAATCAGATCGTCTTCCTATGGTGATACATACTATCCTTAAGTTTGAAGTTTAAATCTCAAATGGTTCTTGAGATATCGCGCTAACAAACTCAATACAAGGAATTTCATAAGTTGACCTCTGTGACCTGTGACCTTTGACCTACGTACTCCAAAATCTAATCAGATCGTCTTCCTATGGTGATAAATACTATTCCCGAGTCTTAAGTTTAAATCTTAAATGGTTCTTGAGATATTGTGATAACGGTCAAACGGGACGGACGTACGGACGGACAACCCGAAAACATGATGCCTCCGGCACCACCTTCGGTGGCGGAGGCATAAAAAAACAGGATTTGATATCACTTACCTCCTCCAAACTGAAACTGAAACGTTTTCCCAGGAGGGTTTCCAGACAGTCGTCTCTCATCCTGACTACTTACATCAAGGTTCTAAAATGAGATGTTAAAATGCTCCATTGTAAATCTAATTCAAAAATGAAATCGATATTTTCAGAATCTTGAAAGGTATTTACTTGCTTTGGCCAGAAGAAACGAAAATCAGTTATAACACGTCTTTGATGCATACCATACTTTAGGAAAAAAAGTAATTATCATCCAAATTCTTGCGTATAATTTTTTATTTAAGGATATCCAAATTTCTCCCAAACAGAGAGAACAAGAAATAAATTGCCCTAGACTGATTGTCATGACGACCATTTGATTAATACCACTTTCTTTTAAGAGACTAACACGTCCCAAGCCATCATTACAGATAGAAACTGAACAGAGGTGGGTAAGGTGCTCTCAGCCGTTACTGAATGTATCTCAGACAACTTGAAGACAATAAAGCTTTGTATTACACAACCTGCTTCAACTCCTTCCACCCCTAACACCCTAGGAATGGCAAGGCTCTTTGCTGCTTCAAATGAAACAATAGAGAAGATTGAATATTAATGAGTACCTACCTGAACCGATACACTCTCATCAGCAAGATACATACTGGAGCTATCAGCTGTGGAAACAGTAGATATAATACTTTCTCTCTTTTTCAGTTCTGGTCTGGACGGCAGGATGGCAAGGGATGACTCAGATTCTGATAGCTCTATACTGCTGCCAAGATCTGTACATTGGAGTTAGTTAGAGAAAGGGGGAGGGAGGGAGGGAGAGAGAGAGAGAGAGAGAGAGAGAGGGGGGGGGTTAAATCTAATTAGTCATCAGATAAAAGTCACCTACAAATACCAGTAGACACTGATTTTTTGTCTCTCAAATTTGCATGTGTTTCAGTTCTTTAAACATAAAAGTAAAATCATTATTGTGATTCTTTCTGTGATTCGTAGATTTAAAAAAAAACAGGTAAAATACACTGTAGTTATCAGGATGTCATCAGGATATTGTTGCAGATCAAGTATTTAGTTCAAAACTGGACCTTACAAATAGGCATTTCCACTTGAGTATAGTTTTGATAAATTTAAAGATTTTATACTTTCAATATACATGTGCACTACATGTAGATATAATGATTGGATTATCAGGGGTTTCAATTCATTGATTTTTTCTTTCCATTTCAAGGCCATGAGTTACTATAAGCTTTTCTGTTTGAGAGCTCCAGGCAACATTGAAGTATCGGATGTGAGCAGTGGAATACTTACTCTGTTCCATATGCATCACCCATCTTGGATCATCCATTAGGATTGGGAGCTGGGCGCTACTCAAAGATTTCTTACGCAGACGGCTGGCTTTAGGGGGAAGCTCAGAACCGGAGCTGAATCGCTTTCTTCTGGCTGTTTCAGCTAAATCTAGGTCATGAAGAATACATTCATACATTGTATGTGAACATACAGACATAAAATTAGCAGATAGATCATACTATATCATATCTGAATCGAGTGATACACCAATATAAGACTATTCCAAAAATAAAGGTAAAGCCTTGGCAAGGTTCCAATCATTAACACCAATGGCAAAAAGGCAAATGTCAGGGAGAATAAGACTCTTATATAAATAGCAAAGCATTGTTCTGCAAGAAATTCCAACACCAGTCTAATTCCACCACAAGTCCAACCTTGGACCCAAAACAAAAATAAACTAACCCTCAATCTAACCTTTGACCTAATCAGAACCCAAACAGTAGCTCTACATCTTTGACCGAACTAGATGCATCTATGTCTGCTCGCAGTCGAAGATGATGCCTCTGTCATAGAGCAATTTTACAAACCAAAACAAAAGAAAATTTTAAAATTCAATATCCTGATTACAAAAAAAATGTGCATACATAATGAGCCCTGTGACCTTTGACATTTAACCTCGTGACCCCAAAATCAAATCAGTTCATTGGCTTTGCAAGATACATACATGACCCAAGTTTGGCGGGAATCCATCAATGGGTTCTAATGATAGTGTAATCACAAGTATTTTTGCATACATAATGAGACCTGTGACCTTTGACCTTGGATCTTGTGACTCCAAAATCGAATCAGTTCATTGGCTCTGCAAGCGACATACATGACCCAAGTTTGGCGAGAATCCATCAGTTGGTTTTTGAGATAACGCGATCAGGAGAAAGAGACGGACGGACTTACGGACGGACAACCCAAAAACATAATGCCTCCGTTACAACTAACCCTCAATCTAACCTCCAACCTAATCAGAACCCAAACAGTACCTCTATATATTTGACAAAATAAAATCCAGATCAAATTTGAGATCACCCACCTGTCTCATCAACAGGCTCAAAGAACGAGGAAACGGAGGCAGAACGCGCACTATTCTTCTTCAGAGTCTCCACCAGCAGTGGAGACTTTCTTCCGTCTGGTATCGGAGAGCGCCTCCCATTCAGCCCCTGTGACGATCGAGCCTCCGAAGGGGGGAGCCTCCCCAAGGAAGGTTGATCCCTCCAGTAGTCTCCCATCTCATCGTCGGTGTCACTGGTAGCGGCTGTGGCACCGATGGGGATGGTGAGGGGACGGAGATGGGATCGAGGGGTGGAGGTGAACCGTGAGGGCATCAGAGTGGCGGTGCTTCCACCTTGGTCACTGTCTGAATGGTTAATGTAGTACGCATGGGTTTTTAGTATCTCATCATCATCTGAGATATTTATGAATTAATTTATTTATGTTCACAATTTCATAATTCTTTGGAGTTAACATCACATGAATAAGAATATAGTATAACAAATCATTTTTCCATTCTACAATCCATTTGAATTGACCTCACATGAAAAAGAATATAACAATTTTTTATCAAAGACAAGTTGCAACTATCATACAGTTTACAAAATGAACACACAAAGGTGATGAAACATAAGCATAGAGCTTGAATCGTTACAACACCTTTTAAATATATAATATACGAAAAACTAAAGGGTTTTGAACTATTTAAACTGTTTACAAAGAACAAGAAGATAAAAAGAAGATAAAAAAAAAAGAAGAAAAAAAAAAAAGTATATTGCTAAGTCTAGTAAAACGTCTTAAAGATCATAAGATAATTAAATTTATGTTCATGGTAACTGATATGTAGAATTATATATATATCTAAGTAATATCTTACATCTGTGAAATGATAATACATTTGAGTTCTCTTTTAAATGAGTTTGGTGATTTTATATTCGGAATATCATAACATACAGACTATATTGATAATTTCCTACTCAGTCATGCATATGTTTGAAGTTGAAATCTATTAGAACTTAATTTTTTGATAAATAAATGAATATTTAAGCCTTCTTAGATCTAATCTCAATACAATATGAATAAAATTTGCAAAACAATATGTAAAAAATGTCCTGTGTAGACAATGGCCCATTAATAATATTTTGAACCCAAAGTAACTGTGAAATTTCCTTGCATGACATACATTTATTTCCTACAAATAAATATATTAAAGAAATTCAAGGAGTAGATGCAGGACATGGGCTTCTTCTTCTTCACTTTTCTTTTTAAGAGGCAAGGCTGGCATAGTAAACTGACCTTTCTTATCCAGGAATGGGAGGGGGGTGGTTAATGAATGATATAGATATGGGATATATATGTATACATAGAGTACCTTCAAGAAGTTGTGATGAGAAAAGTTCTTCAGGGATAGTTACAGCAGTGCAATCTACGCTGGCTATATTTGGATGGGTGCATTTTAGGAGAAGGAAAAAGGCAGTCAGTGAAAGAGAGATAGAAAAAGAAACAATGGTTGCCTGTATAAATATATACTTTGGGAATAAATAAGTGTCAATACCATGGCAAAGTGTTATTTCATGAATATGCATATTAAGGAATAGATTAGACCAATTGCATGCTACATATATAGGTACAACAAGCTAATTACTTTAAGCAGAAGAGAATATCATGTGGGAAAGATATATTCACAGAAAAGTTAGAAACAAATAGACATATAAGTTTAGTGATGTGATATATATAGTGTATGCTAAATATATGTACCGGTATATCACTTGGGTGTGTATTACACAGAAAGATTTTGTGACATTTAGTTAAAATCCATTTATACATTAATGTGAACATTTTAATTTGCCTTTACATGTATGTCATCAGTGATAAAGTATCAAACCACATAACCATCAAAATGTGTCCACACAATTTGGTCCTGGGAAATTCTTTTTATGTAATTGGTAGCACAACTTTTAGCATCTTACTTTTAACCAGTAACACTTAAATTATGACTCATGTTATATATTCCAGATATCTTTCACCTACGAAGGCATGTAACGCCATGAGTTCTCTTTTTTCTATGAATAATAAATTAATCATTAAGTAGTGCACTGTTCAAATCCGTACACCAAAATAGCATAATTAGGAGATTCCAGATGCATATAAATATCCATTGCCTATTTACTGCATGTGACTGAGAATAAAGTAGTACAATGCTATATCTTGTGATCTACAGATCATTATTAGCACCGTACCTCGACGAAGAAAACCTTGCAATTTGGCAGATTCTGCATCCCACCTTGGCGGATTAATGTCACTTGCTGAATAGGAAAACATACATACACTCATGAACAATTACAGAAACACGCTCCAAATGTATGTATGTATTAATAACCAGTACAAAGAAGTTTGAGAAGGTCAAAAATATGACACAATGGCAAGAGATAAAAAGGTTGCATTCACTGATTTCAATGGTTTTGCCTCTTTTCTTGCAACTTATTGAAAAGGGAACATTTTTTTTTCAGTTTCATGTAATAGTATGATAAGAATCTGAAAATTTGGGTAGAAATGTTTCTTTCAGAAATTGAAGCATTTGATAGAATGGTGATAGAGAAATAAAAATTCTTAAGATATATTGTTTTCCTTATTTCCTTTTTTATCTTTTGCTCATGATAAAGTATATAACTTTTTATCTGATAGAGAAAGATTTTCAGGAATAAAAACAAAACATGAACATTTCATTACTAGTTGATAGTAGGGGGTGAAAACTATTAGTTGTCACATGAAATGCACCACAAAAAGAAGGAAATGATAGAAAATTTATTTATTCAGTTGTAAAGTCAAACAAATTTAGTTCGGAAGCTCATGTAATGCTTCACATTTGCATCATAAGAGGAAAAAATGATAGAAATTGTATTAATCCATTATTAATTACTCAAATTCCTTATAAACATTTCCAAGGCTAAATACACCTGAATGAATAATCAATAAATACACCAAATAGTTACTGTTGTTATGGATGCAATTTATGTATCAAAATGGAGTTACCTCTCCTCTCCAACAGACTCGGTTGTGAGATATCAGTCATTGAGTTTGGTCGAGACCTGCTTGCTGCCGAAATGATTACTAATTGATAAGAGGGGGTGAAAATTTTCAACTTTGGTGAGTGGTGAGTGAGAGAAATAGAAATCTGGGACCCGTTTCACAAATCCTTTTTTCAATGACAAATGACAAAAATCAGTGACCAATCTGCTGATAACCAATCAGAAGCAAGGATTTCACTAGCTTATAATATAAACTGTCATTTGTCACTGATGACAAGTTTTGTGAAATGTGGCCCTGTTCTTCTAAGTGCATTTTGGTTAGAATGATAAGTTGTGGAATATTAGAGAGGGGTCTACTGTGAACATACACTAGACAGAACATTCCATACCAATACAAATCACTTTCAAATTGTCTATGTTTGCAACAAGTGCACTCCCTACTGACCTAAAAAATTACCGGTACATGACTTCCCTTCCTGCACACTACAGCAAGTACTGATTTATTCATATGATGATTTAGACTTCCAGGTAAAAATATATAAAGCAACAACAAAAAATTATGTGATATTTGTGCTCTTACTGCGATATCTGAGAGTGACAAAATGACATGGTGTACATCTTCCCAACTTAAATTTGGAAAGCCTCTAAATTTTGTTCCAAACAATTGTTTGACAAGTGCTGTGATTCTGCTATTGCATCCTAAAAATGGGGCTAAAAAAGAAATTATGAATTATACTTCAACCGATGCTTCGTAAAAGTTTAATACCGTATTAAAGAAACTGGTTAAATCACACATTATCAGGACGTGCAATTCAATGGTTAGTATGAATGAAGGTGTCCTGGGTTCTATGTGTATGTGTAGGTTTTAATACCAAACATCAAACAAGGATGGTTAAAATAATTAATCAAACATTAGTTACCAGATTAAGCATGGAGGGGGTGGATAATAAAAGGAAAGATTCAAATATTGGTAATGAGATTTAGTTTACAGCATATAACAATGGTGTGATCAAAAGGAAATCAATTTAAAAAAGGTTAGTCACTAAACGGACTGTGCATGTATTTTTCAAACATTATAAAGAGGGAAGGGCAGAGGGGTTGGGGTGGAGGGGGGGGGGGGGTAATAAAAGAAATCATTTATATATTTGTTACCAGAGGGAGGGGGCTGCTGCATTTCACTGACTACCCTTCTGACAGGGATAGGATGCTGGGTACGAGGCCCACCGGGGGTACGAGGCCCACCAGGGCTGAGTGGTAGAGGTAGTGATGCGGTTGAGATGGTCCACTTTAGCATCTTGGTGATGTCATGCTTGGCCATATGCTCCTGCAGCTTGACGCGCTGCTGCCTGGTCTCTGCCTTCATCAGGATCTTGCTGGCGATGAACGAGCTGTTACCACTGTCCGTCTCGTTAAGGCCAGAAACTGCAAACATTGACAAGCATGAAACTGCATACTAGTACAGATTGGGGTGTTTCAAAAAGATCCTAAGTCCAACTTAACTCTACGTTAGACTTAAAAATTATGGAGAGCCATGTGTAACCTTAAAATAAAATATATTCAAAAGTAAAAATTTCAAGTATTTTAGACTTTTCATAAATTCCACATCAAGAACTTGAAATCTCCCATGATAATACAAATTATGAATGATTTGAATCAACATTTTATGCCTTTTAAAATAACTTTAACAAAATATTTTCAAAGATGCTACGGTTTTTCATAATTGTTAAAGGTAATACAAAGTTTTTGAATATTTTGAAAATTTGGTGGATAATGATTCTTTACAATTTTGATATATTTGGATGCCCCGGTGGATGTTTTATAAGCACTAGAAAATTTAGCCCCTAAAACAATTCTGCTTTCAAGAAAAAATGAATATAAAAATTTAAAGGTGCTCCCTGTAAATTTTGATCAATTTTAAATAGCGCCTACGGCCGTACTATGGTAGTTGCGACCATGAAAATCTCAGAATATGCAGTTATGATATATAATTTCCCAATGAGAATAGCCAATCGGTCAAATTTAGTCAAGAAACATTGTTTTATAGCTAAATTAATATATTGACCTTGCGAGGGAGCTATACAACATAAGGAGTTTATTATTTACAATTTCATAACTTTAGACTCAATTTCAACCGGGACAACGATCACTGAATATTGTAGGATCGCATATGCTTCCAAAATGTTCATTTGAACCAAATTCGTGACCCCATACCAAAACTTTGTATTACCTTTAAGTCCACCTAATGATCTTTGTGAAACACCCCCCCCCCCCCCCCCCCCCAGATTGGGGTACATGACTTCATTCAAAAGGATAATGCATGATGTGTAAGGACTATAATAGTTATTCAAATTAACTATGTTGAGAAAAAGCAACAACATTGTAGTTACATGTATAGGATGATACAGAAAACTTTCATTGGTTGGAGTAATCATAAGTTTTAAGCTTCAACCAACCTCAAAATATAATAGGCAAGATGTGATATCGAACTTTTGTGATTCATGGAACTATACTGAAATCATTTTTTTTTAAGAGACCAGATTTTCTTTGTCCAATATTATTAGATTAATACTACAAATATTTCAAGTAAAATTCCAATGTAGTATATGGCTCTTATATTGACAGTAAACAATGAAACGTTCTACTGCGAATGAAGATTTTGAGTTTCTACTCACCATTTGGGCTGTCAGGGTCTGGTGGTTCTTCATCTAAGAAGACTTTGTACAGCCATTCTGGGTTCAGTCTCGCTAGTCCAAGACTACTCCAGGTCAATGACCCAGCTGGAAAGAAAACAGATTTGTGAAATAGTGATAGTGGTGGTTATTTTACCCGACAGCTAAGAAAGCAATAAATGCTTGTTAATAAGCAACCAGAAGACAGACGGCTTTAGGTCCTCTCTGAGGAACCTGGTAATGAATGTTTTGGAGTAAAATCTTCATGGAAGTCTGTGCAACTAGAAGGAATATTTATCTCGTGTTTATTATCCCTTTTTGATTTCATACCAGAATATTCAATCAGAAGGTTTATCCCATTCTGGCTTTGTGATACAGTTAATTATGAAGTGTCTACATTCCTGAAGATTATTTTTACCAAAACTAAGTTTTCAATTAAAAGTGCAGATCCTTCCTTACTTTTCTTTGCAAAGTTTTATCTGAAATAATCCCAAACCTTATCGGCCCGAATTCACAAAGGAGGTTTGTCAACAAACCTAGGTTTATGTGCGTCATATGACACGTTTTGACGCGTTTTTACAAACCTAGGCCATCATGATTGGGCCTTTAATTTGGGGTCATTATGGCAAGATCATTGTGTACGTATATACTATCAAAGGCAAATAGTGATACTTTCCATAGCCTTTATCTATCATCCCCTATACATAGTTTTAGGTATCAAGATCAAAATTAGAAAGTTTCTACACAAAATTGTAGTAAATAGTATACCTTGTCTATCGCAACCCATCTGATAGAGGAGCAAGCCAATGATGTGATGCTGTTTCAGTTTTAAGCAACGGCTGAGGGGAGTGTGCAAGTCACTGATTCCCTGTGAAATTAACGACATCTAATATAAGGTATCACCTTCAATGATATTAGAGGCATCCACTATAACGTATCAACTCCAATGATATTAGAGGCATCCACTATAAGGTATCAACTCCAATAATATTAGAGGCATCCATTATAAGGTATCACCTCCAATTATATTAGAGGCATCCATTATAAGGTATCACCTCCAATGATATTAGAGACATCCACTATAAGGTATCACCTCCAATGATATTAGAGGCATCCACTATAAGGTATCACCTCCAATGATATTAGAGGCATCCATTATAAGGTATCACCTCCAATGATATTAGAGGCATCCAAGGTTTTGTTTCATATTTCAAAATGTTAGCACATTAAATGAATAATCACAACATGAATATCAAAGTCAGGTATGCCATTACAGGGACATGTACCACTCTTACTTTAAACATTGAAATCTGAACATTCAGCTCCTACAGTATACCACATATTATACATTCTTAAAGAGAAATCTAGTTACTAAACCTCCCTTCTAAATATACATGTACAACTATAAATAGTTTATAGACATACCCTAGATATAGCCTACATGTTTTAATGAATGCTTTCTATTTCAGTTAAACCATTCTTACATCTTATGCCTGTAATGTCTAATTTCACACACAGTAATTATACTAGATTACATATTTATAAATAGAAACAAGAAAATGCCATGCCTCATGACTTAGCTACTTATAGTATTAGATTTCCTTTAATTCATAGGGTCTAACAATGAAGAACTTATGGTTCTAGAATATTTATAACCTTAAAAACATCAAATTCTAATTTTTGCAAGACAAAAAGAAATCTCACCTGTTTGAGTAGTTGTTTGACCATGTCTACATTGTTATTCTCACATGCAAAGCACATAGGTGTCTCATAGCCTTCACCTGTGTTGACATCAGCACCTAGCTCAACTAGAACCTCTACTCCCTACAGAAAATAAAACAAAGTTATTGAGCCGTGAGCCGGTCAGAGGTCAACCGATAGGCATGATGAAGACTCTTCACTGAAAAATTAAGCATAATTTGCTGCTTTTCTGCCTTATTTGCAACTTGGATAAATACCACTCCATGTACTACAGGTACATCTAATCAGACCCAAGCCATTAATTGCTATGTACTTCACATTGTGCTTTTTTCTTGCAGTGTAGGCCCCGTACACATCGCTTACCATGTATTTGTGCCACTTAAAGGTAATACAAAGTTTTGGGAAATTTTGGAAATTGGGTGGATAATGATTCTTTACAATTTTGATATATTTGGATGCCCCTGTGGATGTATTATAAGCACTAGAAAATTTAGCCCCTAAAACAATTCCGCTTTCGAGAAAAAATTGAATATACAAATTTACTGCGACCATGAAAAACTCAGAATATGTAGTTTTGATATATAATTTCCAAACAGGAATAGCTCTTCGGTCAATTTTAGTCAAGAAACATTGTTTTATAGCTTGATTAATATCTTGAACTTGAGAGGGAGCTTTACAACATAAAGAGTTTATTATTTACAATTTCATAACTTTAGACTCGCTTTCAAATGCGACAACGATCACTGAATATTGTAGGATCGCATATGCTTCCAATATGTTCATTTGAACCAAATTCATGACCCCATACCAAAACTTTGTATTACCTTTATTATATTTATATATACATACACCTTATCAAAAACATTAGCCAGTTGAGCCGTTGTTAAGTCATAACATTCCATGCTCTCTCTGAAAATTAAAGGTAAGATTATCTCTGACCTACAATCAATATTAAACTAAGTGGTAATAGAGAATTGTTCTTTCATCTTGCTTACCTTCATGAGATTTTCCTTGCAAGCCCACAGCAGCATCTGATCTGTGAACTCCCACTTGCAGCAAAGAATATACAGACACTCACAAACCAGGTTTACAAGAGCTGTACAGAAAAGAGATAAAAACAATAAGATAACACAATTATTGGATTGGATCTGCATAAGATCAGAAGCCAAAAGTTTAAGACAGTAAAGCACAAAACGAGCCAATCAAATAGAAATAGAGAGAGAGAGAGAGGGGGGGGGGGAGGGAATGAAAAAAAAGTGATACTAGCAAGCAAGTACTGATACAATTTTAGTGGGCAAAAGGCACTTTAATACTTTACAACCCATTCCCATTTTGCTGAAAAATGCTGAAACAACAAACAAAACTAATCTCAATATGCAAATCTTGAGGTGAAATATATTTATAGGCCTATAATAATGAGCAGGGCCCTGTACAGTCAAACCCGCTTTAATGACCACCTGTCTACAAAGACCACCTGTCTACAAAGGCCACATATGTTGTTTCCCTTGAAAATGGTTTCTCATTGAATCATGTACTAAGGGAACCTGTCTACAAAGACCACCTGTCTACAAAGGCCACTTTTTATGTTTCCCTCGGGTGGTCGCTATAGACAGGTTTGACTGTATTACAAAGAGTTGATATCAATCGCAATTGTGATTGATATCAATCACAACTATGTACATAAGAGATGGGAGACTGCAAACTTGTGATTGATTTAGGGACTTGATATTGATTCGGATCAATATCAACTCTTTGTAAGACGGGGCCCTGACTTCATTAACCCAATACGTGGCCTGCAAGTTCAGACCACTCAATCAAACAAGAGATAATACATTCAAATTAAAACTATGCTTACTATCATCGTCTTTGTAAGCCTCTAGAATGTGGAAGAGCTCTTCATGGGCGTTGTAGTTGACCAGTGTCTTTGTGACTTCCTGCGAGATGTCGGCTAGGAACTGCATGGCAACACAACTCTACAGGAACAAACATATGAGCAATGATTTACCACATGAAAGTATCATACAACATGCAAGTTGATGTAAGAGGTTTTTCAAACTGCTATTTGATATTGATATGCAGCAAGTAAGTATATGAAGTAGATCAAAAACCAATGGACCTATGAATTGAATTCCTATTCAAGGGACTTGGTAATTACTCAAAACAGAAGTAAACTATTAACCAAAGGGAATACGCACATTTATTTGGCTTTGAACAAAATACCTCAATGGAGCTTCAAATTCCAGAACCTCAGGAGTCAATTTACACACTCTAAGCCAATCATCTCATGGATACACTGTCAGGGTACAAAATGCAAAACATTCACTACTTTTTTTTCTGTAACCAATTAAATTCCCTGACCTTTCCTAGATTTGGTTGATGTTTCTTAAATTCCCTGACTATGCCCTGACTGCAAAAGAGGGAACTCATTTCCAATGTTTCCCTGATTTCCAGGATAGCTGGAATCCCTACTAAAAAAAAAAATTGGGAGGAAGGGTCCTTGCTTACCTCAGCCAGGATAGAAGGTGCTTTTCTGAACTTCTTCATAGAGCTGATGATGGCTCTAGCAATCTTCTCAGCTAGTCTGTCATCACAAATTGACTTCTTCTTGTTCACAACGGTCTGCAGTAGAATGGTGCCATTCTCTTGAATAGCTATGCCATCAGATTAAATGAAATGATCATACTAAGTTTCAGTAACCCAAAATGGGTACATACAGATGAGTTAAATCTGAATCATTAATTTGGGGGAGTGACACTTGTGTGATTTAGATAATAGATTGTCAAGAAAATTACTGATTAAAACAAAATTCAAAGATAATGACAAGTAGGAAATGTTTATGTCACCAAATATGTTCAAACATCAAATACTTACATGTACTGTTAAATTATTCCCAAATACTTAACTTGATCGCTAGAGAATTTCTGCTCGGATAAAATAATCTTTTATTGCATTCATATGTAGGTCCATGATGATAGTTTGAATTTCAATTGCCATTTAAGTAAGTTTTAATAGAAATCATGAAGGGTTGTGTTATTTAATTTTGGAAGCAAAATATCAATCATAATGTAGATATTTTCATGAATGAATAGAATCATTTAAAAAATGGGTATCAATTAGAGACCTGAATTAAACACTTCTCTCTCACCTTCAATTTGAGAATATTTCTCCATCAGTTCTACCGTAAGAGATAAAATTCCAGCTTCAACAAGAATGTCAATCATTCCCTCTGAAATTCAATAAGATAAACAAATATAGATTGTGGTTTATGTGTGGTTATTTGGATCAATGTGGATTACGTACTATAAGAAGTACTCTACAGTACAGCTCTAAACAGAAACTGTGCATAGTAAAATTGATTTTTATACAGGAGAGCCTACATATAACAGTAAAAAATTAAGATCTCTAAATATCTAATTACAATAAGATCAATGAAGAATAAAAATCAACTACTGAAATTTTATATATCCTTGGAATTCTTTCCATAAAAAGAAAGATGAAGGAATTATCAGTGAATGCAAAATTGCATTATACGCTACAACAATGCAAATTTCAGTACGAATGTAAAAGTCTTAGGAAATACAATAAAAATGACAAGGAATTTCCTCTCACAAATCCAAATCATTTTGTTTAAATGTTAGTATTTCATGTCAAAGATTCAACTTTCAAACTCCAATCAAATTGTTTTCAAGATTTACCTGCTGATGATAACACAACCATGGTTTCTAGGAATAGTTCTTGAATGTTGGGGTCATCCTGGTATTCTGCCATCCCTTGAAGTATGACTTCATGGATGCCTTCTACCATACACTGATACTTCACAACATCTGCATCAGAAAGACAAAAGCTTTAATAATAGGCAATTTCCGCTCTATACTGCACTGAACATATCACAGAGTGAGAGAAGGACTTTGATCCTCAGTTGATTGATAATATTTCATTTTATATGTTGGGGTTTTACAGATATCAATCAGATATGATTAAATACACCTAAGAATGGGTATTCAATGTCATCAGCCAAATGGCGCAACTCTATTAACTGTACCCAAGTTAGTTTAAAGAGCAGTAGACAAAAGAACATTTACCAAGTCATAAAGCAAGCAAACGTAAGTCTCTTTCCCAGCTAATGATTGGCATTCAACCTACTTTTACAACCTTTTTAGGTGTTAAACAGAATCGATTCTCTACCTGCTTTTCGAAGCACAATGTATAAATCAAATATCACATACAAGACTTTGCAATCCATTTTAAAAATTTGTAAACCTCAGAAAGAAAATTTGAAAAATTTTCCCATTTACTACAACAAAAAGGTAATTAATCGCGGAAGAGGTTTACGGTACACCATGTGTAAAGTCCTAGAAGGATTAAGGAAAGTGGATAGAAATAGAAGTGAAATGGAAAGGCGAGAAAGTGGAGGTTGGAAGGAAGAGTATCTTTCGGAAGTGAGTATAGTCCTGAAGACGGACAGTCAACCTGTCCGAAACGTCGAGTCTACTCTCCTGCTCCTGCTCTGCAACTCTACTCGCCGACTCAAGCCAGCTTCTCTCATCTACTCAACTCTCCAACTCAATCCAGTCTTCTACTCAAACCTCTCATCCTGTCTACAACTTTCTGGTTTACAGTCCTTTTCAGGACTATACTCACTTCCGAAAGATACTCTTCCTTCCAACCTCCCCTTTCTCGCCTTTCCATTTCACTTCTATTTCTATCCACTTTCCTTAGTCCTTCTAGGACTTTACACATGGTGTACCGTAAACCTCTTCCGCGATTGTTCATACCACCATGCAAACCTTCAAACATCATCCAAAAAGGTAATTGTAATTACGAAAACACACTACTACTGTTAATGAATAAGGTGGTCCATGTGGTATTAGAAGTAGAGGGAATCTTTTTAATCAACAGACTATAAGATCAGTGAGAACGTGATACAAAATGATGTTTTACAAACTGAAACTCACCCATATCAGCAAGACACGTGATGGTGTTGACTATATCCAAAAGAACCTCCACATCTCCTATGAAGTTTCTGACAGCCTCAAAGAGAAGGGTGTGGATACCGGCTTCAGTTACAGCTTGCTTGTTGTCTAGATGAATCGAGTCATCTCGGTACTCTCTATGTAGGAAATGACATTTTAAAAGAATGCTCATTTTGCAATCAGACTAATAAATTATATAATAGTTGAGACAGTCCTTTTAGTCAATTTTCAGTTTTACTGTATCAAGCCCGTGAAGTCAATTAGCCCATGCGCCAGTAAGTCAAAGACAGTGTCAGTCATTAACGCAGTCCTACCTCAGCAAATGACATTTTACTACTTTATAGTTCTCATGATATATCAGTTCCCACGTGTATACAGCCATCGTGAACTATTTTTGTTTCCTTTGCATTTTGATGATAGTATTATTTGATAATGTATTGCATTTGTTTCTTGTTCTTTGATGTTTTTTTAATGTACCGGTAGTTGTATTTTGTGTAACAGGCAACATAATTCAACATGCAGAATTTTTTTGTGTGTCAACTGGATGATAAATCTGATTCAATACTTGATAATGATACTGGTGACCTTATTGAAAATCCATATTGCACTCCTTTAGAATTTTTGAAATGTCTTAAAAAGTTATACACAAAGTACACTCTCTCTTGCACAATTTAATTGTTGCAGCTTGAAACAAAATTTTGATACATTCACAAACTGTTTTGATGTTTTTAATAAACCCTTATCATTAATTGGAGTTTGTGAAACATGATTGAAACAACTTGAAGAACAAGAAATATGGATTCCTTGTTAAAACTTTGTTGGAAATTGTCGCCCGAATAAAAGAGGGGGTGGTGTTGGTTAATATGTTAGCGATAGCTTAAGATTTATTAGACGATTGGATTTAGATATATTTATTTAGTGAGGATATTGGAAGTGTATGTATTGAGGTACATGTACGTAATAAAGTGAAAAATGTTATTGTTGCTGTAGTTTACCAGCCTCCAAGCCAGAACCTATCAAGCTTGTGTCTCAATTACAAGAATCTTTGATTGAAATAGTGCAAGAAAGAAAAGAATGTATAGTTTTGGGCGATGTTAATGTTGATTTTATGAAAAAAGATGAAAATATGAAAGTAATCAATTGTTTAAATAGTTTTGTCGCTTTGTCTTTTTTTACCATATATTTATAAACCAACAAGAATTACAAATGATATGGCATCAACTTTAGATCACATTTTTTGTAATGATCCTGGAAAAGTTTTAAAATCTGGCATAGTTATAACAGATATCAGTGATCATTTAACACAACAATTTTGATTCTGAACCCGATATTGAAGTACGTAAAATTTATTTTAGTGAAGAAAATATGAAGCAATTTTGTAGTAAGTTAAAAAAAGTTAAATGGGAACGACTCAATCATATTCATGATGCGAATGATATATACAATTTTTCTTTTTAATTATATAAGGATATTTACAATTAATTTGCTTTTATCAAAGGATATAGTACTTGCCATGCTCTTCTTGATTTTATTGACAAACTTGCAAATGCTTTTGAACTCAATGAATTTTTTAATTGGTGTATTTTTAGACTTATCCGAAGCTTTTGATTGTATTGATCATAATATTTTAATAAATAAGCTATGTTTTTATGGTATACCGGTAAGAGGAATTCCTCTCCTTTTGATTAAAACTTATTTATCAAATCGAAAGCAATATGTTAGCTTGGGTAATTATTACTCTGATCACAGTACTATTTTAACTGGTGTGCCGCAAGGTTCTAAACTTGGCCCGCTCTTGTTTTTACTGTACCGGTATATCAATGACTTGCCATCTGTAAGTAACATTTTATCTTCTATTTTATTTGCTGTTGACACCACTTTGTTTTTATCTGGTAAAGACCCTGTAGATGCAAATATTTTATTAAATTCTGAAATTATCAAAATACATAAGTGGTTCCTTGCCAATAAATTTTTGATTAATTTTGAAAAAACAAACTATGTACATGTAAGTTCTAAAAGAAGAAATGAATATGTAAATGAAGCTGCTATTAAGATTTGTATAGATAGTAAAGAGATTAAGCAAGTACACCAAGAAACCTTTTAAGGTGTCATTATTGATGAAAACTTAACTTGGAAGGAACAAGCTTTCAAAGGTCATTGGTGTCTTAAATAGACTCAAAGATATTTTACCATTGCGCATACTTGTAAATTTGTATAACACTATGATTTTGCCTTATTGTAATTATTATATTATTGTATGGGGCAATTGCGCTTTGTATTTGCTTCAAAAGCTATTTTTATTACAAAAAAGAGCCGTCAGGGTTATAACAAATTCATATTTAAGAGCACATTTTAAAAACTGCAACTTTATGATTTATATGATTTAAGTATTGGAGCTTTTATGTTCTCTTACATGTACAATATAACTACTTTACCTGATATTTTTCATGATTATTTCATTTTTAATAGAGATACAAATCAATATAGTACTAGAAATTCAAACAAACTTTATGTTCCTTCATTTTGCTATAATTTGTCAAGAACAGTTATTAGATATGAGGGATCCGTTATTTGAAACTTACATGAACTGGATTCTCTCTCGGGATAGCCAATATTCTCTAGTTTTAAGCGTAAATTTAAAGATGAACAAATAATGAGTTACAATATATTTATTTAACTTTATCTAATTCTGCCTGTCCTATGTATGTGTGTATGTATGTCTCAGTGAATGTAATGTCTATATTGTCACTATTTGCTTACTAATGATTTTACTTATGGGGTTTGTAGAAAAAAGGGACCAGCCTAGATAGGTCAATGGCCCTTTCTGGTCCCTCACATTCCTCCAAAACAGTTGTTAACTTAGGTGTTACGTTTGATCAAAACCTTTCAATGCGCCCCCATGTCAATAGTATCTGTCGTAAAGCATCCTTCGCCCTGACAAAAATTGGTAAAATTGGTATAAATTGTATTTGAACGTTATATTGTTGTAAATTTTGTATTGGATGTGAATTAAACTGAACTGAACTGAATATATAGATGATTGACAATAAACACATTTCTAGAATTGACCCCCTTGTAGAAAGATAAATATTTGTCCCATCAAAGTATAAAGACTGTTCCTTCTCAATTGACCTTTAATGCATATAAATGAATGTATATGTATGTCCATGAAGATAAATGGAAACGTAAATTCAAATCCTATGACCTAGCATAGCCTATAGATTGAACAATCACACTTATTAAACATTTCCATTCCATACCTTATACAGCCAAACCTGCTTTATTGATCACCTGTTTTTGTTTCCCTTGAAAATGGTAGGAACCTGTACATAAAGACCACCTGCCTATAAAGACCACCTTTCCTTGGGTGGTCTTTATAGACAGGTTTCACTGTACATCAGTAAAGAGATGGACATTCACGCTAAGACATCCATTTCTGAACAGAAGACATTCACATTTAATAATTTCCATCCTGGGGCCCGTTTCACAAAGCCTTTTTTCAATGACAAATGACAAAAATCGGTGACAAATCTGCTGATAACCAATCAGAAGCAAGGATTTTCAGTAGCTTAAAACAAAAACTGTCATTTGTCACTGATGACAAGTTTTGTGAAACGCCCCCCTGGTTATCTTACATGGCGAGGCATAGTCCTCTGATAGCTCTACTAGCAGCAGCTTGGCATTCAGGGCTCCTAGCGTAGGTCACCATGCCTGACCTGATATCCATCAAAGCTCCCTTCTCTGCAAGAGTCCTCTGCATCATATCTGACAGAATGAGTTAAAGGGATATATCACCTTGACTACAATCAAAGAAGTTGTTTCATGATATATGAAATGTATAATGACTAAAATACAATTAATTATGCTATGTGTATGAAGAAGATTTATTTTGTGAATTTTTAATGAATTTCAATCTTTCAGAGAACATACTGGTGCAGTATGATTAGTCCATGGCATAAAAAACAAATATATGACAGTTTTATTTATTCATAAAATACTGTATTTCATCTATGTTTGCAGGGTATTAAGAAAGTCCTAGTCTTATGTATTCACAAAAGTGTATTTATGGCACATCACTTTTGTCAATTTCTCAATTATTCTGATTCAGAAGCGTTCAGTCATGCAAACTATTCTTTTAGATTTTGGTATCCATGATTAAGTACATTATGTGGAGTTTACAAAATTGTTATGCAATATTATGAAGGTTGCTATATGATATCAAAACTGCATTTCCTAAAGTAAAAGAGCATCTTTCTCCATTAAGTGCATCTAGCATATAGGTCAGAGATTGTATTAAATAATTACACTTCATAATATAAATGCAAATGAAAATAAATTACCTGAGTTTTCCGCCAATGCTTGGATTGCATCACAACCCATCTCAAAGATGATCTTACTGTTCTTAGAATGCAATCTCAAGCTCATCAGTACTGCACTGTCTACAGCCATACTTTCACTGAAAACAAATAAAAGCTCATAGATACAAAGGTTTGCCTATTCTTAAATCAATGTAACTTAACCAATCTACGTATACCTATTAAAAACAGCTTATCCATCAAACCATCGAACAAAGACACTCACGAATGTAGAGCAGGGAGTTCAGGTTTGATTATCACCTACATGAAATACTTCCAATTCTATCAGTAAATTGCTTGTAAAGCGGGACAAATATTTGCTTTTTGTCATTGCTTGTAACATTTCCTTCATCACATTATAACATCTCCACTGACATTGTAATATATACTGAAGGAAAATTTGGCAGTACAGTTTTGAATCACAAGATTAAGTGATTAATTTCATATCGTCTGAGTTCTTAGCATCCTCTACTGCATTCACAATGAATTCCATTTAGGTTCTTTACCTTTCTTCTGTGAGCATTTCCACAAGCATGCCAGGTCTATTACTGACCAGTGTTGTCAAAGCCCTCAGAGCATTTTCCTACAGAGAAGAAATAGCAAGATAACAAATAATATACACAAAATATGGTGAATGTCACACTGACTGAAGATCTGTTCATTTAAATCAAAAGGAATACAAGAACCCACTTAAATTATCCCATATGAAAGTTAGATTACGCAAATTAACATGCGATACAATCTGATACCCAGGCTTAAGATATTTAATATATATATCTAGACAAATCTAAAATGATTCGAGAAATATGATTTTATGATTGACATGAGATTTGGCAAAGACATCTAAAACCAAACATTAATTGCTTCATTGCAGTTCTTAATTATAAGGTGACATCTACAGTTAATTTCAGAAGAGGACTTTAGAGGTCTGGAAAATTCTTCATTCAATCTACATTTCCATGAAGTTATTAAACTATGATTTTTTCTTTTTTTTTCTTTTTCCCCTTTGTTTCTAAAACTGAATTTCTACAGATCTATAAATAAATCATTTCTTACAAGGCATGGTGGTGAGTCCTGATGTTTGGTAAGAGCCATGAAGGTTTCATTCATCCAGTTATCATTCAGCATCCTATCTAACCACTTGGGTGCTGTGAAGATGGCTTCCGCTATTCAAGAGATGATGATGAAGGAATAAAAGATAGAGAAACTGGATTGGGAAAATGGCTTCAGTTGATAAATATATATGCAATGAAGAATGAGGATAACAAATTGAGTTAAAAAAAATTAAAAATTCAGACCAACTGGAGAGCAGAAAAGAAGTCTCTGTATCACATCATTTCATTGCAGAATTCAGTTTACTTTTTTTAATAGAGACCATTCACCCCAATCATAACAAAACGCCATGTAAAAACAGGTCATATGTACACTGTGCAGCATGATCGCTGTTACAATGTAGTTGTTTTGTGTTCCATTTATATTAACAGCTTATAACAGATTTACAAAGCTTACAAATGCTTCATTGGCAGTGGCACTCATGCATCATGTAGTAGTTTCGACATGGCCTTATACTTGTAAAGATTTCTTACCATAACTGATGTCATTGATATTAGAATCAAATTGATATCAGAATATCACATTTATGTCTCTCAAATAATACATTTTAATTTTTTTGTTAATGTTCTGTTAAAACCATTTCCAGACCCTGGATGAATCCTTACCTAGCCTATCCATGACACTGAGACATATAGTCAGGTAACGAGCGTTGTCTGAGAACCTTCGTAACGCATCAATCAGCAGATCCGATACATCATTCAACACAAAGAGCTGCTGGCTGTCCTCTGTAGGTTTAGAGAGGTCAAAGGTCATTGTTTATTTAAGTGCATGTAAAGTCCAAACAACTAACATACATGTACATGAAGAGGGTTAAGGAATAATGTTAATCGGAGAGGCAGTGGAGCGAGTAGAGAACAAAAGAAGAGGTTGGGGAAAGAAAAGGTTCATGAAATGGAGGAAAACATGGAAAGTTTATACATCACTGCCTGAAAATCTGCAAGTGCTCTTAACTTTTAACAATGAAATCCATAACTATAACACTCGTCATAGAGAGAAATTTCATATATTCAAATGTACAAAAAAACTTTGTGTCCTTTTCTGTTAAACATACTGCACCTCTTTTCTGGAATGCACTCCCTCAGGAAATATGTCAAACTAGACATTTTAATGGATTTAAAAGGAAACTCAAATCTTATTTATTAGCAAGTACGTAACCCCTGTTATACTATTTTATGTGATAAAAAGAATTTCCATTTCTGCAGAGTCAACACCCTCTTGCTCCTCACTGGGTATTATGTTCAATTATATCCTACCTGTTTGAACCAATGCCTCAATGAGAGCACAGCATGCTGTCCGTCAGAAGGGCATTAATCACACCTTTCTGCAGAGTCAACATCCTTTTGCTTCTCATCAGTCATTATGTTCAATTATATCCTACCTGTTTGAGCTAATGCCTCAATGAGAGCACAGCATGCTGTCTGTAGCCCAACATTATCAGGAAACCTCTTGATGGCTGCTATGATGTCCTTGTGGGTCTCTTGAAGTAGAACATCGTAACAGTCCTCTGAAAATTTATCAATATCTCACAAATTAGTTGAAGTGAGATACTTTGATAAACAACATATGCACCTTTTAATCAGTCTGATGTAAAATCACAGAGCATTGGAAAATATTTTTTATCGAGTCTTTCAATCTGTCATTACATGTCATAACAAATAAATATATCACTACCATATAACATTATTTCAATGATGCACCATAGGCACCCATATCATAAAAAGAGAACTTAACAAAACATTAAAAACATCTTAACATTTGTTTTAAACACATGGAGACAATTTTTTATATTTTAAGCAGAGGTGAACAAAACTGGTGAAATGCTAATCTATTTGTGTACACCAAAGTGGCATCAAACTTTGCATGCTGTGGATCACATTTCAACAACTACATGCCTCTTCCTAGGAAATGTGATACAGTCAAACCTGCTTTTAAAATAGTGACCAACTGTATAGAAAGACCACCTGTCTACAAACGCAACATATTTTGTTTCTCTTCAAAAATGGTTTCTCATTGAAACACAAACTAAAGGAACCTGTACATAAAGACCACCTGCCTATAAAGACCACTTTTTTGTCTCCCTTGGGTGGTCTTTATAGACAGGTTTCACTGTTTATCATTATTGCAAAGACATATGTTGTACACATGGTGTTCTTGTAAGTGAATAAAATCAATCAATCAATCAATCTTACGGGGATAAATACATTAGAATTCTATAAATATTTATAGCAAACACAGATAGTTTAATATATATTCTCATCTTACTTTTAACATATGGAGGTAATTTCAAAATCCTGTTATAATGTGCATAATAAGTGTCATTTCATTTTAAAAAAGAAAGAAATATATGCTTGCCTGGAATGGCTAGTATAGCGAGCAGCCAGAACGCCTCTTCAAGCACTGCACAGTCCTTGCAGTGGTAATGGACGGCTGCTGTTATGAATCGATGCCTCTTTGTGTCAACAAATTCAACCTGACGATCTGACTCTGAGAAAAATAACAAACATAGAAAAATTAATTACGGTTAACTGCAAAAATCATGAACATTTCAACAGAATACAACCACTCTGTTTATTGGAGAATCTTGCAATTCATTTCACTTCAGAAGGAAGGAAGGAAAAGTAACAATCATTTACATACTTTTGCATTACTTTTTATTTGCCTGCACTGAATTTTTCCACCTCAGTTACCATACAAATTTACTCAACTCCTAAGAGGTCTAGCTTATTGTTAATGTGTAAGTGCATTGCAATAACCAGCCCATGATTACATCTTTGTTCTATTTATATGACAATTTATATCCAGTTTGTTTATTATGTTTTTCTGTGGATAGTTAGGTACGTATTTAATGATTGTTGTGATTCCATATATTTGGTGTTTTACCATGTACATGTATATGTTGTTTCATTTTTAATAGAATTAGATTCTAAAAAAAAAACTTCTTATTTCATCAATATAGAGAAGTACAGTAGATGATGGGGAATTAAACAACACTTGATATCACATGGACGTTATTGTTCAATTCATAGGGGAATTATGCAAAGCTGATATCCCATGTTGCATAAGCTATCAGATTTTCTCCTTTAAACTGGTTATGAGATCATGGTACGGTTTATGAGCAAGTGACATATGACGAGATGGAAACCCAGCATGGTTCAACGGGTCCAGGGTCGCCATACGTCATACTAGCTTTCACTGGGAGAGGAGAGAGAGCCAGTTAGAAGAAGTAGAGTATAGGGAACCAAGAGATACTCGGAAAATGGAAATTATGTGATAGAGTGAAAGAGCACCAGAGCGAGAGAGAGAGAGACAGACAGAGAGACAGAGAGAGGAAGAGAGAAAGAGAGAGATAGTGGGGTGACCAAATGGGACTTTGGCATACTAGTGCAGTGAGAGACATGGGTCAACAGTCCAGGATAGCCACTATATGTTGGGTGTGGTCAGTTAATTAAGGAGATTAAAAGGGAGGTACTGTATATAAAAGCTAAAATGAAATGAGATGAGAAAAACAACAAAGGTTGGAAAGTAGAAAGTTAATTTCTACGGGAGTAAAAATAAAAAACATGGAAAGTTAGAAGAGGACCAAAATCAGTCTAATACATAGTGGTATAAAAATAAAAAGAACATTCATCATAACTGTACATACATGTAGCTACATGTGTGTTTATACAGGACAATATGATGTATACATATGTATGTTCTTTTCACACCTTATCTGAGTTATGGGTAGCAAAGTTTGATTAAGATTTTAAATGCTGTACGTGTTTATATCTCTTTCTGAAAACGAAACAGGAACATACGTTTCAAAAATTGAAGATCAATATTGTGCCAAAACTAGGCCAACGCCACCCTACTATTGATGATTACCAACCCCTAACAACTAATCATATAGGACAACTACCCCTGAGGAATAATACCCCCGCCGCAACCTCATCCTAGGACATTGCATCTTTGAATTAATTCTATATGTGGTTGTTATTATTGTGCTGATATAAGAGAGCCATCGTCATTGAAATAAACTAGGGAATTGTTAGCACGATAGTAATTGCTTTGAAGTGTAGCAGTTGCCTGACTCCCCCCCCCCCCCCCCCCATAATTTAATACATGTTCTTTACCCTCATAGAGCAAACTATCAACAATTAAACGACCCATGAAAATCCATTGAATAACAGACTTGTTGATATGGAAGATTAAATGACAAAAACAGTTCGGGAAAAAAATGGTGCGTGAGAAAATGCATCAATAGCCATGGAACTTGTCCCTGCATGACAATGTTATAGAATTATACTCCAAGAACATAAATACAGCAACTCATCAGCATTATTCACACAGCACCTAAAACCCACGCAACTGTACAATTAATTATATAGATAGCACAATGGCATAATAGGAATAAAGTCTGTCATGGTGCACATCATGTGGTCTCTTCTTTGTAATGTTATCATAAAATCATTGTGAGGCATTTCTTTATAACACACAAACCAATAGTGATTACCCAACATGTCTAAAAAGGGCAACAATAGTGTCAAAGTTATTGAATTCACATTGAATAAATTGTATAACACGCACAAGTAGGGCTCAATCTACACAACGAGCATATATTTTCTGCTCGTTTCCGTCTTCTGATATCTAAAATATTACTCCGTGCTAGGATTCATAGTGAGATAACACCCTTAAAATACAAATCTCTAAATTATTTTGTGAGTAATAATTATTAATATATGAGGAAGTCCCAAAGTAGTTGGTCATTTGCTGTCTCATACATGACCAAAACTATACCATTAAAAAAAAAATTGTTTCCATTCTTTTTTTGTCAGATTCAAGCTCTAGGAGGACTTTCAACTAGATACAACCATCAGGTCTACCAAGGCTAATGATGATGTTGGTGATGCATAGGGGTAACAACCCTGGACTCGCCCACCATATTCATCTTATACGAACTGTCAAAGGCAATCCATCAATAATTTTCAGAACCAACCTTATGAATGCAAGGATTCTGATCACAATGAATCCGAATTTGATGCATGATTCTCCCAGGTTAAGCAATCTACCTGTAACTTACCATCTGTAAGTAACTGCTTGAGGGCATTGCAAGCATTCTTCTGGACTGGCGCATTTCCTGGGAACAGTTTCATGGCTTCCAAAATGGCTTCCATCACATCCTCTCCCAGCATGGCGATGCACGTGTCTTCTGTGAATTATTAAAAGAAGAAATATCTAGAAACAGTCCTTTGTGTGAAAAGAAGATAGATATTGCTGATAACATATGATACCAAAAACATAAATTTAATTTCATAGCACACATATCCACCATGCAAGGTGCTCTAATATTTCCCCTCTAGCTAGGCAACTAATTTTAGTGCTAACAGCATTCAAGGAATTCCTTCCTGCTGATACCCATTTAACACCTGAGTGGAGATTGACATACATGAATGTAGATTTGTCTTGCTAAAGGACACTGGTTCTATGACAGAGCTTGAACCCATGAACTTCAGTATTTTGCCAAAATGAGTATTTGATATCAAAATGTTCAGAAAAATGTGGGCTTTAGTTCCAGGATACACAAAGACTTAATTCCACCCAACACACCATTGAAGCCAATGGCTAGTGAAACATAGACTTTCATAACTCCTTAAGGCCCAAGTGCTCAGTGACATATAAACCACTTTTTCTCAAAATAGCCCAAATGGAGTTACATCTTTGTGTCTCTGACCCCTTGATATGTACCTAGGTTAGATAATTCAAAGACTAAGAATTTGGTAAAGTGCCTGAACCTCTACCCACCTGCCATAGCCAAGAAAGCAATGGTTTTCATTGCAGAAGCTTGAACCTTGGGGTCATCCTTATGCTTGTCCATGATCTCGAGCACTTGACTGTACAGTGGAAAGACATCAAGAAAGATATAGAGTGAGAGAAAGAGAAAAAGAGAGAGGGAGAGAGAAAAAGAGAGAGAGAGAGAGGAGAGAGTAGAGAGAGAGAGGGGGGGAGAGAGAGAGAAAACAACAGACAGAGAGACAGAGCCAGAGACAGAAAGAGAGAGAAAGAGAGAGACAGACATATAGGTGTACGGAGAGTGAGAAAGTGAAGGAAAACAATACAGGAAAGACGGGGAAAGAAAAGAGAGAACAGGAGAAAAGAGAAGGAAAAGAAAGAACAGGAGAAAAGAGAAAGAAAAGAATATACAGGAAGAGAGTGAGGAGAGAAATATGATACGGAAAAACAGATGAAGAGGAAAAGGAAAGAGAAAGAAAAGAGTCAGCAAATAAGCTATTGTAATTGCTGTTAAAATTCAAACCGGTATCTGTATATCATGATGTTTAAAGAAAATATTATTGGTTTACTTTATAACAAGACTAAAGATTGATGAAAGCACGAATAAAATTTAGAGCATGCCTTTTTTTTTTTTATTAAGTATTTCTGTACAAAGGTGCAGGCCTCAATTCGGATCAAATTTTTATTATATTCATGTGACTCGTGTAATTTCTTTCATACGGTTAATAATGTCAAATCTATTCTTTTCAGTGAAAAGATTTGGATCCTGTAGAGTCTTATACAAAAGCCTGCATGCTTCAGTTAACTGTTGAAAGATTCAGTGCTTACGTGAATCACACAAAAAGACAAGAAAGAAAACAAGAAAACTGCCTAAGGGGCCAGACCCACATCATAAACAATTGGTCTCCTGATATTAATGTTGGGAAAGCATCTACATGTATGGTATGCCATCGATCCAAGGAAATTGGCACTGAAGCACAAATCAGTGAGCTGAGACCTGCAAAACCATTATCCCATGAACCATCTTCACATGCGTAGAAACTTCAGGGGGGGGGTAACAAACATCCAATAAATTTTCAACATAAACATCAGGAAAATAATTTATAGCTATCCTTAGTATCACTTTTATATGTATGGACATGGCACCCAGCCATTTATGAGAAAAGGGAACCATGAATATCTGAAGTAGCATCCTTTATTGTGTCATTTCAGACAGGTGGTTAACGCCTATAGTATAAACACATTAATAGATTTCAGCATATCACGAGATAAGATACACATACAGGACTTAATTTTGTATTGGGGGAGGGGGGCTAGTTTCAGAACCTAAGAAAATGATGATGATGCAATTTAATAGATCATGAAAAGAACGGTTTAAAGGGGCATGTTACCGCCAGTGTAGTTATCGGAACATGCCATCTGCGTAAGAGCCGTATTCTTTTGGTGTCAATAGGCAGCTATAGCGCCGTCCGCCAGCGCGTACGTATTTTGCGCGCCCCTTTAACATCAACTTAATACATTAGCAAAAAAAATACAACATTTATTACTTTTCACTCTAAAAATCAGAGCTGAATTGAAGATACACTGTAGATCTTTTGGTTTGTTAGAAAAACGGAACAATGATTATTTATAAGCATAAGCAAAGGTATGCCAAACTATTTAACGTTTTTGAGTAAGGCCTGGTAGTGGATGAATACATTGACATAAACATATTCAAACTACTGGGAAATATACTGGAAAGACTCGGTATAAAAAATATTATGAAATATTAGTTTAAAAATTGGGTTAAAAATGCTTTAAAATACGGCTCAGATTGAATCTTACATCCTTAAGCAACATCTGTAGCCTGGTCACAAGGGGCTTTGTGTTTCATGTACATCAGTTCATACTCCTTCCACATTCAGTTTTACATGTTTTAAATTTTTTTGTGAGGACCAACTCTGCTATAACTGAATTCTTCACTTTCCGAGAAGGGAAACAATATAAAACCTAAAAATCAAATATTTTAAAGATGCACTGGTACATCATTGGGAGTTTGTAATACTACAGGTAGGTCCTCTGGCTGTTTGGGTAAAATTAATAACAGACCAAACATTTGATCAACGTTCAATTTATATATTATTAAAAAGGGGGTATGATGCATTAAAGAATGTTAATGGTTATCTATTTTCTGTTTAATACAGTTTATAGTAAATATTAAACCTACATGTATATCCATGTTTGTACTTCTTACCAAAGTTATGGATATCCAAACATAATAAATGTTTATTACACAATACATAACACATATTTTATAAACAGAGTGACTCATCACTATATTCTCATTGCCAAAGCAGTTGTTTGTTATTGATTGCAGTATATTTGAATATACCTGTGAATGTTCTTCTTGTGAACCAAATCTTTAAGTTTGTCACTGACTTGCATCATGGCTGCTAGGGCGTTACAACCAGCCTGTAGAAAAGAAGAACAAAAAATCTTTCTCACTCAGGATTGTAGGGACTAAATGATTAATACAAAATATGAATACACCTGTTATATGTCACATATCTATTCAAACGCAAGTGTGCTACTGTAAATCACCAATGTCTAAATACAATGTTATGAACAAAGTTATAAATTCAAATGTTGTTAAAATATACATCATCTATCAATTAGCAACAAACAGCATTATTGATAATGTGCAATGTGCATTGAGAATTTATATTTCAACAAGCCATCCAAATTTAAGCATAGATTCCAATGTTCTTCAGTATGAATACACTGACAATTTCAATCCAGAATATGTATTGAACATGTAATTCTAATTGCATCAATTCGGCAGTAGTGAAAGCTTTGTGCCTGCCGAGTTGCCCACTTTGCATGTCAAATCATGAAGATTTGCTTTCTAGCTCCACAAATTATGGACAGCTTACAAATACATGTATGTTACAGTATCCATGTTCTGAGACTCTATGACTTACCTCCATCAGACACAAAATCAACTTCATGGCTGCCACAACAACCCTCAAACAACAACGAGGAAAGCACAGCCTACAACTTGTTCAACAAGGAGCACAACTACACACGTACAAGTACATCCAGGATATCATATTCCAAAATTAATAGTATGAGCCATCCGATGTTAATCCACAAAACAATTTCAACCAACAAGGAAGAGGATTCAGGCCAAGCTCAATATACCAACCACTTTACCAACATGGCAACAACACACAAGGCATGTTGCAGCCACATTGCCACTGTGTGTCATAGCAAATGGAGGTAGAATATGGTACCGGTATAATTATGCTGGCTGGGAGGAGTCCCTTAGGATGATAAGAACCTTAACCTGTCAGTACTCAAGATTAAACTGAACGTTGGAAGCCTTTATGGCTGGTTGATCATGCATGCTCTCAATTATTAAAAATTTGCAGCTCAGTGAATTTAAGGAGCAAATTGCTCATCGTATATCAATTCTGAAATATGAACATTTCTGAGTAGTTAGTTTTGATGTAGTACAAATACATGTAACTATATTTCTAAAAAAAATTGTAAAGTTTATTAAAATATGCAACATTTTGTATAATTAATCTGCCAAATGTGGTAGAAAGCAAAATGTCATAAATTGAATACATTTTTTTAAATGTATAGATTTACGTTATTTCCTAATGATATTTTATTTTAATATAATAGCTTGGGGTAACTTATAAGTGTATTCACACCATATACAATCTCAATAATTTATTGTTCTAGTAGGTTAAATGAGTGAATAACAACATACAGAAGAAACATAAGTGGTGCATTGCTAACAAACTTACAATTAATTCAATGAAAACTAATTTCATGTTAATAAGAAGTAGGAGGAAAAAAATAGGCATGAATGGTAAACTGAAAATCGCTGGCGAGGAAATTAAAGAGGTTGATGTTGCCACTTTTGTGGGGGTTCACATTGATAGACATTTGTCTTGGAATAGTCATATTTGTTTTGTAAATCAGTGTATTAGAAAGAAAATTGGAGTGCTATTTAGATTGCGACATTTTGTTCCTAGCCGTACTGATATAAAGCATTTATACAACCACATCTTACGGAAGAGAGGTGTGGGGAAGCACTTATATTTATAAGACTATCCTAAGAAGTATATTATATTCACAGAAAATGGCAGTTGGTGCTATAAAATTTAGTGAATGGAGGACTCCTTCAAATCCATTATTTAAAAGATAGCCAATCCTAAATGTGTATAATTTACATGATTTATCCATTTCTATTTTCATTTTTGATTGAGTCAATGACAATTTGCCTCATATCTTGATAGAGAACTGTGACATTATAGAACATAGCTATTCCACAAGACAAAAAGAAGGTGGTCAATTACGTCTTCCAAAATTAAGAACGACACAAGGTTTTGGAATAGATTATCTATCGAAGTCAGATTGACAAGGTCTAGAAATAGGTTTTGGAATTCTGTTAAAAGTCATTTGTTGAATAAGTCATGAAGAAAATATCAATTCAAATAATTTGCATATGTACACAATCTATATTTTACATTATTAGTTTGTATATTGTAAGACATTGTTGAGTATTCTTGTTTTTTAAAGTAATGATTGTAATAGTAAATTTATTATTTTTTGTTTTGTTACGTTTTCTAAATTGATTTGTACCAAAATACTTTGGTTAGCTGTTTAAGGGGTTAGGCTCGAATCGCACATGTGCTATTATCTGGCCCATTTTACCAACCAATAGTTTCTCTTCTTGTATATGTAAAATCATCATATGAAAATGTATGTATTGCTGTTGGTAAATAAATCAAATTTTTAAAAAATAAATAAATAAAAAAAATTTAAAGAAAATGTAACGTCCGAAACGCCATTTTAAATTGCACTGTTCCATCCAAATACAAGAGATGATTCAGATTTATGTTATTATCCACCCATGCTCATTAATCATCAATAGAAAAAATTCATATTGTTTGTGCCTAAATATATTTTTCAGCTCCAACCATAATGGTATGTAGATTTGGGTTACAAATTCTGTTAACAATTTGCTGTTCAGGGTGATTTTTTTAGTTGAGCTATATGGGAGATAAATCTAGGTCCATGCTAAAAGAAAAGTTGGCAACTGATTTCTAATTCTCTATCTTTGAAAATGTTCAGGCTCTCAAAGTGCCATTTAGCTATTTGGTCATAGTTTTTTTTAACAGAGCCATATACTAAATGAAGGGATCTTAAATAACAAAAAATATTCCTGTTACTGGCATGATCAAAAAGAGTTATTGAAAGAAAAATAACTAGCATAAACCTATTTCCGTTGAAATGTTATTCCAATACATGTAACAATACACAGACACAAATCATGTAGTAAGTTTTGAGGCCAGTTCAAGGGCACTTCCTGTGTAATACAAGAATACTTCCTTTTATAATCTGGCTGATGAGTTGAAAATATGGTTGTAATGATTATAGGGAAAGACTAGACAATAGAAAGTTTGGAGTACCATGAAATTTCCTGAAGAAACAGAAAGAATAACTTGCTAAAGTAAGTAGTATAATATATATGTTAAGCACGCCACCAACTTTCCCTTTTCTATAATTGAAATAGCTTATTCAGTCTTTCCAATATACATACTTGTAGACACTGTCTATAATACAGCAAACTTTGTGAGGCATCTTTACATGTACATGTAACAATAGTGATCAAAACTGATTAGCAGCAACTGACTGGTAACATTAAATTTTAGTAAAAAAAACCTGAACACATATTTCATTAAAAAACCTGTACATTACATATATTTAGTATATGCCAGGCACTCTTTTATACTTTACACATAGCAATCCTGATCCTGCATTATAGTTTTCCTTGAAAGTACATTTTATGAAATTATTCAAGCTGTATATACACAACATTAATTTGAGGTCATGCAGTTCCAGAGAAAAGAGATGACCAATATTCAAATATATTTGGAATAGGGCCGATTGAATGGTGTTCTATTCTACTCTTCAAGAACTAGCCAAAGAAATTCATCTCAAAGTTTGAATGTTACATATCTACATAATACCTCAAACTCAAATAGATTGCTCATTTAATTCACCCAACTAAATTGGAAATCAATCAGAAGTGTGGTGTTTATCACATATCAAATCATTCCCACTACCTTTAAGTATATTACAAATCTATTTTGAGTTCTTCTTTACTCAAAGATTTAAGTTCTCTTCATAACAAAGAAGTATGACAAAATACTTCAAAGAACCCTTTTCTATTAATTTCCAGCAAAAACTGTAAGTTTAAACTATGAATATATGAACATGTAGTAGATTATTGGTAAATCAATAATGATAAATCAAAATTGATTTTAGCAACTGTAGATTTTTAGGTGGTACATGTATTTTACAAGCGAATATATAGTGTACTATGAAAACTTTATTACTTTTCCAATGTGCACACACAGCAAAGCTCTCCAGTTATCTCTAATGGCAAAAAGTCTTTCTCAAAACAAGTATCCCATCCCCAAATCGAACATATCAATCAAGAGGGCACTATTTCTTAATCATCACAATTTTCTGAAGTCATTTTAACATGAAAATGTATGAGCTTACCTCTTGTATGTCTGCATTGTAGGTATGCTGGTCCATGACTTGCAGCACCTGAGCATGAGCGTGGTATTCCTGAAGGGTCGACGCTACAGCCCCTGGAGGGATTTCAGTTGATAAAGTAGCAAAATCCATTATGAATGGAGAACACATCAGTATCATCAACACAATGGTAGAGTTTGGGGAAGATTTGACATACTGTGAGCACAGCTAGGGAGACATGATGTACATATATCTATGTGTTATACCTCCAAGTTAAAATAGTCATGAGCTCATATAAATATGCCATATGATGAACCAATGGTTAAAGTCAGAGTCTGGTGTGAAGATAAAGTACCTATATGTGTGAGATTCCTCAATTGGCAGCAGCTGATATTTTTCACACTGATATTCTGATGTAAACACATACATGTAGATCAATTTATTTTGTTCATTCATTCGTTCAATTCACAATATGCTTTGGTTTGTCGTTTGTATCCTTTGGTATTATAATCCACGCAGCATGACCATCGGATTTAAAACAGCCTAATGGCCTCCGACAACTATAACTATAGGAATAAACTATGAAGCGTTTCAAACTGTCAACAATGTAAAGCATTATCTGTAGAGAAGGTCATATTACACTAAAATCCCATCAATAATCGTCCATGTTGCATTTGTTCAACGTGATTCATTCCAAAAGGCTTAGCAAGTTTATCCTTTGAGCTCATCAGGTCCTATTTTTCTTTGAAAATCTAAGGTCCACGATGCACTAGCAGACTCACTGAGTTCCCAGTTGACCTTGTGTCTCATACAGTATATATATTAACCAACCACAGTCGAGGATTAAATGCAGGAAAAGAGTCTAAAGTAAATCCTGTGAAACAGTCTGCTCGCTTATAAACAAATCACATATCAAACAGCAAAGAATGGAACTCCGTTGACTGTTCAAAGTTACATGAACACCAAATGCATTTTCCTTCCCACCTGTTCTTGGTAAAAATCTCAAATAGCTATAGTCCAAATTGCTTCAATGCCACCACAAAAACTGAGAAAATATGATTAAAACCATCTTGCAGCTTAGACAAAGCAGACAAATTTCAGGTTACAGAGAACAGCACTTTTTTTGCAGATCGAGACTCTAATCTTGGTGTGAAAGGAAATGCTTCAAAATCCCCACCGGTATTAAATAGCTTTCCTTCCTTCCTTCCTTTTTTTCTTTCCTTCTCTCCACACCACACCCCCCTTTATCTTTAATCATTCATTATTCAGCATGATATACAGGACTACAGGTACATCAAGAAATGTTATACATGTAGTCTCATTGATTCGTGGACTTCACAGTCAACTCTTGAGGCAAGTTAGCAAATCCATTAAATTTTGGTCCACTGACAATTGTGAGATATAAATATCCCTGCCTCCCTGGGCCCTGTTTCATAAAACTTGATATCCATAACAAATGCTAAATTTCTATGAAAAATATAACCGAAGGCTGAGAATTCACTAACAGTGCAAAGGAAATCTTGACAACCCCCCCCCCCCCCCAAAAAAAGAGGTTAAGTCCAAGGTCAAGGTCAAGGTCATTTCCTCCAGGGGTACAGCATAACAGATCTTTTCAAGCTGTGTCCTGATAGAAAGTCAACCGGTATGTACTACAGTATATTGTGTTCCTCTATAAGAAAAAAAGTCTGCTTGTAAGTTGTGGTAAGTGAAGTTACAGTATCTAGGTCAAGCCAAGTGTTAACTGCCCTAAACAGGTAATATGCACATGAATGAATAAAATGTGACAATGAATGCTGCATGGTACATGTACATTTGTCATATTTGGAAAAAAAAACAAGGGAAAGGATTAGTTTGTATGCTTTATACTGAAATTTTCATATTCTAAAGGAAGGTAATATCATCATTTAGATCACTATTAGATGCTGTGTCAAATGCATGCAAAACAGCATGCAGAGGGGGTAAACTCATTTTGTTTAAAGGAAAGCAGATCAGGACACATTTTCCATATACCGGTACTTAATATGACTAAACAAATTATATTGTTTTGAGAAGTACATGTATATTAAAATCATGAATAATTTCTTTACATCATGATGCTTCTTGTAAAACAAATGTTAAAGTATAAAAGTACCTCACTGCTCTCTTTCCCCCCCCCCCCCCCCCCCGTCTTTCTTTCTCCCCCCCCCCCCCCCCCTCTCTCTCTCTAACATAGTAGAAACATCTTACGTGCATCACGATGCTTCTTGTAAAATAGATTTTTAAAGTAAAAACCTCAGTGCTCACTCTCTCTCTCTCTCCCTCTTTCCCCCCCCCCCCTCTCTCTCTCCCTGTCAATAATTGTTTTAATACAAATGAAAAAAATTATCCTAGAAGTTTGAACTGGTAATTGATTGAAATCAATTGATCCCTACATACCATGTCTGGAGATACTGGAGATGAGAGCTATTTCCAACAAGATCTCACTGAGTCTTGATGGATCAAACTGCACCTTCAAGAGCAGCAACGTGTCCAGTAACTTTCTCCGGATGCGCTCTTCATCCGGAGTGACAGGTGATTCCATCTTGGTGACTGGCCCCTTCGGATGCTCCGATCAAAAATGTTCTTGAGAGAAAGGCTAGACAGTCCTTAGGTCTACTTCATGTAGTGATGGGCATCGGATGTAGGATTTGCATACTGATGCCATTTCCTTAAAAAATGAAATGTTTGATACAAAGGTTAAGATATTATTTATATATGTTTGTAGTCCATCCATGGTGTCATGGCAAATTTTGTATTTCTAGCGTTCATTAATTGATAATGAGATTCCAATCTATACGTTTGAGAGAAACAAAAAATATATGTAAACATTACAGTAGTTTTCAAACAGCTTACAAACGTCAGTGTTTCCACTGTGTTTGGTGCTCAATAATGACAATAGACACCTAAAATGAAAAGTGTTGTTGCCAAACAGAAACCAACATTTTTTGTATACAATTAAAAAAAAAGAATATTTAAATTCTCATGCCTCGTAAACATGCAAACTGTACAAACTAGTGATGTGAAATAGTAGAAATCACAGAAAAACTTCTATAAACAGTTCAAGTTCTATAAACATACTAATTAAATGAAAACGTTTTTAATTGAAAGTCCAAATTTCTTGTCCAGCAATCTAAGAAGAAATTATACACAAAGTACAGATACGGTAATACTTACTGAAGGTACTGCACATGATGAAGTGCATTGTAACTTTGTAAGCATATTTTTCTCTCATTTGTTTGCAGGCTATAAAAGTATTTTTTGGTCAAAGTTCATTTCAAATTACATTCTATGGCTTGGCAAATAGACAGGTTTGATTAGAGTGAAAAACTTGAAAACAAGTGATTCACAGAACGACAGTATACCCCATGCAATGTATTGCAACATCAAACATAAAAATACTTGACAGGTGCCAAAAGATAATATATTTCTTTGTATAACACTGTTCAAACAAAGTAATAAGTCAATGAACAGTCCAATAAATCTACATGATGTATTTTCACTTACAATACTCATGCATTTACTGTACACGTACAATTGTATCTTAATTATAACCGAGTTGTAAAATATGAGTAATCCTTTTCTATGCACATTACACAAAGGCCTAAATTTAAGTCACTACTATATATATACACTGTAGATTCATTTAAATGTGATTTCATCAAAATCTCCTTGATTTCATGAAATTGAATATTCATTCACACTTTAAGAAGAGCCACCTATTCAGCTGTTAATAGGGGAACTGTCAAGATATGGAAAAGAAATTTCCTTCTCTCAGTAATTTTGTCCATGTCTATCAACAGCAGAAAAATAATTTTCAAGAGCAAAAAACCTGGATGTTAATATTCTGGATTTCTTTTGTAAAAATTTGTCTGATCTCCCAGTTCGCTGTTAGCCTCAATTACTGCCTCCCTCCAAGCCAACTTGCTATGTTTAAACTCACATTGACTTTCCTTAGGTTTCTTAAGATTTCAGGTGATACACCCACACATTGTGCACACGTTGTGTATCAGGACAGGTTGGTCATCTGGACACTTGATTTCAAACAGTATTCAAACATGTTTAAAAGGAATATTTCTTGACTTTTTAATGACCACATTATCGATGACAACTTTTTTAATGATGGTAGTGTTATTTGCTGCCTATTTTACATGATTTCCAAAGGCGAAGATGACAGCTAGAATTCTAATCTCTAATATGCATGGTTGTTCCGTTAAGACTACATGTACATACAAAATTCTTAGTGCTTGAACACCCCCACGTCCCCCCCCCCCTTACACACACACACACACAAAGCATTTCAGCTTACATTTAGAGCATGCGCAGATCGCTCATCCGATCTCAGCCTCATTTTCGTAAGTTGGCACCTAGCCTGGCCGACATGGGCCCTTCTGATTGGCTATCGCTGGTCTCTATTCACTCAATGCTATAGATATTTGTGCGAGGAGCAAGCTTGCGATTTTCCGTTTCTTTATACCAAAATTATGATATTTCAGTCAAACCCTCGATCTGTTATGATTTTTCACTTAAGTATTACACTTAAGTATTTCTCTTAAGTTTAAGTTTCACTTAACTATTAAGTTTGAACATTTCTCATTTTCTTCATATTTAAGGTACAAACTGGAAATTTATTCTGAAATGTTTGTTGAAATTTTATTTTATGTGTTTGCAATGCCGTGTGTGCATCACCTATGTGTGAAGTGCGTCACCTGTTAAAAGCAGGACGTGTGAAAATCTCTGTGGTGTGAAGTAATATTACGTATTGACTTTGCCATTGAACTTAAGTCGCGCATAAGTAAAGTAGTTCCTCTCGCACTTAAATTTGAAAACAATCGAGCGGACCGGCCAATGAGAGCACGTAAACTCGTTGTACATACTGTAGATAGATGGCAAAAGTTCTTTGTGACACACACATCCTTGCGCCTATGTACAGCTGAAGCTGATAATCAACTGATCCAAAATGTAGGCTAGCCAATATTAATTACATTATTACAATATTAGCATTTTAAGGCTCAGTCGGTGTGACCGCGTAGAATGTAACCTAGCTGCACCGTTTGTCCGGGAATTAGAGACCGGGTTGGTTAAAAGTTAAAAGCCACGTACATCGCCATCGTTTTCCCGAAAAATACTCCAAAAATAACAAGAAAATTGGCTCGAAACAGGTAATAAACATAATGACGTTTAACTCATGATCTTTATTTGGACATTTAATGAATATTTTCTAGATTCTATATTTTGGGTATGTTTTAGTAGGGCATCTCCACGTCCACGCCAGAGATACGGGTCAAATTTTGGATAGGTTTCTAAACAAGCGCCAAAATTTGTAGATATTTATTACCGATGTCATGTCATTTCTAGAAAAATTTTCAACCACATGAACGTGTACAATAATGGGAGGACAGACTGTGCAGATAGCAAACCGGAGCAGAAAACCTGCATATTAAGAGCGCGTTCATGCTTGATTTTGAAGGCAGAATGAGCGATTTGTAACGCTCATCGTAAACGCTCATCGTAATCGCAGTTCCACGGTGCAGTGTTCATGCTCACTTCTCCAGGCAATTCTCCTTGGGTGGTCTTCAGCTGGATTCGCAAACCTGTGTGCGCATGCTACGTAGACCTACTAGAGGTCACTGCGTTGACCCCATTTAAACGCGTTTACAAATTGTAAACGCATCTTTTTGTGAGTTTACGATCGGCGATCGTGATCGCCGTTTTTTCGGTGATTCTACAAAAGTGAGCTAAGACGCAACCGTGTTTTAAACTAAACGCGTAACAGATGCCTGATTCTGGCCGTCAAAATCAAGCATGAACGCGCCCTATGTCTGACGTACAAACGGTACTGCATCTAGTAGGACAAACGGCTCGGTCACACTGCGCTGCACCGGCAGCCTTCAACTTCAAACACTACCGGTAATCATATCAATTGTCATGCAAACATTGCAAGCTTAGATATTGTCATCAGATAAATGATACGTTTAAAGAATGCCTTTCATATGTGCTAGATAAACTTAGGTTCTCACCTGTTAATCTCATCGTCTCAAAGATTCGCCCGTTTCGCATTAAATAACTTAATAATTGCTGTGCTTCACATCAACAACTCACACATGTCAATGTCATCACACATTTGTTGTCATCGCCCATATGATTTCGATGCTTCATATCTAGCCTAGCATCAAGGCTAGGCAAGAAAAAAAAAGACGGGGATGGGGTTGGGGGGGGGGGGTATGAGAGCGACAGAGAGGGATTGATATACACAAACAAATACTTGAAGGCTCATTTTTTAATCAAAACTGTTTTCAACTCAAAAGTAGACAATACAGCCCACAACTGAGATCTACAACTCACATATCCCTGATTTGACAATTAAAAAAATCATCCAATGTATATATCCAAATTCCTATTTCAACATGCATTTCGATTAATATTTATTGAACATTAAATACATATAATGAGCAGAGGTAGCTACTCTTGGCAGGGGGCAAGAGTGACCCCCCCCCCCCCCCCCCCACCCAATTCCCCAAAGTACTGTATCAAATGTTGACCGCAGATATTTCTCTAGCTAGCTGTATGTGGAACAAGAAATCAGTGTTCGTCCCATTATAAGTGACGGTGGTGGTGGTGGGGGGGGGGGGGGTATACGTAGGCTAGCTACTTGGATTATACGTGGCCATTTCGACTCGGGCCCAGCATCCTAGAAATGCACTTAAAACGATCGTTTGCGAGCAAATTAGCAGCTCCAGCATAGGCTGCATGTCATTAGCACATCTTGTGATCTTCTACATTATACGCCGATTATTATATCATACTGTCTGTCTATTCTCTATTTACTCAATCTACGAAGGAAACAACACCACAGTTCTCCAAACCTGGAGGAAACCATGCAAGAAGAAGGAGAAGATGAAGAAGATGGAATTGGAGGAGAGGATGTGGAATATATTGGCCCAAATTCACAAAGCAAGGTTTGAGCTCAGACCAAGGTTTGAGCTCAAACCTCCTTTTGTTTCGCCAAACCTCCTTTTGTTCTTTACAAACCAGGTTTGTAAAAAACGCGTAAAACGCATCATATGACGTACGAAAACCAAGGTTTGTCGACAAACCTCCTTTGTGAATTCGGGCCATAGCTAGGTCTCATGTTTTTTTGTTTTTTTTCGTGTTGTTACTTTTTTTTTTGGGGGGGTGGGCTATTTAATATTGGAAGGGGCATCTGGGTATACTATGGCCCCACTTGCTTTCGATAGAAGAAAAAGAGCGGGAGGAAATATGGGGGGGGGGGTGGTGAGTGAGGCCTGACTTATAGTAAACCTTCAGCCTGAAACAAGACTATCTTCCAGGAAGCGATCGAGCTGGAGACGTCTCTCAGGAAACAACTCTTAAAACCCGAGAATCAGTAGTATTTGAACATTTTTATGTTCTGAGAAGAATTGAGGCAGACTTTCTTTTTTAAGATGGCATCTGCTCGACAGCTTAGCAAAAGTGGTGGCTTGAAGTCGGCTGCCAGTCGGCAGAAGTTGAAACAGCAGCAGCCGAACGATCGAGGAGTTGCAACTGTACCCGGGAGTTCAGGCGAAGGATCAAGTAACTATCCGTACATGAAGGAAGAGCACGTGTTGACACTGGGCGAGGTACAGAACGTTATACTTATACCAGTGTAGACTAGGTATACGTAATTATCATTAGACAGAAATAACCGTGTGGTATGGAAAACTCTTTACCAAAACTGACATTTTTGTAACCTTCCCAGACAGTGCACAGCGCACAGCGCACAGACGGTGCCATTGACATTGTTTCTTTTTCTAGACATGACTTTCGCTTTCTAATCATTCTCTAGACTAAATCTAATCACTGTTTTCTAAACCAAAACTGTACAGTTTTGTTTAGAAAGCAGTGATTGGAAAAGAATGATTAGAAAGCAAAAGACAATTGATGACATTTTTATGTGCAAATATTAATTATAACGAAAATCAATGTAAATAGTAAGTTAGTAAATAGCTAATCCGTTGAGTGTGGTAAAGCTGCTTACTGCGGGGAATGAGATCGGCAATCACAGACCCACTGTCTGCATTGCTTAACCTCTCACTAACCCACATGATGCACTTCAGTCTCTGGATAGGTGGTCAGTGAATGAAGCATATATAGCCTCAGCGGAACAACCGTCGATGTAGAGACCAAAGCTTACGGTCTACATAATCATGAGACTTGTGTATTCAATATAGACTTGATTATTGAAATTTTTTTGATGCAGAGATGATTTTGAAGAACTATTTACCTTTATTTGGGTTGTTTTTTTAAAGAGCATTTCAACTATTAAAAGTGATTGAATTGTGCAGAGGCTGATATAATCTCGGAGTTGGCTCATCTAACAACTACGGTAATAAACAAGTTATCTTTATGGACATTTTAAACAATTTAATACCTGATATTTTTAAAGGTAAGCTAAAAAATGAAAAAGAAGAAAGTCATCAATTAGGCCAACTTCTATATGTTATACTGACATCACAAATTCATGATTCTTGACATTGATGTCCAACTTATTTACATGACAAGAGTGAACATGGTCAAGAGTGAACGTATGGTCTTTACTGGTACATATAATTCAACATACATTACATGTCCTTCAGTGGCAGGATTTCCATACTTGTGGTTCAAATTCAAATTCAAATTCAAATTCAAATTCAAATTCAAATTCAAATTCAAATTCAAATTCAAATTCAAATTCAAATCAAATCAAATTCAAATAATTTATTCACTCAATATCAAAAATTTAAAAAAAACAGACACATAGAATTGCGAATAAACGCATACATGTATAACAAATATAAAAAGATGGACATAGCAAAATCAGTAGATGACAACACAAATGAGTGAATAAATTATTTGAATTTGAATTTGAATTTGAATTACTTGTGGTCGATGAATTAACACATTTTCCTTCCTTGTATGAATTTAGCACTTTTACAACAGGACGATGGTGTTGGTGCAGCAGGCTGCAAGGAGTAGCAAGGAATCCTCATTGTGGGACATTGCAGATGGGATCTACAAGGATGTAGAGGGCTACATCAGCAAAGAGGCCCAAGTGAGGGCATTTGCCCTCCTAATGTACAATAAAGGACTGGAGGACGCCCAGAATGCGGAGACTGTGGCCAAACTGTGCTCCAGACTAGCTTCCTTAGAGGCAGAGGGACTCAAGTTCAGAAGTCCTCTCCTTAAGCAACTTCAGGTAAACTTTTTGTCTCAACATTTTGCAGGGAATGCATTAATTTTTATTATGAGTAGTTGGGTGATGTATACCGCCTTTACCATCAGGCTCAACTGCAGAATAACCCAACATGCATTGAGTAAAATTCATAAGGTTTAGGTATCGAGGTCAGAACTGGGATAATGGTCAGTTGATGGATCTTGATATCCAGGGAGTATGTTTTTCAAATTGTTTATGATTTGTCCTCTTCACTGTTATGAAAAGTAAGTTTGAGAATTATACATCACCAACCTTATGCTTGAGAAGGTCAAAAGATGATTTTACATAATCACAGCACACCCATTTCTTCATTGCTCATGACAGGAAGACTTCATATCCCGTGCGACATGGAAAGACAATGACCCAAATCGATGGCTTGCCTTTACCTGCTACCTGTGCTGCCTCTTCAGACACCTCAAGATTGGAGATAACTACATCAATGCCTTGGTCGAGCCTGTTTTTACATGCCTGGACTCCGTAAGTCTTTTGGCTTTCCGTACATTCCTCAAGTTTATCTGTACTTTCTATGAACACTATGTCATTGTAATGAGCATAGACAAGACCACATTTTGTTCATCATGATAAATTGATTTATGGTGTCCTAATATTTGGGGACCTTGCTTTGTACCAATGATGTGATTAATCAAAATTAATAAATTTAATTGCTTTTTAAGTGAGTTTTAGTATATTCCTCATTTGTATATCTTGTTATTTATTAATGCAGCTTGTAACTGATGCCGACTCAAGTGATGAAGAAATGAAATGTGGTTGTAATCAGGTAAGCTCAAGTCACAGAACATCAAAAGTATCATACTTTTCTTGTCATTTTCCCTCTATTATCTTTAAGAGCTAAATTTCTTTTCCTCATTTTCTTTTTCTCTATCCTCAATTTTGTTACCCCTTTTCTTACATTTAGTGCTTGTTGACTTACCTATCAATTATTTGCCAACTGTGACATCAATCATCTCCTTCACAGGTTATTTAAAAGTGAAAACTTTATGTTTGTTATTCACCCAAGTCTAAATTTGTGTGAATAAACATTCTATTTACCCTTGTGATATACATGACAATGAAATGGTATCATCTACTGGTAAATGACATTGCTCCAGATGTTAAAGGCAGGCTTTACTACTTCAGGCAGAAGGGATAAGACCACCCAGCGAGCCAGCGAGGTCACTGTGACAGGTGGCTATCTCATTAACTCATCTCTCATTTAACATAAGAAAAAGAGGATCACGGGGGGCCAACGGGCACCGATTGGGGAAGTTTTCTATATAGAGGGAGCAAGTAGCTACAAGTAGGACAGTGTGCCTTTAAATGCCTTGATTCCTCTTGATCTTACATGATAGTTTTCTTTGCCTATCCTATCCCAGCTCAAGGAGCTTGGACCCACTCTTGAAGAGCTCAAGCCTGCACAGATGGATATCCTACTAAACATGATGAAAGAGAAACTCCTAGGACCCAAATCTTCTCACTTCTCCCGCCTTCTCCTCCTAGAGATCATTGAGCTTAGAGCAAGCGGATGGCACTTGACCGACACACAGCAGCAGTACTACTCAGAGATCTTCTGCTAACAGTGGCCAAAGTGCTTCTTTAAAAGACATTATTCAATATTTTCTGTGAGAGAGATACAAGTGCTTCTGTGTTCAGTCTTAGCTAAAGACTTCCTTCGATAGAGTACTTTGTTTTGATTTCAAGGACAAGCTGTAGGAGATCTGTGAGTTAAGTGCACCGGTGTTAGTGTTAGTGTGTTAGTGTTAGCAGATGGCACTTGACCGACACACAGCAGCAGTACTACTCCGAGATCTTCTGCTAACGGTTGCCAAAGTGCTTCTCCTTAAAAGACATTCTTCAATATTTTCTGTGACAGAGATACAAGTGCTTCTGTGCTCAGTCTTAGCTAAAGACTTCCTTTGATAAAGTACTTTGTTTTGTTTTCAAGGACAAGCTGTAGGAGAGCTGTGAGTTAAGTGCACCGGTGTTAGTGTTAGTGTTAGCGGATGGCACTTGACCGACACACAGCAGCAGTATTACTCCGAGATCTTCTGCTAACGGTTGCCAAAGTGCTTCTTCAAAAGACATTCTTCAAAATTTTCTGTGGGTATTGTTTGCTTTCATGGAAAAGCTTTAGGAGATATGCGAGAGCGATACGAGTGCTTATGTGAGCCTTAGCTAAAGACTTTGTTCGATAGGTTGTTTTTTTCTTCCAAGGACAAGCTGTAGGAGATCTGTGAGTTAAGTGCATCAGTGTTATTGTGTTTTTGAGATGCAAGAATATGAATGCTCCTTTGATTTTGTGTGCTAGAGTTATGTGACACAATCGGTTATTACGAACACCGTCGTCTGTTTAAATTTGTTTACAGAAGGTAGCAGTGGGCAAGCTTGGTATTTCATATCCACAATGGGAAGATATTTTATAAAGCCATGTACATTAAATATAGTAGCATTAATAAGTTCCTCTAAAAAAAAAAATCAGCATTTATGAAATGGCAAGAGTAATAGCCAGAGGTGTAAGGGTACAGATATCTCCCTCCTTCTCATCACAAGAAATTCAGTATTTTCGTAATGGTTTATATCTGAATGTATTCAAATATTGCTCAAGTCTTTAATGCAATTCAATGGCACATTATGTTTTGCCATGTTCATTTGTATGTATCTACAATTGTCAAGACTTATGCGAAACAATGCTTTAACTGTGAATATTAGTACATATGACAGATCATTTGGACTGCTAGGTAATCATACTTTTTGCCACCTCATTAATTATTATACCTTATGGCATCCAATATTTCCATGTACACTCATAAACAACCAAATTCAAATAGCTAACTAGTGTCTTGTATGAACCTGGAAAAGTGGGTAGGTTATCGTAGTTCAAGCAGCTGTTTCAGCTTGATATCGAGCACTTTTAGATATCTCAGGTCCATGGACAACTGCAGGAAATATTTTAATGATACTATTGATCATGCAAAAATAAACATACCATTGAATTACCTTTACAGTTAGTCTTGCCAGTAATAACCTTTAATCAACCTTCATGTACCAGAAGAAATATTGAAATAAGTTGAAGCTATTTGTTTTCAAGAATCCAGCTGCCCCTGCTCTAAAGTGAATTAATTTTAAAGATTAACTTTAAGATATTTCAGCATAAAGCATCATTTAAAATGAAGCTCATTCACGTGATATATTTCAGAAAATTTACAAAAATGTTGGTTTGTATTCAATGATGGTAAAGAATGAATATGAATGGAAGAAGCTATAATTAATCTTTAAAGCTTTATTTATCATTTGTGCATGATTCTTTATCTGACATATTGCATGCATTGATTAAGAGTTGTTTGTGTTTATAAGATTTAAGGAGAGGAGAGGATTGGTGGACACTCCTGGTTTTTTTCTTTCACCTCCAGTTTGTCATTTGTTTGATTTTTAACCAAGTTTTACCTACATTTATTTTATTACACATGGAACCAAAGTTCACACAAAGTCTGTTGTGGGTTGTTGAAATTCCTGCATAGCTCAAACAAATTTATAATCGGTACAAATAATAATGATTAATCATGGAATGATTCCGATACCTATTTTAGATTGTTGATAGCACCTCTATCAATTTTCTCCCATTATATGCCAAATATCATAATTCCTAATCTGTTTCCTTTAGATTTGAAGGAGATACGTTTAAATTCAGAATTTGCATCAGTGCAACTGTAAATGTACACGTGTTTGTGGCTGAAGAAAGCTATACTACTTTGAGAATTAGCAGCAAAACCAAAACTGTATATAGCAGAATAGCATTTCTAAATGTATTGACAGTACTCATTGTTGCTGTGTTTAGTTTTCATGCAGCTTCTCCATCTGTTATTCTACTCTCTTTCTTATATCCTCTTATTTTGTTTTATACATTATTGTAAATACAAACAAATGTTATTTTATGCCTTCATACTTCTCGAACATAATAAGACATTGTATTAAATACATTTCTTTAAAATTTAATGTGTTATGAATCATTAATAGTGTTCGAGTATTTGAAGTAATGTATGTTACATATGCCGGACACAGCTATTACGTAATATGTCTTAAACTGGCAGATAGTCAGTAATTTCAAGGATCTTTGGGTAAAGAATGTTTATGCTCTTTGACTGAAATGTTTACTTTTAGAAAATCATAGACGGAATTAGCCCAATCAAATCAAAACAAAGATTGGTGAACAATAAGATAAGAGGAAATTGGACAAAGAATCAATTCTGACTTCTTGAAGGCTTCAATCACTACAATAAATTTTAAAAAACACCCATGGGCAATAAATGTCCCTTTTTCATGTATTAAAAATGAATGAATACATTTCTTCAATCATATACAAGTACAATGTATACCCCCCCCCCCCCCCCTGCATGTCCAGCTGCAAAGAAAGGTCTGTTGCATTATATCATTTTTGATAAGTGCTATTTTGTGCAAGTATAGGCCTGTAGGGTAATAAACGAAGGGAGAAATTTGCTAATAAGATATTCCTAATTTGGTGATTTTGAATTTCTCAAAGTTTCTGCTCTTTTCTCTGATTTTCTGAAACTTCCAAGATTCTCTTTCTCCGATATTTCTACTTCAACCCAAATCAAATTTCTATAAAAAGGCTACTTTCACTTTGTACCATCAAAACAGTGGTACTGTACATGTATGTTGAAATAATCATAAAACAAGAATTAGAATTCATACAATTTTATTGCTACAAAACATGTTCACATGAAAGAGTTGCACAAGATTCTACTGAAAATGAAAGACAAAGGGTATGGTCATGGTCATACATTTATATACAAATTTTATACAAACATGGATCAACAAAGATGTGTAGTACTCTGTAGCATGTCCCCATAACATCAAGCAATTTCAGAGTCGCCCAAGCATGACTGCTAGGAAAAGGTGCTTAATCAAAATACATTTTGGAATGATAGTAAGTTTTCCAAATGAGAACTTTGAGAGTACTCTAATTGGAGATGATATCCAGAGGAAGCTAATGCCAATTAGCTTCTTTCTTTTTTTAAATATTAAGAAAAACATTTGTGTACATATATATATATATATTGAGGTCCATTCTTAAGATTTACACTGCTTCCAATAAGCTTCCCAATGTTGTTCAAGATTATTTCATGTTCTTCTTTCACACTTACAAATATGACAACAGGCAGTTTACACAAAGGAAACAAACAAATATTTGATGAAATTTATACAAGAGAATTGTCATAAATATAAGCATACAAATCAAACATACCCTAATCCTACCTTCTTTCTCTATTTTTACAACGGAGACAAATTCACATGCCCACTTTAATGTACATTACAACTGACACAAATTGACAAACCCACTTTAAAGTACATTATACATACTGCATATGCTGCATATGAAAGGCAGTAACAAGGTAAACTTAACAAAGTTAGACTTAAGTTCTCACCCATCTACAAATCAGCAACAATAACTTCATGAAGTTGTTGCACTTCATAATAATTACTACATTGCACATGTCTATGAATACATCAAGCAATATAAAACAGAATAAAACAAAGAACAATCCTAAATTCGATACAATACCTTGCTTATTTGAACATCATACATGTGGGTGTATATACCTTGTAATTACACAAACATTTACTTCTAATATCCCTGATTATTTTATTGTCTTACTGTACCATATCCCACTGAAGGGATCAACTGATCCCAAAACCATGATTTTGGTATAACTGTATACTTTGGGGAAAAGTTCTCTAATAACTTTTATACAATTATAAACATCTTGGTAACCTACAGATGTCTTTAAGATACTAATCATTTTTGCTTATGAGTTTATTAGCTTTATAAACAGGATAACTTGTGAAGTGAAAGTTTTGGCAGTGACAAAATAATCAAGCCTATGTGATCTAATTCAATTGGTAAAATAAAAAACATTTCAGCAAAAGGTACTGTGAATAAGGCCTACTTTGAATTGCAAATTCATGAACAGGGGGAACTTATTATAAATAGCTTTGATAAAACAAGATACCTGATATAACAAAGATATTCTGTGGTTCCAATGTCCTTATTGAACACAAATTTCCATTGTCGAAACAGGACTGAGGAGAAGAAATGATGATTTACTGGCTTCCAGGAGGCAGACCTGCCAACCACTGGATTTCAAAAACTGTATTCTTGAATCCCATAAGTTGTATTTTAATGAAAAAAATGTTGTATTTACTTCTAAATATTGTCATATTCATTTCCAAATATTGTACGAAATACAAATAAATCGTACTGGTTGGCAGCTCTGAGGTGGGCTCTAAACCGGTAGATCAACACTCTCACTCTCAGTCCCATGCAGACTTGATTCCACCAGATGGTGCAGTTTTCCCCACCGTGGCATTAAACCTTGGTCGGCTCTTGAGTTGCCCCGCCCTGGTTTGGCCTTCTTTGGCAGCCAGCATTGGAGATCTAGGGAAATCAGAGCGATGCAAAAATGAAAGTTAATGAACCCAGCATGGATAGATCTTGTGTCTGGGTTTAGCTATGCCAAGCTGAATTTTTGAAAGAATTATTTTAAAAGTAATGAACTTCAGAATGGTATTCTTGTTCCAGATATGGATTATCAGATACTGAGGTAAAGTCAACCTGTACATAGAGACTGCGCATAGACATAGGGAACAGAAGAAAGAAAAAGAAGAAAACTGGGATACAAAGATATATTACACAGAGATAAAAGATAAATGTAAAAAGAAAAACAAATGCGTGTTTGTGTGCATGAATGAGAAAGAGAGAGAGATATTAAGGGGGGGGGGCAGGGGCTGAAGAAGCCAATGGGAAATTCAAAGACAGGTACCGGTAGACGGATGTGAAGTAGGGTATCATTCACTTACTGTAGCAGCATATCAATAGTCTGTTGAGTGGCTTTAGCCTTCTTATGACCAGGTCCATAGACAGTACTCTCAATATTGTAACTCTGAAAGAAACAAAGAATCCATCATTCATATTAATTTTTAAAATGATCAAAATTGTAACAAAAGCTACAAAAGTATTTCAAATTTAGCGGTAAATAAGTATATCTGACACTAGTTAGATGGTGTTTCTACTATTGCATTATCCTTTTACATGACTGCAATTTCGAAGTGGATTTTTTTTCTTCTCCCCCTGCCTCTCCTCATTCATGATTTCAAGTAAAATTAACTTTATTACAAAATATTTCTCCTTTCATTGACCTACCATGAGGGGTCTATATGTCCATTAACATCATCATATGACCTTTGAAACTCATTGCCACAATAAGCCCACGTCAATGGTCATGAATAAGAGAGGGATTAAGCTTTAAAAAAAACTACAAGTAAAAACAGAATACAAATTTGATTCTAAATATCATCAAATTAAGATAACATATTCTCACCTTCTTGAAGAATTTGAGTGCCTTCTCGAGTTGGCCCTGAGACATGAGTATCGATCCATAGAGCTTGTAAGCTTCTCCGACCTCTGCACTCAGGTCACCAAAGGTGGCGCTCTTCGAGGTAATCAAGGTCCGCAGTAGAGAAACTGCCTCCTAATCCAATGAAGACAACAGAGATTGTAAGGAAAGTGATGACACTCATATCAGCAAAAGCAAATAGATATACCGGTACACACACATACACATATATACAGTGTGTATAAAAAATAAGTGTACTATCTTCCTCGGATAAAATTCACTGAATAAATCCTGACTTTCAGTAGTCAAGCTTCCATTATTGAGTGCTCAAGGATTCTACGAATTCTTGCCTACCCGTTACCATTACCAACTTATTTCATCCAGATCAAGGGTGTCAAATACAGATTAATGTCTAGCCAGAGGTATTAGTGCCTTGACACTAGATACACGATAGATAGCCACTTGTGATCAAAACTTCAATGCAAAAAAATATATAACTAATAATAAATATGGATTTATATATCGCTTAATACAGAATACTGTCTCAATGTGCTTTACAGATATTCTTATTATCACCCTGTTCATTCATGCACAGAGTGCACCATTTCCACTCCCTGGGGAGTATTCCTACCATTTGGTCACTGTGAGGGCATAATGCAATTCCTATCAAAAAAGGTTTTCGTCTTCCTACAAGGTCCCCGTTTCTCTCCTGGGTATGGAATGGCAAATGACCTTTGGATTTCCAGTCAAGAGTTTAAATCACTCAACTATGACACCTCTACTAACTAAGTACTAAAGGAAAGAAAAGTAAGAAGAAATTCAGAGAAATATCATTATAAAACACATACATCCGTCCTGTCTGTGCGTATGAGAAGCCTGCATAAGTCATCCTGAGTAGATATTGTCTTAGCATGATGAGGACCAAATAGGACCTGTCTAATCCCTAGACTCTCATTCAGGTATTGCTCAGCAGCAGCTACATGAATGAATGAGATAAAATACAAGTAATGTCACAGACTGGAAAGGTGGTGTTTAATTATTTTGATATGTTTGATAATGATAATGATTGTTTTACCGACTGCTAAGAAAGCATGTATATGCTTGTAAGTAAGCAACCAGGGGACCGACTGCATTAAACCCTCTCCGAGGGACTTGGTAATGTGGATTAATGCCTTTAATACCAAAATGCATGATCGCATTGGCTTTTTTTCGTAACTGGGACCTCCCGGATACGAGACCACTGCTCTACCACTGAGCCATCGCGCCTCCTCTATACTTTGTATAAACACACCAGCCAAATATTCTACTTAATTAATCTAAACCCAACACCGGGATTCAGTTATGATGAACAAAGAGAAATTTTAAACCTTGGTCCAACTTTCTCTGTCTAACTCCAGTGGGTATAAATTTACAATATGGGCCAGGGTGTATTTTAGGGCATTGCTTTTTTTGTATGACCATGAATGCATTTGCTTCATTAAAAATTCCCTAAAGTAGACTTTGGCAGATCCTTCTGTATTGATAAGAAAAAGATATCTTTTGTCACCTGCGGTTCTGTACCTTGGGGTGATGGCTCAACGTGACTTCTGATTGACAGCCAATGATATGGTATAGACCTCATAACTGTACACTTGTCTATTTATTGATTATTCACTCATTCGTCTCCTTTATTCATTGAGGAATCCAATGTACTTTTCTCTGGTAAACGCCATCTATTGCATCATTATTTTTTAAATAGATAAATCTATCAATTTAGATATGAAAGCTTTTTACTTTCTGCTTCTGCAGTGGCTGATTCTGAATAAGCCAGGGCCAGGGCGTGAGCTGTCTCAGCTACCTCCTCACTCTGTCCGCTATACCTGTATGACAGATAGACAAGCATGTAATACAAAGTCAGTATTGCATCAATCTTGACAGAACATGATTCTTCAGACAACGCTCACATACAAACCTTTATCTCTTTCTTTTGGTTCTAAATATGTTAAATCATTCTTTTATTTCAGAGAGAAAATGAATGTGTAACTGTGTAGAAACGTAATCATGTCTGAGCATGTCTTAGAATGTTGTAAATTATAAGCATTCTGAGAACAAATTCCTTCATACTGGAAATTAGGTTGCTTTGGTAAAAAATCTCAAGACCATTACATAATTCAGTTAAACTTTAACTTATGTGTATTTTACTTTCTTTCTTGAATCACTTGATGGTCGTATGCCCACAATTATAATTATACAATTTTCACACAACTGTGCCAGGAGTGTCATTATTGACAGACATGGCGCATTATAAATGTTCACTATTATTATTATTATTATTAATATTAATGTTAAAATTAAATCACTTTTAAATGAGAGAGGATAATCAAGTGAACATACCTTGCCACAGCAATGGAATGTGCCTGCAAAAAATGCTCTGTTGCCTTGTCTTGGTTGGCATGTTCCTTCTTGCTTTGTTCTAAGTGATCTCCAGAGTCAAGGAATCATTCTTCTAAATAGTGGGCTGTGTCAAATACTTTGGCAATATTGCTTGGTGAACAATGGTTATCAATGAAAATTAAGAACATTGACAATTAATTATACTAGCAACAGTAAAAGTCAAATGCTTAAATAAATTGATTTTTCTATTTTAGAATTTCAATGAGTTCAAGATTTAGCCATTTTTCGGCAGGAATTGAATACCCTTGGTTTAAATGAAGGCAAACATGGCATTGCCTTCCAAGGAGGATGGTTTCAGAGGACCATGCATCAACATATTAACTACCCTTGTTGAGTACCTTGTCACAGGAATTTACCCTTGGTTATTTCTTTTCCTGAAATCTCATGTGGTTGTTATTCAGGGATGATAGTGAGCACTATCAAAAAATAAGTTTTTTTCTTCCCCTCTACCATGCCCCCCTTGAGTAAAAAAAAAAAAAGAAGAGAATTTGCAGGGAAAAAATGGCATCGAACAACATTCCCCCTTTTTGAGTAAAAAAATTAGAGAAAATAGGGAAGAATAGAGAAAATAAGGGGAAGAATCTGGAAAATTGGGATAAAATCGGGGGGGGGGGGGGGGGGGGGGAGAAGAAAAAAAAATCAGGAACAAATCAGGATTTATTTTTTTTAATCGGAAAACCGATTCAAATTGGGTAATTATCAGGCCTGGTTATTAGCACTAGGGGTGTTTGATATAAGAGAGATATACTTTCATTGTAAGAACCATGAAAGTAGGTAAAGAGCATTCTAAAGGATATTCTTCCCAAGTCTTGATAGATGGGTATCAGGTCTGGACTGTCATTGCCATACTCTTCCTCTGTGAGTTGGATTGCTTTCTCATAGAACCCAGACCCTAGAGCATGCTTCTGTTGTTTGGCATACAACCTGCAAAGAGGAAAAAATAAGGGATTGATGGCGTGAATGACATCAGTAAGCAGTATAATTCTGTGAAGACAAGGAGAGGGAATATATTATAACTGATTCAGAAAACACACGAATTGGAAGAACATTATCGCAACACAAAACACCCTTTCTTAAGTTCAAATGGCAAATTTTTCTATGAATTGTATATAGTTATAATGATTCAGGTAAGAATGAAAGAAAGAATATGATTTCTTTGTACACATGATCATGACTTTACAAATAATGTAAAAAAAAATAAAAATATTTGTGGTTTAACAACTTTACAAGAACATCACTTGCTGTAAAATAATGGCAACACTTTAGACAAACAAGAAATCTTCCTGTTTTGATGTGAAATGAAAAAGAAGTGGTATATCATTTTATTTTCATCAATGTCCATACATTTTGACAATTACAAGCAGTAATTGCCACATTCTTGCTCTTGTCCTTTTCACCATATGCTGAATATATTGTGATGACTTACTTGGCTAGAGCGATTGCAATGTCAATGTCCAGCTGCACTCTTCTTGATGATTCCCTTTCTCCTGACAGCTTTGAAAGTTCTTGAGAAACCCTCTCCGCTTTCACCAGATTCTGCTCAGCCTCCTGATACGTAAAGATCTAGTTAAAGAAAATCTAAAATATTTTACACTTTGTCTACTGAAAGCTAGAAAGGTGTGAAAAAAAATTACATTTAACTCCAAGATAATGACCTTCTGGCTCTCAACGGTGGATGTGTACTAATATTCTTCTTATGTCATCTTACAGGAATGCTCCTGGGATCAGTATCAAGGTCTGTAATTCCTTTTAGTATAAAAAAGGTCACACAGAAAATACAAACATCAATCACATGAAAATTATCGTTTCTGAATCATTGCATAGAGGTTTTTGATAAAAAAGGATACTTTCCCAATTAATCTTTGATAAGCTTTCTCACCCTTCTTTCATTTCCTCCTTCTAAGCAGACAAAAATAGACTGGTATACTTTCTTCCTATCCCCATTCAGTTATCAGTAATTTGCTCTTTACAGACACCACCACAATAATAATAATAATTAAAGTAACTTTCCATTTAAGAACACATTACAGCAGATGATTAGTTACGTCTCAAAAAAGAAACTAAAAGAACTTCCTCTAAACTCTTGATGGAATACTGTTTGATTGGTAAAGGATATTTCTTGAGTAATGTGAGGGCTCTTCCGAGTACATAGTACATGAGGAGCAGTGTTCCCATCAGTTGGCTCTTAGATTCATCTGACTCTGAGGTATGAAGTCCATTGAGCATGATGGTCCTTGCAGTCTCAGAATGGGCCTGTGCTTGTGTGGGTAAACCTGAATGAAAAAAACAAAGCAAAACACGTAAATAAAACAAACAACAATAGAAGGAACATTAGTAATCTTATGTTATATTTCTTGTAAATGGAAACTGCTTTTGTGATACTGAATAAGATGAAAATCCAGTTTGCTAGCTTTAGGGATGATTTTTAACAATAGCAATAATAACTATTAAATTTGTAAAGCATTTAATAAATTTTGTAGCACTTTACATGTAATTGTTACTTTGGTCATTGCATTAAACTGCTATACCACATAAATAAGGCACACTCCCCCACTCCAAAGGGGTGCATTCCAACCAATGCCATTTAACAGGCACACACATGCTCATCTGCAATGACGTTTGCATCCTACCAGGTACCCATTAATACACCTGGGTGGAGAGTAGCAATGTAGATGCAGGTACAAACAAACCAAACAAGCAAGCCTATACTTGCAGAAAAGTAACACAGGGTACTGTGGCTTTGGTTCTATGACACATGCATTCAGATTAAATTTTTAAGACTCACAAAATTCCTCACTTCCAACCCTTGATTAACACAATACCCAACCTTAAACCTAAACTTAACATAAAGTAAAATCCAAACCATTACCCTACCCTATAATAGTATTTATCTTCGACAAAATGTAGCCCACAGCAAATGCCCAGATAGCATTTGTCAGATCACAATGGTCTAAACCTAGTCCAAAAGGAAAAAGGAAACTAGCATACAGACTTTACTTTTAACCTTAAATCTCCTAGTAACAACTTCCAAGACCTTTCTAACCAGTCGGCCTCTTCCCATAGGGTTGCATGAACAAAGTACTTGATGGAATTAATACTAACCTCTGAGCATGAGATAGGCATGAGCCAGGAACACATATCCCTCAGCAAGCTTCCAATGTTCCAACCCATGTACCAGTCGACAAAGGGCTATGTATCGAGACCACTCCTTGATTGCTTTGTCAGTCTGGTTTACAAGAGGCCAAAAGAGAACAATAACATGAATAATAAAACATGAATTCCATATGTATTGTAATTTGTATGTTTATTTGCATTTTTAGTTTTGTATAAGATGTAATTGTATATCAGTCTATTTTATGTGTATAGCGCTTAGAGACTTCGGTGGTAAGCGCTTTATAAGTAACGTTTTTATTATTATTATTGTTATTATTACTCACTGGGCCTGAAAAGAAGCCAGAACACATTAAAGGTACTATGTCCCATTTGCAGGCCCAAAAATGAAAAAGTTAAATTCCAACTGCATTTGAAAGATAATACTTATTTAGAACTTCCCTAAAAAAGGTGGGGCTTGAAAATGTCTTCAAGTGGGAAAATAATGACTATTAGTTGTCAAATCGACTTTAGGGCTATAGAGCCCAAAAGTAATAGTCTTGATTTCCAGACAATTGTACCGAATGGTCATACGTATTATGCTGTGCAAAGATTCAATCAGTTTAATCTTGGCCATCACAAGAAGTGGGTTATTGATGTAGACAAATGCTCATGTACCCTTTACAACTATTTTCATGTATGTTATTACCAAAGAAGAAAAAAAGCCAGTCAGTCACTCAATAGTGTCTGACAGTGAATGTATGTGCTGTACAATATAAAGCCTGAAATGGGAAGTTGTCAGGGCCTGAAATCAGGCAAAAGCCTCTGAGGACTGTACCCCATTCTTACCTCTTTCTTGCTGGTATAGTAACGTGCCTTGCGTTCACACTCGGGTAGCAACTCTTCAGGAGGTGTGAGATCGAGAACGGAACCATCTTTGAGCGTTACAACGGTACGTTTCTTTCTTCTTCTCCTTCTCGGCGAAGGCGTCTCCCTGGTGCGTTGTGTTGATAGCTGTGTGCCATCATCGGAATAATCTTGCTCTGATCTGGAATTTCAGTAAGAAATGGTTAAAACAATAGAAAGACAATGTAAGACTACTCCAAGAGTAAATGTTTATTTGAAAATGAATCAATGTGCCTCTTTCTTGAAAACATTAACCTCTGACCTATGATCACTTATGAGAACCTTAATCATTTTTTATTTAAATCATAGACATACCTGATCACACATGCAAGATTCAACTTTAAACAAATATCATAACAAATTTAAAAGAAACAAGGTGCCTATTAACTGTTTTTTCAACATTACCAAGTTTTAGTTTAACGTCCTAAACCAATCTAACATCACTACAAAATGTTTTTAAAAATTATTATTTAATTGACCCAAATCTTACTCATTACTCTATAAGTATCACCAGAAACAGGGAAAAGTATTTGATATCATCTAAGATCTCCAGCTACCCATGGAATCTGGAACCGTGCTGCACATTTAAAACAAAAACTGAAAATAACAGAATACACAGTGAATCTCATGAAATCTTATTAAATCTGTGCAGCAATTTAGAAACATCAACTGCAAGCCGGATTTGCACTACTTTTGAAACATGGACTAGATTGTAGGTTGTTAATAGTTGAAGGCCTCTGAAATGAAAGCTTACCCTGAGGAACTACGGTGTGATCTCCTACTCCTAGAGGCTTGGCTGCCTGTTGGTATATCCACAATCTTCAGCCCTAAACCTCCAATATCTGGTTTATCTTCATGGTCCGACAAAGAACTTTGATCAGATCGCTTTCCATCAGAGAAAAAAGAATCATCTGAACTCATGTTGTCACTCAGATTTTCCAAGGTATCCTAATAAATGAAAAGTAAAAGAAAAGTTAATTGTGCCTTTATGCCCAGCAATAATTTATTGGAAAGATTTCTGGTGGTAAATCACTTGAATTAATTACCAGTATAAATTGTTTTTATTTTTCTCCAGATTGTTTTGTAGACATGTGCAGGATGTGTGCGAAAACGTTTGTAGTAGGAGTAGGGTGTCTGATCGCGCACCCGATGTTGTGTGCTAAAATTCTTCCCATAGAGATTACACGCATCCCTATGCAGCCTACGTGCATTGCGCGACCATGCAAAAAAAGTCAATTTTTTTTTCTTCAAATCGAGATTCAAACCTTTATCAGTTGTGATCCTGAAGGTGATAATCAATGAATGAGGTGTCATATGAAAGAGCAGGTGAATTCCAATATTTCCAAAGGGGCGTAGCCCCCGAAATTCTAAAAATATCTTGGTCAAAACAGCAATTTAAACATTGTGTCCTGGCTAACTCTGAGGTTTGTCACTTTTGAGATATGACGCCCCGATCGATAAGTAGTCCCAGTCCTAAGGAACAATTCTATGTGATTATATTTTCGCTAGCCCCCAGGGATCACAACTGATAACAGTTTAAAAATACCCTTCTCGCTATTTGGTGGATCAGCTAATTAGGAGGCGTGCGCTCCGCTCAGTCCAAACCATGGTTACATCGCGTAACATCTCCGCGCACGAACGAAACCCCAAATTCAATTACACATTATAGTGACTGAAATTATGGTTGGCAATTCCCTCGATAAACCCGGAAGTAAATACACGTTATAGTCAATGGCAATATCGCGGAGACACGCCATTGACTATAACGTGCATTCACTTCCGGGTTTATTGTGCGACGAACGCCAACCATACTAGTCAATCGCACATGTCGCGGAGACAGCGTAGCTCAAGCTGCAAGTCGCGGATTGGCTTAGCAGCATGCGTACGATATGCATACGCTTGCATATCGCGCGATACAGCTGTTTGGCTAAATTTAGCAAAACAACATCACTCTGCGTGGACGTCTTTATCGTCGATTTTGACCAAAATGATATGAATATACCAGCGTGTTGGAGGGGCTGTAACTTTTGATAGAAACATCGGTGAGACTTGAAATTTGAAATGTATTATTCTGATAACATTTTTTATTCAATTATCAAACAAAAATGGTGAAAAACGATCCCAAATTGAAAATTGAAAAATCGTTCAGACACCCTAGTAGGAGTGCAGTGCCCATCGCCGCTTCTAGGACAATTACCCCCAGGAAAATTACCACCCCCCCCCCCCCACGCAAGACAATCATCCCCTAAAATTACCCCCAGAGAACAATTACCCTCCCCCACCCTTGAGAATTACCAATTGAACAATCACCAGCCCCCCCCCCCCCCCCCTCCAGGACAATTACCCCGGAAAAAAACTCTGGTTTTATTTTTAACTTTTAACTTTTATAAAACCAACTCTTTTTAATTTTATTTTATTTAGGATACACTTTCCCTTCAACAAACAGGGGGGTAAACAAAAATGGGGGAGTGTGGTTATTGTCCTTGGTTGTCCTTTGTGGTGGGGGGGGGGGGGAGGGGGTAATTGTCCTGATAGTGATACACCCACCGCCATATCAGTCGGACAGAACCTTCAAATGGAAACACTACGCACACAGGTACACATGGGACAATACTAAATCCGAGGCTTACTGAGACCAGATCTCCTTCCAAATTATGACTTAAAACTACAATAAATGTAAAAATCTTAGCTGGAAACGGTTAAATTGATTGCACAAGATATTCATTGCTAGACTTCAATACATTTCAAGATTCTCAATGGCCATTTATTTACCTAGCAACGAAACGCCTTGAGCTCGCTCTTTGAAACAAGAATCCACCAAATTCCATTGGTCTTTGGGGTGTCGTCGAAACCTCCAATAGAAAAGCAAATTATTTTTTAAACGAAAAAAAAAATGGTAGACCTATACAATTTATTTCGTTTGGTAGTATTAAAAGAAATCACAAAATGTTCAAAATGAATCGTTTTCATGAACTAAATTCATGAAAATGTTTAACAAGAATTGTGTTGTAATACACGATTTCTATCACATGAAGGATTTATATACAGTCTTAAATTAAAAAAATTAAAAAAATCGAAAAATAAAAAAAATTGTTGAAAATGATATATACAATTTTTCTTTAATTCATATTCATAGAAAAGATTACTTGTGAAAATTCCATTATCATTTAACATTTGAAAGAAAAAACATTGAGTCCGGATAGGGTCTAGAAGCTTCGGTATTTAATCAGCATAAACGAAATCACGTGAGAAAATACAAAAGATAAGTTGTAAAGAAAGGGTATATAGATTTTACGAGAGATGATGGAATGGCGACAGTTTTATTTTTCCGCGGGAATCCCGCTGGCCCATCACAAATTGACCTTTTTTTGTTTCCAAGATCTATTTTTGCATAAGAGGGCCGGGTTGAATGTTCGCCCCTTTTCCCTGATGATAAGAATGGAATTTGTTGTCTATACGCTTTGCCTTTCATCAATTTAGAGATTAATTTGCAGAAATATGCCACCCAAAAAACTCCTCTACGAATATGTTTATTGTTCTCACTTGTTTGTTTTGTTAATATTGTTATTATTATTATGATTATCATCATCATCATAATCAATCATCATCATTTACTATTTATTTATTCATTTGTATTGCTTTTTTGTTATTGTTATTTTTACGGAATTTTTTTGTCTGACCTTTTTTTCAAAATTGTTCAGATATGGCAAATTGAGTGTCTCGGACAGTGGTGTCATCGGCAAGGTATAAAAGGAACCGAGATTTGAACAAAATTCTTATTCGTCTTTCAATATCGCGGCCTTATTAAATAAAAACCCAATAACACACGGGTGCAGAGTGATTAATTTATCGTGTCTTGCCAGACGGCATTAGTGCACTGCCTGGAAGGAATTCGAATCATGAACCATTAGCCTGAAAGTTATGTGAATTAACTACTTAAAGGGATAGTTGAGTTCTGTTTTCGGACCACAAATGCCTTCAAAGTGCATGGTTATTGATCTTATTCCTATTTATTACATTTATAGTGCCCTTTTAGAACCTAAAATTGCTATGAAGGTAATTTTAGACCCTAAAATGTGTGAAATTTAGCCAATACGATCATACCAATTCAGCTCCACTTTAAAAAAAACATGGTGACCGTTAATTAATTATTTAATTAAAAATAACAATACATGAGCCGGCTAATTGTGGGTAATATAAGCACCACGAAAATGCAAACAAAAAAGCCAACATCGGCACTGGCTGAAATACGACGTAAAAGGCGTTATTTCGTTTTTTTCAACGGTTTTTTCAAATTTTTCAAAATATTTTTCAAAACAAGTATTAGAAATCGTTATATTTCAGCCGTCTCTGAACCGATTTTGATCAAACAAAGATGATTTTGTCATTTAAATATTATGTTTTTATTTGACATTCAGTTTTTCATTATCTCACAAAAAATTATTTTGTGTAGCGCCCTCTGCAACAGAACTCAACTATCCCTTTAACCATGATAAGCTCTCCTGCCTTTTATACTTACTTTTGATACAATCTCCTAAACAAGTTCAAACCACTGAACATATTGATTTAACGAGAGTTAAATTGCAAACGAAAATTCGTTTAACTTACCTATCTTCATCACATCCTTTCAAATATTGGCGAAACAACTAAAAACATAAACCACTGTCCGTTTAATGGAATAGCTCCCCTTATTTATTTGCCTTTGTAATTAAATGTCTGTTGAAACGATATTAGACTTTGAAGAATACTTAGGCAAAGTAAAATGATCTGAACATTATTGTTCTAGAAATTGAAACGAGGGGGCTTGCTTGCTTCCCGACTAGGGGCAGCATATGTTGGAAAGAACAAAACTTCAGATTACACATAGCAATGATTGGTCTACATAGACATACGTTGGAGGGGGCTGAAGACCCCCCCCCCCCCCCTTTTTTTTTTTTTTTTTGTTGAGATTTTGAAAAAGAACATTTTGGCAACTGTCGCCTCATATCCGAGAAGCTAGGTGCCAGATTACGGATTTGTATCCACTATCTATGACATAACGAAGACTAACGTTATCAAATGAAATTATCATATCTTTTGTGAGCAAACCAATCTTGAGATCTAAAATATTGATATTCGGGCAAGAAAAATGTGATCGTACGCCTATCTCACCCTCCATTGACATCGAGGCACCGTTTGAAACAAAAATAAAGCATAACATGAAACTATTTTAATTCCATTTTAAATTCCAGCCATATCTTTAACAGTTTGACTCGAACTGAGTCCAATACGTCGGGCAATCACACTGGCAGGCATCGTCTCCACAGGAGAATGCCATCAGAACCGCTGCTGCTAAGTCGAAACCATGATGTCCTCCGATCGTTCTTCTGCTTGGGTTATGACGAGGATGAAGAGAACTGGTAAATTTAAAGCCTTTCGGGAGCAAAGAACTGAGATGGGTTTTTGTGTGTGTTTGTGTCAATCATGTGAATTTGCAAATACAACAGATGTTTAAATGATTTGTTATATTTCATTAATGTGATTGGGGGTCAAGGATTGGGTAAAACGTTTTTTTCCCTCTTGCTTATTTTTTAATTAAATGTTGTGAACTCATGCGGAAGTGTATTTGATATTTGTGATTGAGGTGTACGCCTGGGGTTGGGCGAAACATTTTTTTTCCTTCCCTCTTTAATAATATATTTTCTTCTCGTTTATCTTACGATTTAATATCATGAAATCACGTAAAATGTCATACAACTGGGTGTATAATCGACACGCAAACGGACTCAGGGAGAAATATATGTTTTCCTTTTAAAAAAAGCATTTATACGTGTTTTCGTTTTTAGCCAAATACTGTATCAACAATTCAAAATCATTAAGATCATGCAAGATCATGCAACAGATGTTTGCTTTAATATTGTATTTAATGTATATATTTTATTTTATTTTATAGGATGCATCTTTCCGATTCGGGAGCAGTTCTAAAATGATATATTGTTTTGGGCGACGGGGGCTTTCGGGTGAGAAGCTGGGAAAGAAGGCTTGGGTTATGAGAAAAATATGGAGACAAAGAGAATGAGAAAAAAAAAACGAAGGGGAAAAGGCAAGCCGAAATTAAGAAGGTAATACAACACCCCATGTGCACCCTCTCACTCTATCGATCGCCTTGTTCTCTTACCGTTTCATCCATTAAATATGTCCAGTGCCGCCCCTATGAAACCTGTGTCAATTCAGTGACTACTCCACTACTGGTACGCCATCTGTCTTATACAGAGTAGATTATAGAAGGATATATCAGGGAGTTGGAATGGAGCTGGATCATATACAGTGTGCAGGGGCGGATCTAGCTTTTTGCCAAGGGGGGGGGGGGTGACCAAAAAAAAAATCCAAAAATCGCGCCGTTTTACCGTTTTAATTTTCTTCTTTTTTTCATTTGGCCGCCCAAGGGGGGGGGGGGGTTAAAACGCCGAAACCCCCCCCCCCCCCTCCCTATAGATCTGCCCTTGGTGTGTATCAAAATATAATGGTACTCCAAATACATGAGATTAATATCCCGGGCAAGGTTATTTTTCTTTAACCAGGCAGTTGTCACAGCTTCCTGCTTCAATAGTTTTAATGAAACATGCGAATAAAAGAAAAGAGAGACTTCTCATCTCCCATTGATACCTTTCTTGTATCAATATATGCTTACCCCAAATTCATTGTTATTAAAGATGGCAGGTACGTATTTCATTTTTGTGAGTTTTTGTTGTAGTAGTCCAGATCATGCATTGACAAGTGCAAACTACAACATTGAAATCGGTCATGCGTGACACCGTTGATGCAATGTATTGAATGGAAAGGTGAAAAGTTTCTCTCTGTTTGTAAAAACATCTACAAGAAATATGCAAGTTGTCAAAGTAAAATAGCATTGAAATAGTAACCCACTTAATTTCGATTAGGTCTACTTCCTGTTAATACACACTGTAGAATCTGTAGAAGCCGATTCGAGATGAATTAAGGAGGGAATGATGAAAAGAGAATAGGAAAGTAGCAACTGAACTGGGAATAAACAGGGCTGGCGGGAGAGAAAAGTTGATATAAGAAGATAATTTTGATAGAGGCCAATCGAGGAAGCAGCCCCCCCCCCCCCCCCCGTCCTCTCCCACCACCTCATGCTAACCCTACATGGTATTAACAAGTCAGATCAAAAGAAGTTGAACATTATACAGAACAAAATGGTGAGATTCATTACTGTTCTGGTCTAAGAACTCATGTTGAAGTCAACCAAATTAAGATCAAAACAACTCGTATTGCATCACGTACGTGCATAACTAGATTATAATACAAGAAATAGCCGATTCAACCTTAACTTACCAGAAAGAGTACGGTAGTATTGGAAATTCGATTTATTACATTGCCATAAACATTGGAATTCCCTTCTTAATGATATAAAGGAAATATAAAACTTTGCTCATTTTAAGAGAAAATTAAAGGAATATCTAACACTTGAGATTCAGAGGAAAGAAGCGAATGACATGTTATATGATTGAAAACAGATTTTTTTTTTTGATTTTTTTTTTTGTTTTGTTCTTATGCCGGTTCATACTTTCTAATTTTGTATATGCCTATGTTTTTATACGTTATAGAAATTCAACATCATCATTATTTTCCTCTTCTTCCTCCTCCTCCTCGATCCCCTCCTCCTCCTCCTCTTTTTCTTCTTCTCCTTCTTCTTTTTCTTCTTGACTTATTATCATTGCTATCATCAGTTTAATGTTGTTATTTTTATCTTATCATTATTATCTTTAATAAGTATTTTTTCTTATCTGTCTGTAAATATTGGTATTTTAACTTACCGATATGCCTATTCATTTTGTACATGTATGTCGGGGACCCCATTGGAATAGGCTCTCGAGCTTTCGTGGGATATCCTGTTCGAGCTGACTTAATGTTGATCTGCTATTCTTGTATATTGTTGTATGTTGAAAGCTTGGCGAATTTAAAGATCAACCAATCGATCAATCAATCATCATATTGACCACTACCTAGTCCAGAATCTGGAGCTGGCCGCTTCTTCATTATCTCTATATTCCCTAAACTGGACCACATAACTGGAAAATAAATATTTTCCAGTTCTGTGGTCTAGAATCTGGCCGGTTCTTTAATATCTCTATATTATTCCCTACACTTGACCACAGAACAGGTAAACACCTAAAGTTGTCCAGTTCTGTGTGAGTCACTGTGCTGTGGTCACTTGTAAAAGTAAACATTACGCGTACGCCCGACCAGGAAATGACGTCATCTAATGTTGTAGAGATCGGCACTGCACTGGTGGATCACGAAACTGTGCAAAGAAGATCGAAGAGCGAGTGACAAGCTAATATTTAAAAAAATGTAAGTTAACTCTTTATTGTTATTACAATAGTGTTATTTTCGTAAGTGTAAGTCATATTCTTCTTCGAGTAGACCTTCAATTGAAGAAAAAAAGACTAAAAGAACATTAAACTCTCTAATAAAAATAGGATGGAATTTTCCAAATGAAACTTACATTGATATCAATATATGGGACAATGCTAAAAAAAAGAAGTTCACCAGTCCATATCATCATTAAACCAGTGGCGGATCCAGGGGGGGGGGGCCGAAACGGCCGCGGCCCCCCCTATTGGCGGCGCAAAAAAAAAAGAGAAAAAAAAAGAAAGGAGAAGAGAAGAAAAAAAGGAGAAGAGAAAAGAAAGAGGAAGAGAAAAGAAAAGAAGAGAAAAGAAAGAAGAGAGAGAGAGAGAGAGAGAGAAAGAAAAAAAAGGAGAAGAACCCCCCCCCCCCCCCCACCTCACTCCCACTTCGGGGTCGGAGGGACCGATTTTGTGTTTCCAAAATTTCTGATAAAGGGTTACTTTTCACGCAACGGAGTCCGGCCCGTAATACACACAAATCCGGCCCGCACTGACTTTACACACCGAATATAAAGGGGTGCTTTCAAACTAAGAGAGGGAACATACATGCGCGTACCCTAGATAACACTGAGTGGGTGGGGGGGGGGGGGAGGGGAACAGAAAAGTCGGGTGAGAAAGGGGGAAAGACAAGGAAATGGCGCTAAGTGACAGTAACGACGAATAAGGGAAAAACTGTAATCGGGAGATTTGGGGTCATTCCAGAAGGCTTGGGAAACGATATTGAATAGAGGGGGCCGGGCCGGCCGCATAAAATCTCGAGCCACGGATTCAAAGTTAAACATTACAAACAGCCCCTGCTTTTTGAAAAAAATTAAAAAGGGCACAATATTTTGGATGTCTTTCAAATAGAAGCTATATACTAAGCAGCCAAATTTTAAATTAACGGTAGGGCCGCTTCACAACTCTTATTTTGCCCTTCATTTGGATTCAGCTCATACCAACTCGCTTGTGCTTATATTTGAACTCATGTTGGTAGTGATAATGGACAGCGGCGGCGATCCTGGGCCCGATAGAGGGACACGTCCCCCCGGAAATTTAGATATAAAGCTAGAAAGAAATATACATGTAGCGGAAAGAACGTACATATTGGACTAAAGGATTTTCTAGAATGCATAATTTCAGCATTCTACATTGCAAAATCTCGCTTGGTCGCTACGCCCCGGCCCTCGCCCGATAACACAAAACTAAGATTATGACGCTCCCGGTCGCGATTATTTCATGGTTGGTATATAAAAAGATTTTTTTCCCCTTTCATTTCTACTGACCTAATTGTATGCTATCACAATCATGATTGTTTCATTTTCCCTTTAAAGCATGCGTAGCTAGGGGCGGTAGGGGCAGTAAGGGGACATAGGACGAAAAAAGGAGCAGACAAAGAAACATTTTTGACAAGTCTAAAACGGTACAACAAATCATCTTCTTTCTCTATTAACTTAATGAAACGTTAAGCTTCTGCGCTTTGCGCTGGAGGGGGAAACTGAATTCAAAGAAGGATTAAGAGTCGGGAATAGAACAACAAATTATATTCTTTCTCTAATAATTTCATTAAACTATGAAAGGTCAAAGCTTCTGCGCCTCGCGCGGAAGGGGGAAAATGAATTCAAACAAGGATTAAGAATCGAGAATGGGACAACGAATCATCTTCTTTCTCTCATAATTTAATGAAGCGTCAGAAGCTTACACGCTACGCGCGGGAGGAGGAAAACTGAATTCAGACAAGGATTTAGAGTCGAGAATGGAACAACGAATCATCGTCTTTCTCTAATGATTCAATGAAACGTCAAAGCTTCCGTGCTTCGCGCGGGAGGGGGTATAGAAACTGAATTCAGACAATGATTAAGAATCGAGAACGGTACAACGAATCGTCTTCTTTCTCTAATAATTTAATGAAACGTTAAGCTTCTGCGCTTCGCGCGGAGGGGGGGAAACTGAATTCAGACAATGATTAAGAACCGAGAACGGAACAACGAATCGTCTTCTTTCTCTAATAATTTAATGAAACGTCAAAGCTTCCGCGCTTCGCGCGGGAGAGGGAAAGGGGGGGGGGGGACTCAATTCAGACAAGGATTAAGAGTCGAGAACGGTACTCTGTCTCTAATGATTTAATGAAATGTCAAAGCTTCCTCGCTTCGCGCGGGAGGGGGTATGGAAACTGAATTCAGACAATGATTAAGAATCGAGAACGGTACAACGAATCGTCTTCTTTCTCTAATAATTTAATGAAACGTTAAGCTTCTGCGCTTCGCGCGGAGGGGGGAAACTGAATTCAGACAATGATTAAGAACTGAGAACGGAACAACAAATCGTCTTCTTTCTCTAATAATTTGATGAAACGTCAAAGCTTCCGCACTTCGCGCGAGAGAGGGGGAACTCAATTCAGACAAGGATTAAGAGTCGAGAACGGTACTCTTTCTCTAATGATTTGATGAAACGTCAAAGCTTCCGCGCTTCGCTCGGGAGGGGGTATGGAAACTGAATTCAGACAATGATTAAGAATCGAGAACGGTACAACGAATCGTCTTCTTTCTCTAATAATTTAATGAAACGTCAAAGCTTCCGCACTTCGCGCGGGAGAGGGGGGGGATTCAATTCAGACAAGGATAAAGAGTCGAGAACGGTACTCTTTCTCTAATGATTTAATGAAACGTCAAAGCTTCCTCGCTTCGCGCGGGAGGGGGCATGGAAACTGAATTCAGACAATGATTAAGAATCGTGAACGGTACAACGAATCGTCTTCTTTCTCTAATAATTTAATGAAACGTTAAGCTTCTGCGCTTTGCGCTGGAGGGGGGAATCTGAATTCAGAGAAGGATTGAGGATCGAGAATGGAACAACGAATTATCTTCTTTCTCTAATAATTTCATTAAACTATGAAAGGTCAATGCTTCAGCGCTTCGCGCGGGAGGGGAAAAACTGAATTCAGACAAGGATTAAGAGTCAAGAACGGTACTCATTCTCTAATGATTTAATGAAACGTCAAAACTTCCACGAATCCTCTTCTTTCTCTAATAATTTCATGAAACATTAAAGCTTCTGCGCTTCACGCGTAATGGGGGGGGGGAGGGGAACAGCGAGCTGCCCGAATATGAATTTGTTATATCTTTTCTCGTATATTTTGGTGATAAATAACACTTTCACAAAATACATATTATCCTCAAATTTTTGCTCGCTCGCTTCGCTCACTAGCCGAATTGTGAAACCAGAAAATTACTTTTTCGGGCAAGAGGCTTCAGCCCCCCCCCCCCGATGAAAATGTCAAAAAAATTACCGGTATGGTGCTTCTAATATGACCTCGTCAGTATTGGTATGTTGAGTTGAAAAACGGTCTGCGCAATTTTCAAATTTCCGGCCCCCCCCTATTGGAAAATTCTGGATCCGCGCCTGATTAAACACGGCATGGCGCATGCATACATTATTACACTACTTAATAGTAGACTTGGCTAGGTGACTTTATGAAATATGATAGTGATATAGTGATATCCCCTTGCCTTCATTGTCACCCATACCCCTGCGATAAGAGTGACGTGTTAACATAAAACTAAAACTAAAATGCGTCTGTAATCCCCCTTCCCAAACCTTGCACACTGGCTTGGCTTCAATCAAAGTTTGGTAGTCCCATGTTATTGGACTCTTCTTTCTTTCTAATTATACACAGTACTGTCAAGTCAGTTCCCTGATTTGCATTGATATAGTTTTTATATTTGAATATGCATGATAAAAATGTTTGACTAGAGGTCTAGTAGTAGGACTAGGAGGTAATTTCAATGTTGTTTTACAGGGTTCCCCATTTTCTTCTTCTTTCAGACATTATGGCAAGCCAAATACACATTTTAAATACCCATTCCAAGGATGTCAACTGCTGCACATTTTCTGGCAACCTTCTAGCAACATGCTCTGGAGATAAAACTGTTCGCCTCTGGGACGCAACTTCATTTGAAGAACTCCCCTTTTCCCCGCTCCTAGGCCATTCATACTACGTCCACTGGTGTGCTCTCAGTGCGTTCGGAACGAGATTAGCGACGTGTTCAACGGATGGGAAGATCATAGTGTGGGATACGAGCAATGGAGAGACTGTAGCCGTGTTTGAACACACCCACAAGCCCATTATACGGGTGTGTGTCTTCTCACCAGACTCTCAGTATTTGTTGAGTGGAGGAGCGGACAATGAACTCTGGATGTGGGACCTCAACAAGAAAACATGTATCAGGTAAAGTCAAGAGAGGTTTGAAATGTGACCCAGTAATACTTTCGAATTAACAGGGTTAAAATAAATGATTTAATTTTCTTTTAATCTGTTTATCCACATATTTAGTACATGTTATAACTTCCCAAGAGTGCTTGCATTTACAAACATTAAAAAAAAAAGTTTTTTAGTCCTACCCTCACACCCCTTTTTTTTCTTCCATTTAATCATGAATATTAAGATCAACTTTTCTAAAGGGTCCTATCTTTAAGTACCTACTGTACATGCATGTACTAGATAAAAGTCAAGTGTTGATTGTCAATGTAAATGTCATTCTTGGCAAAAGATATGGTTAACAAATTGCTCCAGGAAGCAGATGATTGTTGTGTTAAGCCTATATTTTATACATAAAGGAATATGAGAATTTCAGTCATTACCGGTTAACACGTTTAACCATTAACCATGTCATGAGTTTGTGGACGAAACCGTTGCTTTTATAACTCATCTTTGAAAGTAATGTTACATTTTTGAGTTCTTCATACTGCTTTTCTTGTCACTTGATATATCCTCTGTTGAGATCCAGAAGGGCTTTTAACTCCTATCGCTCTACACAGACTTAACACCCTTCTGACCCTCTACATACCCTCTTTCATGTTTATTCTACAGAAAGCTTGAAGGTCACATCGGTGTCGTCACAGCCTGTGCCTTCACACCCGATGGCACTCATGTGGTGTCGGGGTCAACCACCGGTGACCTGAGGGTATGGGACGCCCTCAATGGTCAAAGCAGATGTCTCTTCTACGATCCAGACTGTCATGATCTAGCCCTCACTGGACTCTGTATCTCACCGACGTTTGGCTCTGCAAGTAAGAACACAGTTAATACTAGATCATAGATGACGCTAATAATGTTAAAGTTATATATCATAGATACTTGTGAGCCAAAATATTTGTGTCTTAATATTTTCACCTATGACAGTGACACAGACATTCTTTTGTGAGTGTTTTTATTCCTTCTAAATAAACATAGATGACTATCTATACATTCACATACATGTACCGGGGTATGCATTGCCAGCTCATTTTTGTCTGTTTTAAAATTTGCATTTCTACAAAATTATGCAAAATTTGCATGAATAAAACCACTGCCAAAGTAATGACTTATAAAGTAAATTACAAAATGGAATGATTTTTGTCATCATTTTTTGCATCAAAGAATTTGCCTGTTTTCATCTTCCATGCCCTTATATTCTTATACTACTTTGTAAGAACATAAAATCATCTGCCAAATAAGGATAGGGGATAAACATATCTGTAAACAATGGGATAGTACCTTTATGGTCCTTGGTAGTTTACCTGAGTTAAAACATTTTCTCAAGTTTACTGGAGTCGAAACGTTTCCAATGTGGGTTGTCATTTTCCCTCCAGAACATGAAATTATCTTCTGTCTTTCAAACAGATGCTGCAGTCCGGGAATCCCTTGGCCAAAGGACATTCTTCATGTTAGCGACATGTGGCGACAACATAGTTAGACTCTGGGACTTAGACACTGTACCAGGTAAAACAGATAAAACGATTGCTTAGGATTTGCCCCCCTCATGTTGATCTATTTTTGTTAATCTCACTAACTATGCAACAGACATACTTTATTATACAACTCACTCCTAGATCCTAATCAAATGGGTGGTCATGCGTGGTCACGTGTGATTCATTTACTGAGACTATCCCATGTTTTTTCATGAAAAAGCGACTACAAGTTTATTTGTCAGCCATACTGTCACGAAACAATCTTGAATGAATTCTTTTTACATAAAATAACACAGATCTAGGAATTTTGTAGTATAAAACAATTGATGCATGTTTTCATTCGTTCATTATAAGATCTATCCGCCCTCGTTGAGGGTGTGTGTATCTATCGCACAAAGCCATTAGGTTTCATGCGATACACACAGCCTCAACTCGAGTGTGGATAGATTGTATAATGAACTCAGGCGCATGCATCATTTGTATAATATCTTGTGTTTAACAGTAGTATGGTAAAAATTGCCGCTGTAGATCTTGTTTTAATTTGTTAAAATAGAGATTTAGAATTGTTAAAAATGCATTTTATTGCAAAACATACATATTTGTCTTTAAAGCACACTTTATGCAATAAATCAAAGAATCATGAATCATGAGTTAGGTCTTTGCCTAAAAACAGTGGATAAGGGTGAACATTTTAGTACCAGCTGGATTTTTAAAGAGCATCATCTTCATTCTTATCAATGCAGGGTGTTCTACTAGACTCCGGTGTGATCTGAAAGGACATTCAGCTACTGTTCAAGCTCTAGCTTTCTCTGCTGACGGTCGTCTCCTGGCATCAGGGTAGGTATCCCAATCAAGGAGATACAGTTTGAAGATTTACTTTATTCGTACTGCTTCCAGTCCTTTTTCTATGTTATAGCGAGGGCCAAACTGTATTCTTTCATTTCTACATATTTGTTTCATTTCATTTTATCTTATTTTGTATTTTATTATATTCACCTTTATCTTTTTCTTCACACCAGAATTTTTCTCTTTTTTTTCCAGTTCAGTTTGTTTTATTATCATATCGCAGCCTTAGCTGAATTATATGACAAGTTACAATCAAATTTACAATCAAATTAAACATAACATCACATTTTTTTTTCTCAAAACAACATATTTCATAATACAATGCACTTATATGAAAAAAAAAGGTATATACAAAATAGATACTTTACATGTAATATAATTAATATTTAGTTAATTTAAGAAACATGAATACTTACAGTTTTTTAAACCTATTTCCAGAAATTTTCTTATGATAGCTTGTATGTAGTTGAAGGAGTATATTAAGATATTCATACTCGTACTTTGTATCCTTTATCGTTTTGTTATTACAGTGCAGTTGACAAGCTTGCTATTCTTTGGAATCCAGTGAGTATATAATCCATTATGTTTCTTTCACATCATGTGATGTAACTGCCAAGATAAGGTCGCCTGTTTAGATTATTTTAATTAATAAGATAATGTTGATATATTTTTATCTTTCTGAAGTGTATGATATATTTTTTGATAAAAATATGGCATATTACTGTTGCCCTTTTTATGTTATCAAAGACATCAATTTGAGGATATTAGTTTAGGTTAATTTATGATTGTTTCTTGTGACAAATACAAGTTAGCTTGTAAAAGGAAAACAAATTGCTAATTTTTTTCTAATGATTTTTAAATGATTTTCAGTTACTGCTTATAAGAATGTACCTTCCATATCATGAATATTTATCTTGAGTGGAAAAATTGTTACTCTATATTGTTTGATACTATAGAATAGTAATAATTTTAGCACAGTTTTGGGGTTTGATTTTAAAAAATACACTTTCATTTGATTTTAAGGCACACAGCAATCTGTAGTGTCATGGATACCTCTACTTGTATCTTTGATTGGGTGCAGTGTGTGTCATAGAATTTCCATGCATGTTTTTGAGAGTTTGTTGTTGTTGTTGTTGTTGAAAGCTATTGTATTGCATTTTCCCCCTACAGATTCTTGGAGAAATGCTTTATACTCTGGAAGGTCATACAAGGTAATGAGAATGCTCTATTAACTTATCATTGAAGTTATAATTTTTGGTCATATGCTGAACAAAATGAATCACAACACTCATACCTCTGAGATCCTGAAATATTTAGGATATAATATAATCTCTTCTTTGTATTTTACATTTATCATGGTTTCCTTATTCTGCAATGTTATATCAGTTCAACCTACTTTGGCAACCATTAGGCTATAAGACCACGTTGTTAGTTTCCTTTGAGCAACGTTTCTCATTAAAAACCTGTACCCTGTAACCTGTAATAATAATAATAATGATAATAATATTCGGCTTTTATATAGCGCTTAATACATCCAACGATGTGTCTTGGCGCTTTACAGATATATTATTACTCCGGTCATTGAATTCAGGCTTATCCGCACACCTATACATAAAGACCACCTGCTTTGAAGGGTCTTCATGTACAGGTTTCACTGTATTTATCTACCATGTTTTTGTATAGGTACGTGACGACTGTAGCATTCTCTCATGACAACATGTTCCTGACAACAGGCTCCCACAACAAGGTCCATGTATGGAAATTAGGTTTCAACCAACCTCTGCAACCTGCAGGTATGTATCACAAGATTCTACGACAATAAATGTATGGTTATGGTTTTGTCAGAGGGATTTACACTTTCCAAGCAAGAAAACTATTTAAAAAAATTTGACGATACAAATGGATTTAATGGCTAAATGATAGAACTACTTAATTAAAGCTAAAAAGGTTGAACAAAAAAATGAATATGTATTATTTTTGCAAATGCACCAATTGCAATTCATTACTTTCATTTTACATCTATAAAGTATTGTTTAATTGGGTACTTTATTATTATTATATTAAGAGGGATTTACACTTTCCAAGCAAGAAAATTATTTTAAAAAATTTGACGATACAAATGGATTTAATGGCTAAATGATAGAACTACTTAATTGAAACTAAAAAGGTTGAACAAAAAAATGAATATGTATTATTTTTGCAAATGCACCAATTGCAATTCATTACTTTCATTTTACATCTATAAAGTATTGTTTAATTGGGTACTTTATTATTATTATATTAAGAGGGATTTACACTTTCCAAGCAAGAAAACTATTTTAAAAAATTTGACGATACAAATGGATTTAATGGCTAAATGATAGAACTACTTAATTAAAACTAAAAAGGTTGAACAAAAAAATGAATATGTATTATTTTTGCAAATGCACCAATTGCAATTCATTACTTTCATTTTACATCTATAAAGTATTGTTTAATTGGGTACTTTATTATTATTATCATTATTAATCATACCATCCTTCATTCCCCCCCCCCCCCCCACCCACCAAGTCCTGAAAAGGGTGAAGCTTTTACCCCTTTTAAATTCACATTACAGTTGGTTAACTTCGCTTCTCAGAATGTCACTGGCTGCATTTTACACTCTTTCATTCATGTAATGCATTTATGTTTGGTTTAGTTTTATATAATTTATAGTATTCATGATTGCATGTTTAAGACAGTGTTATTAGAGAATCTTAACATGGAGTGTTTCATACGATTCTTTCTATTATTTATGAAATGGTAATTCTTTCAGAAAGTGTGGTGTACTGAGAATGAAAGATTTAAATCCTTGACACATTGCTGCTGTCCCGGAGACATCACAGACTGGGGTATAAAGAAAATGCATGTTAAAACAAAATCAAACTTAGACTCTATTCAACAGGTCTATAAGCATAATTTTTTTTTCATTTGTCCAAGCATGCATGGAATGATTTTTATGATAATGGTTTAATATCAAAATGTGAATATCATATCTGATAAGGGATTAGTTCATTAAATAATTCAAAGAGAAGGTCGAGTTTTGATTGAGGTAAAATTGAGGTAATTTGTGAGTTTTCTCAATATTTATATTCTCACATGGAAGAATATCATAGTAGCACTTTCCCATGAAAAGGATCGCTCTTGAAATGCTTATCATATTTCAAATATGACGAGATACATCAGAGAATACACCAAATCAGACCAAATTCTGATGCAACAGTTTTGTGTAGTCCCATGTACCCAAAATTTGGGTCAAGCGCTCTTCATCGTTTGTGATTTCCAGCAAGAATCGTTATAATTTTGATGATTCCTATACCTCACAATACACAATTGCTCCTTATAAATACAATATAATCAACCATTCAAGATAACTATCTTTCACAGTTACTGGCATAACCAGTTCTCAACGATTTCCTCGATGATGAATGTGGTTAGGATGTATCCGACCTTTGAACCCTATCTTTCACCCCTTATACTACCAATAGATTCATCAGGCACTGTTCCAGCCATCAGCCCAGCCAACCAGCAAAGCTCTACCACAGAAACCGGACCTTCCCTAGCACATAACGTCATCTCTGATTGGACGGTAGATGCCGTGTGTGAGTGGTTACAAAGCATTAATCTGGAGCAGCACTGTGAGACCTTCAGGGAGAATCACATCGATGGTCAGGAGCTACAGAACCTCACTACCGAGGTCCTGTCAAAAGACCTCAATGTCAGTAAGTACATGTTAATCATTAAAGCTTCAACGTTATTGAATGCATTGTATTTTTACTCTTTTTTTTCTCCAATTTTGTTTGGATAGACTTACTTGTAAAGTTGATAAAGTTGAAGGCTTTCTATGAATATTAACACAACTAAATTTGGATATATGATCGATAACATGACTAATAATATAGATCAAGTCATTACAAATTAAAACCTTCCTTATTTATGTACAGTCACAGGCTTGCAAAAATAACATTGCATGCTGGCTGCTGCTGCGACTACATTCCACCCCCCCCCCTCTCTCTCTCTCTCTCTCTCTGTCTGTCTGTCTCTCTCTTTCTCTATCTCTCTCTCTCTCCCCCTCTGTCTCTCTCTGTCTCTGCCTGTCTGTCTCTGTCTGTCTCTCTGTCTCTCTCTCTCTTCTCTTTCTCTCTTGTCTCCAAACTTACTTATACATCAGGGTGAGCTGTGTAATTTAGCCAACACACCCAATGGAAAAAAATATAAATAACAAACAGATATATCATGTGTTTGCTCTTGGGGAATGAAAAACCTGACAACATGTCCATCCGATCAAAAGATTCTTAAGATCTGCCCCACTTGTTCTCAAATGTCTTGTTGGATGAAAATTTTATCTTGTCTTGAACTAGGTGACCAATCCTATGACCTATAAACTTTAGATTTCCTGTTGTATCCCTAAGGGTTACAGTGTACTTCATTGTGATTAAATGTTGTCATCTGTCTTAGCATTGTCCTTGAAGTTCCTGCTATGATTTTTATGCAACCGTTACGAAATAGCCGGGGGCATTATGTTTTCGGGTTTTCTGTCTGTATGTCCCGTTCTCGTGATCAAGTTATCTCAAGAACTGATTGATGGATTCCTGCCAAACTTAGGTCATGTATGTATCTTGCCGAGCCAATGAACTAATTAGATTTTGGGGTCACGAGGTCAAAGGTTCGCAGGTCTCATTATGTATGCAAAAATAGCTTGTGATCACATTATCATTAGAACCCATGGACAGATTACCATCAAACTCAGGACATGTACGTATCTTGCTGAGCCAATGAACTGATTAGTTTTGGGGTCGTGAGGTCAATGGAAAATCCTGAAGACTGTGTTGAGGTCAATGGAGAATCCTGACGACTGTTTCCTGTTTCGATTGTGAATGTTGGACTACAATTATTTGAAAATATTTACATATTTGTTTATTTTATTTTTAATGCGTAAAAATTATAATTTTCCTTTAATTTGATATGTTGTAGCTCTAGGGACATATCTCAATTTTGAAGACTTAGGTAATCATTTACAGTTTATAATGAGGTACATCTGGTCTGGATGACAATGGCACGCTCTCTGGTTTTGAAATTTTCCACTGCTGATGGCCTGGGTGGAAACCTGTTGTCATGGTGATTTAAATTATCTTGATTATAATTTGTTTGTTGCCCAAAACCAAAAAAATCTGTCATTATTCTAAGATTAGTTATTTGCTTCAATTATACAATTATACAGAGGCCCTTGGTCATCGTCAGAAGATCTTGAGAGGTATCCAGGCTGTCCGTGAGAAGGGCTTTTTCTCTGGCTCTCAGGGACCTGTACCAGGTAATCTTACCATCATTGCAATAGGTGGTTTGAACCTCCCAAATTGTAATTTTGTATCTGATATTTTCACACCAAGAAATGTTCCATTTCATTTTAAAATTCAAAAGATTTCATATATTGTGAATTTGAAAATCGTAGTTTTCATCTACATGAAAAATGCAGATACGTGCAGCTCTCACCTATATATATATATATATATATATATAAGGGATGCATGCTTGTGAACGTGGTACTATGTAATATCTTTCAAAGGAAGAAGAGCCATGGAAAGGGCTGGTGGGCTCCGCTATTAGCTCTTTGGTTCTTGATGCTCCAAACATCTTTTACTTGTCGCTGTTTTCTATTCCTGTATTCACCAAATTTTGTCACAGTGTTTATCTCAATACAGGAACCCACCTTCATCTTCAACCTGTTCTCATTTTCTCCTTTGTGTTTTCTAGATGATCAGATACCTGATGAATACCTGTGTCCTATCAGTAGAGAGATCATGAAGGAACCAGTCATAGCAGCAGGTACATGGTCTTCCCTCATATTCTCAGAGACAGTGGCGTAGTGCGGGGCAAGCAATTTAGGGGGCACTGACATTGTGGGGGTTGGGAAGGGGGTCGGGGGTGGGAAGGAATCACCATTTTTACTTTGCGAGTGAAATGCAAAACAGTTTACACAATGTCCCCTAATCCTCACCTCTTTTTCTTCCTCCAAACCCTGTACTCCACTCCCCCTCTCGATTCACCCCTCAAATTTGTTAAGAACAAAGATTAACAAATTATTAAAAATGTTGTGTTCTTTACAAAATTTCATCCTGTCCAAAGAAGTGTGATTGGACTATTAGAGGAAACATGTGAGGGTTTATATGAAATTGGTCCCTTTGATATTGGTATATACATGTACATACAGTTAAAAATCAGTATCAATGCCTATTGACTGAATATACACTCTTCCTAAAGTGGCTTTAAAATAGTAGAGAAAAAATGTTTCTCTAATTGTATTAATGCAATATCTTTTAAAGAAATATCTTGTAGGATCTAACTTCCTTTAAACTATTTATACCTTCAGGTTTCTTTCAGTAGTCATTAGCTTTTCCTAATGTTTCAACTCTTGTCTCAATTCCTTTCTATTTAGATGGATACACGTACGAGCGGTCAGCCATAGAGAACTGGTTGAGAGCAGGCCGCAACACAAGCCCAATGACGAATGCTCCTCTTTCTTCCATCAACCTGACTCCCAACCGTAGTCTAAAGATGATCATAGCCAGGATCTACGATGTATGATGTGATTAGGACGATGATTCCACCGAACTATCCAGCAGTCGAAAGTCTTCAGATAACTAGCTAGGAATGTTGATGATTGATATGAAAATGATCGCCACTGAACTGATTACAACAGAAGTCTTATAGTGTAGGATCATTGCTACAAGGATCTTCATTGTGTGATATTGTGACAGCAATTATCACATCGATTATCAGCTAATGTCTTTAGATCGTCATCACAGGTATCTACAATGTATGATGTGACGAAGGTAGTGATTCTACTGAACTATTAACCTGCAAACGTAATTCTGCAGATGATCCTAGCTGGGATCTATGATGTATGGTGTGATGAGGGTAGTGATTCAACTGAACTATAAACCTGCAAACGTGATTCTGCAGATGATCCTAGCTAGGATCTACGATGTATGGTGTGATGAGGGTAGTGATTCAACTGAACTATAAACCTGCAAACGTGATTCTGCAGATGATCCTAGCTAGGATCTACGATGTATGGTGTGATGAGGGTAGTGATTCTACTGAACTATAAACCTGCAAACGTAATTCTGCAGATGATCATAGCTAGGATGTAAGGTATGACGAGGATAATGATCACCACTACCTTGACTCCTCATTAAAGTCTTCATATCATAATTGATAAGACGTAGGAACTATGATGTCTGATATGAAAAGGGACAAGGATCACTACTAAATTGACCATCAACCAAACTCTTTAAAGGGGGTGTAGCATGACAAGACCACGTATCTTTCCTGTGGCCTGATTCGGGGCCACTCGGGTATAAGACAACTACGGACGACGCGACCCCAGTATTAACGTGCGTGCAACATACGCGAAACTGAAGCGTGTGGAGAACTTCAGTCTATTTGAACACTTAAGCGCGCTGACCGTAAAAATCAAGTCCATTCGTTTCAATCAGTTGTCCAAAAGAAGTAGAAAATGGCGTTAACCAGTATTTGCCATGCTACACCTCCTTTAAGATCATCATTGTCGATCTATGATGTATGATGTGATGAGTCTTGTGATGATGTCCGAGCTGTCCTTGCTAAGGACTGCAATGTATGATGTAACAGTGACCAAAGCTGAACTGACCATTGTCGAAAGCTCCAAGATCATTGCTTCATGGGTGTATGATGATCGACCATGATGACCAATCCACTGACTCCAAACAGTAGCCTAAAGGTATTCATTGTATAAACAAATGATAAATGATATTTGTGATGGTGATTTATATATTTTTCACCTGACTGCTAAGAACAATGATACATTGGTAATCTTTGTAGTAACATTTGACTCCACTTTTATGTCTTCTTTATTAAAGCAGGACATCTTTCCTAGACATGAAAAGAGTTACATGTATATGTAATGAAAGAAATATACCTGTAGATATTTTTTATATTGTGAAAAGTGAATGTTTAAGGTTAAATTCTGTATTGTAATTGATTGATGGTGCAAAAGTATGGATACTTGTAGATGAAGATAAGTGTGATAAATGTCTCAAGTAAACACAAAATATCCAGGATCTTTTTAATGTAAGCTGCAAATACATTGAAAACCTGTGCTCATTTATTAAATATGTTAAATACAAAATAAAACTGTAATTGTAATTAGCTAAGAAAGAGTGAGGACCTCATAGATATGTGTTTTTATATTTTATGTGCATTGTGTACGTATATATGTGGTGTGCTTTCCTTCATTTTGCTTTCATTATGTATATTTATACACTTTATATGATAAGTATAGTTGATAACGAAACGTTCAGTTTACTGATTATATTGTATATTTAAATTGTTATTTGCGTATTCTTTTGGCAGCCAATTATGACGTATAACAAGCTTTCTTAGAGACATTTATTTTATGATATTATCAGTAGTTGCTGTTACAGGGGGAATTACACCCTGATATTTGCTTGTTTTAATAAAAGCAGAAATTAACAAAAACAAATTAGTGAAAGTTTGAGCTTGATCAAAAATAAAAAAAAAATCAGAAGAAAAAAAAGAAGTTATGGATTTTGAAGTTGTAATCAATGGAACCCAGATTGGCAACTCAGTGACACATCTGAAGAGATCCTCTCCTATTTGCTGTGAACTGAAGATTTCATATTTTTTCTTAAATATTAATGTTATAAAGTTTATTAATTAATACAGGGTTGGTGTATGAAAAAATATTTACAATGATTAAATCTAGGGTACATTTGTGATTGAAAAATCTCTTTGGATAAAATCAAAACTATGATTTTTAGGACAGAGCATATGGGGGGGGGGGGGGTCTCGGCACAAATATGCCACAGAGTTTCCAATTTGTGTCTGTTTCATTGCAACATTCAAATTCATGATTTTCTTATATTTAATTTGATTTTGCTCAAATTTTTGCTAAATCTGTTTCTCTAATTTTTCTGCTTCTAAAACCAACTTAATACCAGGAAGGACTTTCCCTTTAAATCCCACCAATCAAAAGATTATGGAATGTGATTGTATGAGTGAGCCATTTAGTTTTGTAAATTGAATTTGAATACAACACTTTTTAAAAGTTTGTGATATATATGTGTGTGTGTCCAACAAAACTATATAGTTCTTGTTATGATGTAAAATAGTGACATTTTATTTGTACAATATAGCAATATGTATATAATTTATTTACAGTGATACAAATATTTCTTTATGTAAAATCATGTTATTCAACAGCTTTTATTTCACTTGATTTATAGAGTAATATCTATAGTGGACATAAAAAATACTATGTGTGCTCTCAATATATTAATTAATAAATGATTTAAACAAAAAAATTTCAAACAAATTGTTTACTGCCCGCAAGAAGGCCATTGAGAATAGCTTGTTTGTTCTTCTTGTGGATAGTCAATAAAATACTTCTACTTACACCAATATCAGTACTAACATCAGCTAACAGAAAATCATGTTCCATTTGTGCATAGATATATAGATTTTTTTTAATTCTTTTTCTCATGCTTTTCAGTTTATGTGACTTCCTTCAAGTTTTACGATCTGAAAAATCCATGTATTGTGTGATTTAAAAATAAAAATAAAATAAAAGAGATGATATTTAGCTACTTTTTCTCAATATTTATTCAGATTACCAGAACTTGAGTACCTTTGATGCAAGTATTCTATAGCAGAAGTGAAATTTCAAAAGAGTCATCTTTTTAGGGGGTTGGAATACAGAAATTTCTGTTTCAGGCTCTATGGGTAAATCCAACTGTTATCCCTGTGATTAAACTGAATAAGATTATTCATTTTCATGTTGATTTGGACAACACCAGCATAACATTAATTTTCATGCTTTCGCTAACATTCACTTTAAAGTCACATACATTTTCTAGAAGCAATGATTTATCGACAATATTAGAAGTAATCTTTATATATATATATATATATATATATATATATATATATAATAATAATACAAAAAATTATATATATGTTTATATTATTTCCTGTCCAATAGCAGTATATACATGTAGTACTATTTTGACTACTTGTCCTTGATCCAAAAACTCCCATTAGCAATTCATTTCCTTCTTTTTAACTGTTGTATTTTGATATTTTGTTAACGTTAAATTTATAAAGTATACTGTAAAAGAGTTGCTACACTGTAGTTGTTTTGGGAGATATGTGAAGATATTACATATTTTTGTTCAGACTTCTGACCTCAAAGTATGTAAAATGCTTTGAAGAATAATTTTAAAGATGATGATATTACAAGTGTATATTATGCATATTATTCATTCCTGTTGAAAACAGTAGATATTAAATGGAGAAAATTCTGAAAATGTGAAATTTGTGTGGGGTATCTACATGTATTTTGTGTTTAAGCATGCAATTTCTTCTGTTTGATGATTTCTCCATCTTTATCTATCTCTCTATTTTTCTCCATCTCCCCTCTCTATCTCCCCTTTCTCCCCCTCTATTTCTTGCCCCTTTCTCTTAAATTCTTTTGAATTGCTCTTGATATTTTTGTTTATTTACATTTTATGTCAAGAAAGGACACTGGTCGAAAAAAAAGCATTTGAACATACAGTAAATTCACACAAAAGTTTTTTACTTTTAAAGGATGTTGAAATTACTCGATATAATATTGTGAGGAATAAAGGTGATTTAAAGGACAAGATCCTGGCTATTTTTGCTGATGATTTTTTTTACAAATCTGTTGGTTTATCTCTACAAGGAGACAACACATGATGCGACCTACTTTTTGCAGATTAAGGATGATGGCATTTAACCTAGTAACATCAACATTATAACTTATTCGATAAATGCTGTTTTTAAAATATTTTTTACTGTGATCAGAAGTGCAAGCCTGTTGAAGTTCTGCAAATCAACAAAATTAATAATATGAAACATACAGAACATACACCCCTAAGAAATAAAACGGTCTTCATTTTCTCACCTCTTTCTCTCGCTATCTTTCTTTATCTTACCCCCCCCCCCTCTCCCTCTCTCTCTCTCTCTCTCTCTCCACTCTCTCTCTCTCTCTCTCCACCCTTCTCTCTCTCTCTCTCTCTCTATCAATCAATCTTCCACAGTAGCCCTCCCTCATTCGCCCCTCTCAATTTAATGATTAAGAGTGATGAGACACCACCTTAAACAAATCAATTTATATTCATTGGATAAATCATAGAGGAAATGATATCTTTCTCCTTGCTGCCTTCAATAAGACAGTAATTCTAGTTAAATCTTAAACAATCAGAGAGGATTACATTCAGAATAAACTTGGCAAAAAAGTAATGAGTAGGGATTTGTTTTTGTTGTCTGTGTAAATCTTCACCTAAGAAGTGGCCTATTTTCTTCAATTCTTTTAAATGTCATGTGCGAATGGTAGCTCTAAAGTATGTCAACAGAAATTGGGTAGACTTCTTTGAATCCATTACCATGCTTATTCACCTATAAACTCTAGGGCTGCAAGTATTCAATTTGATGGGAGTTTGGATGAATTTATTTTCCCTTTTCCCCCTAAACAACTGAAATCTTATGTGATATGTAGATTGGTGTATAGATGTACCACGAACACACGAGGCATGATCTTATTAGGAGCATCGCTTGTTTTACTGGGACATGAATTGGGAGCAAGGGATGTATGGCGTGGAAGTACAGCGATACGGAAAAAGTGGTCAATGTGGTTTGACACAGATCTTAAGATTGAGATGGACCTACGAGAGGGAAACAGACAGAAAGGGGAGAGAGAGAGAGAGAGAGGGAGGGAGAGAGAGAGAGAGAGAGAGAGAGAGAGAGAGAACGAAGCAGGCAGACAGACTTGGAGACAGAGAGGAAGAGCCAGCCAGACGAAGTAAAATACAAAGCAAGAAATATATTTGATGATTTTATTTTCATTTTGTCTTGCTATGTTAGACATCGTACCCATATTTCATAATTATTATGCAACATAATGCGATTTTTCGCTCGCATTTTACACTGCAAAATCTCTGAACGGAAGTTTTCGCTTTAAAAAAATTCTGTTTTCACTTCATACGAGCTAATTAATAACTCACATTTATTACATTTCTAAATGATACCCGATTTTTATATAGCTTTTAGGAGGCATGGGTATCATGAAATGAAAATCATGCATCAAGATCTAAGTATATAAATAAAGACATTTTATAGGCCTGTTCCTGAAAACATTATAGGGAAAATCACATTTTCACGAAAGAGAAGGCGAAGGCCTAGTTTTGATTTCTTGATCAGTATTTCCAAGGTTGCAGATTATGATGATATTTCATCTTAAAACTCAATCTAACTGTCCGACCTGCAGCTATTTTTGTTTTTGATATGTGTTTTGTAAAATGATATCGATCTTCTTTTTGAAAAGGGGAATTCCCCATACTAACATTTCTTGGTTTGTTTTGGAACACACCTGATTTAAAGATAACATAACGGATCGGTAGGCCATTGGACACGCAGGCGATTTCACACAAGTCATTCACTTTATGTTTTCGTACCTGTAGGCCCAGTTCAGTTCAGTTCAGTTTATTTTATTTTTGCACGGCACCAACTTCAGCCAAAGGCTGTTCTTCTGTTGGTCCGTGCGCAATATAAAAATTACATGTACAATTATAAGATAACACATATTATCATAACATATGAAATATTAAAAAAACAAAAATAAAAAACAAAAACAAGAACATAAGTATACAAAGAAAAATGAAAATTTACAAACCAAGATACTACTACCCAGCCCCCCCCCCCCTTCTTATCTAAACGTACTATCATCCAGCATATTACGATCTTGCCACCGTCTTTCTGTCCTCAGTATTCAGTTTTTATAAGTGATCCACACAAAAGGTTATTACAAAGGTACCAACAAAAACAAATAAAAACAATTTTATATGTACTTTTTGTTCTGTGCCTGGCATTTGTTGCATCGGGTCGATACAACTTCTTGCAGTGTGATATAGTTGAGATTAAAATTTATTAAGTTACTCTTGCCATGTATTTCACCGTATCTGTAGGATATCACATTTCCAATGATCGATAACTTTATGCCATGGTCGTAAGTTTTACAAAGTATTACAACCAAAAACCCTTTTTTCCCTATTACTTTTAGGTAGATCGTGAACTTTAAAAAAAAATGCCTGGAGACGCGATGCAATTCTAAATACAAACCTGAACGTATAATAGGTAACCATTGTTAATTCATGAGAAAATTGTGATTGAATATGCTATATACGTGACCTTTTCTATGTTTTTTTTTTCTTGTACAGGGTGTAGTTTGGTGGATGGGTGAGTAATATTGTGTACGCAGGAAGACGAGCTACAAGCACTTTAGATGCAATCCAAATGACATCGTTTCCCCATCAGACGGTACAAATTCGACTTGCGGTCTGCGGCTGACCGAATGAACTCAAACACAGTTCCTCAGACCTTAAGCAATTACATCAATATATCTTGGGCATAAGTTAAGATCTGCGACCCCTTTTTCTTTAACTTGATAACTCATGCTTTTATTATGTTATGTATCTAAGAGGAATGGCTGTTTCATGCATACGGCTGTCTCCATGATGATTATTTTTCTTGTGAAAAAAAGTATAAACAGTAGAGTATAAAGTTAGCTGCGTTGTATAAATGGACATATCATTATTGTTATTATTATTACTATTATTGTCATAATTATTATCATTATCATAAGTATTAGTATTATTGTTATTAGTATTGCCATTATTATCATTATTATCATTATTATTATTATTACTATTAATATTATTATTATTATCATAATCATTGCTATCATTATCATTATTATCATTATTATTATACCTATCATCATCATTGTTATCATTATTGTTATTATTATTATTATTATTATTATTATTATTATTATCATTATTATTATTATTATTGTTATTATTATTATTATTATTATTATTATTATTATTATTATTATTATTATTATTATTATTATTATTATTATTATTATTATTATTATTATTATTATTATTATTTTTATTATTATTATCATTATCATTATTATTATTATTGTTATTACTAGTAATATCATTATTATTATTATTATTATTATCATTATCATTATTATCATTATTGGTATTACTATTAATATCATTATTATATTTAACATTATCATTATCATTATTATTAATATCATCATGATCACCATCGTCATCATTATTATTTTCTCTTTTTCTCTGTCTGTTTAACGGTCATGGCAATCCTCGTTTGGTTTCACTCTCAAACTTTTGTTGTTGCCTTCCCACTCTAACTCGCATACAAGGTAAGCCAAGTGTCATGTTTGTTAGGGGGCGTCCATAATTACCACTGACATCATTTGGGTGTTAAGTTCTTCATAAAAGTCCCTTTAGGTTAAGGATCCACCGTTTTATACTGGCTTGAAAGACTTATATCATGGCGGATTTAGATGAACTTCTCTTATAAGTTACGCTGTATAGGGTGAGTTTAGTAGCTGCGTTTAATAGCAATACTGTAATGGAAAGAAGAAGAAGAAGAAGAAGGAGAAGGAGGAGGAGAAGAAGAAGGAGAAGAAGAAGAAAAATAATAAGGAGAAAGAAAGACAGAAAGAAAGAAAGACAGAAAAATAAAGAAAGGAGAAGGAGTAGGAAGAAGAGATGTAAAACCCGGAAATGTAATCATTTTTTTTTCTTTCTTGTATTATCTGTTAATTTACATTGTATACCTCTTAGTTTACTCTCCGTTTGTCATCTCGTTCATAATCGTAATTTTCTAGTCTATCATCACCATTTCTTTCTATATTTTCTCATATTATGATAATCATTTATTTGTTTTCCTCACCACTTATTTTTCGTTTGATCCTAAATTGATTTGCTTTGTTTTCTGCCACCTCAATAATTCTCTTTTGATTCTTAACCCGTTCGTCCTTGTCCTTTTCTCGTCTTTTTTATTCATATTGCAATCTACCCTTTGTAGCTGGTTTACAAAGATGGGTCGAGTATGCCTTGGAGAGCTTGTCAAGTCACGTGGCTCCCAGTTTCCGTTTCAAGGAGCTCTGTTTTTGCAACTGCCCTCTGGCTACTTCTCAAATAAAAATAGAATGGAAATTAATTACCCTTAAAGATGAGGCTCCTATAGAGAAATCAAAAATAAATCTGTATCGCTCAGAACAAGAAGGTATATATATTATTTCACTCGTAAACTATTCTAAGTTTTATATGACATTTTTTTCATGACATTTAAGAAAAATAAAAATCGAAGTATTCTAAACTAACCTTGGGCTACAGGTTTATCATTACGGTATCTCTTTCATATTTTCAAACAAAATATGATTATGTCACCATATAGTAAGCCCACAGTTATGGTTTGACAATGTTAGATTTGAAATCATAGTAATATAATGTTCTATCGGTAACTGTGTTAACTTATTATGGGCGTTCCCAACTCAAGCTATGCTTTCCGGGTTTTCGCCTCCTTCCTTATCTGAATTATTTACTGTATACTCTATGTTGAAATAATTGTTACATATATCATGTATATATACATTGTGTTTCATATTGTACTGTTGAGAAGAAATCAAATAAATGTTAATAAATACCCCCCCAAAATACCTCCAAATCCGCTATCCAATGTGACATATATTTTATCGCATTATTGCATTAACAAAAAAAAATCATCTAACTATACTCCTTCTAGCAAAGGACGTATTTGTAAGGGGGCACAGTCTTAAAATAATGACAAGCAAATGAAAAACACACAAAAGGAAAGTAATAGAAAGAAAAAAAGGAGGAAGAAAGAAAGAAAGAAAATACAGCAAATTGTTATTTTTTTCTTTATTTTATTGATCGATTGATTAAAAAAAAAAATTGTTTTTGGGGGTGACGTGGTATTGGGCAACCACTTATGTAAATCTCGTAACGTCACTCTTCATTTCCCCGTTTATCCATTTCATATTCCACCCCCACCTCATCTCATCTCTTCCTCAAATCTATTCACATATCTTCCTCTCTCTCCTCCAACTACTGACAGTTACGTGTCTAAATCTGAAGTAACGGTGTTAATGAACTAGATTCTCACAATGTGGGTTAAGGGCTTGATGAGGGGAAGAGAGAGAGAGAGAGAGGGGAAAACTAATATTGAGTCTATCTTATGGGAGAGACATGGTGACAGTCTGACATATATAAGTCATGACCAAGAGATCTCTGCGATGGAATCATCTAATAACAGGCAATTAAAGGATGCGTGCGAAACGTAGAATCGTGATTTTTTTTTTCTTCTTTTTCTTTTTGGTATTTGGGGGAAAATTATGCCCTTCTAATATTAAAATTGTTATGTCATGTTAGGATTATCTCCATGTCACGTTTGAAATAGTCAGGCGATATCACTACCAACATTGTCACGTAAAGTCATTCTCTCTCTCTCTCTCTCTCTCTCTCTCTTTATAATAGTGGTTCTGTATATTCCTCTTCATCACAATCACATAACCCTTCACCTATATCCACTCCAGATAACCTCCAAGTATTCCATCATTAAAATCTTATTTCCATTCATCATAGTTTTCATCTCCCTCCCGTTTCCTACTTGCCATTCGACCGTCTACTCACCAATCAGAGACACACACATACATTCACAACTCTTTAAATCATTTTCCAGTCCTCTGTCTCTGTACTTCATTATGTATCATTATGAAGTATTGATCACTATCTTGCCAACTTTTAAAATAATATCGTCTCTTTGGCAAAAGAAAATGTTTCGCTTCATACATCAATATATACTTTAATTACATTTCCTGTTTGGACTGTAAAAGATACCCTCATCAAAGAAAGTATAAGTAGTTTGCAAATATCATGAACTCTTTGGCTTAGCTCTATATAACTAATATTTTGACAGTTCACATAAATCACTGCTGTTTCTTCAAATAGCTGACAACACTTAGCAAAAGTAACTGAAACCTCAATAAAAACTGTAGAAATATAACACAATAAATCACACAGTATGCATGTTTTCATTTTTTTCCATCTGGCCCTTTTAATAACAGTATAGCACAAAATATGGTCTCAAGTCAAACAACAAAGAAAAAAAGAGAAAAAGGAAATACCTCTGTACATAAATTTGAGGAAAAGAATAGGAAATATTGTTAGATGTACATGTATACATAAAGGGGAAAATAAAGGTGTAAACAAAGAGGCTTGTACAATAATACACACATATATAAAAGTGGCACTGATGTGCTTTGCTTTTGTATGTGCATGATGTGAATTAAGTTTGCAGTTTATACAGCAGTTTGGTGCTGGAATTTGGTTACAAAGTAGGAGAACTATTTCTCGCTACAATGCCAACACAAACTCCTCTTATGTTGCAATAGTACACTTTATGTTTTCAAAGTCAATCATATATTTTAATCTTTCACAGTAGCAAAATCTGAGGTAAATTTGCAAACAATCATTTCTTCCTTTATTTCTTTTCTGTCACACCATTCATGATTTTTTAAACATTTATTCCTCCCTGGAGAAAAAGAAATGACAGACATATATTACACTGTTAATAAGAAACGACTTGAAGTGTGCTTTTCACAATAGTTTGAGTCTATAAAAATAGAGAGGTTATATCTGTATTAGATTCACACAGATGTTGAAGACAGGTTCAGTTTTTAGCAAGTTTCATTCCTACATCTCTACATCATTCCATCCTACTTAAACAAAAGTGAATGTCAAAAACAAGAGACAGAGATCAAATAAAGGAATAAATTTATGTATCTTTTTTTTTTTAAACAGAGTGGATCAAGTGACCCACTGAATTATCACGACACATACAAGTTTAAAATATCAAAATTTTGTTCTCAGTAGTTACATAGAACTTTACACACAAAACATTTTTTTCATATAAAACAAATATCCTTTTATATTTAAAACCATTTCAGCCATTTTGTTGTCTTTAATTATTTCAGCCCAGTTTCTATACCTTAGATTCTACTATTCTCTTTGGCTAAATTCAACTGAAAAATAGACCTGACAAATTCGTTACTATTTCACTCGATCATCTTTCTGTCTCCTCTCTCTCACTCTCTCTCCTGCCATTTATCATATACACATATATTGATTTTTACTCAATTACATACTGATAGTAATGAAAATAAGAATAATTTAGAAATACAATTTCAGATAAATCTATCAGAGTAAGTCCAATACAAGCAACACATTTTACAACACTCTTAAAATTTATCTTTTCATCAATTTACCTATTTCAGTCCAATACATTCATTTCCTGATTGACCAACCAATAAACATTACAGTGAGCTATAGTCTTAGCAATGAAGTACATTCAAAATACTAGTTGACAAATTTGGCAAATCTACAAATTAAAATACATTACGTGATTGATCAGATATCTAAAAGAATACAAACAAGAATAGACACAACAACACAAACTTGAGGGAAATGATAGGAAAATATGCTTCTACAGGAGTCATTTTTTAAGGTGAAAATACTTGTTTCTTATCATTTCTTTTCGAGGATCTAGGTTGATCCCACACTTCTATAACACACTTACAAATCGACTTCTCAATAATCAGTGCCAAGAAAGAATATTGATGGGACCATACAAAAAGCATTCAACATATCTTGACCTACATGATTGCATACTGCAGCGTGCATTGGTATACATCGGCTCTAATGGGAGGCCCTTTCAACGCGTAACATTTAATCATTCTAATTTCAATTCATTATTCCTTTCTAATAGCAACCTCTCCCATGCATCATTTTGTGACATTTTTATTGGGGCCTATCAAGATCATCCCCCTTTTTGAAACCCTCATCCATCTATCATCCTTAAATGTTGTTGCTGAAGAGAGGAATTAAAGGAACAGGGTACAAAATGATAAGAGTCATCCAGTTTTATGCTCAATGTAACACCAAATTTATGATTTTAAAAACAAAAAAGAGGGAAAAATGACCTTAAATCATTAATCATTCTATGGATCAGTATGATAAGAGAGATAACAGACATAATTAATCAGTTAAAACAAAATGTGTTTAATAGGAAAAATATTACTATGAAGGTGACATCAATTTGTGCATGTGTATGTATTTAGTATAAATATCTAACAAAAGGGATGGATAAAGCCTGTATTAGTTCTGAAGTCTTTGATAAGTCAATTCTACTTTGTGCATTTGTATTCCAGCCTAAGGATCCATGTTATATTTACAAGTTTTCTCAATCTGATATAAACCAGAGGAATTGGAATTTTTAAAAAATGAAAGAAAATACCCTGTGTCCCAATCAGCTGGTTTTGGAAAAGAGAAATATACTTGTGAGTTTAGTATATTCAATACTTGTTCACATTTATCATGACTTGTGCAATTGAAAAATGACTGTAATCAAAAATTTACATTTAGTTTAATGACTAGTAACAGTTAAATTAAATTAAATTCATTTATATTATTTTTGATATTAACATGATATAAATGCAAGTAAAAAATTCACCAATATTCCAAACTTCTAAGCATTTTTTCTTCAGAACAGGTCACTCTTTTATCTAGTAAATATTACAAGAATAAGGACTATATTTCAGCATAGTAAATTTATAGAAAAAGCTGATCAAACACTGGAATCAAGTATAGTAATTGGGTAAAAATAGGTTCCTCTGCTATGCCAATTTGGTAGGTATTATTTCTATTTTACTTTCATAAGCACACTCATTAGAGTCCATGAATATAAGTGAGGAATATGACAAAAAAGAGAAAGAGATAATAGTTTTTATTTGCTTTTTATAGATCAAAATAGAAGCAAATCATCCAAATGGAGGGATATGGTATATCATGGTAAAATGATACAGAATTCATAGCGGGATCAGTTTCGGCTCTAATCGTTTCAAATTTACGACCCAGAAGCGTTATCTCACACCTCCCTTTCCTTCGCATCACAACATGGGAGTAAAACAAGGGAGGAATCTATCGGTGTTGTGTTCGGTCACTCGAGGATGCATCATTTCCTGCCTTCCAACCCTAACGTGTACATTTGCATCCAACCATTAGAGAAATATGTGGATGCAACGATAAACTAATGCCTAATGGATTGTTCATGTATAGCTGAGAACCATGGATTACTGTAATTTCAAACTGATATGGTACAGTATATTTTCTTCAAATAATACTTGTCTCTGGATGTTATGATGTAGATGATTTGCCTTTTTTCCAATTTTTTATTTTTTATTTGTATTATTCCTTCAAGAGAGAATACTGTTTAAAAAAGTCATCTGTTTGAAGCCACAAATGCATTCAATTTTGTGTAAAATGACACCAGGCAATTTCATCTGCAAACTAAAGCTATAGGGAAATGATTTCCAGAACACTTTGTCAGCACATACAGAAAGTCATATCTCTACACACAACTGGAATATTTTTATTGTTTTTTAATTATTCTTATCCGCAGATTTACAGATTTGAAAGGACAAAGTGGATTTGAAATTGTCCCTGCTTAGAGCATTAATCATGCGGCTTCCATTATGTTTCTCTAAAGCTTAACTTCAATGTGAGGAAAGTAGGGGCGTGAGAAAGGAGGGATAAACGACATTTCTTAAACAGAAACATGTCCACTGTCTCAAGAATGTCTACATTCCAGGAACCAACCATGAGCTGTCCATGCCACAAAGAAACCCTATAGTTCCTGATTCATATCCCTTCTTGGCTCCACGTTCAAATTGGAACCATGTGACAACAATAGGCAAAGGACAAAAGAGATGCCCAACAACTTGGGCAACAAACGACCTCCATGACCACTTCCAGCACTAGCATCTTAAAGAACCTCCAGCAAACATCACAAATTTATAAAAAATGTACCAGAAATGATTTTTTTTTTAAACCCAAAACTACTTGGTGAATGCACTTTTTTTCTTCTGACAATCAAGCATTTAAAAAGGCATGACTTTAAGTCATATCTAATTATTGATTGTGGAGCTTTTGCAAATTATTTAAAAAGGCATAACTTCAATTCATATCTAATCCTTAAACACATTGCTTAAGCATCTCATAATCATCAAATATGGCATACATAATCAATTGATGTGTTTGTGAAAAGTGGGTGGTATATATATATATATGTATATATATATTAATGGAAATACTTCGCTATGGGTTGGTCCTTTTCTTTTAGAAAATAAGGGCAAAAAAGGGGAATTTACAAGAGAAAGATTTTTTTCAGAAGTGCATTGATGCAACTTATTGGTCTTTTGATCTTAATAAATATTATCTATCAACATTGTCAAAAAAAACACCTCCAAGTTGCAGACAAAACAATTTTCTGCTAAAACAACAATCCTAAAGCTACTACGAAAATATTTGGAAAACCATTGAAACTTGAGCAGATTTTCACACCAATAATATATATGTCAAAAGGATATCATAAATTGTTGAACTGCAATTTTAGCTTAATTGATACAAACAAGTAGAAATTCAGCCTAACACATGTGCTGTAACGGGCCACAAATGTTCATGAAGAGAAATAATCTGAAATAAAGAAATAGAGCAGCTGTGAAGTTCAAAACTGAACTCCCCGTCCATCTCAAATCTAAAAAATAGCCTTTTTACTCTCACACATCGTTCAAAATAACAAATCCTCAGTCACTTTATACATTGCAGCATTCATGTATGCAGCCTCTATTGTAGACAAAAGAAATTCATGAAGAATGATGAAGACATGTGTTTTTATGAAGGTACATGAAAACAGATTCGGTTTAGGTAGGTAGACTTGATGTATAAAAAAATAGACACAGCATTTCTTTCATCAGACACAATTCAAGATCAAATCAAATCCTCTTGACTATAATCAGAAAAAAAGATAAGAAAAAAAAGATGACAGGCTCATTCCATGATTCGTTCATTTTTAGTAACAATAAAAGAAGTCAATAAAGAGATACATGTATCACCTAGTTCATCTACAAGTTATACAAAAATTAATTCCTCCTGAGTCTTTTTTCTTCCCGTTACAGGTAGCAATCTGAAATCCTTCCAAATTACTTTTACGACAACATATCACTAAGGTCCGTCCACATTAATCACTGGAAAATGAGCAATTTTATTTAATTGCTTGTGCATATTAGTCAGGTGCTGCCTCCGAGAGCTGAAATGGAGTGTTGCTTTTTGTAAATAAAAATACTTGTAACTTATCACAAAAGTGTTATTCATAACATTATAAATATTGGAAAACCAAGAAACATTTATATTCAAACTCATTTTAAACAATGAAATGCAGTGCTTATTTTTTTTATTACTCCTATTATATTACTTTGGCTACTTTCAATTGAATACCAATTAGAAAATTTATTAATAAATATTTTACAAAAGGCAAATCAATATTTTATGTGGTAGCTCATTGTGAGTTCATATAAAACTCAAAGAGGATTTTGTTTCCATCAATAATAGGTGGTATTCTTTCAAACAGGTTACAACATACTTGAGTTAAAACTTTCCACCAGTCATTTCAGCCAGATATTTCAGTTTTCAATTTCAAAACAAGCAAAATGAAAGGAATCAAATTGTACTTTAGTATGAATCTACCTTCTTGCCATATGATATGGTTATTTGTTTGAAGCATGTGGGTTTTAATTATGAATTCAACACTTTTATCTCTATGTTTAGTATGAGCTCCAATAGACTGATCATGCACTAGCTCTGCTGAGCAGCAATACTGGAGAGCAAAATACAAAGCAAGGGTTACACTTCAAAGGGAAGCTAAAACAAGGTATTTCATTGCAAAACATAATAATACTCGTTTCGATACACTCTTCTTACTCTCACCCATGAAGATAGAATAAAGAAAACAATATATTGAGACCAGATTTTGAGAGCTTCAGTCACAGACGCATTCTGCGAAAAAGGCCGTCTTTTTTCATCAATACATAATCAAATATTTTTTTCTTCAGAATTTCAAATCTTAAATGTCCTTTTTTTATATGTGCTATTCACTATTTACACTGCTATTTTAAATATTATACAACTTGGCCACTGATAAAACTTTTTACAGTACAATAAATGATATAAAACAATATATAATAACATTGTTTTTGGTACCTTTTCATATTGTGCTTCTCTTATCAAGTCATTCTTACGTCATTTTAAAAGTGGAAAGTTGGGGAGGTGTAGGGGTGTTCTAGTTAATGCCATCTATACACAGAGCTTCGGTAACTTGGTTACAGTTGGTCACAACATGGCATATACTCTTTTGTTGTGTGCTTGCCCAACATAGCAGTATTCATCATATTGTGCCTGAACTCTCCTAATGGTACTGGTTCTAGGTGACTATCTATCACGTTAAACACATAGGAGCTTCCTCTACTGAAAGATACCCTGTGGAACTGGTGGAGGTAATGATTAGAAGTATCATTCAAAGTTTTTGAACCAAATCAGAAAAAAGGGCATTGATTCTTGATCTTATTAAAAGTCTTAGGATGAACACAAAATAAAGATGTCTTTTTGATAGAATTTATTGTCTGCCACGTGCAACATAATCTGCATCTCTTAATCTAATCTTGAATTCTAAAAATATCCTTGAATAGAACTACATTGTCAAATCAGCAAAATTTTTTTTAGTAAAAACAAAATTAACCGGAAAATTAAGGTGCACCAAGTGAAATAAAACAAGGTGTTGAATAGCTACATATTAAGTGCTCCCAATACACAATTAAAATGTTCTGTTCCATGTTCATCTTAAGAATTAGAATTCAATACCTTACTGAAGTAAATTTTTATCCTCTCAGAATGGAATTGATTTATCTCCCAATATGTTTTAAGGTTGTTTATGATGATACCTCACCATGGTTGAAAGGACTTAATTCTTTGCTTTTCCCCCAAAGAAGACATTTCTACCCTGCTCCCTTTCTGTGCATTTGTGCTGTGCTGACAAAAAAGTGGTCGCACTTGGCTCCAATTGAAACAATCATCACACATGAAACTTTCTTCATCTTACATATCACTGACTTATTGGTGCTAGAAGGGCACTGGCTTACATCAACACACTTTCAGAATGGCCTGAATTCTTTCTGTTTTCTATTGCTTACAAAGCCCTTTCGGGCTCAAAATCACACATCTATGCATAAAAATCAGACTTTCAACTTGAAAAATCGCCTATCCATTGTGAAGAAGTAAAACCCAGTGCTGCTGAGAGCATAACCTGGGGTTGATGATTCAGTACTACTTTGCAGACTCAAACCTTCAATCATCACTGTTAACAAATGATATCTCATCTTGAGAAGATAAATCACACCACGCCCTTCTTTTCCTTTAAACATGCTCTTAAGATCTGGTAGTGATAAAGTTCTGCCAGGGCTTTCTCCATGCGATGTCCAACCCTGCAGTACTTGAACGTGATCCTCATATGCAAATGCAACAGTGATCCCAATGCCCACGTCTGAAGAACTTGGAAGAGAGACCTCCTAGGAACCTTATGTAAGACTCCTTCTTACCTTATGGCGACCAATTAGGTCATGAATGTTCCTAGAGTTAGTTAATTGGATGCAGACCAGCTGATATTCATCCAAGTCTGAAGTTGGTGCATTTCCTGTTGTCCTCCACTTTTTTTCAAACTCCGAAGCCACCATGATGCTAAGCAGTCGACTAAGCTTCAACATTACAGCTTCAACAAGGTGGCCTTTCAGACAATGCCAGTGCATTGTACCTTTGGGTACAGCAAAGACTTCTTGTGAAGATTCTGCTTGACAGAGGGATTTTTCTGAGTGTGCACAACAATGGCTTCTCTGCAGAATTCCTATGACCTGTTCTTGGGATTCCTCACTCGTCCAACCAGGAATCCAAAGCTCTGGTGAACCACATGGCATTTGCCTTCACCTCTATACACCAATGTTCACGATATCTTGGACACTGCTCCAAGACAGATCCCATCCATCTTTTGAACAAACCTGCTACCTGATAACCACATCAGTGTGTTGCCCTCCATGGATGAATCCCGGCCCACAGATGATGTTACCCAATATCTTTGTAGTCTTTGAAGGCTCCTCTGATCAACACACATACTATCTACCTATCTAGTTCATTCCCTCGACTTCAGAACAGTCTCATTGCCATGGCTGTCGAGTCCGGTGGTGGCGGCACCACCATGGTGTGACGTGGTACTGCTGTCAGCTCCAGATAGCTGGTGCTGATGGTTCGCAGGGTTGGCATACACATGAGAACCTGGGGTAGGAGATTGGGCTTACAGCGATGGTTCTGAGACAGCATGTAGGCAAAGCCGCTGAGTACTTTGTCTTGCAGGGCTTCCACCTGCATCTTCTGTTTCAGTCCTTGTAGATCTGTGAGGATAGAGATCAAATCAAAACCAATATAACTTCAGTATTCAGTCCAAAAGAATTGTGAGATATTGAACATAAAGTCTGTAATTAAGCTAGAGAAGGAAAACTGGGGAAAAGGAAATTAGGTAGCTTAGCAAATGTAGTAGCAATGAAAAGACGTGTTGTCGCGTGCAAAATGCAAAATGCTTTATTGTTGAAAATCGTAATTTCATAACGTAAAGGTAGAACCAAAAATCGTCATGGTTTGGAGCTGGCAATACATGTACTATCTTGATAAGCCTTACTGTTACCTGAATTTTTCATCATAAATGAAGGAGAAAAAATACCCACTTTTAATTCACAAACGTTACTAACTATTGTCCTTTGCGTTCCAGACAACATCTTTTCATGCCACAATATATCGCTACGCTACCTTATAATAACATTTTGTAGATTCTTACAACTTTTAGATACTTACAACAGCCAAAAAACCTCTTCCATAAAACAAAGTAAATGTAATGCTTTCTAATTTTGATTCTCTACATTAATGTGTAGATTTAGAAAGGACCAACTTTAAATTTTCAGAAAGAAGATTAATGGCAAGAGAGAGATTGAGAGAGAGAGAGAGAGAGAGATTGAGGGGAGAGGGAAAGGGAGATCTAGGAAAAGAGACAGAGAGAGCGAGCGCATGGATGCTGTACTTATTACAGGTCAACCTAAGTAGTGTAACAATGAGACTTTGGGGACATGATCTTGGAGCAAACCTAACATAGATCTGAAACTTTCCAAAGAGGGATAAGCCCAAGAGGATAAAGGGGGAGCATTCAAGGTAAAAATCATGAATTTAACCCACTGCCTACTGAATATCATCGTTCCAACAGGTTACTTACACCAGGAACATGGTTCCCATAGGTAAAGGGTTAAAGACAGGATTGGAATGACTTGTCTGGAGGAGTGATGTATGGGATAGAAATGAAGGTCATAAGAAAAGTAAGGTTTTGGGAGAATTTACGGAAGTAAGAGGAAGAGATGAAAGCAAGTTTGAATATTATTTTCATAACTGTTTATTTTATAGAATTATAACCAAATACCAACTGATCAAAGCACTTTACAAATAAATCCATTGTGACATTTCCCTTTTTTTAAATTAAAACTGGATTTCATGTTTCCTCCCTTTGATGTGATCGGCAGAAAGAGAAAGAATCCGACAAAAATAGGCTTGTGATGGGAAATAAATTTAAACAGGAATTGATGTCTGAATACATATATTTTTGATTAAAGAGATTTATTGATGACAGAACTTACTTCATGGCTTCTCTGTAAATTACTAGCTTCCTTGAATTAAAATGTTTCTGAGAACCAGCATTGTATTTTTAACCCTCATTTAGCCGTCTTTAGCATAATTCATCAATTAGGCATATTAGACCAACCGCTGCAAAAAAGATGCTTTGCTTCACATTGTGACATGATGGCAATTACAAGATGCCTTCTCTTTCCCATCCCTCCAATTTTCATCCACGCTTAAAAGCTAGTTTGGGAAGATATCATTCAAAATTGAACCCGTATTCCGATGGTTCTGAATTATTCATGCCATGTTAAACAACAATGATAAGCCCCCTGTCGCACTCCCCCCTTCCTCCCCAAAGCCTAGTTGAAGATGATAAGTGAATTGATGAGATGATGAAGCTAGCTAGGACTAACCTGAGGCAAGAAGCAGGAGTGCAGAGAAGACAGCGATGTCCTCTTCTCTGAGATGCATCCCGTGAAGGCTCTCTGCCAGGCTGAACAGAAGCTCAAAGAACACTGCTAGATTGAAGTCACTTGCTGCACGTCAGGGGAAATATAAACAGGAAACATTAACAATTTCAGATTGAAAATATCAAACATGTATTAAATCTCTTGACAGGTGAACAAATTATGGGAGTACCTTGTGGTTGAACATTAAAGGAAATTACATTTCTACTATGTTTTTTCCCATAGGAGACTTTCCCCCAAATTATATTGGCTTGAAAGGTTTGTAGAGCTATTGAACAACAAAGCCATATTGCCAATCACTTCTTTGCAAACCATTCAATTTACATATTAAAGGTAGAATTTGATCAATATTCCACCTTATGGAAAAAATAAAATTCTCCTAGAGTCTTAGGTAAGATTTTGGACAAGCTAACACTCTTAATGATAGGATGGGCAAGGCATGTACTTCAAAAACAGATATATGATTAGACAAAGCATTGAGATCAGTCATGCCAACATATGTCCCCAAATTCTTAGTTCTGCCACACACAATTACATGCTTTGATATTCATCACTTGCATGCTTTATGAATCTCTGGAAGCATAAGCATATCTCCCCATAAATCATCGCATCAAATTATGCTTTAATTCATCAACTCATCTATGACTATCTGGACGATCTGATACCACAATAAATCTTTTCACGATGTCTTTTATCCTCTCTGACCATTACCTAGCCATGTAGCAATTCTTATTTCAAACCTTCCTCCCTATTATCTATTCATCTATTGATCTTCCATTCTTGCATTTATTTTTAATACAACAATCACTCCATCTCTCAATCACGGACTCACTCCATCCATCCATCTATCCATCCATCCGTGTGAGCAGCTGCACCAGGGCCTATATGTAACTGATGGCTGATCATCCATAGATGTCAACCCACTATTCATTGAATCAATGGTTCATTGCTACCCTTTGAAATCCCTGATCCTTATCGATTTCCAGCAAAATAGCCAGATGAATATAGTTCAGCCATTATACATATATATATATATTAGTATGTATGTATATATATATATTTCTATGGTCCTTCCAGATGAACTATATTGATCAATTTTGTTTCTTCAGAATTGTCCTACTAAACTCCTGAACCCTAGGTGTGAGTTCACAATAGATAGACTTGCCAAAGGTCACTTATTTAGATGTATTCTCGAGTTGTCTTCTATTCACTTTGCAATGTGTTCCAACGTCACCCATTTATCATGATACCATCAAGAATCATCAGGAAATGGGTGATGTGAGGATGTCAGTCAGGAAGAGATGGAAAGTCAGATGAGGAGACAGAAAAATATATTCATAGTACAAATTAATACATGTGTGTATGGTTGATAGAGATAAGGTCCAACGTAAAAATATATACCAAAGAAGTCGTACAAAGAAAGAGAGATAAATTGAAAAAGGGTAACATCTATGACAAAGAGAGGGGTACAGACAAAACAAAGAGTATATATTTTTATATAGAAAGGGAAGGAAAGAGAGAGATGGAGGGAGGGGAAATAGGAGAGAATAGGATAATTCGAGAGAGAGAGAAAGAGGTGGAGAGGGAGAAAGAGGTGGGGGGAGAACAAAATCTGCACGCAGTAAAGCGATCCTAAAAAAGAATCTAAAATTAATATTTCATTAGTTAATTGGCTCATCCAGACTTCATAACTGCAACCCTCTCGAAATAGCATGGAGCTTCAAGGCTATAGGAATGATACCGTGACGTCAAGGTCTAATAATATAAGTGCTATGTAATACCCATGTAAATTGCATGCTTGGCATACCTGCGATCGGTGCAATCAATGGATGTTTAGTGGCATTAAATAAGGCACGGCCTTGACTTTCATAAGTTAAACTTCAGGTGGGGTGTAAGGGCAACATGAAGTAGGGCAGAGTTTGTTCAGCGGACAGACAGACTGACAGACGTACTCTGTGGTGGTAATGAGCGGACTGTCCATGTCCAACTGTTTCTCTGTTGAGCTCATCAGCTATCAGCTAGCATGTAGCTTAGCTCGCAGCAATCGAGCTGCATCACCTGTATATTATCATGGACCCCATAGTTGTATCTCCATGGTATGACACTGCACATTGTGCATATTCAAACAGCTTAAAAGTAACACATGTAATCATTCAATATCGTTCTTGTACAAGGAGCCTACCATGTAATGACTGAGAAAAGTTTAAGAAGACAATTAAGAAAAAGAACATGTACCCAGGACCATAATGGAAAGAAATTCATTGAATAGCCCTGAAAGCTATAAATAATGAGATAATTGGATATCAGCACAACTGGTTATGAATTTGACTTTTAAAAAGTTTTTTTCTAGAAGGAATTCTTATTTTATCTGTATTAAGGCTTATCATAATGAAAAGAAAATAGCTGAGCATAATAAGCTAATAGCTGCTTCCATAAGTGGAATGTTCATGTTCAGTGATTCAGCTGTAAGATACCTGTAGTGTAACATCAGCTGGATAAATCTGCAAATCAGTGTTAATAATGTGATCCTCACAAACACATTGCTCTATTGAGATAATATACTGATGTAGCTGTGTGCGATGTATTGCTAAGAAAATGAATCTGGCCGAAACCCACATCAAATCAAATCAAATCAAGTCTATATCGAATCAATCAAACTTAGGAATTATGAAGCACCTCTACCAATAAATATTCCCCTTTGGGCTTACATCAATGCTTGGTAGCAACTGTTTGAAAACATCAATACGAGGATAAACAAGATATGGAGAATGGCCTTAAACTTGAAGTCAGAGAAAGAGGATAGAAAATAAGATCAAGAGCAACCTTGACATCGTAATTTCCTGGGACCGTCCCATGAAATTAACGAGAGCCCAAATAATTTTGGACAGGTATTCCGTGGTCCTCTTGAAGAAAGCACGTAGTCTGCAAATCAGTAGGGTAGAGGGGATTAGTGGTTGATGGATGAGAGGGGGAGATGATCTGGGCAGACTTAATCCAACCTACTAATCCCCTGGAGCATGCAATGAAGCTATATGCATTCCTCTTCTGCGTCTCAGGAGGGCGTTTGTGATATGGGACCATACAAGAGATGCAGCAACATCACAGAGGCAATTTAACTCAAGATGCACTTTATTTAGTTAGAGAGAGAGAGAGAGAAAGAGAGAGAGAGTGAGATGCAGAGACAGAGAGAAAGAGACAGAGAGAGACAGAGAAAGAGGGAGAGACTGAGAGTAGGGAGAGAAAGAGGGGGTGGGAGGGATTTAGAGAAATTATACAGATGTGGATATTTCTCACAATTAGCAAGAAGTAAAGAAGTTCCAGATGTATCAAAATATAATTGTCAATGTCTTCAGTAAAACTATCCAGGAATTTAAAATAAAAAAAAATTGTTATTGAAGAAAACAATCTGACTATTTCTTTTCTATCTCTCTCCCTCATCCTTTAAATTTATCTCTCTCCATCTCTCTGTCCATTTCTCTCTTTGTCTACTCTCACAGCTCAGTCTATCCTCCTACTTCCTATTCTATTGATTATTCTTTTTCTCTCTTTATTCTTCTTCAATCTGTTATGATTCCCTTAACCACTTTCTACTACTTTCTGTCCATCTCCAACCATATCTCCAACCATATCTCTGCTCATCTCCTTCCATCTCCACCAATCTCTCTTTCTATCTTAACCTTCCATTTATCTTTCCTCCCATCACTCTTTCCTCTGCCTGTTTGGTTGGGACGCCCGGCCAGAGAACTGATTGAGAGCCTTACACTTGACCTTGGCAATGCATTGTTGGTAGATGAAAGGTTATGAGTCACAGACGGAAACAGAGCTTTCGTTTTATGATGATCATCTTCACCGCTAGAACTGCATCTGCCAAACGTGATTGGCGCGTTCCACATTACCACTGGGGCAGCACTAATATGCCCCACTTACATCCCAGAACTCTGCTTAACGAAACACAAACCCAAACCCCATAACCAGGCCCAGATATGCCTACATGTGGTCTAATTTACAGGCGGCCCTTGTAGGTTTCATCCTCTATCTTGTCTCCCGATTCCTCCAGCCGAACATTGTGTTCTGGGGCATGAGTTGCTTATCTGGAACATGATAATTTGTCAGGTGCAGCGACGTGAAAATGGGTCATTAATTTTGGAGATGAATTTTGAAGGGAAGAGTGATCTCTGGGCGAGTATTGAAGTACCATGTGTTTTATGAGTCTGCACTAAAGAGCCCTCCAAGAGGTCACCTTAAGGCACATCTTTTTATGGTGAATTCACGTGTTTCTGTAACATCTATCCAAAGCGTCTAGCCTTATCTTATCCAGTGTAGGATTTCATCAAAACATATTTGCTGTGAATATATTGTTCGCAAAAAAAGAGATAAAAATAACCTTAGATGTAAGACATGGTAATAATAAACTTAGAAGAAAAGAGGAAAGAAATGAGATGTCTCCAAGATCACAATCCCTTACAAATTACATAAACGCTTTCCTCTGTACATTTAGCACTTAGTTTCTGGTGTGAATCAGCAATTACAGAGGGGAAGGACACCTTCTTTCTTGGCTCATGTCAAAGGGGAAATAACGATGAACTAAACTGGATCAAAACCTAAGGTTGTAACGGAATACCTCTCCCATTTTATTTTGTCTTTCACTATGCTCAAATTGACCTGCTAAAATTGAGTCAGGGGAGGTATTGAATTGCATGTCTGCAGACGTACTGTACAGTGCTGGCTGGTTCATCTGTTCTTGCATTATATGGATAGGTGCACGGTAGCTGTTTCTTAATGGTTAAATGGCTTGAGAGAAACTCTAAACTTAGTCATTAACCAAATTATTATCTCAATGCCACATTTATCATAATCATAATTGTTATGGTCGCTGTAATGATGGCCATATAATAGCCATTATAATTAGTTCATCAAATTAATTATCATTTGGTCCAATATAAGTTTGGATAGTGTCATAAGTGCAGATTGAATCCACGCATCATTATGATAATTTATTTCATCAAATGGCCAGTGGCACTCTAACCATCCAAACAGTAACTTGATAACATGCAAACAAGGGATAGTACACATTGTTTGTTCACTGAAATAATATAGTTTTTACATATATTTGCTCTGAAATAACTGTAATGTAAACAGGCTTGGGTAGGTGAGTTTTTATTTGCCATAACCTCTAAAACATTTCTCCTTTGAAGAATAGATATACTTCAATTCCTTCCAATATCATTCACCTCTACAAAACAATTCATTAAATACCTGTCCTTAAATAAAGCTACCCCCAAATCAGCATCAATTTGTTATGTTAACTGTTAACACGTCACTGGCTACTTTGAAATACCAAAGGCCTACAAGCAAAAATCAGCAGGAGTAAAATAAGACAACTATATATAGCCAATGAACTTCAAGAACATCTTAACAGGAGTAATCAAATATTTTTCTGAAGTTCTCCCCTTTCAGTGTGTGTGTGTGTGTGTGTGTGTGTGTGTGCACAAGAATGCCCGACATCTTTTCTTCACTTTGTTGTAGCGATGTGTCCTGCATATATATGCCCTTCTTTCTCTTTACTTGGCACGGACGGCCGATCGAGAGACATGTTTTGTACGCTAGCTGGGAGCGAAGTAGGATGGTGGGTTGACGTCAACGTTAGGAATACAGCCCAGAGCACTGCTCCTGAATACTGATGCAATGATCAAGAAGAGCGAGCCATGTTTCTAGTCTATACATTGGCTATCAGGAGGAGCTACGGTAATGCTCAGTTCACTGATATTCATACCTGATAACCCGATACTCTTATTAGAACTTTGTCTTTCGTTGTCTGTGCCATCTATTTTGTCCTTCTCATGAACTTATCATAGATCCTATTTTGATCTTTGTATTTTTAAAGTCTTCATTGTTTAATATTTGCTTCAACAAGAGTATGTATATATATTTAGGTCAATGATTAGTAACTTCTGAATAAATTGAACAGCTTTCAACTGTATTTTATGAGCACCAACAGAGATTGTAAACTTGAATTACGGCTAGCATCATTTAGATACTGATGAGATGTGATGATATTGCAAATGTCTTTAAAAAAATTATTTGAAACCTCAGCAAGTTTACTCAACAATAACTGAATTTCTCTTTCCCACTTTGAAATCTGATATCTTTTTGTGATGTCACATTTATGTGTGCTGCATAAATTCTGCTTATTTGTTGAAAAAAAGTCCACATTTCTAAGCTCATGGGTGGCAGACATATCTTGATTTTATTCAGTTCGTATTTGAGTAGGAGCAAGATCTGAAAATAAGCATACAAACCCCAAGATTTCTCCTCCTCCTCCTGGTACACATTTACAAACCTAAGCTCAATTTCCCCCAAACATTTGTTACAGCTTTTCAGACTCAGTGAATGCAAATTCAGCAAAACACATGTCAGTTTAGCGGGGAAATGTGATTATTATTTAGCAAATCCGCAAAAATGCAGGATGAAAGTTGAGAAAAGCTCACAGGGTACTAACAAGACAGAAAGAATGTTAAGCAGAGGTATGGAAAGTCTGAGATCAAGAGGCATATGGAGTGAGGAAGACAGAGACGTGGGCAGAGATAGATAGATAGAGAGAGAGAGAGAGAGAGAGAGAGAGAGAGAGATATGAATGAGAGATTAGAGAGAAAAAAAAGAACGAGGGAAGAGGAGAGACAGAGACAGAGTGATGGAGAAGAGGAAAATAGAGGGATTTGTTTAAGAAGAAAAGAAATGGAAACAATATGTTGCCACATGTCAAGGGCAGCAAACCCTGGGGATAATTCGAGGGTAGGAGTGAAAGAGTAGATGAAGAAAGAGAGATTACAGAGAACTACTGCGATAAAGAGATATAAGAAGAGAGAGAGAGAGTGAGGAGAGTGAGAGACTTGCAAAGCAAGAGGAGAGGACTAAATGGAGAGATTTGGGATGGTTTTGACAATGTAAGAAGAGAAATCCCCAATGCTAGGTCCAGATTAATCTCAGGGACTTGGTAGGACTGACAGGGGCAAGCAAGTTGAAGGACCCACACAAAGAATATGATTACATGTTATATGTTACAAGGACTGATGTTACTAGTCTGGCTTCCAAGATTCAATATATTGATGCTGCCTCCGCTCAGTTCCACAACTCATGCTCTGGCGACAATTACTCCAAGGTACATTCCCTATACTAGCCATATTCGTCAACTTTAACCCTTGACCTAAAACTAAACCTAGCCCTAACCTTAACCCTCAACATAACAAAAACCAATTTACAACCCTAACTGTACATCTTTAACAAAATGTTGCTGGAGCAAATGTCAGGCTACCTTTTTTATGGATCAGGAATGGAAATGCAACCTATCCATTTTTATTTTGTTGTTAATAAGCTATATATCATATTCCTAAAACATGATTTTTTTTAAAAATACACTATTCAATTTCATCTGCTATTTTATGAACTACTTCTTATCTAATAAACATTACATCTTATCTGATTATAACATATTCCTAAAACATCTGATTGCAAAATAATATAAAAACAGCATTGACTACTTGCTATATCTATACTTTAATTACCTGATGATACTTGCACAAATCCTAGAAAGATATTTACTAAATGTGTCAGAATAGAAAGAAAGAAAAAACTTCCCTGGACGGAAAGATGTAGGAGTATCTCCTGCATAAAGGATCATAACAAGTAGAACTCTGGATACAAATGATCCAAAAATATGCAACGCACATCCCCACCAGACGTCACTTGAGAGAAAAGCACTCCCTCTAAAAGAAGAACTTTGAATATATTGAAGCAGCATTACTTGTTGACAGTTCCTGATAATATTTCTTCTTTTCCTAGGCATTGGGCATCTAGGGAATTACTTTGGACATTTATTAATAGCCCAATTTCTTTGGTTTTTGACCCGTACTTAACCAGGGGTTTGTGCTGAGGAAACTAGGACACAGATTTGATTGCAGTGTGTTTGAAATTTACATCCCCCCTTTAAGAAAAGTCTTTTGCGGCTTTGAAAGATTATGTTTCTATTTTGGACAAGTACGACATGCAAAACAGGAGGTTAAAAGTTGGCTTTTTAACAAGATGTCATCTCTATGCTCATGACAAACTTACTCCGTGGATGGACAAGGCATCTAAAGTTGTTGGGCCTATAATGCATGGTCTGATAGGTTTAATTTACAAAGTCGAGCAGAGTTGAAAATTATTTAACAAAACCTGATCAAAACCCTGTCACTCCCTATAGCATCATATACAGAATACCGACATTCACAATCAAAATCAATGAGAAACAACCTACTTTGAATGTTTCCTACATCACTCTTGAAGGTTTTCAAACATTCTTTATTAAAAACCAATCCCCTAGAATGACATAACTGGAACAATGTAATGTATGGGTGAGTGACATAGCCTCCGTATGAGATTTATTCACCTTCTTTCCTCTAGCTACCTGATTTATTTCACTTTCCATCCTCCGCTCTCGGAGACTCTAGAGTGGTTTTAAGAAAAAATATTTTAAAAACGTGCTTGAAATGCGACTTGGCAGGGCCATGGGGATAAACTAGAACACAGAGGACCCGTGTCTACCCACAGAACATCCTTTACATGTTTCCTGTTCTCATAATTTGTGTTTTTATCTGTGTTCGATATCTCTTTTCCTGTCATGAGAAACTACACTCTAATTTTAGGAGACCTGTGCTGCTACATGCAACATGGGAACCTTATTTGTCGATGGATCAAGACATTTTTTCTTTCTTTTAGCCTTACCGTACGTGCTCTCATCTATCTCCCATGAAACAAGAAGACTTAAGGTTACAGGCTTCTCACATGATGATTAAAACACCTAGACAAGGCATACCATAGAATGTTTTAACATGCATTTTCTGCATGAGTGATGTTTTGAAACAAGCTACCTGTAATTTTCCACTCAGTGTTTGGAGGAAAATGCCTGCTGGTTGAAATCTGTTTTGATGATTTTGAACTCAGTTTGGAAATGAACCAAGCCCCATGGGTATTTCCAGGACTATCAATTCCTGCTTTATTGTCTTCCGTTGAAAGCAAGTATTCAACAGCAATGAGAAAATAAAGTTTTACTCAACAAGTTACAGTTTTAGTCAAAGATGAAATACTTTGACAAATTTAAAAACTAATACAATATACGTATTTTTGCTTTCTGTTGTTGCAGCATATATAGATATGTTTTTGCCATATAGCAATTGTCTCGAGCCAACGTGATATTTTTATTTTTTGGGTCAATCTTCAACATCTTCTATTTCAATTTCTTACCACTTTTCCATAATTTTCCATCATTTATGTAGAATATTACATCTCAATGTTACTTCATATTGCTGCTGATTTGTAAGTAAACAATCAGTCATCAATGAGATCATTATCACTATATAAAAATACACAATGGATATACAGTGTAGTTTCATCAAACTCCTCCATATCATTTCCAAGGCAACCTACACCACCAGCAGCAACATCACTTCAACATCATGTATACATCATGTATCAAATGCAATCATTATTTGTCATTTGATCAAAGTTTTAACAGAATGAAAAGGCACAAAGGGGTCAGGATTGGAGAAAATGAGAGAGCGAAACTTGGAGAGTAAAGGTAAGTGAGAATCCTGAAAAAGACATGGAAGTAATGAGAGAGAGAGAGAGAGAGAGAGAGAGAGAGAGAGAGAGAGAGAAAAGAGAAAAGAGAAAGAGAGAGGGGGAGAGAGGGGAGAGAGAGTGAGGGGAGAGGGGGGGGAGAGAGAGAGAGAGAGAGAGAGAGAGAGAGAGAGAGAGAGAGGAGAGAGAGAGAAGAGAGAGAGAGAGAGAGGGGGGGGGGAGAGAGAGAGAGGGGGGCGTATAAGGAGAAGAGAAGAAGATGATAAAGAGGGAGTAGAATAATTATAGAAGAAGAAAAACATTGAAAAGGAAAAGAAAGAGGAGGAGAAGAAAAGTGAGGGGGAGAATAAGAGAGAAGTTGAGTTACTTACTAAGTTTTCTGGCTTGTTCAGGTGATAGCCACATCCCTTCCCACATTCTTAGTAACTTTGACTTGTGGTCATAGATTTGAGATAACTGCAACAGAATAACCTCTAGACCCCCTGCAATGAAAAGTGAAAATAGGAACAACTCAGATAAATATAATCCATGTAAAACCATAACTGATGAAATGTACAATGAAACTATTTAACATTTATAGAATGAGCATCTAAATTGAATACAGGCCAACATTGCATAATACTTTCAAAGAGTGGTTTGAAACAAAATCAGATCATTTCTAGCCTATATTGGCTATTCTGAAATTAACAGGATTGGTGACCTTCTACTAACTGTGGATTATTTGTTTAAAGAATCAATTGTATTTTTCCTATTAAACACATAAAGAGAAAAGCAACAAAAATTCTATCCATGACATGTACATTATGCTGACAAAATAATGAATAAGAAAATACTCACTAATCTGATAATATTTGTGAAGTTACACCGGTTCATATCTTGGAAACTCTACATTACAAAATAAGACATCATCAAGTCATGACCAGAAGATTGTATTTAGTCAGATTTATTGATTATTTATTGAATAACTCTGGAGGCAAATTAAGAGGAACACTGTTCTGATGTGTTTCATGTTTAACAGTATACATAATACAAAATCCTTACCAATTTGTAGTAAAATTCTCTGGTCCTCTTTACTAAATTCTCCAAAGCCTGGTATGGACTCTGCGAACTGGACGATGCGTTCGTACTGACTGCCTAATAGGACTGATAATCGTGTTAAGATCTCTTCCTTGGTCTGTATAATAATGAAAGAAATAGAAACAGACAAAAACTAGATGGAATTCGACTGCGCGCAGTCGAAAATGATGCCTCCGTTATAGAGCAATTTTACAAACCAAAACAGGAAAAAACTAGATGGAACTTCGACTGCGCGCAGTCGAAAATGATGCCTCCGTCATAGAGCAATTTTACAAACCAAAACAGAAGAAATTTTTCAAATTCAAGTTAGAATGTAATCCATTAACAGGTTCTCAGAATATCGTGATAACAAGCTATTTCTCATATACATGTACATGTATGACCCTTTGATCTTTGACCTCATGACCTCAAAATCTACTCAGTTCATTGGCTCTGCAAAATACATACACGTCTTGAGTTTGATGGTAATCCATCCATCGGTTCTAATGATAATGCGATCACAAGCTATTTTTGCATACATAATGAGCCCCATGACCTTTGACCTCATGGCACCAAAATCTAATCAGTTCATTGCCTCAGCAAGATATATACATGTCCTGAGTTTCAAGGGAATCTGTCCATCTATTCTAATGATTATGTGATCACAAGCTATTTTTGCATACATAATGATCCCTGTGACTTTTGACCTTGTGACCCCAAAATCTAATCAATTAATTGGCTCTGCAAGATACATACATAACATAAGTTTGGCCGGAATCCATTAATCAGTTCTTGTGATAACGCGATCACAAGCTATTTTTGCATACATAATGAGCCCTGCGACCTTTGACCTTTGGCGTTGTAACCCCAAAATCTGATCAACCCATTGGCTCTGCAAGATACATACATGAACTAAGTAGAGCAGGAATCCATCAATCGGTTCTTGAGATAACGCGATCACAAGCTATTTTGAATATGCATACATAATGAGCCCTGTGACCTTTGACCTTTGACCCAGTGACCCCCAAATCTAATCAGTTCATTGGCTCTGCAAGTTACATAAATGACCAAAGTTTGGTACGAATCCATCAGTCGGTTCTTGAGATAACGCGATCACGAGAACGGGACGTACGGACGGGACGCACGTACGTACGGACGGACAACCTGAAAACATAATGCCTCCGGCTACTTCGTAACGGAGGCATAAAAATTGAATTCACGTTCAATGGTAATCCATTGACAGGTTCTCAGAATATTGTGATTACAAGCAATTTCTCATATACATATATGACCCTTTGATCTTTGACCTCATGACCATAAAATCTACTCAGTTCATTGGCTCTGCAAGATGTTCTGAGTTAAATAGTAATCCATCTGTCAGTTCTAATGAGAATGCGTTCACAAGCTATTTTTGCATACATAATGGGCCCATGACCTTTGACCTTTGACCTTATGAACCAAGAATCTACTCAGTTCATTGGCTCTGCAAGTAACAAACATGACCTAATTTTGGCATGAATCCATCAATCGGTTCTTGAGATAACGCGATCACAAGCTGTTTTTGCATTCATAATGTGCGCTGTGGCCTTTGACCTTTGACCTACGTGCTCCAAAATCTAATCAGATTGTCTTCTTATGGTGATACACACTATCATTAAGTTTGAAGTTTAAATCTCCAGTGGTTCTTGAGATATTATGATAACAATCTCAATGTATGGAATTTCATAAGTTGACCTCTGTGACCCTTGACCTTTGACCTACGTGCTCTAAAATCTAATCAGATCGTCTTCCTATGGTGATACATACTATCCTTAAGTTTGAAGTTTTTACATCTCCAGTGGTTCTTGAGATATGATAACAATCTCAATGTATGGAATTTCATACGTTGACCTCTATGACCCTTGACCTTTGACCTACGTGCTCCAAAATGTAATCAGATTGTTTTCCTATAGTGATACACAATATCACCAAGTTTGAAGTTTAAATCTCCAGTGGTTCTTGAGATATCATGATAACAATCTCAATGTATGGAATTTCATAAGTTGACCTCTGTGACCCTTGACCTTTGACATACGTGCTCCAAAATCTAATCAGATCGTCTTCCTATGGTGATACATACTATCCTTAAGTTTGAAGTTTAAATCTCAAATGGTTCTTGAGATATCGCGCTAACAAACTCAATACAAGGAATTTCATAAGTTGACCTCTGTGACCTGTGACCTTTGACCTACGTACTCCAAAATCTAATCAGATCGTCTTCCTATGGTGATAAATACTATTCCTGAGTCTTAAGTTTAAATCTTAAATGGTTCTTGAGATATTGTGATAACGGTCAAACGGGACGGACGTACGGACGGACGTACGGACGGACGGACGGACGGACGGACGGACGGACGGACGTACGGACGGACAACCCGAAAACATGATGCCTCCGGCACCACCTTCGGTGGCGGAGGCATAAAAATGGTTAGATAAGAATCAGAATACCAATTTTACAACTGAAGGAAGTACATTTTAAATAGTTAGCATTCATGAAAATGAGTATGAATAAAAGTGTACAGACTTGCTGAAGAACAGTCTTTGGCTGAAGGAAGTGTTTCCTTTAAAAAGTAAAAAGAAGTATTCTGTGTATACATATATATATATATATATATATATATATATATAATATATATATATATATATATATATATATATATATATATATATGAATATATACATATCACCCCCCCCCCCCCCCAAACAACAAAAAAGCCAATTAGTATTTAAAATACATTAAAAAAGTTATAGTATTGCTTCTCATAGTCATATAATTCCACAACACACTGCTTAATGTGAAATATCTCAAGACGTCTCAGACAACATCTAATATAATTTATATCCACACACTCACAAATAATAGTAGCTGTGTATTTTGAGAAAGGGGCTTTGCACTCTTGGTAATGTATATCTGTATTTAAGAGAAAGCTCTAAGATACTTAAAGTCTAGCTCCATTCTAGTGAGATATTGGCTGGCGTTGACAAGTCAAGTTCAGCGGATATTATTCTTAAAGGGACACAACCACTAAAGGACAGAGAAAATCAATATTCTTTGTTGCCATTCAGAAATGTGCAAGTTTGAGACATTATGATTTCTCAAAACCACACTGAGACCATGCAGTACTTATATCTGTCTTCGTGAAATGCTAATTCAAGTAAGTGATTCATATCTGCCTTTGGTGCTGTATGCAAAGCAATTCAATCAGGTGCTACTGGTAAATAAATTAGAAAGTATATCAATGGTATTTTGAAGAAATTTAGAAAGGAAAGACTGTATATGTCTGAATTCTGACAGACATATTCTTAAAATGATAACATTGGTGTTGATAATAAGAAATCACGGCCTATTGAAAACACTTGTGTCTTGTTCACTAACATAGTGCTTAAATGTTAGCCACAGTGTTTTCAGATCTCCTGAAGATAGCAGCATTAAATGGAGAATACGCAGAATAATGCTATGAAGATGCAAGACTGATATGACACTGATATTCTCAAAGGATTCAAATACTTTGCTTTATACTGTAGTCACAAGCATGAACTATGGACAACATATACAATTTTGTTTCTCTTGGAAGAAGACCTTTCTGGACTTCGACCTTTCTCGAAATTGTGACCTGCGACAAAAATTATTTCTCACAAACTTTAGATTTGAATGTCATTGAGTAGATTCCAGTTTAAAAAAGATACAAATCAGCATGTTCAAGCCTTTAGGAAATTAAGATATATATATATATATATATATATATTTCATATTTAAAACTCTGCCTCTTAAAGCAAAAATACGAAAGTTTACAGTTTAAAGTAAAGCTTGTAGATTTAAATCATTGCTTATATAATAAGTTTGGAAAAGCAAATCGAATCAGTTGTGAATTAAGATTAATTATTCTTTGAATCTTTTATCAGGATTTCCTCATGGAAAATGAATTGAGAAAATGAAAGTAATTAAAAATATCCATAAATGTACCAATAAGTCGAGAAAGAGTATCAGAGAAGATAAGTATCGACCTAATTTATCCATAATCTTTCCATTTGAGTATCTAAATACCAAGATTGAGGGAAAAAAAATGTCCAAAGAGTTTGTTATTTAGAGATGTATAACTATATATCTGAATGAAAACATGGATATCTCATGGATAAAAGAAAGAATTTAAGACGAATGCTTCCTAAACTGAGCATGCTATCAAAATCCAATCGCGTTAGACTTTGCAAGAAATCCCAAGATTCAATTGAAAACATTGCTACATTTAAAATAGCACAATCCTCGAAAATGATAGATCCCTGGTAAAGAATAAATTATATACAAGCACCCATATTATCCCTTTTAAATACATTTAGATAAAGGTGAATGATATGTTGTTGAAGCAGAAATAAAAACCAGAGCTCTTACAATTCAGAGAGATTGAAACTATCATCAATGTCATGCACAAAGAGCAGCAGCATTTTTACGACTTTTGGACAATTTGAGGCATTTCCTGAGGACAAGGATACGCCAATATCCAGCAGTGTAAGACAGAAATTAGGATTTTTACAGGCATATTCCCATCTGTAGAGTATTTTTTATTCCCTTTTTACCAATAGTATGCATGGGAGACATAGTTATGGCCTAACCCCAAAGATGTAGGTAAATTTTCAGGTGGGTTGATACTGGATAGTTTCATGTAGACTATTCATCTACTGATTGGCTGCTATGCTGTAGGCTGTTCAATTACAATCTAAAACACAATTAAGTTTAATGCCAAGTGCCACCCCCCCCCCCCCTCCTCCCACCAATTACAGGTCTAAGATTTTCAATATGATCACTACTCAAGGGCAATTGACTACTGTCTGGCCTGCAGGTGTTGGGATTATGTAACTTGCCATTGTATAATGTTCACATAAGGTGATGGAGAGGCTATCAAAATTACTTTGGTTGATTTTGAAAAGTCTTTGTGATTACTTTCTATTAAGATCTCCAACTACTATCGGACTGCGAGAAATTTTATAATTTTAGGTTGATTATGATGTCCGATATTTAAATTTAAAAAATATGTTAACCCATTGGTGGCTGGTAATGATATTCTTTCCTTTAAAAAAATATACAGCCTTAATACACCTGTACTTTGAGTCAGCACCCTGACATAAACAGCAAGTAGCTGTGGTTACATTTAGAAGCACACAGAGAATGCTTTGTGGGTTGGAGTCAAGCTGTAATTGCAAATGCGAGATTAATCTTGGTGTCCATGAACACCGCCATGCACGCTCATCTTTCTAAACCGTACGTGAAACAAATTTGTACACTACGGAGAGCAGAAACAAAAAAAGTGCATTGGCCTTTTTGACCCCCCAAGGTGCATAGTCTCCTCCAAGCCACTGGAGTGTTAATGAGATCAATAATATCTCCAGGTGTAGTGCATTCACTGGTGTTATTTTCAGCTTTGTGTCATGCTGTGCTTCTCCTGTCACCAAACAAGATCATGGTCGGACCTGCTTTGTCCATGACACCGTTGTTGTTTATAGCCCCGAGAAATTAAAATTCTGGGTATCCCAGTTTCATCTTTCCCACCTTGTGCTCAACATATGACACATCCTCACCAAAGCACTGCCACATACAGCTAGGAGTATCATAGTACAATTGTCATTATTTACATATAGAAATTCCTGATATTTCAAAGTTATGCTTCCTTCTTGAACTGTCTTAAGTTTAGTAGGTCTCAAGTAAAGCTAGTGTTTCATCAGATGAAATTTTCCAACAATATCCCATTTTATTTCCTGTGAAATTCTTCTGGTGAAAGCCAGAAGGGTATGAACTCATATCATTTTACATACCGTAGATTTAATGCCATTCTGGCTCCAAGCAGGCAATAGATTTTAAATATTCCTGTCAGCAAAATGTGGCAGTAAAATATGGCAAGAGGAACAGAAAGAAAAAAAAAGTTAAAAGACACAGAGAGAAAGAGAGGAAAAATAAGACAGAGGGGAGAGGGCAATGGCTGATATTAAGAACAATGGCCTCTCTTGACATTTACTGCGGAAATTTGTGAACATCTTAAATCTAACGATGAAACATCCAGGCTGCTTAGCACAGCTTCGAATTAGCCCCATTATGAATTACAATCTTGATGAACAAGTCTGTTCCCTTTTCTTAAACGCTTTAAATCAGCTTCTTTTCAACCGACCCACTTGCGAGCCCCCTTCTTTCAATTACCCCTTTTAGGCTGACCCAAAATCCATGTTCTACTTTTAATGTCCTACTTTCAAACCCATGTCATGTTCCACTTTCTCAATTAGATGATTCCTCTACCTCTCCCTCTCTCTTCTTCTCATTTCCCTCAATTCTCTCCTTCTTTCTAACTAATTTTTCTCATCTCTCTCTTTATTTGTTTCTCTTTCTCACTCCCCTCCCTTCCGCCTCCCCTTCTCGTTCTCTCTGTGTCTCTTTCTCTCTGTGTCTCTTTCTCTCTCTCTCTCTCTCTCTCTCTCTCTCTCTCTTCATAACAAAAATTTGAGTCTTTATTCAGAGCAGTCTTTCACTTTCTCTCACATGACCCTATTTCCCTCTTGGATTGCACCCTCTGACAACATTTGTCTTATATTGGGTAAATTGAGAAACACTCCCACTCATTGTGTCCTAACAAGCTCTCCAAATGAATTCAGGGGCAGAAAATGGATGGGCTGAAAATTAACAGAGATTTCTCGGAGACAACATTAAAAAGAGAGTATTTACTCGGGGGACTTTCAGGCTAAAATGTGATGACAATCGGGCTAAAAATGTGCTTTTCCGACCAGTGGAAAGGTAAAATACAAAAGATAATTTAGAGATGGGGTTTAATGCAAGATGAAAAATGCAATTTCGAATCAACTACAGGTTATTCTGCATATATGCAAACATAAACAAAAATAGTGAAAGATAAAATCCATTACTGCTAAAAGCAAAATCACTGAAGACAACAGAAAATTCCTGAAAGATATGTGTCATTGGAATTCAAAATCTAGTACCATTGTTGGTTAATGCTATGCAGAATTCGTTCTACTGCAATGATATCTTGATCAATTCATATTTTCAATATGTATTCTTTCAAAAAAAGAACCATGTTAGCCAAATGTTTGAAATTTGTTTACCCCGCATGCATCGCCTTTGATTAGCAACTAGATATTGATGCTTTACGAATTCACAGATTGGACTGGATAGGACAAAATATCAAAAGATGTTTCTTAGGGAATAGCATATTTTCTGAGACACGCTATCGACTTTATTAAGTCCACCATGGATACAACGGTGTGAACAGCTAGCGCAACGAGAAATATTTGTAATTTGAAAACCTTTTTTTCTTTAAACACCCTGTAGATTTCATTAAGTCTGTCAGGGCTAGAGCAGAGTGAAGAGCTGGAGGAGGGTTTTTTCATGTTAGGAGCATAAACTGTCGGTGATTTCATCCCTCAATAAAGACAGAACGAGACAGTGAGCAAATTCAAGCAATCTACTCCAGACGCCCAGAACTTGACTTCAACAAGAGCTTTACTTTGGCACAGCATCTCAGCGTCTTAAAGAGACCTAATCCTCCAAATGCACGCTAACCCAAACTGCAAAGCCCTCCAATGACAGGCTTGTAAACCCCTCTAGGAGGCTCTGTTTAGTAAAAGCATTTCTCGACTCTTCGGTAATGAAAAAAACAAGCGTCAGTCTGTAACATGAAAGTCCCTGGAAACTTATGTGTACTTGTAACTCATGTGAAGTGCTTAGAAATACTTTGATTTCTTTAATGATAAAATTAATGCACATTTTAAGTCCAATATCATATAAACAAGGCAACAAATAACAAGGAAACAATTATGTACTGTTTTTAAGTTTCAAACATTTAATCAACAAAAAGAAAGATAATATAGAATATAATTTTAAAAATCTATTTAGGGGACTGTGGGAAAAGAAAACTCCTTGCAGACATAATAATTTTTCCTGGAAAAGTTAGTGTAAAATAGTTTTTAAAAAGAGGGAAATGATATTTTGCATTCTGATAAAGAAAGAAAGGCACTTTGACAAGAAGAAAAGTTAGAATAAAAAAGATAACGGACAGTATGCCCTTGTCAAAAATATTATGGTTGTCAATTAACTTTTCCATTTGAAACTGTAACTTTAAATATTATGGGGGGGGGGTGACAATTTCTCCTTTCTCCTTCTTTCCTCTGATGCTTGTGAAAGGTGTGTCCATCAATTTTCATTAAGAATGACAAGGATTTTCTAGTGCATGTATCCTTTTATGAGATTAGTACACTTAGCTTAAAATGTTTGTATTCTCTTGTCATAAGCGGTTAAGGATAATTGGGCAGTTATTACCCCTTTGAGACCGTGGGAGAGAGACGTAATGATACGCTATTATCTGCTGTCTGAGTGAGTCCTCTGTTTAATGTAATTGGTTGCATCTCTAGCAAATTTCCTATTCTGACTTTCAACACTTTCTACCCATAACATACAAGCTATATTTTGCCAGCTTTTCTTTCTTTCATATGACTACTTATTCTTGGAAAGCTCATTAAATAAATGACATAAGAAAAAAATGTCTCACTTTTTCTGGGAACAGACTTTCAATATATATTTTTCACGTACAGGAGATTGTTGTTAAAGTCTTAAACAGGGCCATATTAGTGCCAAGTATATATATTGTGTTCACAGACACTTTCAAATCATTCACAGGTGATTTCAACACCCTATTGCAATAGCACTCATGTTGAGATTACGAAACATGTCATTGCCATGTTCGCTCAGTTTAAAATGTGATGCACCTGCATGCTACTGTTTCTTGATCAGTATTCATACCTACTAGGTGTGCTAGAAGAGCAAAGAGAATGGGAGGTGAAGAATGTCTCAGGTAGTAATGTACATCTTGAAGCACATGACCCCAAAATGCCTCACAATGCAAACATCTACCCGGCCCATCTTACCTTCTCTTATTCTACCCCTTCAATCTCTATCCAACGGCAAAGTTTACCTCGGCCAATTGCCTAATAAAACCCATTCAAGAAAACAACTTTTCCATTTTAAGTATAAGTACCTTTTATCTAAAACATATAGATGCCTTGAGCTATCCAACTCAAACCTACACACGCGCTGTATAATAGACGGTGTGGGCACTACCTTAAATACAAGACTAAATTATTCACACGAGTGTATTTCTATCTTGGCATTTCGCCCAATGTACAATAGAGAGGAAAACGTATGTGGTAAGAGTGGGAGGGGGGGGGGTATTCTCACCAGTGATATTTTAAACGATGATGAACTCATATGTTATGCATTCTTAGTTCAAGAGGGTTATTTGTCTAAATGGGGCTGTGGGGTTTATTTTTGAACTGGTTGTATAGCATTTGGGTACAGTAGCTTGCTATCTCCATGAGATAGCTGTCGGGGGCCAAGTGGGACGAGTGTTTTCGCTACTCTAAAAGGGAATACAGGAAGAAAGTGGAGGTCAGACTGAGAGACACAAGCAAACGAAGGTCTAATAATAGACAATGATAGATTGATAGAGGGTGTTAAGAACAAACAACATGTGGTATAAGGGAGTGAGAGAATAGAAGACAGATAGAGAAGGGGAAAAGATGTATGTACACGCACAAAATGAAATAGGGATACATGACACCTGTGTACATTTTATATTTTGAGGAGGAAAGGTATTATATCAGGTGTGTGTGTGTGTGTGAGAGAGAGAAAGACATAGAGAAGAGAAAGAGAGAGTAAAGAAAATAATGAGAGCAAGAATAGAATATATAAATAGTAAAAATACTATAAGGCATATAATAATAATAATAATGTAACTTATATCGCGCCAAATCCACTCTGTGGAGTGCTCAAGGCGCGTGTAAACAGGAAAAAAGATCAAGACTTGAAAAGAAATGTTTTGAGATGAGTTTTGAAAGAATCAGAGGATAAACATTTTTTGATGTCTTCAGGAAGGCCATTCCATAATTTAGGACTAGAGTATGCAAATGATCTTTCCCCCCACGTTTTGGTAATTTTGGGGGTCACAAGAAAATTGGAAGTGGATGAGCGTAGAGGTCTTGCAGGAGTGTAGTTTTGGATTAGAGAGATAAGGTATTAAGGAGCAGAGCCGTGAACGCAATGAAAGGTAAGCAACAAAATTTTGAAAACAATGCGATCTTTTACTGGGAGCCAGTGTAGCGACTGCAAAACTGGGGAAATGTGGGTACGCTTGGTGGTCAGAGAAACAATACGAGCTGCAGCGTTTTGAAGCTTCTGGAGCTTGGACATATAAAAGTATTTACATAATTAATTGAAATAGAGAGAGCAAGAGAGAGAAAGAAAGAGAGTGAACAGGAAGAGATGAGATCGAGAAAAAGATAGAGACTCTAAGGTATAAAGAAGGGTTCACATAATGATTTTAACCTATTCACGCTATACACGAAGGGGATAAAACACAAGAGAAGGCATCACAAACAACATGGTCATATCATATTGAACATTCAAATGTCAAATATGCTCGTCCATTTGACACTGAACAAGCACCATCCTCCTATCTCTGCCCGTATCTATTTCTCTCTCTCTCATCCCTAAACTCTCTTTCTCTCTCTCTCTTCTCCTCCTAGCTCTCCCTCTCCCTCTTTCTCTCTCTCCTGCCTGTGTTTTCTACAAAGCTGCCCGGTGATGTCCTGCTCGGACACAAGACGCGTGGGCCAGAGTCTGGCAGACAGGCGCCAGCAATATGGAGGTTAGGCAATATCAATAGCATTTTCCTTTGTTATGTATCTCTGCTTAACTCCTTCCTACGTCTCAGCCTTACTTTTTTTACTAGATGTACATCTATTTCAATTTTCTCATTCTGTCTGTATATCAGCATTTCTTCCTTATCATTTGTACATCTGTATTTCAGTATTTTTAAGACACATTGAACCCTATTTATTTTGTAATACTTTTTCTAATTTATTTGTCTAGCTGTCAATTAATGTGTGCTTAAAGGTGCATTTCTTCTGCTGCTTCTCCTGATTATCAAGCAAGACTTTCAGGATTTCTAATTATACATTACTATGAAAGGGAGAATCTAAAATTGTACAATTAGAATTGAGACTTACATCTATTGCAGAGTGGGGAATTATGTATGTAGAAAGATAGATAGACAGAGAGAGAGAGAGAGAGAGAGAGAGAGAGATGAGAGAGACGGAATGGGAGAAGGTAATTACTTATCATATAGCTATACAATAAATATTACTAGTCGGAACACAGAATAAGTCAGCTTTTCCCCATTTTCCCTAATGATCTACCAATCTCTCAGTCTCGGATGGCAGACGAATAACCTGAGAAATATTGATCATCCTTGAGGTACAGTATACCTGGCTATTATTCCATACAAGCATTATTATGAACTTCTATCAAACTCATGAAATCCTGTGGACTTAATGGAGATAGTCGTTTAATCTCTCTGAATTACGCAAAATATTATCTTCTTTTGTTGTAAGAGCAAGGTTGTTGGATAATCAGAGATTGCCAAATCCGCAACTACTACGATATCAAGGCAGATGAAAAATAAATCAAAGGATTTTCACGATTATATCAAGGTGAGTGTTTTCTATCTAGCTTGTTGTTTTTCCATTCTCCCTTATTTTCTTTATTTCCTAGAGACAAGAAAGCATTCTGAATCTGAATACACCTTTTTCAAAAGGATTTGCACTAAATCTTGTTTTATCCCAAGTTTTAATCATCAATATGAAAAGAGGAATCTCTGACAAAGAAGTACCCTCTCTCTTGAGTTGAATAAGTATATACATGAATAAATTGTATAAGTGACTTGACATCTAAAGCTGATTATCCTGGAACCACGTTCTGTGCTTCTCTTTATAAGTGATATAGAGTTTCAAGCCAAGTTTTTCTCGCCAAAAGGCTTTCACTTTCTACACATACTACATCTCAAGTTTTACTTTGGTGATGTATGGTATGTTCAGAGAGGAAATATACCATCATGATCTAATAGATCTAAACAGATTCATGGAAAGTTCTTGTTCATGCTAAAATGGGAAACAAACTTTATAAGAGGATATGTTTGGGCTTTTCATCAATGAGAATTTTACATAACAATTGTGTCTTAGTAGAAAGTTCCTTAGTTATTTCAGATGTCATAAAAAAATCATGATTGAATTTTTAAATGTTTGTTTGTTTTGAATTAGGTATAAGAGGTGGTTCATTAAAATAACATGATGATGAGTGCAATTCAATGGTGGATTTCAATAGTTTATCATTTTTGTGCATTTTCTCACTTGAAGACGATGAAAAAACGTTAGCAGTATAAATACCATCCATTTCAAAGACAATAATCTAAAAGAGTAGCTGAGCTTTAAAGGTAACATGAACACCCATCGAGTGCAGTGTCCAGGGTTTCTTTGATGCGGCATAACACTCACGTTCATTGGCTCTCTGTGCCGCTGCCGGGGGTCAAAGGGTCACGCAATGGATCCTTTCAAGGAATACAAGGCAGAGTCAAGAAGCCGTGAGTCATGTGATATTGGAAAATAAATGATTGGCAAATAGGACTTGAGTTGAATGTCGATCGGTTTCAGAGGGCCTTCCGGTTTGAAAAAGGGGATGAGACTTCTGCGATTTGATTCTTTTCTTCCTTCTTCGGAAAAAATCAAACAAGAAGAGAAACGGACACTTTATCATGAAAGAGAAAAGAAGAAAAGGAGGAAGGGAGAGGTAACAAACGAGATGTGCTGGTGAGGTAATCTGTAGGTTTGATATTTGCACGATACCGAAAAAAGCTTGAAACCTGTTAAATGAGTTTTACAAAGGTAGAAACTTAAATCTAGCCAGAAAGAAGATACTATTTGCCCCTAGACAAAAGAAAAGATTAACAAAGCATTGCACTATCAAAGTATACCCAGAAGCAGAAAGGACTAAAAAAAAATAATGACATTATAGTGTATACACTGATTGGAAAACAATGTATCCCAATCCGTTTTTGGAGTAAACAAGTTTGGAGGGAAAGAATATCTAATGCAGGAAGGAAGGAAACAGCCATTGTAATATCTGCCTTTTGATGAAATCTCACACATGCAGGGGAAGTCAAAACATTTGTTTTCCATTCTGGGCATCTCAATATATATAGTTTTGACAGATAAGCTTTCTCTCTGTGTCTCTTTATCATCAGCCAGTTGCTCTCTGCCTCTGTGTGTTCTCAACTGTCTAAATGCCTCCCTTCCCTTCCGCTTTTTCCTTTCCGAAAGAGGAAAGTTTGGGAAAACATGAAAACAAGTCATGTCGGTCGGTCGGTCGGAGGAGGGCCAGGTTGCGAGCTGGATGCCAGGTGCCAAGCGATCCTGGGCGCCATGGATGTCACATGACTCCATCAAGCCGACTGGCTCTCTTGATGGAAGACCTGTATCCTAGGTCTGAAATGTCATTCATCAAGAGGAGAAGGGTTAAGTGAGGTTAAACTCAAGAGCCAGATGAAGTTGAAGGCGGAGGAAGGGAGATGGAGGATAAGCCAGGGAGAGAGAAAGAGAGAAAGAAATGGATATAGAGATTGCTGGTTGAAGAGAGGCACTCACATAAAACCACAAAAGAGACAGACAGGGCATTGACAAAGGTATATATTTAAAATAAGTTAACGCAACCTTTTTTTAAACTAGCATCAGTAGCGTCCGGAAATATAAGTATAGGGGATTTCTCCGTTGGTCAATATACATTAGGGAGCCACCTTAATAGTCCATTTTTCACAACATGAATGATTGGAACTTGCCATTGACACATACTGAATATCATGTTAAAGAAAGTATATACCGGTATGGCAGGCAGTTTTTTACTATCCTCTTACTTTTATTGTATGGCTATTATCTTCAATTACTGTTTTTCTTCTTTCTTTGAAGCCTGCATACATTTTTCAAAAATTACAAATATTTCATTTCTCTTCTATTCTTTCTTCATTCATTTGTATGTCCTCTCTATTCTCTCCTCCTCCTTCTCTTTCCTTCTTCCCTTCCTTCCCTCCATCTCTCTCATTGCCTCAGGATGAATGTTACCATCACTCTATCGTTTTGATGCATGGACGAGAGTGACCCTTCGTTGGCCCCTCTAATCCAATTTAAAGTACTCATCTAATATTAAGAGCCACCCCCTATGCCATGTTAACCAATCAATGCTTAGCAACGGGTCAATCATAAGGGAGCTCATGCACATTATCTACATGGATGCATGCATGCTGGGGTCTTCTTTACATACCAACCTCTTACATGGACTGGATGGAGAAAGAAGAGTATCAACGTCAATGTCCTTCCCTATTAAGCTACCCAATTACCGGGATGCACTCTACGTATCCCAAATGACAGGTCTCTTCCATTTATATCATCTGTTTTGTCCTACTGTATTCATTGTTTTATGGTAAATTTGTATATTTCTAGTAATTTGTATGTATTGATGTTAATCTATATCGAGTATATTGCATTGTTAGGTTACTCATGGTGGTGTGTATAAATTAATCAGGAGTGACTCCTGATGACGTCAAGCCTCAATCTCTCTTCACTTTTAAACCTGGTTCACAAGCCCTTTTCAGGACTCCTCTGACGAAAGAAAACCTTTCTCAAGTTCTCTACCTTTATCTCATACAATACCAAGTAGTCCTCCATAGGACGAAAAAGAAAGAATACCTCTCTCACATCCTTAATTCTATCTACTTTCAAACCCTTTTCAGGGCTACCCACACGGTGAAACCGCAAACTTATGAATTTATGGATAACATTGGCAAATCTGTTATTCATTATCTATAAATCTCCTGGATCTTCTAATATCAAACTAGCTTTTCACATCCCACATTCTGAAGACATTTTTGGGGTACTATATAGGCTTACATTTCTGTTGAAATGGCTACAAGTGGATCAGAACAAGTTCTCTAACTCCAACCATCGTTTCCATATCTGATGAACAAACATAAGATACCCTAATCCCCTGTCTATAGAGTACCGAAGCTGTGACGTCATAAAAATCTATTTTTAGAATTTCTCAAATGTTTCTTCATATTCCGAAAGAACATCAAAAGTAATGTCAAATGTCGAAAAACAATTGAATATGTTAAGTATTGGCTGAGATATGACCATCTGAATAAATATAATCCCCATAGGAACTCAGTGTTATATACTCTGGCTCCTAATGGTTAGGAGCCAGAACATATAACACTGAGTTCCCATAGGACATATATTCATTCAGATGGTCATATCTCAGCCAATACTTAACATATTCAATTGGTTTTTGACATTTGGACATTATTTTTGATGTTTTCGGAATATGAAGAAAAAATTGAGAAATTCTAAAAATAGATTTTTGATGACGTCACACTTCACCACTCTATTCTTTAAGTGACTAATCCTGTTAAAGCATTGGCCTTCATTTCTATATCAAAAATCCAAAAGACATTTTTTTTTTCCCTTCTTTCTTTCCAATTAATTCAAATATTTCTTCCTTCTCATGTCACAAGATATTATACATCCCTTCTTGTCAACATTTCTATACTTCTTCCTATTAGAGTATATATGGCTATTAATATTCCATTGGTAAGTACCACAACTAAAGCTATATGCATTATAGATCATAAGAAATCCATGATTGATATCTTAGGGAAACAGTTTTCCATGATGAAATGGCAAATCCTCAGTAGCCCATTTTGATCTGGCTGTCATATCCCTCCTCCTACTCTGCCTACTACCTATACACAGACATAGATACTAAATTCCCTTCCTCACGGGGCCCATAGGTATACTGATTTCGCTTTCATTTCTTGATTACAGCTTCAGTTCTTCTCTACTCATTCTACAGCTCCCCCCCCCCCCCCTTCGAATTGAAGGAAAAGAGGCTGGGCCATAAATAACTGCATGGGGTTGGGTGGTTGGGGGAGGAGAAAGGAGGAGGAATAAGGAGGGGGGGGGGGGGTAGGCTTACCGGAATGCTGCAATCGCTGAATTGTCATTAATGATTAATCCATGCTTCTCATAGCTTGGAATAAAACTAGGTTGCTCTTAATTCTCTTTAGCTCTCCCTGCAGCACCAGACAAGCCTTTAACTAAGAAATCCCATATCCACCTAAATTACTTGAACAAAATCTAATTATTGCAAATCTAACATTAGAAACAATACCAGGGTAGTATATTCATGTATCGTTCTTCAGGAAAACAAATCAATATATACCTTATTGCATTTTATGTAAAAAATCTTGCTGAAGTGACAATACAAAAATGAGAGCATCAACCTCAATTCTTCTCTTTGCGCCATGTGAAAATATCTAGAGGGGCTCCTCGATCCTCAAAGCTCCTAGCTTCTCTGAGCTCCTTCACTCATGTGTACTTTACATGCCACTTAAAGTGCATTGCATTGTTACCGGGTAAAACCTGAATGTAGCCATTAAACATGATATCACATTTTAGTTTTGTATGTAAACAAGTGTGCATGTACAAAGCCCTGGGGCACCTGATGGCCTGAACCAGATTCCTAATCCGATGCATGCATACGCATATGATATTTCATTGTTCTCTGCCCTACTTCTCCAAACAAGAATGTTCATGTGCAACTTGCACTCTACCACACATTTTCTCCCTTTTTCCCCTTCTTCTGAGGAGATGTTGTGAAAACATGCGCTGGGCTTATTCTCAGAAAGTTTGTGTTCTGGGGGAGTAAAAGTGCAACCGAAGGAGGAAGAGAGGGGAACGAAGAGAATGGAGATTATAACCAGAAAGTGGTGTAACAATGGCTGGGTTTTAACCACAGAAGGAATTGGGTTAGCAAAATACATAGTGCCCTGGAGAGTGCCCCCTAGTGCCCACCATGCAGCAAGCGAGTCGCACAAATGAAAGGGACTAGTGTGCAGCCAGGGAGAATGTGGAGAGCATGTAGGGAGAACAGCAGTGAAGGGATGAGATTATTGGAAGATCGAAGGAGGGGACAAACAGGGAGTTGAGTAAATCATTGAATATACCGATGATTATCTCCCCATGGACTGCTTATGACGGCGGATAGGAAAGATGAACAAATTATGTAGGATTAAAAGAACAACAAATGCATAAATAAAGAACAAGATGGCCACCAAGACTCATTTGCATCAACATCCGCCTTCTGAATGTATACAGGCATCAGCTAACACAGCATTAGGTATTCAAGAAGCAAGGGGTTAGTCCCCAAAATAAGGAAAAGTACAATATACAAGGAATTAAAGAAAGTATAAGGAAGATAGAAAGAAAGAGAGAGAGAGTGGGAGAGAGAGAGGGAGAGAGAGAGAGAGAGAGAGAGAGAGAGAGAGAGAGAAATGCACAAATTCAGGTTGATGGAGAGACAGGGACGGAAAAAGAGAGTGAGAGAAGAGGGGGTGGTGGCAATAACACAGAGAGCGGTTGCTTGATGATATCAACGATGAAAATTATTCAGGATTAAGAGAAATATCAGAAGGAGAGAGGCCAGAGGGGCGATGCATTGATTGAGTGGAATGTAAGAAGGTTTGCAATCTTGAGCCTCAGCTCATTGAAATAAGAGATACTCTGCATGAGTTGATTAATTTTACACACAAAAAAAAAAAAAACCTTCGCTGGCCTTTCAAGTGCACTAACGTACATGCACACCGAGTTGCAGCGGCTGTAAATTAGATAATGTGCACCGTATCGTGTGTCTTAGTACGTATAAGCATAGCTCGCAGCCAGGACCATCCTCAAGCAGAAGGATACTTCAGATTTATTGCCCACGTTTGTATACCTACTGTACATCTTATTGTCTTCCTATTGGATGCATATCTAAACATTATGTGTACGTTTTTTCATTCTACTGTGTTGCATACTCCTAAATCTTAACAGGATTTGATTTGCTTTGAAAAACTAAGTCGCAAAAGACTGAGAAATGGAAGGAAATATTGTCTGTTACTAATACTGTTTTCACACTGGCAATATTTTGCTTAACCCCGTACTATAGGTGGGGTTAAGGGGGGGGGGGTCTTAGCCCCACCTATAGTACGGGGTTAAGCCTATTCCACTTTCTGTTCAGACTGGTTTTTACCAAAGTGGGCTAAAGTTGGCTAACCCCACCTATAGTACGGGTTAACTAACCCTGCAAAATAGCAGGGCTAACTCCGCAATTGTGGTGCGAACTCCTGCTAACCCCGCAATTGCGGTGCTAAGTAAATGAATGAGAACAGAAACGAAAAAAAGTCCGGTACTACGCAATGGAGCGTATCACAGCTGGCCAGATGCGAAGTATGTCCAATCATAACATTAACGATATCCGGGTTAACGAAATGCAGTGAGAACAGCGGGAATTTTCTTATTCCGGAATAGGCGCTAGTACGGGACTAAAAACAGCGGGTGTGAAAAGCCAAAAAAATATTCCGGGGTTAAGGATAGTACGGGGCTAAGGATAGTACGGGGCTAAGCAAAGTACGGGGTTAAGCAAAACCAGTGTGAAAAGAGTATTAGAGACAGAAAGGTGTTATCAAATAGTTAACACCCTTCGGGCTCTAAACATACAGTATCAATTACTATGCTTAAAAGTACAGGCACCCTTTTGACAGAGTAACATTTAAAAAAAAATGATTCAACAGGGTCCTATACTTACTAACTATCCACCAGTCTTGTTATAATTGTCAAAAACAAACGTTTTACTTTCATAATAATTATTCCTATCTTCAGTAGAAGTAAATGTAGTATCCACACACAAAGTATCAACGCGTTCTATGAATGCTTGTAATTTTGTTTCATTCATTATTAATGTAAACTCATACTTTATGATAATATTTGTTCTGAAATATGGGTGAAGGAACTTTTTACCAAAATTAACGTAGTAGGTGTCTTCATCGACGTGCAAAGTGTTCATGACCAGCTGGGGAATATTGGAGTAGCTCAAGATGATCTGGCCATTATCATCGGGAATGCTGTTGAGACAGCTGTCAAGGCAGCAATACCTGCAATTGTGAGGGCAGTGAGAGAAGCCTGTGTTGCCTCTGTGAAGGAGGATATCAACCCACACCTACTTCGCAGCCAATTTGAGAGGGATGAAGTTGACCAGCAGATGCGGAGGGAAAACCTTCGTATCATAGGACTCACAGAGGGGCAGGTAGGACAAGCGGAGACAGAAGAAAATGCAGGTGAATCAGAAGAGGCCTTGATGGGCAAAGTTTGTCAGCTGGCAGAAGAGGTCGGAGTGAACATCACCCCAGATGACATTTCTACATGCTATCGGGTTGGAAAGCCAAGAGTGGGAGGAGGGGGAGCTCGCCAAACGATCGTTCGGCTCATATCTCGGCGAAAGAGGGACGAAATATACAATCGGAAATATGCTTTGAAGGGAAAAACTTCCTACAAGGGCGTTTTTGTTAACGATGATCTTACCCCCCTGCGATATTCTGTGCTGAGAAGCGCAAAAAACTCTCCACTTGTTAAAAATATTTCCACAAAAAATGGAAATATCGTTTGCAAAATGCAGGATGACACTTTCAAAGTCATCAAAACACCTGATGACCTGTTTGATGTTGGGCTAACCGACATCAAATACGAAGATTTTAAACTCTCCATAATGTAAATGACTTATAAATATGATGAGCAACAAATGTTTTATTATTTAAATGGAACAAAATGAGACATCTGTAATTCAATCACATAATGTTAGCCCTCATTTATTTGATAATACATTATCAGAGCAAATGTTACATTCATTCTGTATATCACATGTTAATATCAGATCTCTTAATAAGAACTATGATAATCTAAATTTGTTATATGAAGATACATTAAAAACAAAATTTGATATAATTGCCTTATCAGAAGTGTGGAATGTTTCAAACAAAGGTATTTTAGGTTTAAATGATTATGTCCTTGAGGTAAAGTGTAGAACAGGTGGCACAAGGGGTGGAGGAGTTGGAGCTTACATTCACTCTTCATTAAAATATGTTATTCTTGACCATGAAGTCACTCACACAGAAAGTCTCTGGTTAGAAACTGACCTGAATGGTAGGAAAATTACTGTAGGTATTATTTATCGTAAGCCCAATACTGATATTGATCAATTTCAAAACTCCTTGCTTGTAACATTAGAAAGATTGAAAATTGATAAAGCAAATGTAGTTTTACTTGGAGATTTTAACATTAATGTACTACACAAGGAAGGAATAGATATGAAAGCAGAACAATTTTTAACTTCTTTACAATGTTTGGGTATGCAGCAACTAATCACTTCACCAACAAGAGTAACTAAAACAACTTCCTCTCTTATTGACCATGTGTACACTAATGTAACAATTTCTTCTATTCATGCTGGAGTTATAGAAACTGATATATCAGATCATTTCCCTATCTTTGTTGCATTTGAGCATCTTAGAAAGGCAAGTAAAACAAGCCACAAAAAGTCTGTGTTTCGTACCTTCAGAAATTATGATATCAATAACTTCCATGATGATCTAGGTAAAATTGATTGGAACAATGTAAGTGGTTGTACAAAATTAAATGAGTCGTACTCTGTATTTTACGACTTGTTTACGCAAGTCTGTGACAAGCATGCACCAGTTATATCATCAACTTCGAAGAACCTAAAAAAGGGGGAAAATGCTGGGAGAAAACCATGGATGACTAATGCTATTTTAAAATCAGTCAAGAAGAAGCACAAGTTGTATTTGAAACTAAAGGCATCAAATTTCCAACAGAAAGACGAGGAAGAATACAAGAGGTATAGAAATGTTCTAACTACAGTTCTACGAAATGCAAAGAGACAATATTATAGTAACCTCTTCTTCATTAATAAGAATGATAGTCGTAAAACGTGGAGAACAATTAACGAGTTGTTGAGTGGTGGAAATGTCAAAAATAAAGTGACCAATGTAGAGAAATTATTAAGCTCAGGTGGTGGAGAAAATAGAGTGATAACTTCTGACAATGAAATAGCTAACGAATTTAACAACTTTTTTGTAAACATAGGTCCAAAGCTGGCAAAGGAAATACCACCAGTGAATTCTGACTTTACAGAATATTTAGGATATAGAACAGAAAAATCACTATTTTTAAAACCAATAACAGAGAATGAATTGAAATGCCACTTACAGACTTTAGATACAAAAAAAGCATGTGGCTATGATAATTTGCCGGCAAGATTGTTGAGGGATGCTGCCCTATACATTTCAAGCTCATTAACATATATTTTCAATCTTTCCATAGAAAGAGGTAAATTTCCAGACGCACTGAAAGTAGCAAAAGTGACACCTATTTATAAAAAGGGGCGAAAAGATCTAGCTGGTAATTACAGACCTATTTCAGTTTTACCTATACTGGGTAAAATCTTTGAGAAAATAATAAATAATCGTGTAATTGACTATTTGGAAGCAAATAATATCTTGTTTCAACACCAGTACGGTTTCCGTAAGAAACATAGCACTAAGTTATCTTTGATTAATCTTACAAATACACTATTGAAATACATTGATGAAGGTAGAACAACAGTTGGCATCTTTATTGACTTTCAAAAGGCATTTGATACTATAAACCACAGCATTCTCCTCAAAAAAATGTCACACTATGGAATACGTGGGTTAGCCTTGCAATGGTTTGAAGATTATTTGTGTAAACGATCACAGTTTATACAATACAAAGACAAAATGTCTTTGAAATTGAATATAACATGTGGTGTCCCTCAAGGCTCCGTTCTTGGACCAACATTATTTTTACTATATATAAATGACTTACCTAACTCCACAAACTTTTTCAATTTCAGATTATTTGCTGATGACTCAAATCTTTTTCATACTTTTAATCCTAGACAAAAAGAAATTGATTTAGAAATTGTAAGTGAAAATTTAATGAAGGTGCAGGAATGGTGTAATGCAAATGAAGTCACAATTAACTTACAGAAAACAAACTATATGATTATGAAATCCAAAGCTAGATCAGTAGACAAGAAGGGATCTGTGAGAATATCAAGATCAAATATTAAAGAGGTATCTGTTGCATCATTTGTAGGAATTGAAATTGATTGTCACCTTTCATGGAAAGAACACATTCAGACGATAAACAAATGCATAAGAAAGAAAGTAGGTATTCTGTTTAAACTGAGACATTTTGTTCCCAAGAATATACTTGTGTTATTATATAAGGCTTTTATACAGCCTCACCTCTCTTATGGAGTAGAAGTATGGGGGAGCACTTACAAAAGTAATCTAAATTGTATATATTTAGGTCAAAAAATGGCAATGAGAGCAATTACATTCAGTCCACTTAGAACAGACTCCAAAGCTCTTTTCCAAAGTCTAAACATTTTAAATATTTTTCAACTTCATGAACTTCTTGTATCAACATTTATGTACGATTTGGTAAAAGGTTTTTTACCACACTCTTTAGTGGATTATTGTCAGATGATACAGCATAGATATGCAACTAGGAGAAAAGAAAGTGGCTTACTTTATCAACCAAAATGTAAGACAACGCAAGGGCAATTTTGTATTTCGTTTGTAGGAACAAAGATGTGGAATGATCTGCCAGATGAAATTAGATTAAAAACATCAAGGTTATCTTTTCGGAGACATCTTTCCACCTACCTTCTATGTAAATGACATGGGCTCAATCCCACCCCTTCGTTTTTCCTTTTATATTACTTGTCTTCCTTTTATATATGTATACACTTATATCGGCCTTAACCTTTTACAGGATTTGTGCATGTACGTACATGTGTATGATTATTTTTATTAATACATCCTTTTCATTTTTATGAACACATTGATGATTTTATTTCATCAAAGATTTGTTTTCTTTCATTATAATGCTTTACGCTTAAGCTTTGTTATTTTTATTTTTTCATTTTAGTAAAGAAAAAAAGTTACATGATATTGTATTATTTTGCTGTATATATGTAAATACAAAACAAACAAGTTTTACATTCATATGTAAAAACAAATTAACAGAAAAAAAACTTGCCAAAGAATGGAACTAGGCTCGACTAGCACTTGTGCTAACTTCCAGTTCCAATTAACAACTTCACCTAAACATAGTAATATGCATATTTAAGTATATATCTTTTGTACATTTAATAGTATGCAGATGTATGTCTACAAAATATTGTTTTAAAACCATTACTGTTCAATCGATATTACTCTTATGTTATGTATACATGTATCAGTATTATTATTATTATTTTTTGTTTGCATTGTATGATTGTTCATATGTACTGTCATTATTGTGATGTGTTGTTGTTAATAAATTCAAATTCAAATTCAAATTCAAACAAGTTGCAATTGCTACATGCAGGCCTATATGTACATGGTAACGAGACAGAATGAGGTACTAAACTGCTGGTAGGGGGTGGTGCCCAGCTCTCACAAATTACAAAAAGATAAGTATAAAGCCAGTATATATGACTGTATTTATGTATCTCATAACTCAAAACAAATAATCATTTAACAGAACACTCATTTTTTTCACATCATCTTATGTAGAAAGAATTACTGCCTAGGCAGTGGCACTGCACAAAAAAATAGCTTTTGTCAAAGAAATCAATTCTCTTCTCATAAGTTCAGTTAAAAATAGGGGGCACAAGCATGGACCTAAAACAGGGCATGAGTGAGGATTTTTACTTTGTCTAGCTACTCATATTTTAGCACATGTGCCTCGATCATCAAATTTTATGTGCATGCATGTACGCAGTTCAAAGACCATCTTACTTGATTTAAGCCCCTCGGCAATAAAGCATAAATAGCATGATTTCCCTTTCGCTAATTGCTCTAATTCTATGGCACAGAAACATTGATTCTGGCTCTTTCTTTTCTTTTCCTCTTCTTTTTAATTTGAAGCTACCCGGCAGCACCCTTCCTTCTCTTGTTTTCCTGATTCATGCTCTCTCTCTCTCTCCGTCAAGACATTTTGGAGAACATGTTTTTGTGTTGGCCCACATGAGAGCTAGCTGTGTAGATAGCTAGACCACATGATGGGCTTGTATCCTCCAGGAACAGGACACATATAGGTCAGCAATTAAGTTCTCCGAATGCAGGGACTCTGGAAGAAACGTTAGTCAATCCCCCTGGCATTGAGTTCCTCCTGTTCAGACAAATCAATTTTGGCAGTTTCTTGTAGTCATAATTGTTGCCAGGTATACGGACGGTTCAGATTCATCTGAACATGCATGACCATGGATGAAAAACATATCTAGTTGTGATAAAGATACTGGTAATGGGAATGTACATTTTCATGTAGCATTAATGTGTATATTGCTGTACTCTGCATTTTGTTATTGTCACAAAATTGACATTTTCATTTCTCGTCTTAGCATTAAAGTATGTTTGAATTAAAAGAAGCATTACATACACATACAAAATTGTCTTGTGCCTAACATTTGTTATGTAGTTATTCTAAATTGATGAATATCTTCTTTTAAAGAAATCATAGGTACATAAGAGAAAAGATAACATGATTGGCTATGTGAAGGTAGAAATAGAAAGGGAGAGGGAGGAGGAGAAAAGGGTAAGAGGGTGGTGGGAGAGAGAGAGGGTGGTGGGAGAGAGAGAGGGTGGTGGGAGAGAGAAAGAGGGTGGAGAGAGAGAGGGTGGGGAGAGAAGTGGGGATATGGGGAGGGGTTGCTGAGTTGGAAGGGAACAATACTGAGAACATATAGCCTTGGAGCTACTAAACACCTTGGTTCTAGGCCAGCGTGATTGTTCCACATTCACCCACCGCTATCTGGGCTAAACATACCAGGCTTTCTGGGTCCCAACGGAAATCAAAATAAAACTCCAGGTTCCCATTGTTCGACATGAACGTCCTGCGAGCACCCACAGTGAGCACAGACCACATTTCAAAGTAAAGGGTGATGGGTGGGGTTAAGTTGGCAGTGCAGGGAATGGTGGTTCTTTTTTTCTTTTTATAGGCTTATTGTAATCTTCACTTGTGTATAGAATGGGGAAGACTAAGACCACATCACGCAGTTAATCAAACAATGTAGCATACATTTCAAACTTGTATTTATTCATCATTAAACACAAATTTTATCGATATTCATAGAATTCAGAGAAATAATATCGGAAAGCATTTTAACTGTATTTGTATAACATTTAGACATCAACATAATTTGAAGACAAATTTCAACTTAAATTCATGACTTAAGTATCGGGAGAACTCCAACATCTCCATGTACTTCATGATGTAAAGTTTACATGGCATTCAAGAATGCAGAGCAGAAGATTAACACAAGTATTATATGACATTAAATAAGAAACACTCAAGAAATCATCAACTCATGAGTAGAATGAAAGTTTCAAAAACTATAATAAAATAAGAAGGGGTGGATATTAAATCCAACAGCAACAGAAAAATACAGCATCAAGTGATATTATAGGCTGGTTTGGGATTATGTACACCCCAGCTTGAGAAACGATGCTGGTATTCTGTGGGGGGGGGGGGGAGTAAGCATAAACACTTGCTCATATTTCTAAGCAGATGGGGCTGGTGTTACTAACATTGATTGTAAACAAAACACTGTGTGTTGCTAGCGTGCAAATCATGCCCCTCCCCTCCCCAACAATATCCTTTCTTCCTTTCTTGACTAAGAAAAAGCAAACAATTTGCTTCATAGAATGAATATACATAATACAGAGGCACGTGTGATTGTTATGTGCACATTTAACAACACAAAAACACTGATATTCCATTTTCTTTTCACTGATAGAGCATGCTGAACTATAATTTCCATGATAATGTTTCCCTGAGGATGTAACTGTCAATCAAAAATGCAATCAGAAATAGACAAAGAAAATCAGTAGGGCTTACCGGTACAATCTTAACCCAAAGACCTGTCATGGCCATATTTTTCTTATGCAGTATAATATTTTTGTAACTGGAGCAAGGGAAAAATAGGGAGAAAATGAGAACAGGAGATAATGAGAACAGTAGAATAAGAGAAAGAATAATGGATATAAATCGATCAAAGAGGAGGAATAAAATGTGTATAAACGAAAATGGGAATTACTATTACTTGAAACCAATGACAGCCCTCTGAAACCTCTCCACTATACCTTGAATTCAACTTGCCTAATTTTTCACAAATCTTTATATGTTCCCACACACAGAAAATAAAAACAACCAGGAAGAAAGTAAAAACAAAGCAAAGCATCAAATATTTCAAACTTCAAACAAATGTTCTCAATTATCCTGAACCAAGTTTAGAACCATAACACAACCTATTTGCACTTCTCCCCGTTTAAGAAGTGGGTCACAAGGTCGTTTCCTTTTCATCTTCAAATAAGTAGGTCAATGACTAGTTATCTAAGCCTGCAGCCTACCAGCCAAAATGTTATGACAATATTATGATCAATTTCACTGCCATGCCCGTACGAACATGGGATATACCTCAGTGGTATATGGAGCGGACATATAATAGTAAAATATTGATAGCTCAGTACTTCGCTCTCTAAATTAGCAATAACAAATTCACATCATCACGGAAATGACAGTAATGATATGGCTCTTCCATTATTATATCAGCGGTATCATGCTCATAAACTTCGCATCATGCTACAATAATTAGGTCAATGGATATCTCCCTTGTATGATAAATACATCATTTTCAGTAAATTGTAGCCAAATATTTATGAGTGAATTTGTAACGACAATATAGTCAAAAGCGAGTACAATATATTCACGGAAGAGATATGAACTTAAGTATGATCGCAGAAAGATATTATAATTGATATGGTTTTTTTAAAGAGGAGAATTGAATATCATTTTACAATTTTTTACAAAAGAGTGCTATAAGTCAAGTTCTTCAAATATGAAATGGTTTAACTCGGTCAAAATCTGTTGTAAGCTTTGTGCCTCGACCTCAATTTCAAGTAAATATTGCGATAAGTCTTCTAGATGCGCTGCAATTTGGCAGTTAAGCAAACATGGGCACGATCAATCTGTATTCCTGTTCAGAATAAGATACCCCTTACTCCACATCTCCTTCCTTTTTCAGCTGATATCTGATAGGAAACAACTATTTGACGAAGTGAACACCGCATGACATAGTTCTGATAGGGAAAGTAGGATAAGCAACATACTAGGTCATGTAAACAGTGCCAGGATGCCATATGCCCATGTCTCTTCTTTTTTTTTTCCCCACCGGGCACTTAGAATACCAATTTATTGGATAATTGAGATAATGTCTACAATTTGTGCCATGTAAAAGTATCCCCCTGATTGGAAGGTAAATATTTGTGTACTAGTTTTGCACATGTAGGATGCTCAGTAAATATTAATGACTGGATGAGCACAAATGAAGTAGATGATCAGAGGGAGAGAGAGGGAGAGGGGGAGAGAGAGGGGGAGAGAGAGGGGGAGAGAGAGGGGGAGAGAGGGGGAGAGAGAGGGGGAGAGAGGGGGAGAGAGAGGTAGAGAGAGAGAGGTAGAGAGAGAGAGGAGACAGAGAGAGAGAGAGAGAGAGAGAGAGAGAGAAAGAGAGAAATGAAGAAAGATAAAGAGTGACAGGTGTTGAGAAAGAGACACAGAGGGAAATACAGAGATAGAAAATACACCCCACTCCAGCATTAGTGATAAAATAATAAAAATGGAGCACAAGAATGTAAAATGAAGAGATGGGAGGGAGCATAACCAACATACACAGCTAACAAGTAGAAGTAGAAGAAGGAGAACAGGAAGAAACATTTTATGAAGAAGAAAAAGAAAGAGTGCATCTTTAGGTAAGGGGAGAAGAGCGGAGAGAGAGAGAGAGAGAGAGAGAGAGAGAGAGAGAGAGAGAGAGAGAGAGAGCGAGAGAAAGAAAAAGCTCTAAACATGATAAAAGACAGATAGGAGTATTAATATAAATGAGAAAATGCATTATATACTGAGAGTCAGAAAGATCAACATTCAAATAAGTATACCAGACTTAGGTCGCATCAATTATATAGCTCTTTTCTTGGAATTCAAGGTGATTATGGGAATGAACGAGTATCAAATGAACCTTAACGATGACATTAATTTAAATGTTCAACTAAATCCTTAGAGTGGATGAAACCTGCCTGGCCCTCAAACATCTCACATAAGATAAAAAGATCAATGAGAAATAACCAAGCTGAAAAATGTGTAAGATATCTATAGGTATGAAAATAACTTGAAGCGGGGAGATTGAGAAATCCATAGGAATGAAATGGCAAGTCTATACCAAGTCATGAATTTTGAGTGGTAAAAAAAGGAGAGCTGAAAATAAGTAAACCAAATGGTTTTACCTTTAAAAAAATGTATTATGTAAAGAATAAAAATTGCAAGGAGCTGACCTCAAAACAAATATTAGACATGACAATCATTCGGGCAAGCACAATGCGCATCCATACCACTGTCCTATCCCATGCAAAGGTGACACACACGTTAAAGCATACATTCCTCCATACAACCTATACATTCATCACCGCCGAACACAAAATAAAAATTTCATGCAACAGCATTAAACAAACATCGACTACGGAATACACACTCCTGCGGATTATAAATATATGTAGCCTGCTAAAAGCGAGTGTCTGCATGTGATTTAACCGGGTACCTCTTCTTGCCAATACATGCATGCAGACTTCAAACCCACTTAACAATCCATTGCAGCAAATGCAAACATAATCTTTTTTGTGTCTTCTTTTCTGTGTTCAAATTAATCATAGTTCCGTGGGCTCGTTGAGCATTGCATAGCTTCGCTGGCCCCGAACGTGAACGTCGGTAAGCAGAGCATGAGAAATAGGTCGTATGCAGAAGCCCTAACTATACTCTCTCTATCTCCCTCTCCCTAACCTATAACCAATGAAAGAACGCACTAGGAATCGAGGTAAACACTCGTGACCTAAGATTCACCCGGCTCCTCTTTTTTTCCTGCACAGCCAGTAAAGCTGACATATATGGGCTGTATAATCTTTTTATTATGTCGTAAGATTGTATTCTTGCAGAGCGCTGTCTCTCGTGAATACCCTCTCCTAGGCGATGCATGTCTCTGCATTTAACATCGTGCCTACATTATGTATGTCAATCTTTCTTCATTGTACCAATATGTGTCATAATTCTTGTTAGACTTGCAAGTGAGAACATCTTTGAGAATCCTATTTTCAATTATGTTTCAGAGAAGAAGAAAGGCATTGATGAGATGGTTCATTTTGCCGTTCAAACATATATTTTCTAACGTTTTAATAATACAGAGAAATCATGCATCAAAATTAACTAATTATTGTCCTAGGAAAAAAAGCCATCAAATTAATTCCAACACAGCATAAAGGAATCATATACCCCTGTCAACCGGTTTGATTAACAGGAGCCTACCATTTTATTTCTCTGGTTGTAATAATTCTTTTCTTTGCTAAATAAACTAACATCCCATATATATTCATCTCCATAAAGGAAAGATATGTGAGAAAAATCATCCCATTACCCGGTATGTCATCTATATGCCTTTTATCTGAGTGAGGAGAAGGGGAGGGGGGGGGGGGGGGGTATCATTGAGTATACTTGGGGGTTGGGGGTCATTAAGAGTATCAATCAACTTGTTTCACATAATTGATGCACTGCATACAGAGCGTATGAATTAAGCATTATAATAACATAAATCGCAAAGAAAGAAATTCCTTTCATGACTCATGATTAAAACCTGTCAAAGTACTGGAAATCTACCCCGTTTTCTCTGGGTCAAATTTGCATGGATATTGGGAATCCACTGGGAAATCGACCCAATGCCCAGCCCAAATGGCATATGGCCCGGCTGGTATATTGCCGGTTATTTTCTCTTTATTCCAGGAAGCTTGACAAAAGCATTGTTACAAAACAATGCATGATGGATGGATCATTGTGCGTTTCTTTTCAGAGGCGAGAAGTTGTTCATCATAATACGATGACAATTTGACTTTGATGACATTGCCTGCATTCGTGTAACAATAATGTAATTGACTTTGTTCCTACTACTTCTAAAATTCTCTCATAATTCCTGCAAAGATTACATCGTAGGATAATTAAATATTTACTTTTTTCTGAACATCAATACATAAAGTGCAATACAGTATCTTCTATCTAATACTATGATGGATTCTGATTTATCCCCTAGCTAGCTTTAACAAGTTCATTCTACCATCGCACATGCCTCATACTTTGTAACTACAAAGGGATATAGACTTTGGTCTAAAAATAGTTTGCAAATTAATTCAACGACGAATAATCACTTTCATAATCATAAAATGTAAACTCTGTAGGTATGAATGATGAAAAATATTGTTTTCATAAGAAGAAAACCAGTAGTATCTCTGTCTGATCTTGCCATTTCATAATAAGTTAAACTTCCTGAATAGTATCTGCCAGATATCAAAGGAATTTATTGCAATTCATACCGACAAATTTGGCAGTGAAAATATGCGCATGCATAAAGCGAACGGCAATACATTTCTCTGTCCGCTGATCATAAATGTTCATGTTTACCTCAACGACGAAGCACTGTTTCAAGTCAGACAGTCACCTATCAATAATTGAACATTTCTACTGTCCGCTGGATGGGGCTACAATCAAGGTGCGTTCTAGAACATATATGTAGTACATGTCTTCTTTCAGCATGTGCATATAAAGCACAATCAGATATGATTCAGAGCTAAAATACAACTCTGCTATAGGCCTAGGGTAATTAATACAGGGATGCCAGTTAGAATTGATCAGAGGGCCTGAAAATCACCTAGAATGAGCTATTTTGTACACAAAAGAGCCTAAGCTAAGGTCTGAAAATAACTTGCCAGGGCCTGAATTCAGCCTATTGCCTGAAAACTGGCATCCCTGTTAATAATGAAAAAAGGTTATCAATTCAGTATAATGCAACTCAAACTCCTACGTGACTTTTAAAGCTTAGATCATTCAAATCACAAAGAAGCCTAAGCTATTAATAATGAAAAAAGGTTATCAATTCAGTATATGCAACTCAAACTCCTACGTGACTTTTAAAGCTTAGATCATTCAAATCTTCTTCTTTTTTTTTTGGTGTGGGCATGCAATGTAAAAGATCTATCTGATGTATAGCGAACCAATTCTGTACTGTATAAAAAGAGAGAACAAAGAAGTGAGCTCCTCAAGGCTCATATTGTACCATATCATAATAAAACACAAAAAGATAACAGAAACAATAGACGTGATAATGATAAGAAGTCATTGAACTATATAACTCATTCTTAAGGACTACCAGGAGAATATGAGAATTGGATACATCATTGGAGACATAAATCTACATGTGCTCATTAATACTATGTGATAAATTTAAGCCTGTAAAGGGTAAAAACAGACATGATTCTGTGGTTCTCCTAGTCTCTAATTTCACATTGAAAAGCTGCCTAACAGTCTTGAAAATAATACTATGAATGAAATATAATACCCGCTTGTCAAAATATCCTACAATTAACTTAAAATGATAAAAGGGTCTTTTCCTTTGCACAAACATCAAGAGAGAAACAAAATGAGACCAATATGCATTCTCATGTAAGTTTCAGTACGTGATATATTTACTCATGGTTTATCTCATTTCCGTTCTTCATTAATTCACTTCACAAATTATAATAAAGATAAAAGTAGTATATACAAATATTCATAGCAAAAAGAAATTCAATTCCTATGCTATTTTCATTACTTGCTTTCCCCTGTCATGATTTCGCAAGCACAAGGGTCACCTATTAACTGATTATCGAAGCTGAAACAGTTGACAGATATAAATTGACAATCAGAAACTCGAAATATTTTTGCCACGATCAAATCCTCATCAGATACATCAAAAGCTTAACCTGCCAGATTTGAGAAGCCCAGCCTCTGGCTACGAAATGAAGAGGAAAATAGAAGTAGAGACTGGGGTAAAAAAAAAATGATACCATCTACATTTTGACTTCCCCTAAGGAGTCGCTCTAATTTGAAGAATGATGATCGAAGTACAATTTCATATTTTTCATCCATCTTCATGTAATGGAACTTTAATATATTTGTTTAAATTTTTTCCTTTAGCAAATGTCAGTTAAATAATGCATATTTTGTGACGTACCTGTATCTCAATATAATGCATGAAAAAGGAGCATTTTGGTCAATATAATAATCATCAGAGTTTTATACAGCACTTAGCATATATTACGTCCATATGTATTTTACTGATAACAATAAATGGTCTGGTGCAGAGCAGTCGAAATAGCAATAATAAAATAGCCTAATGAATTTTGTGAGAGATTCAAGATCCGGCCCAATTTCACCAATTATGGCAGAAATGGTCCACAACCAAAACGCATATAGATTTGAATTCATTACGGCCTTAATAGCGAGAAATGAGATGGTGACATTTTCGTGACCCAACAATGAACCTAATTTAGATGAATATTTCAAAACATAATATAGGAGAGGAGGAACGTGTTATTGAGTGGAATATTAGGTGTTGGTGTCAAATTAAACTGCCATGGATGTATAGATAAAGAACGGTTGAGCACTTTGGTAATGGCGTGATATATCACCTCCAAGGGGAACATATACATAATTCATAGCGATAGGTTTTTAGATCAAGTCAAACGTAAAACATACAAAAAGAAATTCAATGCTGGCTAGAGGGGATATTGTATTTTTTTTTCAATAAAAAAAAAAAGAAAAAAGTATTTCTATTTTGTAATCCCTTAAAGAATATTGATTTTGAATAAAAAATGGTGAATTGTAAGAAATGAAGGACATGTGAAATAAAAATGTGTGAATGCTTTTACATTCTTGCAATCATCTAGGCAAAGTCCTCTTCCGAGTGAAGCCTAAATTTCCTCTAGTAAGCAGAAACTCTAAATTTATCAGGATACAAAAATTCACAAGAAATCGATGTGACATTTTATGCCAACTTCAATCCCACATGCATATTGCATCACTTATTAATATCCATCGCTCTTTTCAACCTCCAAACAACAATGTGCATTCTTATTTTATGTCGCAAGGGAGAGAACTTTGAGAAGTCCCTCCTAATTCTCCTTTGTCTTCTTGCTCTTTCTTCCTTTCACTTTCTCTTCTCTCTCTCTCTCCTTTTCTCCATTTCACTTTTCTCCAAAATACTCAATTTCATTTCCTCAGCCGCCTTCTCTTTTACTCCTAGGTATAGAAGGTAAGGACGCCCAAGGCCGATGGATTTCTCTCAACGCTTAGGCCACGTCCAAGGCCGCTTTAGCCAGGAAGGAAAGCTAGCTTAGGTCAGCTTTCGGTCAAGGGGATATGTGTCCACTTAAACATGTGTGACCACTTACTTACAATGGATACTTCAAAGAATACTACTACCACATCAACCATGCAACCACTGGCACGGCAAGCAATCAAATATTAAGGAACGTTTGAATCAAACAAAGTTTTTATTTTATGAATATTTGTATAGATATGTATCAATCACATGTGTTATAAGACAACAACGTTGATTGAACTCATGTTAAGCATTGACGTATACTGTCCCATCCATTACATATTCGATGCGATTCATCAATGCTTTAAAACAGCTGCTAGATTGTATCCACAAAACACAAACACAAACACAAAAACACAAGGTTTTGAAGATTTTGTTAAAGTCCAGAACACTTTAGCATAATATCTTTTTTTAGCTACTTTGCACGGCTTTAATATCCCACTCTTTGAATTCAAGTTCAAAATATAAACTTGGGATAACTAAGGAAGAACAAGAAGCATAAAATTCTAAAAGCATTCTCATTCTTAATCATATTTTTCATTTTTCACAATTAAAACAAAAAAGAAACAAAAAATAATGAAACAAAAAAATTGTATGTTTCAAATTTCTAAGAAACACAAGGTCAAGTCTCCATTTTCTTCTAACTTAAAATCTGCGAAAGATATTTGAAGATTCACATTTTCTCAAATAATAGAAGAAGTTCTCCACCAGCGCCTTTTATTGATCAAATATCCACCAAGAACAAACAGTCAGGCTAGATGAAAGTGACACTTTGATCTGACAAACGGAAACATCATCACATCTCAAGATTTCATTTATTACCAGCCCAGTTGCCATAGTAACTGGCTATTGTATGCACAAGCAATTAATGGCACACCTTCATTATGTGACCAGAAATCTGAAAAGACCGAGAATGGGTATTGACCTTCATCGCAAAAAGCAAAACAAAATTTGCAGACCATTTTCTTTCACGGAATGGACATGCCTCCTTTCAGGAAATTGGTTCTACTTTGTTTAGACCTTTTGCTGGAGTGAAACCATCTTTTTAAGTCTCTGCCATAGTAAAATCTCATTCATTGATCTCAAGAACAAAAATCACCGATAATTGTCTTGAAGTATCTTTATTTTCTTCTCAACAAGACAATGTGACATAAAAGTCATCAAAATGTAAAATATTAAAAGGCAAAGGCAAAACATTTAATGGTCTACTGCTACAGATATAAACTTGCCGATTAACGCTTCAAGCAATGTTATGCACTTCATTTTAGTTCGTTCTTTATTTTGTTACCTTTGTTATGGCGGTAAACTTTGTTCTGTTATAACACACTGGTGGTATTTTTTATTCTGGTGAAGCACCACTTTGCATTAAATTCAAATATTTGATCATAAAATAAGAGTGTCAAAATACTGTGCTTGCTAGCTGCTTAATGTATATAATGATAGAGAAGAGCAGCAACTGTTTAAAAAAAAGCTAGGAAATTGTACAACAAATGTAATAAAATATAGAACCATAATCATTATTCTAGTAGACCCAAATTAACTAAAATGATGGAGGATAAGGCCTAAGGTACTAAAAAGGGTTTTAATGTAAGATTTTGTGAAAATACACAAAAGCTATCTTCATCTGATATGAAAAGAGTATACAATACAGGTGTTTAAAATCTCAACCATGACCTAAATCATGCTGTATAAATGACAAGATGGTGAAACTGTGGGTCTCCAAGACCCTTCAGATTCAAATGAGCACATGATATCTGAGTGACATGATTCACATGGAAATGGAATGAACCTTTAAGAGTGACAGACACTCAACAACTCAACGAGGTAGATAGCATTTGGGTGAATGTCATGGCTTGTAAAATACGACGCTACAATGGGGGTAACTGCAAGAAGATGCAATAAGCTACTAGGCATGGCTTATTGCATTAGCAGGGTTCCCATATGTGATTTGGCTTAGCTAGGACGGTTAGACGAGCACCACGACATGAAGAATGGGGCTTTACATCTCATTCCTCAGTACAAATACCAAGCCACGGTCAAAAGTGACATGTGCTGCTTCATTCTCAATGTATAAGCAGCTTTACCTCCAGATGTACTTTTGTTTCCTTTTCCTTATTTGCTTCCCGTCTCCCTTTTCATCAGTTTTTAAACCTACCCTGCAACGTACTTGCCCTCTCAGACACTAACAAAGAACATTCATCTGTGTTTGACAATGTCATTCTTGAAATTTCGCGTGTCATTCGTGATCTAGAGCTACATGCACTTTAAACATAACCGCTACCCCTCCTCACATATATGAACCTTTGAATGTTTTTAACAGAAGTATGTTACATACTAATGCTGTGAATCCTCATCAACATTGTAAACACCCTCATTATGTCTCTAACTTTCTAAGTCTCATCCACAAGCTCTCTCACACCGCCCCCCCCCTCTCTCTCTCTCTCCCTAGAATTAGAGAATTTCACCCCTCCCCCTTCCCAAATCTCTCTTTTGTAGGATTTCCGTTCTGCTCTCTTAACTGATGGAGACAATCTCTTTTCATCTCTATCACGACTATCTTTCCTTTCTTTCTCAACTGTCTGATCTGGTTTATCATTCAGACTTTACTCAGGATATTCCCTTTTACCCTCCTATAGTCTTGTCTCTCTTTACTCCTCTTCCTCTCCACCCCTAGCTAGCCTGGCCTGGCCTGGCCTGGCCTACCTTAGCTAGCTAGCCAGCCTTCTATCTCCCCATCCCCTACTCATGTCACTTCCCCTAAGCAGACCCTTCCTGTCAAATGCATGTTTTTTGCATTATCTCTTTACATGCAGGTCCACGTTCATGAGGCCGTAATGTGTGCAAGACGGCGCACTGTGTAATGCCCTGTACAGCGGCAGCCTCACGCTTGGGCATGCTCATGTATGTGGCTATGTTGTTCACCTTCAAATCTAATCAACGCAAGTAGAGCGCAAGCATGCATCCAGTCTCCCGCAACCCACGTAAGTAGACCATGCACTTTTCCTAGCCCGAACCCATCTGCAACATAACCACCGAATCCCCCCCCCCCCCTTCACATCCCCACCCATCCATCGCGACAACTGAATTTAGGTTACGACCCTCTTTTTCTATTAACTTCCTGACTCGTGCCCGATATGCGGTGATAAATTTTCAATATATTGTGCACGTCCCGCTACATGAAGCGATCCATGTTTAGAGCTGCAGCCAGAATTCATTTGAGCGACCAAATTTCCTCCCAAATATCTTCAAACCACATTAAATGGGAGCTCTGTCAGATTGTGACATGGGGGAGCTATCTAAATTGGCTGCACGATGGCATGGGGAAATGTCAGAGGCCAAGCCAAAACATGATAACAGCAATTTAACCATAATACACAACTCATGCACTGATCCAACATCATTTTTCAGAAATACTTTATGCTGGGAAAGGGAGGAAGGGAGAGGGGAGTAACAAAGTTCAAGTAAAATAGTTCAAATTATAATGACAAAAATAAAATTTTACAAATATAGATTCAGTAACTTAAATATTTAAATGGCTTATGGAGCTCCGTACCCTGTGTATTGTAGCCACGGCTTTATACATAAACACTCAATAGGTAGCAAAACATTTTTTCATGGAATCTACTCCAAGTGAAATGAAATATATGATTGTATAAAGCATTTTTTTTTCAATATCTGAAAACTTCAATTATAAAGAGCTTTTCATAGTGAGCTTCCTATGTCATATAATATAGCTCTTTTTTTCTTCTTCATCTTGAGTCACATGACCTTGGGTGATAATGATAATGATAAACGTTAATGGCACATTGTTGTCTGTCAAAATGAAAAGCATAACAAGATCCCCTAACAATTTACTCTACTTTACCAAGGGCATGAGCCAAATGCCCTTGAAAGGTATGAAGCTATTGATGAGGACTTATTAGAGAGGATGGAAAACCATTGAATTCAACATCAAGAGCACATTTCCCAGGAAATGCATATACGTTTGCCTGATTAGAAGTGTTAACGAGGGCTATCATCAAGCTAATTGTGTCCTCAATATCACACATTAGAGGTGCTATTTTTTCTAAAGCAAGCCCTTTTGAAAGTGAGTATCTGTGGCAGTCGGAAGTCAGTTGTTTGATCACAACTCCATATTGAAAGTAGTTTGGTATATGTATTTTTCATCAGCTATATATATATATACTCATTACTTGATCTAAAAAGAGAAGTGTGAAAAACACAGGTATGAGGCACACAACAAATGGTAGAATTGATCGATCGTGAAAAGAGACAGGAAATCATGTACAACAGAGATGCATGAACACATAAGAGAGAAAGAAAAACAAACTGCCTGTCTGGTGACCTATGTCCGACTGCACCCATTTGAAAAACACTGTCCCCTTAATTGCAATCTCTCAAAATATTCCCATTCCATCCTTAATTAACCCCTTATCCTCTTCCCTTCCTGTGCATTAGTTTAACACATCCCCCTCTCAATCCATCTTGTGTGCATCATCTCATCTTTGCTGTGTTACGATCTCCTCCTGCCTGCACTCATCCACACCCTCATCCTCATACTCATCATTCTCACTATCATCATCCTCTCTCTCTCTCTCTCTCTCTCCCTTTCATCCCGACACCTCCTCCTACCCTCCCTCCCTCCCTCCCTCTCTCTTCTCTCGCTTCTGTCTGCATCATTCCAGCATCACCTCCCTCTCCATCTCCTATCCTCCGTCATCGCCATACCTCCTCCTCCTCCTCCTCCGCCTACATCCTACATGGTGCCTACCCAACACGTTGAGAAACCCACCTGCCGGTGTCCATCAAAGATGCTTCAATTTCCATGCAAATGAGATTTGGTCTCCATGGTACTTGGTCGCCAGGGAGGCACCCCTAGCTAGCTGCCTTAATATATAGCCTCATCCACAGACATCCTATCTCTATTTTTTCCAAAACGATAAACAACTTTGGTGTTGTTTTGTAACAAACGCTCCAAATATACCCGTCATTACCAGAGGCATTGATGACGATAAAAGAGTCGGATTATAAAAAAACAAAGATAAGCCTTCATTTGTCCTTGCTCTTCTTCTAGAAATCACTAGAAATAAATAAATTACTTTAAACATGAAAATAAAAGACAAATTCACCTGTACCCTATGCTATCATTCATTAAGTTAGGCTATGCTGCGGGCTGGGTTGCCAACTTGCTACTTGTTATTGCAATCTCAGTGATTCGTGGATGTGTCTATTTAGTTTGATTGTATTCAGCACAATTTCTGTCTTTTGTAATGTCTGCATTAAATCTCCTTTTTAATTGGTGAAAGCTCAACGGGCATTAAGGGTTCTTTTCTCTCTTTCTTTCTCTCTTTTTATCTTTCTCTCTCTCTCTCACACGCATACTCACACTAAATCTCCCTTTCTCCTCTCCTCTCTCTCTCCTCAGAGCACATATTTCTTTTCAATACTTTTAATTCTTTTTAATTAATTTGTCAAACATACTTTCTTTTAGGTATCATGAAGGCCCAAACTATGAATTGGAAGACGTTTGAAATTCCATATGATATCTCATTTCTAAACACCTATGATAATGAAATTAAGTTTCCATCTTTCGATCTCAATACCTCAACTTGTTTGGAATGAAACGTGATGATTCTTTGTTGAAAAATGATCACAATGACATCGTCATTTGTGTAAATTACAAGTTACCCTTCATTGACATGATTAAGTTAGCACATGTAGTTCTCAAGTGATATGCTCTGATTTACTCTCAATTAACATTACAATTTTATCTTTAATTTTGATGCTAAATTTTATTCCTGTGTCAATCTCTTTACATTGTGATCTCTGTTTGTCTGTTTTTCTGTTTGAGTATCCATTCTTCTCTCCCCCGCCTTCTCTCTCCCTATGCCCCTTCCTTTATCTAGCAATGTACCCCTACTTTTATCTCTCCCGTATTCTCCTATTCTCTCTCTCTCTCTCTCTCTGTTCTTTATGTAACTTTTCTTTTACCTTTACTGCCCATGTATCACATTTATAATTTCTCTCATTGTATTGGAGACCCTTTCATTAGAGGAGTAATATATCAAGTTAATAATGCTCTCATTAATACATCTTTCCCCTTGGTCATATTATATGTGTACGTGACGACAAAGCTTTTCCCAGACTGATGGTGCTATAGCCCCAAACCAAGATGGAGTATGTACATGCAGAGCGAAGAATGTATACAGACCTGGTCAGCTAAGTACCCCAAGATGTATTTACTAGTCACCCAGGTAATATATCTTTACCGCTCACCGTGCATTATGACCAAGGGGCGATAGACGACGTGCCAATCACGTCCCACTCCCCCATTCTCCTCCTTCTCCTCCTCCTCCTCCTCCTCTTCTCACACACATGCTCCACACTCTCCCTGCCTACCTTACATCAAGGTTCCTGCACGTAAACCATTACCCCCTCAAACCTGAAGATTTTCCCCATCTCGTCACTCGTCTGCAAATGTTCTTAGCCGGTGCATCTTTAATTAGTATCTGCGAGCCATTTTATGCGTGCTCCAACATGAACGGTGGTAATGGTAGACGCAGCGTAGCACAGGGCTCCTATCAATTAGGAGACTAACTTACGTCCCCCATACTAATGTTTCATCAATTTGAGCTAAATATTGACTTAGAGCAAAAGTTTAGCGGAGGATATCTCTGTTAGATGAGAATTCCAATGACATGACTGGCAGAGGAAGATTTGACAAATTATTCACTTGATTACATTTTATAATCTAGAAAACAAACATATCTAACATGCACTGACAAGAAGATGGTATTAAGAATGGGTGTGAGAATTCTGAAACTATATATGCCTACTATCAATCCGAAACAATTATGCAGCCTAATAATTCACATACACTTCAGAATATTAAAGGATTTTTTTAATATCTTGCATATTAGTTTCTTGTCTTTCTATCACAATTATCACAATATTCACTGTTACTATTTCTTATATCTTATAACACATAAAATGATTTTGACTAACTTTGTGCATAAACTCTGCTAACAAACAACCTCGAGTATATAGGGTCACTTAGGGTATACTTTGGCTTTACTATGTTACCAAATATGATGTAGTGCTTCAGAGTCAAGTTTACTGAATTACTGTAAACAAGGTCAAGGGTCACGTGACTATCAAGCCTCTGCCATCAGTGCTGCATATCTTTCATTTCCCTTTTATATTTCTAGAAATCTGTGTTTTTCTTTCTACAGCATTCCCCCCCCCCCCCCCTCCGCTTTTTCTCCGTACTTATTTCCTAAAGGTTTGCGGACCGGCCCATCTGTCTCTGCCTCTCTGAAATCAATAATTGAAATATAGATGGTCCCCTGAGAGAGCGCCGGTAACAGCACAGGGACCTGATAGGATGTTAAAAATTGTATGATCTTTCATGTCAACAAGATTCAACTATTCTTCGCTCCTTTTTTTTTTTTTTACTTGTGCAAACTTCCCTTGTGTTTAGGCTTTTCTTCTTACTTTCTAAAGAGAACCTGTTTGCATAAGACAAGCACGTTAGTTAGGGACGTTGAAAACGGGATGGTTTGGGGGTGAAATTTGGAAACGCCTGATCTTATTACTGAAAAGTAGATTTTAGCTAAATGACTGAATGGCAGTTACTATACTATAAAATGGTAACTATGGTTGGGGAGAAATGAAAGCTTTCACAGGAAGGGGGTAGGAGAGGCAGGTCGTAAGAGAGAGAGAGTGAGAGAAAGGCGGGGGAGGGGGTCTAACAAACTGAAATACAGCAAGAGTGAGAGAAAAGTGAGAGAGCAAAAGAGAGAGGGAGAAATATCTGTAAAAAAAAGTGCAAAAGAATCAACAACAACCTGAAAATTATTTACATGAATTTTGAACAGAAATCTCCTGGGATAGGCTGGCAAATATGTAAATGTCTGTACCGCAGAAACTTAAATAGTATAGGTTTATTAGGTTGAGCTATGGCTATAAGTCTCCCAAGTTGTCAACTGGCCTCTTGTTGCCGTGTTTTACACATGGACATTTTGAGTAGATATCAAGAGGAAATCATACAATATAAAATGACTTTTACTCCCGTTTACAGACTATACTGTGAACCATATGAGTATGTAATGACTCTGCTTTCAATAAAAAAAAGAAATTATGCTAAAAGACAAAGAAGGAAATGATTTACATTCATTTCTAAATTTGCAAAAGAAAAGCTGCAAGAGTAGTTTTAAAACAAACATTTCTAATTTGATATATCACTGGAATTGCAACCAAGGGTTAAAAATTTGCATTTCAATCACAAATATTTTTTGAGATGATATTAATAGAATTTTAAAACTTATGGTACATTGATCAAAATGAAATATTTGACGATGGTGGGGGCTCAGAAACAGCTCTATGAATATGAGTACAGGCTTAATAACTGCAAATCAAATCTTTATTGAATGCTGGAAAACAAATAGACAAACATGACAGATAGATTAACAACAAGAAAATTCTGGGAGCTAGAGTAATTCTAGCCGAGTGATCAAGCATTGGATCTATCCTCATGCGTGCATAACAAGTACCCAGAATAGGCAACATTTAAAGCTCTGCCCTTACTAGAATTTCGGATGGCATCGTCTATGGTTACAACTGCAGAAGGTTCAAGAACTCACGCTGACATTTCATGTGGCTTGTTTTCCATCCCGCATTCCCTGCTCAAGCTTGCTCAAACTCTCTTTTCCTTTGCCCTTTCTTCTTCCTCCTCGATCCTCAGCCCTTCATCTTGTTTCTTTTCCTTTTTACAACTTGCACATCCCCTGATGTCAATTTATTTTTGGCTTTCTTGGAAGACAGGGAGAGAGAGAGAGAGAGATAAGAGGATCGAGAAAAGGAAAGGGGGGTTATATTGTCCAGCGCGTTGTACTGTGAGCCAGGGAAGCATATTGCCCAGTAGGGACGGTGTACAGAGCCTATGGTTAATGCAATACAACGGAAGGGGGCCTCATAGAACACATCCTGAACAATCTGTCATCAAACGTCTCGGCTCTCTTGTTTACCCCGTCAGATTAAGTTCTCTTTTTCGTTCCATCCCCATCTCCATCTTACATCCTTTGTTTTCTTCCTCATTCTTTCAATCATTCTGTCATTTCATAATCGATCTTTGTATCCTCTTTAGCTAGCTATTCATCTAAATTAGCAAAAAATAACAGTAGTAGTACATGTCACCCTAGAAATGTTCAAAAGAACTTTCTCCCCAGTAGAACCTGAAACACATCTGAGAATCTAACATCAGGTGCATTATTCCAGACAGAATGATAATATTCATTTCTATTGTTTGAATAATTATCATTACATCACTTTCATTCATTTGGACCTCTTTGTAATTGGTAGGCGCCATTAATCAATAACATATGTCCCCATGTTCTGTATTTTGAAACCTTGATTGCTTGTTAGCATGGTTACAGAGATACATCATTGAATAATGTAATCAGCATTGTTTCACAAATCATATTGATATTTGCCGCTTACACCATATACTCCCTTGCAACAGAGATAAAGAAAAAGGAAGGTAATAATTTACTTTTATTACTGCTATTTATCAAAATCACTCAAAGTTTATGCCACAAAGTTCAACATACATGCAATCATGCCATAAGTTAATATGCTTGATGAATGAACTTGAATTATGTTATTTTATTTTACCGTTACATGCCGTACATGATTGTTATTTTCTTCATGCCACAAAGTTCAACATACATGCAATCATTCTATTAGTTATTATGCTTGATGGATGAACTTGAATTATGTTATGTTATTTTACCGTTACTTCTTAAATCTATTTATATGTAACACCAGTGGATGTGGAGAACCTCATGACAGAATGGAAATTCTTTTAGGTAATCCTCAGGCGTCCGCTGGTGGCTTTTTCACTGTCTTGTAACTCTTAATGTTATATGCTCTGTGTTGTCATTTCTATTTTGTTTATACATGTACCTGGAAATCAAATAAATTTCAAATTTTTCAAATTTAAACATATGAAACATTTCAGATGAACATATCATCTGATTCGAGCTACAAGGACATTCCTTTGAGGCTCCAAACAAGCAATATGAAGATGTTTCATAGGTAAGTTTCATATGTTAGGATGACGATGCATGAAAATTATTTGTTACCTCACACAACTGTATTACTGCCATCATGACTGAGTTTTCATATTGTGCCAATTTTAAACAAATCCCCCCCAAACTTATTTATCTTCAATAAAACTGAGCTCAATTCTTTTCTTTGATTTGTTATTCCATATTAAGTTATCCGAAGAACAAACAAAAAATGCAACACATAAGAGCATACATAAAATGAAAATGCATAGAGGATTTTTCAACCTATCAGCTATCCCTTGGTGAGTATTGACTCATGAGTTGTCAGATGTCATGTCATATATATATAGAATATTCCTGTGATAACATGATGACCAATGGAAGCATATTAAATGGGCTGACATATGTTCAGATGGTATACAAGCTAGGGCATGAGCTTGCATATCATACAGTGGGTCGGAGGGAGAGAGAAGCAGAGAAAGAGAGAGAGAGAGACAAAGAGGCAGAGAGAGTGAGAAAGACACACATACACCCACAAACACACACAAAGACATACGGAGAGAGACAGAGGATCCGGAGGGAGAGTTTAAAATAGAGACAGAGAGACTTACAGTGCGTACGTGGGGCTAAGCCAAGGATTTAATCACTTTTTATGCGTTATTAAGTATTGACAAGTCTTCATAATAATCAACATCCAAAATGCCATTTCCCTTCATAGTTGTATGACCCAAGCTATAGTATGGTTATCAACTTGACACTATTACAAGTATCATAGGCATAACAAGATTTTGGTGCTGTTGGTAACATATGAGACCAAATACCTTGGACTTGCACATATACATGTATGTGTGTGTGGGTGTGGGAGGGGGGGGGGGGGGCTTCAAAGCAATCTCCTATGATATAAAAAATGGATGTATGTAGCTTACATAGGTTGCTTGCTCATTTATACATGCAGCTGTATTAAAAGCAAGGAGTAGAAGGGCAGCCAGACACATCTACTGTCACAAGGGACGATCGGACCCTGGGCCAGGATTCTAAGAATGTCTGCACCAGTGGAGCTAACCTCGAACCTAGATCTGTTCGGACTGAGATGATATAAGCACTACCAAGATGTGCATCTATGTCTATGGCATCTATTGCATGTATGGATTCAGAATCTTCCTTATAGCTTTCATGACAAAATCACTTCTTCGTAACTTCAGAAAAACAGATTGTTTGTGACCGTACTACAAATATTCACCATTTCTGGGGGTTGGGCTTAATTACAATATATTTGATGAACATATTCTCACAAAGTCAAGAATGATGATGCTATGTATGAACAGAGTGTATGATCAAGGTTTCATTCAAAATATGCATAATCCATTGCAGAATACTACTGGTAGTGTTCATCAAACTTTTGAGTACAATACCAAATCTAACAGAATCTGCTATATTATAAGCAAAATAGTAGCTGGTAGACAGTTGCACCGGCATTTATATGCACAATCACAGATTTTGACTTGCACTTTTCAGATTAAGACAAATGAGGCTGGCTGAATTCAGAGAAAAGGAAATGGGGGAGAACGAGATAAAATGCTTTTAGGCAACATTTCTTGGAGACAACATTAATCATTACAAAGTGCAAATGCAGTTAGCACACTTCGATGAAAATGGTGAGATGGGGCAACATTCTCAGTACACTGGATACACATGGGACTGACAACTGTTTGAGCATACTACAATCTCAAAGCACTGCATTACACCACAATCTCCATGGATTTTTTTTCCATTCCCTCGAGTCTCGGCTGTGAGATTTTACATCTGCAAACATGAATTTGCACCTCAAACACAAGACCCTGCATACAACAACGCATACAGACATTGCACTCTCTTGCACAAATTGCACACACGATCACCATTCTCTTTCTCTTTCTCTTTCTCTACATATCTTTTTTGTCTGAAACTAAATAATTGCACACTGATCAGCAACTCCCCCTTCATCCAATCCCTTACTTATTTTCTTCTATGAGTATTTAAAAAGAGAATGAAAGAATGGTGAATAGGTCTGAGGTTTGCAGTAAATCAACGGTGGGATTCTAAGCAGGCATCTAGGAGGCCTCTACATCGCGTGCTTGCTCCCTGAAACAGTATCCTTAGCTCTCTGCCTGGAAGAATGGTGCTCGCATTGGGTTACATGTTGTTTGAGCTCTCTGTGCACATCTATTCTTTCGTCACCAAAACGTTTGGGCAACTTGAACTTGGGGGAAAAAGGCAGGGATTGGAGGAGATGGGGGAGAGAAGGAGAGAGATGGGGAGAGAAGGAGAGAGATGGAGAGTGAAGGAGAGAGATGGAGAGTGAAGGAGAGAGCAAGTGGGAGAGGGAAAGGAAAATAAGCATCGAGACTTGGATGAGAGGAAAGCTGAGAAATAGGGCTTATAAACAGTCAGTAAAAGAGAGAAGGCTGAAGAGGGAGTGTCAGATAAAATGAGTAGTTGGAAAAAGAATCGTAATGGAAATCTAGAGAGTAAATAACACATTAGGAGAGGAGAGAGAGAGGTATGAATGAAAAACGTTCTAAATTCAATGGAAAATACACTGAGCTATCTAGCGGTTTGTTGAAAGACAGAAAGTGAAGTTGGGGTCTCTAATGAAAGGTTTTCTCACTTCTCACTGAAACATTTAAATATAAGTGGTTGATAAAATATTTAGCAAACCTAATTTACATAAGGACACCAACACCATGACATATCTCGCCTACAGTAATACAATACAATATAGATATATGAATACAGAGGCGAAGATCAGTTTAAACGAAAGGTGTCTTAATAATGGCATGGATGTATATGTACAATTATTCATTGAGAGTGAAAAGGAGTTAAATAATTTAATGACAAGAGGAAGAATAAATATGGTAGATCAGAAGACAATGAAACAACTGGAAAAACAAGGTCATATGGGTTTCAAATACATCCCATTTTCCCTTCACTTGGCATGTATCTTCTGGATATATTGTAAGATTCACTCCTATGAACAGGTATGGTGGTTATTGTGGTATACTGCGTCCTCATTTTTGACACTTATTTGAGGCTACTTTGGGGGCAGCCAGCCAGCCCGCAGTATGACTGGTATATGCTATATGAATGGTGTCAGAAAAAAGCCACAACACTTGCTATGTGCAGCATTGTGGAAAGCCTACAGAGTTCACTGCTGGTGGTAAATGAGATACCGCAATGATGCAGATCAAATATGTACAGAAGTTTAACAGCACATAATAGCACATTTGCAGGTATGTTAACATTTTTCGTATTTTGTGGGATTTGAATTGGAGATCCAACATTTGCTCTTGTGACAATTGCTCCAGGCTTTATTTTGTCAACAGTATAGGGTTAGGGTTAGGACTGCAATTGAGTTTTAGGTTAGGTTAAGGCTTAGGGTTAAGTATATAGTGTTAGGTTCAAGTTTGGAATTTGGTTAATATAGGAAATTGCAGAGGAGCAATTGTCAAAGGAGCAAGTGTTGTGCAGCCATTCAAAATACACTTGTCTGACAAAAAGAAAATTATGCAATTAGAAATATTACAATAGAAACTGGGAAATAGGTGAGATAGGAGAAAGGGTAGAGAAAAGGGAAGAGAAAGAGAGAGGGAGAAAGAGAGAGAGAGAAAGAGAGAGACAGGGAGAGTTGGTGAAAGAAAGCAATCAATAGACGCAGATTCAAGTGAGAGACAGAGACAAAGAGAAACTGACAGAAGCAGAACAACTGTCATTTATAAAAATATTGTAGCCATTTGCTGAAGGATCAACGAGGTGAGCTGTCACGCTATACTAGATCCGTTTTTTATTTTTTATTTCTCCCATCCACGTCTCTGTCAACGTCTGGTTCTGTCGATAGGTTGTAAGCACCACTACACGGACTACGGACGGACGGACAGGTCACAGTGACACGAAAGCAACCATGCCCTAAATCTCTCCTCTGACGGATGGCACAGTTTTTTCATGCACTGTTTATTAGATATTCTTCACGCACCACATGATTCATATGCAATGCGTTCTGTCCCTTTTTTCCTCCTTTATTCTAATTCCACAACTGGCATCTTTCACCTTGCCATTGACGTCACGTCAGAGTGTTTTTCTTTTCAGTTTGTCTCAGGGAGTAGCAAAAATAAAAGACAGGAGAAAGACAGGATGGAAAGGAAAATATTATCATAGGGGTAATAATAATAAATTGTATTTGGACAGTGTATAGCACTTCTCATTCTAATGTGCTACCATGGAAATGCATGCAAGGCAATGGACAACCCTTACAAATGGTTGACACAATGACAGAACAAGAGTAGTTAAGTGTGTTTATAAATGGCATCAGAGGAAACATTTTCAATGATGGACAGACAAGGGTCAGAATAAGTGCAGATAAATGAATACCAAATAATGATTCACTTGAAAAGTAAGAAGTAAACAAAACTTGAAAAGACATTGCAAAGCATTAGCCATTGTCTCAACAAGTACATCAGCAGCGAGGGATAAGAAAACAACAAGTCAACATTAATCAAAAGTATATCTTAAAAAGCAGCAAAGTCATCTTTTTAATCATGTTGGTTAATGGGACCCTTTTAAATCATATATCATAGATTGGATTTATCTAGTGATCTTTTAACATTCGCAACACTTGACTTTTTTTAATTTTTTAAATGCTTCATATGAAATCCTATTCACACAATGTATGCATATAGAGGTCATGAAATATTCACTCTCAGAAGAAGAAAACGTATGTTATTTTCATTTTTATAAATCAACAAAATGTTAATTAATATTCAAACTCAGACAAAACAAACTTTTTTTTCTCAATACAAAACATGAAGGGTCTTCTATTTGCAGCCTGAATTATCAAAATATGTATCAATCAAAAGATTTGACAGATTGTCACAATTCCTAATACAGCTGCAATCCTACACTTAAATCAATCATTTTAGAAGGATGTCCAAAACAACATTATTGCATGAACCAGCTTGAGAACCTAGATAAAGTAGAACGTAACGAATCAAATTATCACATGAAGATTGAACTTTGGTATAGAGTTTATTCTAATGTACTTTCACAATGTAGTCACATTATTATTTCTCATATCATACAAAACTAACAAAAAAGGGAAAGATTAAATAATTTACATCTCACCCCTCCAGAGTATCTAACACTGAGTAAGACATTGCACTGTATATGCAACTTTAAACAAACTTTCTTTGCAAGATCAACCATCAGATCTTTTGTCATTGTAACACTTTTGAAAGAAGAAATATTCAATGGAAGATGGATTTATTCATTAAAAGTAAATAAAACAAGATTGCCTGACACACTGTGTAAATTTAATGTGGGTTATTTCCTTGGCAATTTCCCATTTTCGCAAGCGCTCCAAAAATAACGAAGCGAGCCACGGGATGCTTGTTACTGCGACCCAAAAATGTCATAAGCTATCACACATGAATTGCCAACATATTGAACATTATCCCCTCAAGCAAACAGGGGGAATTCTGGGGACGTTTAAGCAAGGGGATTTCCAGGACGATTCTCCACTGACAAGTAAATGCCAGTTGTCAGTGATAAACTGCCTTAATGTGAAAGGGCTATCTACACACCAACTTCATGTCAGAAAATGTTGGGCTGTGATCGAGAAATTTCGGTGTAATGTGAAAGGTATTCTCCTATTTTCCTCCAGTTAGATGTTTTCTGGGGGAAAAGAGGGCAGAGATGCTTAAAGGTCTGAGTTTTCTACATCAACTATTCCAGTCCACACTTGCAACCCTCTCAATTATTCAGGGAGGGAAGGAGGTGGTCATTAATTGATGGATCTGGCAGAAGGGTTGAAAGGGAAAGAGGTAAAGGGAGGAGTGGGAGGAGGGAGAGGGAGAGGGAGAGTGTGAGACAGAGAGACACAAAAGGTCTGTCCCCATCAGCTTGAGTTGGCCGAATAGCCCACTATTTTGTGATCCGGGAAATTAGCCCAAAGTTACAAATCACGTCTTCATCAGCTCTAAACTTGAGCTCGAGAAGTTTGCTCAGTGTTCACGCACAGTGCCAGTCTTCGGGCTGGTGATGACGGACCACAAATAGCTGGCTGTTTTGCAAACTAGCCCAAGATATCTTGGGACGATTTCCCAAGCAAATAACCCGCTATTTGCCTCTTCATCAGCAAAATAGCCCGCTATTTCGTGATAGGGCTAATTTCCAAATCTGAAGTAGCAGGCTATTTGGCCAACTCGAGCTGATGAGGACAGGCCTTAGAGAGGAGAGAGGGATAGAACTTGAGAGATAAAGAGAGAGGGAAAGTGGGGGAGATAGGGAAATATAGAGTGGGGAGAGAAAGTGAGAGAAAGAGAAAGAGAGAGAGAGAGAGAGATTGGGAAAGTTTCAGGGAAGCATAAGAGAGGGGAATAAAGAGTGATAATCTGCTTTGGGATGATTCATTATGTTTTCATCAGTAAGCTGTTGCATGGCTATCCATCATCCTTATGAAAGGTATAGCTTGAAGACATGACTCGGATCAGGATCACGTGGAAGCGTGGATGGATTGTATGAGGTAAGGGCAATGTCCTCTTAATTACCCTCACTTCTTAAACTCTCACTACCCTCTTAATCTCTCACTACCCTCTTAATCTCTCATTATGCAAATCTAGTTCACTTCTCTCTTGCTTCCATCCCATCTCATATGTCTTTTTCTCTTTCCCTAATGGCTACATTCTCTTTTATGTGGAAAAAACCCAATAAAAAAGCAATCCCCTCCCCAAGAAATAAAAACTGAGGGTTCGAGTGCACATGAACATTCTTCAATACTTTATATTGTATCTGATAAATGTATAAGATTGCAAAAATTAAGAAAAAATATATATGCATATGCACTAGAATTCATTAAAAAATCCTGGATACAGCATATTTTTTTGTTATTTGGATGAAACATAATTATCTTCATAGATTTGGGAAGATGCCGCTTTTTAAAATTTTCGTCATATATTCTACTTTCTTGTTCTCAGGTGTGGCAGGTTAGCAATTTGCTAAAGAAAGTACTACTGCTACTACTACTACTACTCCTATTTACAAAATTGTATTTACATACCAAAAGAGCTAGATAACAGACAAGAAAGTAGATAATCTAATAGCCTTTTGCTGACAGTTGGCATCAGTTGATTGTTGAAAGTTGAATTCATAATATTTTGAGATATACAATTTGTTTGGAAAGAATATGTTCACCAACGTGACTTCTGTCTCCCGGCTAAATAGGCACTTGAAGCCGTTTGCATGACAGTAGAGCATTCATTTTTCCCCTTTTTTTTCTCGCTGAGGCATGTTCGTGCAAAACAAGAGAAAGATGGGATAAATATATGCAAATGAAGCAGATTTGTGTATAAATTTGTAAATCTGAGACAACGTCTGGCAGGCCTGGCTGCCGAGATGGGAATATCAGGTTGTGCGTTCAAGTCAATGACCTGGTAAAGCGGCAGGTTACGTGTCTAGGGTTTTCATCTCTTCGCTTTTCTTGGCTTGTTCGTCATCCTTGTCCGCGTCTTCTAACGCTCTCCTTCAAGACGACATCGCATCTAGGTAACCCATCACCGCCGGGAGGACTGCCCCATATTCTCTTCTCTTGATCAACAGCCATCTTCACAGGTTCAACGACTTCTCGTTCACATAAAAAACGAGCATCGTGCGATTACGTTGCCACTCCCAGCGCGACACACTATCCTGGTCGATATGGTAAATACGCCGCTTTTTTCCTCTCTGTTTCAAAGGGCGAGCCAGCCAGGCCGGCGCCGGGGCAGAGGGCTATTTTGGAGGCGCGGAAAGTGACACACAGCCGCTGCCCTAGGTGCGATCGCACAATGCTAGCCTGCGCACCTCCGTCACCTGTTTGGCGAGGGGGGTAACTAATCCACACCCCATGCTCATGGGGCTCTGCTTGCCAGCTCCCTTCTGCCCCCAAACTCCTTCTCCTCCCCACACAACAACATCCCTCACTGTACCCATCAATAAACTGGGTCTACGCCGATGCCCTTATTTGATTTGGCATTCATGAAGGCGCGTCACAAATGGACTCTAGCCACGGGCATGTAGTGGTCATTAATTACCACCGAGTGCCAGGGTGTCTCCATGCAATTTCAAAGACCACTAGTGAAATCCTAGCCTTCTTTATCACACTTTTGTGTCCGTTGGCTCCACTTCTCCATCCACCCCTCTTCAACAAAACAAGATCTAGTGACAGAATTACTGTTTCTATCATGTTTTCGGCACATGACCTAAAAATTACATAAGTCTTCATCCCCTACACTCAACCGTGATCCTAGCTTCAAGATTTCAACTCGTCAAGATCCAAGATTGCCTCTCTGGCAAGTGTCTTCTTGCTTGGCCTGGCTGACACAATTTCATTATTCCATTCCTTCCTGCCCCTCTTGGCTACCTCATAACTCTTCTTTCTTCCCATGAGCCGGCCAAGTGCATGTTCTCCGGTTGCTTTTGGCCATAGCTGTGGCGGCTTTTTAAATGTCAAGCGCATGACGAATTTGCATAGCAAAGGTTCATTTACAGTAGCACATTAACATATCTACAACTGTAGCACACTCAGCAATATAAGACACACAAGAAATCAAACCATATACATCATTTATAAGCATATGATGCTTGAATGTTAAGTTGACAATTCAAAGTGGTTATTATAATATCAGTCAAATCATTAGATTTGTAGTGACTGGAATTACTCTTCAGAGGACGATGAATCCACTCAAAACATTATCATTTATATAGCCCAAAGTGATGCAGACAGATTTCTAGGAATTTTGCTGTTGTTTAAGAATCCTCATACTTTTAATATCAGATTTGAAACCTTGAATTCAAGTAGCAATAGACAAGCAGTCTGAAACCAAACACATCTCTCTTGACTTAGAGGGGGGGGGGGGGGGTAGTTAGTAAGTTATCGATTCTCCAACTGGGTCTCATTTCTTTCGTACAAAAAATACATGGTACATTTATCCTACACCCAAGATATTACATAGTCTCAGATGATTGAAATAAATTCAAGAGAATTTCCTGTTGAAAGCCAGAAGGCCATTACAGCAAATCATTTTTACAAGGAGTTAATGCCCTTTTGGTCGTCAACATGATTTGGAGTATGAGCAATTATGGTGTATTTGCGGACAGCGTTGGGTGCATCTTTGTGCCCAGGGACACCATTCCGAGAAGTCAAATAACAGGACACCACATTCATGATGCAATCAATTTCATCTTTGATGGAATCGATCCTCACTCAAGGCATTAGCAAACAAAACATTAAGCCCCTGCATCTCGGAACAACTGCTCAAACACCACAAACCTCACGCTGCCTTCCTTCGGTATTTGCTCGCCTCGATCACATGTGCTATGTCGTAGGCGCACGTGCCATGCTTTAACATCGACGTGAATGTTCGGCGTATAATTGTATTGATGAAAGAGGTGCCAGCTTTTGGGGTTATTGTGAGACCCAATGGGTATTAAGCTGAGAGCAGGAAGTGGGTAGGTGTGAGCTAGATGAGAGAAAAGAAAGAGATTTCACATTGCTGCACCAGGAATAAGACATCAACATGCGAGAGACTGACTGGCAGAAAAACAACAGATAAAAGGGCAAGATGAGTAGAAACGCAGATGGATGGATAGATCTAGATTAAGAAGAGGACTTGAAATAAATTAAATGTATTCTGACCCATACTTATCACTAATGCATGGACATGAAAAATTTCAAATCAGTTAGTCTTAGAGGTAATTAATACATCATGTACATAAGTAATAAAGTTGTGTTGTTTCACAGAACCACCGACATCAAGATGAAATTTAAACTCTACTATGTCGAGAAATGTATTATTTACATAAGCAGGGACACGGTTTGAAGTCAAAATAGTCATTCACTCAAACAAATACATTCTGGTACCGGTAAGTAAAATGTGGATGAGGGGTATAAAAAAAAGGAATTCAAGCATTGTGGAAAAAAAAGGAAGAGAAAGAGTGAGAGAGAGAGAGAGAGATGGAAATTTTGTGATACAATTGAATCAATAATGGTATTCACACAGCAGGAATGGCTGTAAATAGCCTTTGGTGACATCATTGTGTGAGGAAAGGGGGCCTGGGTTAAGCGCTTTTGTGGGCTAACCTATTTAAACTTGACTGTTGCTTTGGAGAAGTGCACGCACCAGCCATTCGCAACTCTCCAACTCTCCTTTCAATCCGTACCGATAAATCATTTTGATTCTCGTCCGGTGACAGGTCCAACAACAGGGGCCCACTGCATGCTGCACTAGCTGTCTTAAGGATCTTGTGTATTGTAAGGTGCGAGGTTTGCTTAAAGGATTAATATTTTAGTCCAACAACTTCCAAATTCCAAAGTGATTTCCTGATGGTCCGATTAAGAGCAACCTTTCCTCTAGTTCTTATGATATTCAACTTCCTATTTGAGTGAGGTTGTTCCAATCAATTTCATGTTTGCCTCCAAATTCATGACAAAGAAAACAATCTTCAAAAGTAAACTTTTTTTTCATAAAGTGTAGAATGTCAAGTTTATCAAAAGCCACTAAAAAGGTTTATAACGTTTTATATTATCGAGAACAAATTCACCGATACAATATGCACGTCATTTAGAATTTCTTTTATAAACTTTTATTATACTTCAGCAGATTATATATATATATTTTTTTTTTTACAAGATACTGTATATGAATGAAAACAAAGGTTAATCACTTGTGACAAAACAGAATTAATCATTGCCTATTCAGAGTTTGAGCCTGACATTTGAAACTTGTTTATGTCTTGAAATTTCACCCCCATGCCTCCGGTTAGAACAAGAAAATCATGACTCTGAAGTTAAGCATCTCAAGCAAATTGTCAGGTCTGATGCAATTTGCCTCAAAAACTAGGATTCACCTTTAATGTATATAAGCTAATCCATCACTCTTGCCCTATTTCTTTCTCTGCTATTCTTGTTTGCTCCTTTTCTTCTTCCCGCTCTCTTTCTCCCGCTCTCTCTCTCATCCCCCTCCCCTCTCTCTCTCTCTGTCTCTCTATTTCTATTTCTCTTTTGTGATTGAGTTTGAGGATAAATTGCCGAAGCTGATGCCGCACAAAGTGAAGTGTCAAGTGGGTGTGGAAGGGACAATAGAGAAATGTGGTTACATTCTGATAGAGTTTGGGCCACCCGACTCAAAAGGCTGGGGTTAAAAATGTCAAGCACTTTCAGCATGCCTTCCTCACACATTGGCCCAGTACTGTCAGAGATAAACACCCTGATTTATGGTTAGAGATCCAAATGATACACATGTAGCTATACTGTAAATGTTTCCCCTCTGAATACTAAGCTGCACATGAACAATGGAAACAGAGGAAAAGAAGGACCAAGATTGATTGGTAGACTAGATAAAAGAATTATGCCTCGGTGATAAGTCACATAGAATGCATAATTGATCTTGCACATACTGGATAGTGACAACAAAGTAAGTGGAATCTTTCCTGTACAAAATGATGGCTTTTTATTGCATACCCCTCTTTATTATATACATCCTGACTTAAGAGGATCCATGAATCAAGTTTGAAAGAATTTGTCATCTGAATTTGACTTGCTTTGTTCATCCACACCTGGGAAATGATTGTAAATACAAACTCCAGAATGTGAGAAAATGCGACCGCATTAGCTAGCAGTGTAAATCCCCCTTACAATACCAATTAAATCTTTTTTACTAAGTGACTATCAATGCCCCGTATCTTAAGTTAAGTTCACCTACATATATATATATATATCAAGCAATACTTCCAGTGAAAATAGAAATAAACTTGACCAAGTAGTCCTACCATTCCTTTTTTTGTTACCCTGCATTTTTATTGCCTTGAACATGCTGAATGAAAATATACTAAGTTAATATGCCTAGACTTGGAGGGGAAATGTAAACAAAACATACTTTCACACTTCATCACAAAAGTATGCCAATCTTGATCCTTGCAGGGTCATAAATCATAGTTAAAGCCTCAGTGTGCCTGTACATATATCAGGGACTTTCCCTTCTACCATCTCTCCCTCCCCCTCTCTCTCCTTCTCTCTCTCTCTCTCTCTCTCTCTCTCTCTCTCTCTCTCTCTCTCATTCTCTCCTCACCACCATCTATTCACTATCCAAAGCAATGGTGGAAACACTCATAAACCGTAAGTTTATCAACGCATGAAGTGAACCACTAAACAACACCTCTAGGAATAGAGCTATTGAGGGCATAAACCAAACTGACTTCCCCTGCCTCTCATATTCACTCACTCTCTCTTTCTCTCATTCACTCGCTGCTATTCAGTGCTTCAACAGATCTAAAGCTATTACTTCCACCATAAACAACATTTTCAATTTCATATTTTTGCCCTTTTGATTCATTTGTTGCATTATTCTGGATGTCAAGAGCTTGGCAGCTGAAAGCATATTTGCTACATGTTTTTTCATGAGACGACAAAAGTTTGAATTACATTTCGAACACTCTTAATAGAAGCTTCAACATCAGCGTTAAATTCCAAGATTTGGTTTAGAGAGTTGAAATGGGAAAAAGGGTATAAAATAGATGATAAAAAAATACACAGCGAGAAAAAAACAATTTCCCCAAAAAATATAACAGATTTTTTTTCTTGATTTAAGGATTTGAAGCCATTGAATCTGACCTCATACCCTCATACCCCTGACTTTTAACCCTTAATCCTAGCTAGATCACCTGACAGCATCTGGTAATGATTTCAGCTAATTGGCCAATTACAGACCTGCAATCAATACTGTATATTTGTGAAGACGAAGAGTGAAATTTCTTCTAGGCATAAGTATTCTTTAGTGCATGAATCATTACATTTTCACATGAATGTGGGCAGATTTATTTGCCCCAATTTAGTTTTTCTGTTTTTTACGCCATTGCATCACTCAAACAGCATGTTGGAACCCTCGAAATGTTCTGCCTGTTTTTGTATCTTGCAGTGTTTACAATAGACATGACTCACCCATGCCTGCAGTACATACTACATGCTGCTCATATGCTTCTTCTTCTTCTCCGTCATGACCCTCATTCTCTCTCACCTACTCAAACCTCTCAGAAATTGATTTAAGATGATTCATATGAAAAGATTGAATCACACCTAAAATGACCCTCCAGCTCAACCAGTTCCCTCCCAATCATGCTGAATGTCATTTTTTAATTAAAATACATTTGTTTGTTGAATACAAAGGCCTGTCAAATTAAAAGACAGTGGCATACTGTATGTGAGAAGAATTTTATGGAATTCATATTTGCAAATCTGTCCTTTTTGACATATACTATCATACTTATGCATTCCATAGCTCATGAGAAATACTTTCATCCTACAGATGAAAGCCTTTCATAGAAAAACAAAATTAGATGGGTAAGTAGTGCTGGCTTAGAGCTTTATGGTAAATATCATGTTTGTATGCAAAGCTCTGCAGAGATAAACCTTAAAAGGTCCAAAAATATCTCATCTCTTTGATGATGATGTCCCATCTTTCCATATGCACAGGCATACTTTTTCCTCCATTATCCACTCGTTAATGTCAGGACATGCTAATTGAAAGCTTTGCATTGCAATGTGGATGGTTTTTGCATTGCGATGTGGATCCTTCAATCATATTGGTTAAAATACATTTTGCTGCAGTAATATGACACTTTTATTCCTGTAACAAAATCCATTAGTTGGAAATTTAAAACAGCAAAAAAGGAACCCCCCCCAAAAAAAAAAAAAAAAAAAAACATCTTTTTGAAACATTACATTTTTTCGTATTTCTACAGTGTCATCAAGAATTTCGAAAGATGCATTCAATATCCATTTCACTGACGTTTCATTGATGAAAACGAGCATGATTTTGTATCACATGTGTGGAGAAAACTGACATGAAAGGTGTGAAAATAGTGCATCATTTCATGTGACATATTTGCGGTAGAGGCCCCTGGATGTGTAACTATGGAGGTACTTGTCAGGATTACTATCCAAGATTTTAAAGGCAAAGTAAAATACTTAGGAAAGGTGTAATTTTAAATACATGGAATAGAAAGTTTCTGTCAGGAAGGTGTTTTTTTTTTGTAGAAAAGTTGACTATTGGCTCCATCTACAAAACTAACCAATTATTTTTTAAATCTTTATAACTGACACCAAATGGTGAAATTAATTCCTTTTTCTTTTACACAATCAAGAATGAGGCTACTACTAGTTTAAATCAGCCAAGGTTTGCCTTGACCTTTCCACTTTCATTACAGTTTAGTATTCTGTCTTTAAATTCATCTGGAATCCGATGTGCTCTCCCGTTCTATTGTGCCCTGTCCGGTAAACCACATACATAATCAGTTTCTGGAAACATCATTTTTGAGGATGTTGAGGATGGCAGGCTTGCTGGGCTTGCTTGGCCTGGAGACTGATCGAGACTTAAACTGTGGCAATCATATTCCTATAACCGAGATACCTTCTCAGCATCGAGTTCAAGGTTGTGGTAAATGGAACACCAGTCCAGGGCTATCTGGGCCTGATGACAGCTTGAGATCGGGGTCATTCTGTCATAAAGAATATCTTTGTTGACAAAATGAGGACAAGTATCCAGCATGGAAACCGGATTGCATCTTCCTAGGGGATGGGGAAAGTACCATCTTCATTTTATCCCGCTTTCCTCTGTGTCTCGTACCCCAAAAGAGTAAGCATGATCATGTCCAGTGGCAATAGAAACAATTTATATGGAATCAAACACGTTAGGTTATCATGCCAACTTCCTGTTCACAACACAAACAGATTAATTATACCGTAATCACAACCATGATGCAAAGATAGGCTCTAAACAATTATATCTCTTTTCCTTTAAATTACTTACTGCCTCTTCAAAGAGAAAAGGTTATCTCCATAACAAATAGGTGATTTTTGTTCTCTATAAAAATTAATGTTACTCAGATATGTTACTCAGGTAGGTACAATACTAATGACCCCATATCTCAACATTTCCGCTATAATTCTTCTGTATATGCCCCTCCCAGCATGGGACAGAGAGACGAAATATGTAGATGCAATCGTAATCAATCAAAAAGATTTCCTCAGCAGGTCTAAAGACTTCAGTTTTGTGACTCAGACCAATGCTATCTGCCAAACTTGACAGACCAAGAATTTTTTTTTTTGGACTTTACAATGTGATTTCATTTTTCACTTGACCCATAAGGTGAAAAGGAATCGTCACCCATGGTCAGATATACATCAGACAATGATTCTGATGATCGAGTCATCATGGTATGGAACTGATTCTGGCTTTTAATGCTTTTAATATGATCACACAGACTTGAAAATCATCTTAAGGCAATTTCAATAGCTTTGTGCATCATCTTTAAAAATGTGCCAACATTACAATGACCTATTATGTAATCCCAACATGATTTTTATAGGCACTACAATAGGGTATGGAAATTTCCCTTGACCTGATATGTTGACAGTCTTTGTGATCTGGTTTTATAACAATGAAATTATACTGCATTGACACTACATGGAAATCTTCCACAAGAAATAGAGGAGAAATAAGATTGAAGAAAAAGATATACCAGATGATCATTAAAACAAAGAAGTTTTTTGTTATGTCGAACACGTACTACGTCTATGACCTGCTGGAAATTGTTGATTGTCTGTGTTATCTCCGAGACTTTGCTGGAAGCATTCTGATGACAGCATCTCCAGCCAGAAATTAATTGATATTCTCCTCATAATTCAATATTATTTCTCAGGTAGGCCTTATTTTTCCTAACAGGTACTCACTCACAATGCTGTGACAGGAATATCTAATAGTCTTAAAGTCCCACTGACACTTTCACATCTTCTAAAGATTGATGTCAAGTCACAAAAAAGTTGACATTCTTCTCCACCACTAAATAAATCCCCATTTGTTGTGATTTTAATTTCATCTCGATATGTTTCTTTTTTTTTGTATCATCATCTCAACTTTTATGATTTATAATTCCCCAAATGAATGCTTTTTCCCATTTCTATCATTACTGTTTTCCAATTTCTTAACAGCTTTCTTGCATTTATATACAGGAAAACGTACAAAGATACCCTTGAAATTATATTAAGATATTTATACCATCAACTAATGCTTAATATAATATTCAAACAATCCTTACAAGAACTTGCTTTGTATATGTTGCCTTTTTAGGAACCCACAATCAAAAGCATTGTTTAAAGTAAAACAGTTTGAACATTGCATCATCGCCTGGCTACAGTAGAAAAAACTGCAGGCAAGACATCGGCTCTATCCAGACAACTTGTGAGGAAGGGGGAAGGTGAGGGGAAGCAAATCGGCACCATTTCAGAAGCATCATGGGGTAGCTATTGAAATAAATCAGGAGTAATGATATTCTGGTATGTCTTCTACCTTAATTTGGCCTTACCCCCCTCCCATCTGGCAGAAAGTGCAGCTGCGGAATGCATTCTCCCTCAAATTGCCCCCCTCCTTGTTTCTTGAATTACCAGGAGAGAAACCCAATATGCTGATGGGGCATGGCAGGTAGGGTAACTGCCTCAGTGTATGACCAGCTGTGCAGTCATACACCAAGCACAGCAGGGGGGCGGGCATCCACGCTGCTCAAAATGACTTGGTGATGCACTTTGTTACCCCCTCTTCACCATCACATCATGTGCATCAATCTGCAACAGCCTGTATTTATCAGTGGTTTTTAAGTGAGAGATGAGGGGGTGTACCGAAGACCAACAAGCAACGGTTAAATATTACAGCAATAGATCCCCAAGGAAACATGATTACCTTGGCAATCATCTGCTGAGAGCAATAAGGGAGTTAACTGACATACATTTACATAGAGTCAACTTCCTTTTGACCCTCAACAATGGTATATGCATGTGCTTGTGGTTCTGTTGCCTTCAATTTCAGATAACTGTTGATACATCCAACCCATAGAATTGATAAAATGAGTATTTCGAGATTTTCTCTAAAGGTTACATGCATGGAAAAGAAAGACGAGGTCATAGCGGTCATACAAATGTCATTCCTTGCAAACTACCAGCTCTTATCAATAGACAGTATGGGGACATTTCCCAAAGTACTAGAATCAAAGTTGCAAATAAAAAAATCAATTGATTCTTTAATATCTAAGAGTAAATCTCACAAGATGATCCATTATACACTTTGATATCGAGGTAACCTGGCTATGCAACAATATCATATACAGTGTATTTTCCAAAAAAGTGACAGATATAGGTATATATACTTCACAATTTTGTGTCTTTCTACCATTAGTCCCAACTTCATAACATTTTCAAATTTTCATGTTTTTAAGCAACCAACCAACATACTGCATTTTGCCTAATCACCACTAAGGTGGAAAGGGGACTGTAATATACTTTTCACATTGGTAAAATGTTGGGGTCTTAGCCCTATCTATAGTCCTGGGCTAAGCTTAGCCCACTTTATGTTCAGACACAAATTTACCAAAGTGGGCTAGCCCCACCATAAGTACAGGGGTAGTTGGATCTGCAAAAAAGCAGGGCTTACTACGTAATTGAGGTGCTAACGTGATATTTTTATCCCGAGATAGGCGCTTAGTACAGGACTAAAACAGTGAAAGGCCAATAAAAAATAGTCTGGGGCTAAGTAAAGTACTGGGCTAAGCGAAACAAGTGTGAAAACATATAAGTCTCCCAACTGCAATATAAGGGGGAGGATTGGTATGGTAATCCAGAGAAGATTGATCAAAAGTGGGATAAGGGGTAAAGGTTTCATACTACGAACGAGCAAAAAATGTGAGATGTCACGCCTATCATGTTCGACGTCTAACGTGATTTCCTGCGAATCTGCTGCATGATTAGGGTTGTTTTTTCAGAAACTGAAGAGGCAGGAATGTTTAGTTTTGTGTGAGTGCCCTTTCTAATCCACATGATGATAGATCCTCAGGTATTTTCCTCCCAGGCTTTTCTTCCTCTCATTTTCCTTGAAGACAGCTATTTCACTTTAAAGGAGCACATCGCCCCTCTTCTGTCTAGTCAAGAAAACCGCAGTATGCCAAGGGCCCAAGCCAGTAGCCTGCCTTCCATACATTTACATCACAACAACATAACAATGAAAATGCCAAATTTGTATGGGTTAGGCATTCATTTTGTACATTTTAAAACATAAACTTTAAAATATGGGATTGATAAAATATATATCTTTTTTTTAGTTGAAAATTTATTCAGCAAAGGCAAAAATGTGAAAACGCCCTTATTCTTGTATTTATTATTACACTTTCATAAATAATATCAAACGTGTTGTCTGCATCTTTTCAATCAACAATATCAAAGCAATTCAAATTTCATTGAGAAATTTAGTGTGCCTCATTATTTCTAATACAAAATATACTTGGATTTAGTACTAGACTGAAGTGTATAATTATGACAAATAACTGCTTAGTACCTTTTGGTTCTTTTGGTATCCAAAAAGATATATCGATGGTCAAAAGTCTATATCTTGTTTTTAAGTCTTAACGAATAGAACACAGATTCAGAAGCTTTAAAAACATAACAAGAATTGGAGGGCTTCGCTGTAAAGCTCCAGAGAACCATGTAATCATATAAATATCCCCCATTTCTGCCCACGTAAGACCCATTTTCATGCATAATTCAGAGTTTGCAATTTGGAAAAAGTAATTTTCTTTCTTTTGATTTATCGTACTTGCTGTCAAATGAGATTTATGAACCTGGCTCGGCATACAATTTCAGGGGTTTAAAGAGGATTACAAAACTGTAACTTTTCCCTTTCCATCTTATACCTATCCTAATTTCATACGCATTGGTTCAAACAAAGTTCTCTCAAGAATAATTTAACTTCCAATCAGCCATGGATACAATGTAATTGCTCTGAGCAAATTTATGTTAACAATTCTGACTTTGCAGTCTTTTAGATGCATTTTGTGTGATCGAATTCAATCATATCTTTTTGCAAAAAAATATGTTCTAGAAAAAAATCTAGAGATTACTTGCAGAAATAAAAATTGGTCGATGTAAATATTCATTTCAGCGTTATTTGGGCATAACTTGAAAGTGGTAAATCTGAATGAATAATTGACTTTAATGACATGGCTGTATTCCTCTATCAATGGGTTAAAGCTAAAGACCACTTATGGTCATGCAATTGCATAGTGAAAGAAACGTTGTGAAATCGATCAGAAAAGGTTGATCATCTAGCATAGATGTACTGCAAGGTTCTGGAATCATCAAAATTATAAGAAATTTGGCCAAGTCTTCATAAAGTTAGAAGCACTGTACACAGAAAGATGTATATGGGACTACACACACGTGCGCGACATGAGCATTTTTATCTCTCAACAGTATATAGATATACTAATTTACCAAATATATCAATTACTAGGTGGTTTCCCGTCAAAATTTTTATCGTCATGTAATATTCAAAACATATTCTTTCACATGATTGGTAATAAGAGCTTCCATTTCATTTTTTGAAATTGGGGCGCTTCCAATACTGGTCTTTACCTTTAACATCACAAATTTATTAAGTTTTTTTTTTTAAATCTATTCTTTTTGCTCATATATTATTAATCCTCATACTCCTGGTTTCAATTCAAGCAGTTGATCTCATTTATCTTTCTCATTTTTCAATGAATATAATTTACACATTTTCCTCCATGAACATGATTTCAAAATGACAAGCACTGAATACATTAAGAAAGTTTGAGATCTCTGCTCAATGGGCAATTATATACATAGTAAGTTATGTACATGTAGGCTTGCTTATCGGTAGAGCTCCTGCGGAAATTCAAAGAGGGCTAGGGCTAAAGTTTTGCAGTGATCCATGACCCAGCTTCAAGCTCCATCTTAAATTTCAACATGGAGTATACTGGGCAGACATACTGATACGATGTAACAAATAGGGTGCTTGAGGTGGTTGGTAAAAAAGAGGTATTAGACATGAATTTGATTTCTGTTCCCTCCATCTGTCCCAATAACGTCTATATGACTTTTCTTCCTTGTAAATGTTGTCTTTGAACCTGCTGTAATAAGACAAAATAGATATGAAGTTACAGTAAAACTACTGCAGGTAAATAGGTTGAAGGACAGAGGTGGTGATACTTTTACAACTAAGAAGGTGAGAATCTTTAAGGATAATGAAAAGAAATGCAAAAAGGTATTGCCCATGTAATGAACTGAGAGATAGAACATCCCAAGGCGGTTGACATTATGCATACTGTATCAGAATATATACGATTAGCTGAATAGTTTATCACTATCTGAACTGCACTTTAACTATACTAGTCCCTTAGAGGAATTCATCTTTCTCGGAATAAAAGAATACTTGCTCGTATTGCAATAGATTAATGTAAATCTCCTGTTGGAGTAGATTGAGTAAAGTTATTCATGATAAAAAACATCCATTTAATCTGATAACGTAGATTGCGAATATGCTAAAAGTATACTAATTCACTTAAGCCACACTCTTACATATATTCCATTCTCGCTGTCATATGTATCTAAAGATTAGGTTTCATAAAAACTATTGTTGGTATCACCACAAAAGAGTACTGAAGATTTAAGATTTTAATTACCAACTATGAGTGACTACTACTATAGTATGCTTGATTAAATAATAAAAAATTTATATATCATACAGTCAAAGTTTAAACAATACTTCAAATGCCTGGTGCTATCATATTTGCTGCCCTCTCAAGGCATGTTTACGTTTATGTTTAACATGTGTTGTTGTCTCCCACTTTTGGTGCCGATGTATGTGCATAGGTAAGTATGGTTACCTAACCAATGAATGGATAGGTCACTTTGTCACTATTTTCATAGAAGTGTTATATCTATCCTGTCATGGTGGCAGTGGTGGGATACTGACCCATGCAATCATAATCACTATATCCTGAAGTCCAGCTTATAAATACAAAATTGGCAATACCAGTGACAACACTCTGTTACTTCATGAGCACTCAAAACCACTATATTTAGAACCTTTAAAAAAGATTTACTTGTAAAAGATTAGTTTATTAAAAGGTAAGTTAATGAGCATTTCCCATGAAAATGAAAATGGATCTCTCAATCCAGGGTGCAGAGCCAGAGCAGAATTAGTTTACAGAATAGACAGGTAGAGAGAGAAAGAAAGGGTAGAGGATCAGTGAAAGATAGCTTTCAAATGTTTCAGAGTGGGCGGTGATACCGTGACATGTTTGTTAGTAACTTGTCACGCATGGGGTAGATCTGGGCATACCAAGAGAATTCAACCCCAGGGTTTACTTTTCTCTTCTTTTGTTTTTACCCGTTTTTAAGTACTCCCTCTTTTCCAGTGCATAGTTGTCATCATATTGTATCAATTCATTCAATTTCAATCATTTCCACGATTAAGGTGTAAAGCTATCAATATTGCACAATACAAACTTCTCAAACTTATAATGTCCACTCATCTTGCCCAAAATCCATTCTGCTCTTTCCTCATTATCAGGTTATCCTATATCTGGTTCACTAATTTTGAAAACTAAAGCCCTACATCTACCAGTTTTATTTCGAATGACAAATACAGTGCCAAAAATAGTTTCAACACAGGAATATAAGGAGAATTTACAGGACCTTTATATTATCTTCTCTCTGATTCATTCCACATGTGATACATAAAGAAACTTTCAGCACATTAATGATACACACTTTCCTGGGGAAATTAACTGCACAGATATCTTGTTTCACCACTTGAATGGGCCTTGTTTCTTTTCCTCCTCCTCTTAAATTTTTAATCCTACCTTACAAGTGCTCCATCCAAGAAAGTAGGTCACCTTCATTTTCACCCGCCTCTTTCACCCCGAACATGATCATTCATCTACCAGTATGTTCCAAGCTACTTCCGATGATTAATCATTTCCTTTCTGTTTTGCATTAAGATCATTTCGAGGCATACTTATTTTGTGGGTTATAGAAGTTGAGTAAACGATGTATTCATCTGATGTGAATGAGAAACGGTTGAACATGAAACATGTTTTTCCCGAATGAGAATATTTTAATCTGTGAGTGGACATTGTTTTCATATTTGTGGCAAAAAATTTGACTTGCATCAAAAAGTATTTTTCTGCAGGGAAGACACCCATGCTATAAAGGGGACATTTCAACTCCCTTCATTTGATTAATGCTTCCAAATAAATATGATGAGAATTGCAGATGAAATTGGTGTGACCTGAAAGGCAACATTTTGTTTGAATGATTCTAATGCAAGTAGACTTTCGTAAATAACTATATTACTGATATGCACCGAGTTTACATATGAAAAGAATATTCCTTCTAAAAAGAAAAGCCCCTTTTAGGCCATTAAAAAAATATACATGTTTAGCGTCCCCGCCCGCTTCCTTTTGGGGGGCCGCCTCCTTATTTTTCTTTTTTTTTTTTTTTTTTTTTTTTAAAGAAAAAAAACATGAAAAACACTGCTAAAATGGATCTATTTCTAATTTTTTTTTTAAAAAGAAAAAAAAATGTCGGCGGCCATCTTGAAAAATAGCCTGACTGTCAGGGAAAATGTACCGAGCGGCCATTTTGAAAGAAAAAAAAAAAAAAAAGGCCTCCTCCTTCCTATTTTTCGAAAAAAACAGGACGCTAAACATGTTTTTTTTTTAATTTGGCCTTAACTGATGATTTGATCTCTGTCCCCTAAACTGAATCTGAAATACAAGCATTCCCCACCAAAAAAACAATCAAAGAAAAGAAAAGGGTGAAAGTAGACTTGGAAACAGGCTTCACATTAAGACTGTGTACCATCTGTGAACGATTTTTGAATGTCCCATTGTAAAGTAACTGCAATCACTCATTGGGAGTCCCCAGTGTATTCTACCTTTCTCCTCTCTCTCTCTCTCCCTCCCTTTCTCTCCATCTATTTCCACCCTCCACCCCCTTTCCCTTCCCTCGACCTCCTTCTGAGGGTCTTTTTCTTTCTTTCGGTTCCCTCTCTGCCTTCATCAAATCTTATTTTGCTCTCGTTTAAGGCTGGACCTGTCTCTTGACATTGACTGGCCCCAGGCCAAGTTGTGGCTAATGTTACACGCAGGCTTTGGTCTGCTCACTATTCCTTTACATTGGTTGCTTAGCATACATACTCACTATTTGAAATGTGTTGCTGTGATTGCTTTAGCAGCCTTATCCCCAAAACTCTACTTCTTTAAAAAAAAAATGACCTAAAAAGTCAAACGCCCAACTTTACACTATACTTGAGTAAATTCTGATGCGTCCTGGTTTGTCGTAGCTAGGTGTTGTTTGGTTACTTGTTGAAAGAATAGAAGGAATAGGAAAACTAAGATCTATCATTCATTGGAGATAGGTTTCAACCTTTCTGAAATGATGATTCATTAGTGATATGAAGTAGAGCATACTTCCAGGAAATACATCCTTCTCCTCATCCTCCTCCTCCTCTAAATTCCAGAAAGCCCACCATTCATCTTAAGAAAATATCAAATAACTATATTGAGTTCCTATATGACACACAAATACATATGTCATCTGTTCATGATTTCCCTTTGTTGATGTCATATCAACAAAACAACTCTGATGTTATTGAAATACTCTGAAATATTGCTCAAAGGCCAATCATAGAATACCTGTGCTCCCATTTTTTAATGGGGCACTCTCAAAACAGCAATTATATATGTAATTACTTACACTGATAAACATATAAATTATGGATTTCATGTCTACATTTCTACAATTTGTTTCGTTTATTGATAAATAAATATCAAAAGCTTAATCACTGGTTTAGCCTTTTGCCATCAGAAGAATATATTTGAACTTACATCTTCATTATTAAATTGAACTAAGAACATCAAGAGAAATCATGATTGTAGCTCGCCTTATTTCATGACAATATCAATTTATTTTTTATTTTGTTTTCTTTCCTCACAAAAGTGTATTCAAGAACTTAATTTTACCATGATCACACAAAATATTTCAGTATTCATCCAAGTTTTTTTCTTCAAAATACTCATCTCAATTTTTTTTAATAAAAAAAGCTTAGACATGGAGCTTTCTATCGCCCAATCCCCCCCCCCCCTCCGCCTCTTTCTCTTTCCCCCGGGTCCTTGTACTCTTTTTTGGCTCATTTCTTTCTGTCTGGATAACCTAGCACTCATTATTTACATTAGCCGCTCTGCCGTGTGGATGGTGCGTTCATGCTGCGAATGTGCGCCCTCATTTTAACGGATCATCACATTCAAATTGCACATTTCTATCGCATCCATGAATCACCAAAGTGAGTAATAGGCTTTCCTTTCAATTATTTCTCAGAGAATTCACTCCTTGATCACTGAAATAATATTAGAGGTTAAAGAAGAATATGAAAGAGATTACAATGAAAAAGATTAAAAGAAAGAAATAAAAGATATTGTGATAAGAATAATTCAATTACATTTTCTCACTTTATTGTTAAATTGAGTTTTCTTAACTTTTCTGGGGAATAGAAACAAGTCATATTTTACAATGATGATCTCCATTCCCTATTCTTTAACTTTTGGCTGCAAATACAATATTTCAACCAAAAAGAGAAGGAGAGAAATAAGACAATGATTATATATTTATTGACAATTAACTAATGAATAACACTAATTATGCCATTATTTAATGGCTCCTGGGAATGAAATGCCAGGTGCCAAGTTAGGTCAATGTTTTCCTGCCTGAAACAATTAATTAACTTTAGTTCTCAATTAAACATCTCATCTTACACTAATGTTGACCTCTAATTTGTTCTTGCTTTGGGCATTTCTTGTGTTTTTCCGGACAAATGATATTTTCTTCTTTTTTTTCTAATGAAGTATTATTGAACTTAATTATAAAAACTTGGAGTCTGGCAATTTGTGATCAACATGGAAGTTTGACAAAATATGGATCGTTGATTAACCAAATTAATTGTTCTTGTTAGTTCATTGAATTAAAAATAATACAGAAGAAAAAATGTGTACTGCCTTGCTGCAAGCAATAATTCATGGCAGTGGGGAAGTAGAAACCGCAAGGGAACAACTCATTTATCCATAAATTTGTATCTAGAAAGGAAAACAAATCAAGCTTCCAAAAACTCATCAAGATATTCATGTATATTAAGCAAAGGACAGAGAATGAAGAGCAATTTGATGAAAGTCAAGAAACATGTCAAATGATATGACTTGAAAACCTACAAAATTCAAAGTCAGACATGGAAACTAGACTATTCTGCCAAAGTGCATTTGTATGTCTTCTCGTAGCCGCACACCGAGTCTATAGCCTTGATCACGACCTAGCTCTTCCATCCAGCCATGTCTTCTCCCCTAACCCTGACATCTATTTGATCAGAGTCACCCAGCCTACTCAGCCAGCCAGCCAGCCAGCCAGCCAGCCAGCCAGCCAGCTCAACCTGGCTCTGTTGTGCCCGTCCGTCCATGGCCCGATAAGTAAGTCGGCTGAAAATTACCAATTTGCACTCAATTTGGGTCCGCAGGGGGCACTGCACTTTTGCCGTTGCCCTGTGTATGTCTGACGGACGCACCCTATTTCTACTCTTGTTTTGTGGTAGCAGAGAGAGATAGAGAGAGGGGGAGAGAGGCATGGAAATAATGAAAAGAGTGAGGTTTAAAATCCTATTACGCTCTGGTTGACATCCAGTTCATCAAATCTAATTTGTCCTACTTTTTCCCCCTCTACTCTTCCTCAACGTTTACTCGCTTCCCTTTTTTTTTCTCTCCATTATGCCACTTTTAAAACCCAAGTGGTTGGTCTAATTCTTTTTTCCATGAAACAACAAACACCTTCTCTTCGTGTTGCTAAAAATGATTCATACCACGCAAACAAACAACAGGCACTATCACTTTCCTCATTCTGATGTTGGTGACCCTCTATCGCTATATAAATTTAATAATTTTTGTTATTTCTCTATCTACATCGTATTCAAGTAAAATAATCTTGATGGCATAACAAAATTTTAAAACACATTCTGCTGTGATAAAAAAGACACAAAAACAACTACTACCGTACCATAAGGGGAAAATATATCAGTCAAATATATTGGACCTCATTATGTTTTCATGCATCCAGAATTGTGACCACTTCCTTTCCCCCGAGGAACTCCTCTTACATGACCCTTTGGGAACTGACCTACATATTTAAATCACAAGATCCTGTCCATTTCTTAATTTCCTCTCATGATAGGTGCAGACAGGGAGAAGGATATTGTATTTGTTCCCTCTTTCTCTCTCTCTTTCTCTCTCTTTCTCTCTCTCTCTTTCTCTCTCCCCTCTCCCTTCCTCCCTCCCCGGTTTCAACCACCCTCCAGAACCCCCTTCTCCCCGTCCCTCTCCTCTCCTTCTCCCCTTCTTTAATTCCCCCCCTCCCTCCCCCCCCCTCCCTCTCTCTCTCTCTCTCTCTCTCTCTCTCTCTTTCCCCCCATTTCGACTCACCATTTGGAAGTCTGGTGTTCCTTTCTTTTTGCATCCCAGTGCCGCGTCCAGTGAGGGTGACTTGTGGTTCAATAATTTACAGGCTCTGTCATGGCCAGAGGTGATGGCCTTACAAACTCGCTCTGGAAAAGAAAGAAAAAGAGAAAGAGAACAAAAATTAAGGACATAAAAATGTTGATATTCATATTTTTATGAGAAATGATGCTCTTGCAAGTTTGTACTTGAAAACCATCTAAAAGACTAGATCAGGAGAGGAAATAATTAGGAATATGTTGAATAATCAAAATTATACATGTGTTAAACAGGATGGGATGCATTCTATAATGACAAAGGCTTAATCTACAATGAAAAAACAAAGAGTTACAAACTGAATATAGCAGCAGCTAATTTGATGATATTGCCTATAGGTTTGACAATATAATATATCATTCAATAAATATTTTCCTCATCTTTTACTTTATGTCAAAGTAATCAAAGAAGTGGCATTTCAGAATTATTATTCCATAACGATTTAACGATTTTATAATCACAAAAAATAAAAACTACAGATACAGCATGCCGAGAATATACACACTAAAAAAAAAAATGAAAATTATTTTTTTATGAAAAGAATGTCAATATTCTTATCAAGTATTCAAATCAAGAAGTCAGTTCGTTATCCAGCGATCTCCCTGCTCAGTGCAGTAGCCGGGAATCATTCTGCAGTACTAGCAGGAAGCATAAATGTTTCCAATTGAATTCTAATGTGTTAAAATCCCAGGCTTTGATTTATTGCTTGTCAAGTATGGAAATACTAGGGCATTACTGGGCTGCAATTGGAACATCCAGTTCTATAGAAATAGAGTGACTCATGTGTAGACGTAAACACAAGCTGACATGAAGAAAAGGGAACCTCATCCCTTATTTTTAATTTGATAAGGATTACAAAAAGAATCCCCACGATTCATCAATATGAATGGTTTGAACAGAGGAGGAAAATACACTTGAAACATAAAGGAATGTGTGAGGAAAGAAAGAGATTGTTTTTCAGCGAGAGTTAAACCAAGTGGATTTGCCTTCCTACTTAAGCAGCCCTCACATTAGGCTCATAAAAACCATCAATGCCGTCCCAAATTGTCCTATAACAGGAGCATGAAAGCTGGGAGAATTAACCAGGCTTCCGACAAACGATTCGTCCGAATAATTAGGGCATGCACTAGCTGTAAAGCCGCTTTGGCGGATTACCCTTGGAATCATCATAATGCTCGATATATGTGTCCTAATTACTCAAATTGCTCACTCCAATTTCAAACGAATGCCAGCTCCTTCAGTTTGCGCTCATTTTGACTGAAGGCAAAAATGATAAACACGTACCGGCTGTGTGAAAATTGAAGCGCGAGGAGGAGAGGGTACGGGAGAAACAGGTACTGGGAGGGTTTGAGGAGTTGGGTAGCGATAAAACCTGTTTATCACTAACTGCTGCATTTTTCATGCAGTAATTATTGAACAGGGAATAAAAGACAATGATTATGCGATGACGAGATAATGCAATTAGGGGCGGTGAAATCAGGTTAAAGTCGATCTGCTGGCACCCCTTCACAGCCGACTTATTATCAAGGATTGAGTGATTTAATCTAATGGAAGGGGCGGGCTGGCAAGAAAAAATACGGCACAGCCTTCGTCGGGGGCTTTTTCTGAGAGAGCTTTGCGGCAAAGTGAGGCTTATCTTGGCGATGAAAGGCAAGGGCTACAGTGGGTATCAAGCTTCAAATCTCAAGGGCAGAGTTGATTAAGGCTGTGTCATTACTCAAGCCTTTCAATTAGTGTAATAGATCTGTGAGGCTTCCCATCGGGAGGTAAAAGGACGTAAGTCCAGTCTCAAGATGGGAAAACAAACGTCTCGCAAGCCCGCAGTGGTCATTCTTGAGACCGTCTTGCTATGAGTTCTCTGACAGAAAGATGCAGTCAACTAGGGTAATAGACAATCTGATGGATTTTTTTCTCTTTTTTCTCTCAGACACAAAGTTCAATTTCAGAGTCGGACTTCAATTTGAATCAATACGAGAGCAGAACGTCTTCTCTTAAATCAGATCAAGATCTTTAACCAATTCTTCCCAGGCAATAATATTATTCCAAAGAGTTGAGAATAGGGCAAAATTTAATTTTACTTTCATTTCATTACTTCTTCATGCCATTCGAACAAGACATAAATCAATACTCAATATTTTAAACATTGAGGATACAAATTTAGCCAGGGAAAGGTTCTATATTTCCTAGTCTTTCAAATTTTAAAATTAAAATCATCATATTTGTTATTCTTTTATTTATGATCAGGGATTCAAAAGATGGTAAAACAAAAGGAATGCACAGTACTCATCAATAGAATTACAGTTTTTCAACCAACCAAGTAAATACATCAGTAATCTATTATACGTGTGTACATAAAACTTGATATATTTCAAGAAAAATAAAGTATGTTTACCATATAGAATAAATGGTTCTCTATCAGTTATCTCAAGATTCCTCTATTTGTAAATGTATGTTCTAGGTTAATAATTTAGAAGAAGAAAAATCATTTTACGTCCCATTCTCTGTTATTTTAACTAAATCAATAGTCTGACAAAATCACAAAATATCAAGATGTTTCATGAAAAAATATGAGCTATAAAAAGATTATTATCTTCCCCTTCAACATTAACAGCCGTGAAGAGCATTTAAGTGAAGATGATTTGAGTGCATGTCAAGACTCCTCTTGAAAAAACAAAATCCGTCTTTGAATACCGATCCACTTATTAGCCCATATTTTCAATTAAGCTCATGGTCTGGCTCAATAAATGCACAATTTTATTTAGGGGAAAAAACAAAGCCTGGTGACCGGGTCGATGAATCGAGGGCGAGGGGGGCAAGAGAGTCGTCGCATTCCCCTCCTGCGGTAGAACATTCTCGCCTCGGGGTCTCGGCAGCCAACCGAAAAAATAGTGCAACATGGGAATAAATTCTGCGTAATTACTGGATCCCGCATACTGCTGGCTGCCTAAAGACACGGTCGCTCTACTTATCAAATAGGGCATAAAAAGATTGGATTTGCAGGAAATGCAACCAATCTGGGTGCTGCCACACAAAGCAATGTTGTTGTTGTTTTCTCTTCATTTTTATTCCCATTGTGGAGGGGAAAATGGAAGAGGTAAATTTTTCTAGGGTACTTTTCTAGATTTAACTGGCACAGACCCGAGTAGGTCATTTTGGAGAAAATGGAGTAAATGATGAGGTGACTGGTTCGATCATACATCATGTTAACTTGTTTTGGAATTTTGCGGAAGAGAAGCTTTCTCATGTACTGTACATTCATACGACATCCAATCTCTAAGTCCAGTTTGAAATATCATTTGCCAAGAGCCATATGTGCTTTAATTATCTGTTAAATAATTTGATTAATGCTGTCCTGATTCTTACTAGACAGTTATACAGGAATGAACAGAAGCTCTTTTGTTTAGTAATGTTGTGCTACATGCATTTATTAAAATGTGGGAATTAGCCCACTCAGGAAATGCAGTATGTATCTCTATCTTTATTTCAATAGCTTTTCTTTTTTCATATTCCTCATGAAATATAACCAATTAAACATGTCCTCAATGATATAGCCAATGCTTAATTAATCAATCTAATTGAAAATTATTGAAAATATCTAAAAATAAATATTTTGTATTTTCCTTTTCACAATGAAGACAAAAAGAAGTCAGCTCGATTGTTGTTGAATATTCTCTCCACAAAATAAGGAATCATTTTCAACATCGTATTTATATCAAGGACATAAAGAAACATAAATGAAATATTCCACAGACATAATTCAATCAAATATGCACCATTTTCTTTTACCAGAGAATGAACGATATTGGGATTGAGCACAAACAGTACGACGGCAAGACCTAGTTTTTCTCTCAGACTACATCACATAGCATTCAGGATGAAATGAGGTCTGCTTTTATGCCAATTATGAAGAATCAGAGTCTGTCAAATGGTTGCCTTATTACGCGAGCAAAGAAGAAGAAAAAAAATGGGTACTAATAAATGGGTCTTGCTCTGTGGCAACAAAGGCCAATCTAGGTTATGAGCTCTGCGCAACATTCAATTAAATGTGATTGTATGTTTTTCGATGCGTTTCTAGAGCCCTCATTACCGGGCAGGGAAAGAAGAAAAAAGGTTACATGAAAATAATGTCTACTTTCCCCTCTCCAATTAAAATTGCTCACTTCATCACATCTCTTGTTCATTCTCTCTCTCCTCAATTCTCTTTTTTCTCTCTCTCTCTCTCTCTCTCTCTCTCTCTCTTTCTCTCTCCTCTCTCTATCTCTCTCTCTCTCTATCTCTTTCTCTCCCCCCTTGTTTTTTTTTCTTCTAACCACATTGAACAAGCTAACAATACAATAGAACTAGGTCATGCCATTGCACGGGAGAGAACTAGTTAACATCAAATAATCTCATTCAATCAAGCTTCAAATTGGTAGTGGCTGCCAATTTCGTAAGCGGACTATAACTAATGCATAACCATGACTTCTCCAAATGAACCGATCAAACCAATCTTTGGAGTTCAGCGTAATTAGAGAGGAAAAGCAGAAACAGAGTGAAAATACACGTTATGAGGCAAAAACAAAACCTTTGACTTTATGTTTTCACTTCTATTTTTCGCTCGTTACCAATTATTTTGAAAGTATACCATTTCTCCTTATGTACCTCTAAATCAATTGAAATTTGTTTTTCACTGAATATATATTTTGGAATTAGTATATGTCAACCCATTTCATTTTATATCATTTTCAACAAAAACAAAAAATTCTTTTAGGAAACACATACTGTAAGTTACATCAGACTTTGTGTAATTCCTTTTCCCATTTGGAGAGTAGACACACAAGGATGGTAACTTTGGCATTTTCTATAATCTTGATTACTCTTTCAATCCTTTTTAGATATGATGTTGTAACCCAACTAAAAACACCTAAGGACAAGACAAGAGATGCATAGTGCATGTCACAAATCTGAATACTCACAAAGAAATAAGTGAGGACAGTGCACACAGGGGTCTTAACATCTGAAGCTTATATTTGTATTTTCTCCCCTGGTAATTACTTTACCTTGTCGGCTTTTTGTAGGTGGTTTACAAGTCATGTTAGCAGAGGCTTTAAGTATTCATCAATTCTAGAGGGATTTAACAAATGGAATGCATCAAAACAAAACATGTGATACTCAAAAATTGCATATATTCAAAGAGAGATAACCTAAATTAATGTGACGTCTCATGACAAAAATTACAGGCTTCGTGTAGTTGCTATGATCATGAACAATGTTGGATAACATCACAGCAATCATATCGATATAGATTGTGTCTGCCTAGCTTACGTAAATCCTGAGAGGGAATTGATGTATTGTTTTCCTGATCATTGTGACATGGTTTTCCGCGCATCCTCGTGATGTCTCCAGCGTTGAGTATGACATACTTAACAGTCAGGTATAGCGCACTGGAAATGCCACATTAACCTTTCAAAATATCAAGCTAATTTTGGCCTAAGTTTCAACCCGCCTCATCATGTACCGTGAGATAAACTCCAGCATGTTTGCACCAGCTATTATTAGTGTAGCACTTTGTTGTAAGAAGTAAGAAGTATAAAGTATAGAATCTAGTAAAATTATGTACTAAAAATACCATGGTGTCATACATATGCATTAATGTTAAATAAAGAGGAGAATCCTGGAAAGGCCATTTTATTTACAGGGTGATGTATGAATAAGGATATCGTTTATGCTCATGAATGACTTCTGCAGTGCAACAGAACATCGCAACATAAATTATAGTGAAGAAAATATCAAATAATGCATGGATTTTTTTTCCCTCTCTTTTTCTTTTGGTCTAAAATTCTTATTTGCATGTATTTGCAAAATGTGAACTCCAGTAAAGGTCTTTCATCTATTTGAAAGAAAAATTGATTCTATCAATTGTAATTGTTCTCTTTTCTAATTTCGAACAGTTTTTCGAGGAGATAACATATACTTGTGTCTGCAAAATTGATCTACAAAATCAATTTATACGAAACTCACAAGGGGAAGGTGAGTTTTTTCCTCTTCACCTCCAGCTCCCTAAAAGAGAAAAAAATATCATATGCATTCACGTTTCTCCAAGCAAACGTCCCAAGGTTGAAAAAATACACACAAACCAAAGGCAATTTCAATAGCCTTGTACATAACCTATTGAGAGGAGATATGCAAACGTGACAATCACATTGCATACCCCAAAGTTCATTTCTACGGGCAGAACAATAAGATATTAAAATTATTCTTGAAATAATTTCTTTGAGTTTATATTTCACCAGTGTCAAAACAGCAGCTCTGTATTATTTCAAGTGAATGAAAAATATTAGAAATTGAATTTTTGCTTTCAAGTTTTAGTAATGTAGATGTATCTCAGTGTGCAATGTTTACATCGGGACGTCCCATCTTTGTGGTGAGATATCTGGATGCGAACGCATTGAAAGGGTAGTGACTGTTTGCATCTCAATGCAGGCTGCATCGTTGGGCTGTCAATTAATTACTGCGACCGGGGAAAATGTCAATAGGGGTGCCAACCTAGATCTTAGGCAGAGGGAAAACCAGGGTTGAATATGCATGCTATTCGGTGCCTCAGCAAAACAAAAACAAACAAACAAAACTTTAAAATAGTTGCCCCTTTAAAAGGGGTCATGGGTTTGTAATAGAAATACAAGTTTTCCAGTAATCCTATGTAAAAACATTTTTATCTATTTAAAATAAAGTCCTTTCATTACCTTAAATCAAACATTCTTTAAAAAAAATGAAAAATGCATATTTCAAAGTCCTATTCAAACATATCCAACTTGTATACTTAAGTTCTTTCAAAAGAGGCAACTGTATCAGCTTAAGGCTTAAAATAATAAGAAAATGAACAATGTATAAATATTAAAGTTCTATGAATACATACTCAATAAGAACAAAATGCATTAGATAGATGTAAATGAGAATTGTTTAAGAAATATTGATTCCAATATTCTTAGTTTCATTCTAAAGCAAAGCTTGGCTCTCAAAAGATTTAATCATGACAGAATTTTTCACTTAATAAAAAAAAAAAGTGCATAATATCCCACTTTTTTCTTTTCTCCATTACAAAGGAATTACCGGTAAAACCAAAGGAAAGCAAAGATTTGTTGGATTTTGTTGGGGTCTAGTCATAATCCCACATTTCACTTAGGGAATAAGAGAAAATAAGGCACAAAAACATTTCATAAATAATTCATCATTCATATGGTAAAAGAAAAAAAAAGGCAGAAAGTGTTGCTCTCTATAAAAGCATCATTGTATCCATGAAAACAAGACATCTGATTTTGTACAGGGTTATTTAAGGGTACTGTCTGCACGTTGAGAGCAAGGAAGATGTTAAGAAAATGTGAAAGTATGTGCGTCAATGCCCTTCTTGCTCTCAGGAGCCAACATACAACATCATAAACATACATGTACATAATAATTGTACATACACAGAGGTATGAACTATACAAAACAGATAGCTTTTTTGAGAACCCTGTTCCATTTCATAAAATGATAAATGTCACATGCCATTAGGTATTCTAAGGATCTTTTTGAGTACTATACCCTACATTATTATAATATGAGGTATTTAAAGAAAGGCAGATCTTTTTAATCATCCAAGCATTACATCTGCTGAATTTACCATTAAGGGTGGTCAATTAGCAATACAATGTCAGTTGAAAACGAATGATGATCACCAAGTAGTTAGGCTAACCAGGGGGAATGGTAATTAGACAGCTGAATAGAAAGACAGAATATCTCATTATCGTGCTCTAGAATGGGAGTTCAATTAAGGAGAGCGATTACTGGGTGCATTTTGCTCGACTGTGCAGCTTATATGAGGGATGTCTGGGGTTCGCCAAGATGCGAAAACAGAACCCTTGTTGTTGCTCTTGAAACATGACGTGAGGGCAGCGGTCACTTTAAACAATGCTTTCCATGTTAATGCGATGATCTTCGAGACAATGGAAATCATTACTAAGCATGAGTCTTTTCTATTTGTTTTTATTCTACAAAGACTGAACACTGCAGGCACTAATCTTGTTTGCTCTTTTAAACCTCCATAGAATCGTTAATTGGCACATCGTCAAATATTTGCATTGCATTCATTGACATGACCTATTTCTGATCGAGTGCCAAATTGAATAAGATTACACAAATGCGAACAGTTGGATATGACATTCACAGGTTATGTCACATAGAAAAGCCACTTGTTTGTATTTAGACTTCACATTGGTATAATTTAGTGCATAATATGAACTGAAGGGATGAGCATATTCAATATATATTTTATTGTCTCCTTTTGCAGTTTTGTTCCTTCAATTTTCCTTATTTTTGCCCAAAAAGCACAAACATATGCCTAAATGATCAAAATCAGACCTGATTCTGGTGTCATGTTATATAATAGGTCCATATCTACCTTGGATGAAAAATGGCACCTTGGGACTGAAAATGACCTACCGCTAACTAGACATTGGTCCAAGCAATATGATATACTATGATAAGAAGTTAACATGCTAATTCCCATTACAGCATTCGCAGTAAATTTATTTCCAATGCAGGCAATGGACAATCATTCCAAAACTTTATAATCTTGAAAGGCCATTAATCAATTGAGTATTGGGAATAAACTTTGAAGGTAGACATTACTGCTGTTAACCCAGACTCATTACCTCAAAACTCATGATCCAATGTGAAGACAAGACAATGACAAGGTAGTAAGTTAACCCACTCGGTACTGAATTATTCATTCTACTATGCTTTTATACAGGAGCCATCCAATTCTCATAGGCAATGGGTTCATAGTGCCATAAAATGGAAACATTTTCTCTTCGTTTTCTTTTACACCATATAGCACGGTTCATCTTTTTTTCATGTAGATGTATGCATTTCTAACAAGAGTGACTGACTTTGGACTTGAGCCGTAATCAAAATGTATGAATGGTTTCCTCAAGTGCTATGATTCATGGTGGAATTAAAGGTTAATGGAGAGAATTTAAGGGACAATTATTGACTGATAGATCTTTTGAGTAATTAATGACTCCACTATAGATTGATTGTATGGGACTGTGATTGAGTGATTGTTCAGTCAGGTGGATGACTGATGGGTAGATAGATGCTCCATTGTTATTCCTGGTACGTTAGTAAATTATTAGCAATCAAATTGCAGAAAAGTGAAGCAGATGAAGAGCAGGACTATGTCATTCTTCTTGATGGCATACCAATGTGACAATACATGTATGAAGTGATTACACTGCATGCTAGGAGTACAGAATTATGAAACCATTTCTGTACATCATTCAATTAAATCTCTGAGTGGTACAGAGGTACCTATATAATATAAAATATGACCTAAATTATACCATCGCAATTGTAAGTTACATGTTATTAATGAGAGTGCAGTATTGTAAATACTTACCAAGTTCAACCCATTTTGGTGCACTAGGCCATCGAGTGACAGGGTTAGCTGCTTCTAAGTCCTGCTTATTCTTCTCTGCCTCCTGGGCTGGTTGCTTCTCTCCGGTCCGTGACCTTGCCTCTGCGTTTGAAAGGTCCTTAGCAGGCAGAGGGCGCTTCGCCCAGGTCGGCCTGTTTTCTTCCGATTTAATCCAAGACGGGAGGGAAGCGTGGGACCGAATTGGTAAGACTGCACCGGAAGACTTTGGCACGGCTTTATGGGCCAGGGGCTCATGGCGGCGTGAGTCACACAAAGGTTTGTTAGCCACATCCAGTGGCGGAGAGTACGCGGCGCTGTAATTGACGACATGGTTGTGATGGTGTGGTTGAGGTTGTTGGTGTTGTTGTTGATGGTGGTGGTGGTGATGGTGGTGATGGTGATAGTGGCAAGCTTCACAGTTTGTTACCGCAGAAGGGGAGCTGCAAGGTGGTGAAGTGCGCGACGGTGAAACATGAGTTGGGGATACCTGGGGCGGGGAAGTGTGGGTAGGAGGAGATACATGACTAGGATAAATGTGAGCCGGCAACACTCGGGATGGAGACAAGCGGGTCGTCGGTGAGGCCCTCGTTGTCGAGGTTGGGAGAGGTGAAGCATGGGAGGGCGACACATGCTGTGGTGACACCTGAGGAGGTGATATCAATGGAGGTGACACTCTTAGTGGTGAGGATGCATGAAGAGGTGAGGCTCTTGGAGGGGAGTTCTGTTGAGGTGATGTATGTGATCTATCCATGTCGTACGGTCCTAAAGGTTGATCGGGACTCTGCTGACGACCATCTATAGAACCAGCGCTGCTGCTGCTGCTGCTACTGCAGATGTGTGGGGTACTGTTCTCCAAGCGATCAACCTCACTCTGCTGCAGAGAACTTCCATGAACTGGCTCATGAGGGTAGACGTGAATCGGACGAGCCACTTGCATGCAGGGCCGTTTGATGTGCGCCGGTAGGGCCTCCTTGCCTCCACCGCTCTGACGCTTAGACATAGTGACTTCACAAGCTCCTCACTTGAAGAATGCTTGCTGACTGCAAAGACAAAATCAAAAGGAAATCCAAAAAAATTAGTCAGCATTGGAAGGACAAAAAATGTTTGATAGCAATCTTTGTGGGACATTGAACAGGTCATCACATCTTACTCAGGTATAGAAGATAGAAAGAGTCAAACTATGTCAAAGGGAAGGAGGATCGGTTTTCACAGGTAACCTGTCAAACCAAATCTTGATCATAATACACTACGGACTGTCAAGGATGACTACAAAACATAATTGCATTCCCTATCAGGTCTCATTATCTGCCTGGATGGTAATTGAATTGATCTTATCGACCAAAAGAAAGTTTCCTAACCCTAGATCAAGAGTTAAAGTTTCAGAAAACTTGAACTTGCTATCACCAACAGAAGATTCATACATGATAATAAAATCATTTTGAAGAAAAGACGATATGAAAATCTACCTTTTACTTTAGAATTGCTATACAGGATCTCCTTCTTCTCTTTATTTTTGAATTACTGTTTATCATTTAAAGCTGATTACCTAACAAAAATAATAAATCACCTTTCATCCCATACTAAACAATGATTGAAGTTGATATCATTTCATAAAGTAGCTGCAATTTTCACATTTTTCCCTCAGCACTATAGTATCCTCTACCAGACTATCCAACAGTATTCAATTCACTGATCACAGGGTGAACAATCCTAATATCCACCCCCACAAACTATATCAATCAATAGATCAGACAACAACATCCCAAGCCGGGGATGAAGTTAGCAAGTTCGACTTATCCCTCTTTAGCAGTGATGAAACGCTCCATTACACTGCAGAGCAGTAACATTTTTGGGCTCTATTGTCGTCTATTCATTGCGTGACAGGTCCCTTACAAAAAGAAGTTTGTGTAAGCAATAAGTGTTGATTATCCAATGATAAATGGAGCAGTGCATGACTGGTGTCACAATTCCATTTAGAGTCACAAGCCCATGAAATACCTTCTTTGCATCTACTCCTTTGTGATGGCCTTTTTATATCAAAAGGACCAATATATAAAGGCACTTCTTGCCATTGTCAAAGTGACAAAGAGATATGTTTCATAATATTGGAAATGTCATCTAAATATAGATAAGTTAAACTTTAATGTTAAAATGAGAGAATAATTTTTCTAATTTTCAACATCGTCTATGAGGCTTTGACAAGGAGTTTTTACAATGTCAAATACAAATTTATTTCCAAAATTCAATTAAAACATGAAAAAATGCTCTCATATTTAATTAATATCAAATGACATTTGCAATATAACATAGAAAATGAAAGTTATTTGTAATTATACAATATTAAATGTTGATTAGTAATAAATACATTTTAACATACAAGAAATAAGCATAAATGATAAATGACATTAAATTTGTCGATTTCTAAAGAAATTGGAACTATAAAAACTATATTCACTTTTGTTTTCAAATCATCTGAGTGTTTTAAGCATATCATGATAAATTGTCTTTATGCTACATGGGCAAAATTTGTGTACACTATATCATTTTATTCACATTGAATCAGTTCAGGAATAAAGTCACGTCGAATCTGTAATTTAATTCCAAACAAATTCTCCACGGCCCATATTCTACGAAAATTTAAACCACTCTGGGCTTAATTTGTGTACAAAAGTGGGCTTAATTTGTGTACAAAAGTGGGTTTAACAAAGGACGGTAGTCTGAGGTTTAAGTTTTCCTTTGTTAAATGCGATCCTGGACCCAAGATTATACGAACCAACATATCTTTGTAAAATTGAGAATCTGACCAAACATATTACAATGTCCTCACAAGCACATCCTACTGCTTCTCTTTGACATTCTCTCCATAACTGCACTTGTCTCTCAAACTATTCTCCCCATATATTTCTTGTTGTTACATTTCTGCTTGATGTCCCACAATTCACATTCAAAACACGTCCTCAGTCCATTTTGAACGTCATTCATTCCCTTTTATTGCCCCTTCATTCAACATTCACTCTTCCCCCTTCACTCCCCTTGTTCTTTCTAGCATTAGCTCCTCTACACTACAGATTGAGCAGCCATGCTGTTTACAACGCTTACGTTTGACCACATCATTCCAGCCCCTTATTCTGTCCCTCCTCAATTCCATCACCTAGGCAACTCTCTTTCTCTCTCTCTCTCTCTCTCCCTCCCTTCCTCCTTCATTCCCACGTTCAAGTGCAGGCCTATATTCCTGTGCAGGTAACCTGATCTGATGGGCATGGTCAGAAGCAAGGGCGCTGCAGAGAAATCAAAACACTCCTCTCAATGAATAGGGTCACTTCGGGACAAACCGGAGCTGGAGAACAAAAAATAGAAATAGCCTCCGGGCTGGAATGAACTGACCACGATTTCCCTCCATATCCCTCCCCAGAGTATTGAGGAACTCAAGAAATACTCTATAGCCTATAGGTAACAGACAATGAATATATACCTTATATTCTGTAACAACGTGCAAGTGAATAGGCAGGCAACTATAGAGGGTTTCTGTGTGACTATAACTAGCCTTTATATGCTAGGTTGTACACATATAGTACATATTCAAGTCTTTTTCACTTCCATGTGTCCTCTGTTGAGATTTAAAAAGGTATTTACTCTGTGTAAATTATAAGAGTCAACGTCCATCTAGCTCTCTCACATCCATCTACAGATGAATTGGAGGGGAGTTCTGTTGAGGTGATGAATTGCTTAATCTATTCAAACATTTTTATGTCACTGTACTCTCCGAACAGTCCGCTTGTTTTTAATGATTTTATAGTCATTAACTTTCTTTTTTAATGTACTTTGAAATCGAAAGCCTCTCAAGCTTTCCTCTTTGGACTATCAAAGTCTATGCTTATCCCGATGTAGAGTGTATGTAGATAAGAGTTGAACTTAAATTTTTTACCTATTACTTGCTCTTACACTCTGTTAAAAAAATACCTTGTATTTCTTAATGTTTCAGTAAAGATAAATACAACAGTACAATTTACAAACACAGGACTCTCAGGTAAAATAAAACTGACAAGCACAGCAAAAATTCAATTAGGCTTGACAAATATTTAAAAATGTACTTTACTTAATTTGAAGCTGATATTAAAGGCATGAATTACCAGAGATATAATCATTTCATAAGAGAAGGTTAATAAGCAATCTAAATTCCCCCATTAAAATTTTGCCCTAAAACGGTATAAAACACTACCTGCAAAAAAAAATAGGTTTGGATAATACAAAATAATTGATTTGCTCATTTATTGCCGAAGCGTAATACCTAATTTCCTTTTTCGCCTCCGTTTTGGTGTCTTCAAAAATGTATGTGATATTACTGGAATGCTAAATATATACACCATTGATTGTAAGAAAATAACTTTAAAAGTAAGTTTAATATGCAAGTCATATAAAACCATCCCTTTCAAACAGCTAGCATTAATACTTCTAGCAAAAATTGAGTCCTACAAATTGAGTCATCAATTTTATTAAAGTGAAAGCAAACAGAACAATAACGTTTTATTTTGGATATTTTTTTCTACTGCTGGAATTTTTGTATAGGCATATATATATATATATATATATATATATATATATATATATATATATATATATATCATGCTACATACTTTGAATGAAACACTACATGTGTATTTAGATAAAAATGTACTGACGTAGCATGTTAACCGACAACTGTGTCTTTTGGGTAAATTTCTTTTCTTTTCTGTTTAACAGAATGAATTTTTCTTCAAAAACATCATCCTCTATCTTGCTGAAAAAATTATATTTCATGCTTTTTGTTCAACTGGCTCAGTAATGGTGCTGCTCCTTTCACATTTATGTAATCCTCTTTTTTATTGATAATTATCGCAATTGCTCCAACTTAAGCTTTTTGGTCGATGAATCTGAAGAACAAGATGGAAATTTGAGGAAAGGGCTGTCATAATCCGCAGGTGAACTTGAACACACAAGAGTTGAGAAGCAGAAGAAAAAGAAGTTAACCTAATATTGAATGTACAGCCAAGAAGCTTAGGATTTGTCGCCTTGCTTCCATTCTTTGTGTTACAGTTCCACCTTCTCTTCCAAGCACACATCAAAGAGCTCTCTACAATGGACATCTAACAATGAATGTATACCACATGGAATTTAAAAAAAGGGGGGAAATGGCTTTTTAGAAAAACAAGAAAAAGGAGTGCAAAAGACAGCTTTGGTAGAAAAAAATCACTCTGCCACAAAGTACAAACCCAAATAAGGAGAGATTTAGAAAGGTTCAAGGTCGTGGGTAACCAACGCTCAGCTTCATTTTCACAGCACACTGCTAAATATTGATTCAACCATCACATGGTGCGTCCGGGAGGGGCTTCATCCTCGCCTGCTTCCACACAAACACAGAGTTAATTAAAGCCAAATATTGAGCCCCTTTATGGTTCAAGGACACCTCTTCTTCCCCACATTTTTCTTACATTTCCTTTATTCTTCTTTCTAACATCTCAAGATTTTCGGGTTGGATCCGAAGAGAGGAGGGAACTTCAACGGACGAACCCCTGTACCTTCACTTTACGGATACTGACAACTGCACGTATCTTTCCCTCCCCACACCCTTGCATGCAAAACATCACCCCGTCTCTCGCTAGAACTTCACATACCAGATCGCTAACTCTAAGCGTTATATCAACATTTCGTAATGGAATATCTTTCATCGAAAGTGGTCCTGTAACTGTTTTCTCTGCCCTCAACGTCTCCTTTTCTTTCTCTTTGACTTTTTTTTTTGTCCCTCCTCTCTCCCTCCATCACTTCAATTTAGCTCCATCTTTCTTCCAGCTAGTCTCTTCATCTCTAGGGCTATTATATTAGCAGCCCAATCTGTCAAGTACCAAAGTCTGTAAAAATCAAGGGCGGTATTCTGTGCAAGGTTATCGCCGCAGGGCTTTTTTTTCTGCTCGGGACTTGATTACACAGGGATCTATCTAATGCTCGAGTCTTGTTGATTTGGGGCTTGCTGACAATTCATGGCCCACATTGCGTACTAACATCCCACAGTCGGTCCTCTCATTTTTCATCGGTAAGAAAGTAAAGCGACTCGAAGGAACAAGGGACAAGAAGATTCCATCAAGAAAAGGAAGGTGTTGTAGGAGAGAAAAGATGATGGTGTTATTTCTTCTTCTCCACCACAGCTTTGTTTTTCTTTGCGCTCTTCTTCTACCTCTGGTATGTCAATAGCGTCACAGCTGAGATGAACCTAGTTATAATACAGAAAATAATCGAGGCGAACATCAGATTCTGATGTTGCGCACTACGACAAGTACAGGCAACCCAGGCAGATTATTTACTTAGCACTTTTTATTTTGTTTGGGCTGCTAATCAAACCAACGATGGTGTACGAGACATTTTCTTGAGACTCGAGAGATCATGTCCCCTTTTAGTCTTCCACTTGTCAGCGAGTCTCATTGATATCTCTCACACCTTAACCTAAACTTTGGATTGCTGTTTGTAGGGCATTGGGAAAGAAAAACCAAAAGTTGCCTCTTGAAAACAAAACGATGGGGGGGGGGGGGATGTGGCTCTCCAAACAATAGCATCTTGTTAAGGTAGAGATTGTGAGCAACACTTTTCCTTTCATTTCCTAATGGATAAAACAAGTTTTAGAAGAAAACTACCAGTATGGAACAAATCAATTTAGGAACATTGTTTTGTTTTTCTCTTCTATTAATGTGCAATTCAATGTGCATTTCTTATGCTTTATGAAATTGCTCATACATTCATTAATTTTGTACTTTATACTGATTTTTTAGTGATATTTACTCTATCACATACCTTTTGTGCATATTTGATTTTCTTTGGGCTATGAGGAAAAATGTTTAGTATTCAAAATGATGAGGCTGCTCTTGACCCCATAGATGATTGCTGAATACTGAAAAAACTAAATCTTGTGTATACAAGAAACTTTACAAACAATTGCAAAACTTTCTGGTGTTACGTTATTAATAACAGTCTGAAAAACATGACTTACTAATGATATATGCATACCTACATGTGCAAAGAAAGTTATTCATTATTGGCGGTTAAGCAAGGAATAGTATCATACATATGCTATGTCACTTTTTCAAGGATCAATAAAATAACTTTGAGGCATTAACTAAGTCTATTGTTAGGAAATGTTAGTTTCTTCGATTTAAAATCAGAATTATATTGGCACAGTGTCTCTGACAAAGCATTGTTTTGAAATCAGTGGATCATCAAAGGCATTTTGTCACCTGTTTTTTATAATAGGCATAGGATTTCTTTCAAATCATACAAATGATTTGTTTTGCATACTAAACATGGTGTACAATGTCCATATCCATATGATTGTTCAAAGGTCTTTAATATTCAGACATTAGAAGGGAACTGCCTTAAAAAAAAACATCACTGGAAATTGAAATGACATTTGTGTAGTACACATTGAAAAAATATGTATATACAAATAAATATGTATCATCTGGAGCCAAAAGGGCATTTCATCTGTGTTTAAGTAATGCCCTTCCAGCTCCCATAGACAATAAGACGAAGATAAGAGCATTTGTTGAGCACAGTTGGGTTTTTTTAAATCCCGAACTGCCATTTATTACATCTAAAATATTTTATTTGACTGTGGCAGTCTTATTTGAAGCAGGTTACTACATTATGTCTGAACAGAAGTTTAATTTCAATTTCAATTTAGCCATGTGAGCTTTGAAGCAGACGTGAACCGTAAAAGCCTTTTTAATAATCATTACATGAAAAAAAAGGTTAGCTAATTACATGACAATATTAGTTTAACTTGTATGGCTAGGACATACATTCCAACATTGCTGCTCGCTGATACGTGGAGAAGGCCAATTGAAGTGTATCACCACATTATTTAGCCAACAATGTAGCACCTCAGATCTAATTGATATTAAATGACTGACAAGCTACTTTTGGCTAATCAACAAAATTGAGCATCCAATATGTTGGAACATTACTTTTACAAGGAGAATTGCTCTACAATAGCCTTGCCCTTGAAATAGGCTGGAGTTTATTTTATTACTTTCAAAATTGATGATGAAACATTTGATAAAACTCCATACTATCTTTCGTTTAGGAGGCTTCCAAATAAATTGGGTGTTAAGAAGATCTTCTCCTCCCAGTAAAGTAATAATAGGCTTAATTTTGCTAAAGTAGTAATATATAGATGGAGCAATAGAAAGAAGATCACAAAATAATGAAATAGAAACCTCCTCAGTTTTGAGATTTATCAAATTGTTGTGCTTGAGGAATCACTCATACAAACTATGTGTATACTGGTACCTCATTGTGCAAGAGCTATTTTCCCCTGTCATTGATGGATTACTCTTTGTCTAATGAGTTTTTGCCAACTTGGCTTACAATTAGTCTGGATTGTGAAATAATGAATATATACCCTTCATTGCTATCTTCACCTATCTTCTATTACACTTTTTTAAAGGAGAATACAAGTATATGGCAGAGCAATTATACGATTGGTGTGATACAATTATACTCTGAAGATTATGCATTATCAAAGTGTGGTGAACCTGGTTAGAAAATATGTTACAGAGTACACTGCCAGTTATACAATTCAAACAATTCCAGTTTATATGATTCTCACCACGAATGAAATACAGAGACAGACAGAAATGAGAGTTGAAGAGATGTCATCAAATAAAATTTATCTTACAAGAAAACAGAAGATTAATGAAAAATAGGAAAGTTAATTGGTAGAAAATGGAATGGAAAAGACGCTTTTTTGATGGCGGAAATTAGGAACATATGCAATAATAATTGACATGAATATAGATTTTCTCAAACTATTAGAGTCCAAAGAATAATTATCAAAACATGTAAATAATCAATATGGAAGCTAAACATTCATGATAATATTTTAAAGCTGTTTTCCTGACTTTAGGCATAGACAAAAATTAATATCGATATGAAACTAAAAATGTAGCTTTGTACACTTTGTGAACTTGCTATAGATCAATGGCACTATAGCTACTAATGATTACAATTTGAAACGAAAAGGACAAACTATTTTCTTGACAAATAGAGAAAGCATGTAAGAAAGTATGATCATCTCCAAACAAATTTTTTTGTTTAAATCAAAGTTACAGGACTAGGAAGGAAAGGATTCCATTTGAAAGCAAAGGAAACACAAATAAAAAATGTGAGAACAAAGTAAGGGAAAACAGTTATTAAAAATATATGTCAGGGCCCTCAAACGCCTGTCCGTCCAGAAGAGAACCAAGCCCAACTGTGACCTGCTTTTTAGTTTGACCTCACACAATTAGCCGAGGACTGATTTTACTTTTGTTTCCACAGGAAGTCTAACAGGTTACTCCCCATCACTAACTAGACCTCGTAAGTAGAACAGAGAGTAATACAGCATGATTCTCTATCATTTTCCTTCCTGTGTACAAGCAAACGCCAAGATTGCAAGTTAATACTTTGAAATATAATACCAATATATCTACTAAGCTCAAGGTTTTTTTGCTTGTTTGTTAGTTCGTTGTTTCTGTCAGCCACTTTATTTTTATAAATATGACAAATTTCATATTGATTTCCATTCAAATTCTGTTTATTAATTTGATGTTCAGGATTCTACTTTTTTTTTTACCAGAACAATAAAATGTCCATGTCACGCATTGTTTGTTTATAATGCAATGTTTTTATGCAATATATGCCATATCACAGAGTACAGATTTCACATTTTACATTCTACTAGTATTGAACATATATTAAATTTCTCAAATGAATTCCATACCGATTTTTTAAGATTAAAGACAATCTTTGTGATCACAACCTGACTCCTTTCCCTGACTGAAATATATATTTTGAACATACATTTCCCATCACACAATAAGTAACCTATAATTTGCCTTTTTAATAAATCTTAAAAAGAATATTGATACATTCAACCAGCACATCTGTTCCTTCAGTTTCTATTTATATCATCTACACAAAAGACAGCCTATTAGATACAATGGGTAAATTCAAACAGGCAAGACTGAGCCCTGATTTTGGTCTCTCTCTTTCACAACTGAAAAGCCGAGTTGACCTTTCCACAAGGGACCAGGAAAGGATGGGAATCGGCCTGTATTATTATGGGTTAACTATGATTAACTGTTTCCGTACGCAGGTAAGCAGATACGATAATAAATGTCAATGACTGATAGACTGAAGGAGAATGAAAATCCTATTGATTCAGGGAACTTTTAAATCCCAATACTGCTAATTTTTGGTTTCCAACTATCCTCGCTGCTATCAAATGCAAGGCAACTGAGTGCCTAACTTTGGTGAAATTTCCTTTAGTTTAGGACAATATTATCTTAGTGAGCATTTTATGACAATATTCACCTATCTTACTTTGCTACTCAGCTCACAAATATGTATTGCAGATAATATTCTGTGAAACAAATTTTGATCATGGTCGCTTTTTTTTATTTTTTTAAATCTGGACACGAACAGTGATCAATGATATATAGTTTCAAAAATTAAAGAACCTGTTTAGAATTTCAAAGAGAGCAGCTTGTATTTATAAATTAAATGTTTTGTTCAAAATAAAAATGTTTTTGGCACCATAGCTGCTTAAAAAAAATCAATTACATTCACTTTCATTTTCTGTGCTATTATATTATTAAACTATTTTCAACTGATGTTTCATTTACAGTTTGATTTCTTACATGATTCCGTTTTGATACTTAATACTAAAAGCAAATGAAAGGAGATAATGGTATTCAACAATAATGCTAAAAGTGAATGGCAAGTGTTCCTACTGGAATTTAAAATCAAAGTCCATATTTTGAGAGAATTTCTCCAAACACCATTGCATTCATTTAAAGCCCTCTGCAACAATGACAAATCAAATGCACCGTTACTTGCAATGGGTTGTGTTCAAGGGAAATGTGTGTCAGTAAGAGGGATACGTTTATCTGTCAATCATTGAATTTGAGACATCATCCAAGCTTCACAATATTTTACAGATATTACTTCCTACCAAAAATTAGGCCTATATCATGCACTACCTTATTCAGTCTCTGGTTAAATGATAGCATAAAGTATATATCAGGACTATACCACAAATATGTTTTCGTTAATGGGAACTGCATCAGGGAAAGATGTGTTAGGTATTCAAACATACTAAAAGGTGCATGAACCAAACTACAAATGTCATCATTAGACTAAAAGTGATCCCTTGGATGAACATAACCATAAAACTTTTGAATCCTTCAAGACAAATCCTTGATGTATCACATCTTATTCATGATTTCCCTGGCAGCCTATTTTGGAAAATAGCATACTACAACAATTTGCATCGCTCAAATCAATCATTCAATCAAATCCAGACATGTAGAGTACAGTGCACTTGGCATATGGAAGGAGGAGGAGGCAGTGAAGAATAAAATACATAACCTCAAAGATACTGACAAAAGGGAATCGTTCCTGCTCAAAATTGCTACACAGTGACTGCACACAATACGGCAATGAAAGAGAATGTGAGTGTGAGGGGACAAAACATATATATCTATTTCCGCAGTATGAAGGAGAAAAGGACAGATGGAAGAGAGGAGAGAGAGAAAAACAAACGTCTTTGAGGAGGAGAGAGCTAGAGCAAGTTCACCGTCTCTCTCCCTCCCTCTCTCGACTTGCCAGACATAATTTTGGTGCCCACGATCGAAGATTGTAATCAATTTAATGTGGGTCAACTCAGGCAACAACCACAATGCAAGAAGTGAGGCTTGCTTTAATCGTAATATGCTATCTCTCTCTCTTTCTCTTTCTCTAGAATGGTTGAAACCGCATAGCAAAAGAAAAGGGGGCAGATGAAGAAAAACCACTAAATGGACGAAGAGATGTCATTACAGAGATGGTGAAAGGGCAGAAGGGAAAAGGACATCTCTTGGGATATTTCCATTATCTTTCAGCATCAAGGAATGGACAGCCAAGCTTAAAGACTTTTAAAAAAAATGTAAAGTGCATTGATTTGTTTAATGTCCAAGAAGTTTAAGTCCACAGAGGAAAGCTAATATTGCATTGGTCAGTATAAAGCATTTCATGTACACACAGTACAAAACATCTCAGCAGTTGATTTCCACAGCAATTATTCTAGAATCATTTTAGTTTCATAATCAAGTTTTCATAGTACTTTACCAGAAAATCAGTAATACAAATTCAGAGCTACATGTGTGTTAATTTAAGTCTAGAAAATAGAGATCATTACAAAAAAAAACAATTTCTCTGCAATATTTACCTGAGAATATATATCTCTGTCTACTGCAGCCAAACAGATAACATTTTTATGTTGGATCCTCTTACAACTAAAAAAACAAATTCTTCTAATTATCTATTATTTTCTTATTCCTGAATTACAGCTGTTCATAAGAAGTGTTTCTAACAAAAGAATTTTCTCAATTCTTTTATAATTAGTTATTTCTCTATTTTGTATGACTCTCTTCACAATAAACATAAATAAGTACTACTATCACAAATAAAATAAGAGACAAATTTTTTCATCTCAAAATTATTCCATATTCCTCCTTCCATCTTCTTTTGAAACTATGAAACTTGCAGATTATCTTGTCAAAAAAGGGAATAACTTTTGTGTCTCACTTTTGAGAATATGCTGACAAAAATGTCTTATTTTTAATTGGGTAGAAAAAATGCCTTTATCCAGTATCTTCTAAAAGCATTGTTTAACTCTAATAAACAAAAATACAAAATACAAGGATTTTTTTAAAACCCAAGTAACGTAAATATTGCTAATAAAATAGAGTATTTCTTTGAACAAATTTTAAAGAACCTAAATGGGTAAAATCCATTTTTTTAAAAATATTTCAAGCAACTCATCCTATAACGCAATAAAAACAGGTGACAGATAAAATACACTTGAAGAGAATAATATTTAAAAGTTGTATGCCTCTTCCCAGAGGTTTTTTCTGCAACTTTAATTTCATGTGAAAGAAAAACCATAGAGCAAAGCTGAGATATATCTTTACAAAAGTTTATAGACTTACTGATATAAATGCAAAGATTTGTTTCTATCATAAAAGGACATACAGTGGGTATCAAAACATAAGAGGAAAAAAAAACTTCCCTCACATGATACTTCTGTGAGCCTTCATACATATATATCTTTTATTATATTACAAATGCAAATCAGGAATGTTAAATTCATAGAAATCTTGAAGTCATTTGAGTACTTTTCTAATGTTGTAATATCCAATAACCAGTTAAAACAGAAAGCATGATGGAGGCTAAACTTAAATGTTCAAGCTTTGTTTATATCTTCAGTTTTAATGAAGAAATAACCCTTGCAAGTGCAGATTATAAGCAATAACAACCAATGGTAGCATCACTGACTTGGGGTGAAATGATGCAATGGGCAAATGGGACAAGTACTCTGTTTTTCTCCTCTAAATAATGGATACCAAATTGTACAAACTTACCCTATACACAGTGGAAATAGGCAATGGTCCAGACGAACGCAAAATACAAACACATCTGATACACACAAAAAGTTCACGGCCAATAACAAAAGGATCGTAGGCTATTTCCACCTCCAATAATCATGCACCAAAAGTTCACTTATAGTGTGATTGAGCGTCGATTAATCTTGCCTACTTCTGCTTGCTATTTCTCAACAAACAAAATATCTCTGCTACCATTACTCGTCAACACAGGTCAACGCAACTAGACACAATCCACAAAGCAAAAGTACTCCTTGGTTAGGATGGCGAGAGACAAGTGTAATGTCCACATCTGAAACTGCACGGATTTCCAGCCAGGCTTAGCAAGCCAGCATGATCGAGAGAGCACTAGAGAGAGATATGGGCAGCAGCATAAGGGAGAGAGAGAGCGCGAGGTAATATGATTTTACTCTGCCGCTGCTGTTCGATCGACTGTGGCACAGCAGCTTCGGCAACCCACGTAGCGAGAGCAAAACGCAAAACAAAGCCAGCCCAGCGCAGTCCATTTGCCTAATGGGGAAACAAGGTGAACTACTTTTTATGCTCCCCTCATGTAGTACAAGGTCACGCAGTAGGTTAAGGTGTAGCAGTCTGCGCTCCTCGTTCTCTCTCCGCTAGCTCAGCTTGGGCTGTAGCTGGCCGGCTGGAATGAAAAAGGAGAGTTGCTGGGGAAAGAGTGCACTATCTTTTTAGTTAATCCATTTCTTCTTGCTGTCACAAGATGATGGGGGTACATATAGGATAGAGAGAGACATAAAGACAGATCAAGTGAGATATTTAAGACAGACACAGATACAAGCAGATAATATATTCCTCAATTAGAAATATAAACACAAAATCAGATTCTACAATAAGTCTCTAAATATAGAATGTAATACTAGTACAGGTCTACACGATCTTGCAGGTATAATGAAAAGTAAAGAAACTGTTTGAATGGATGAATAAAATGCAGTTGAGAAGTTCAGCAGGCTATAATAAGTTATCAGCATTGAGACCATTCATCAGGGTCAATAAAAGAAAAAGAGAAGCATGAAAACCAAATGAAGATGATGGGATACTCCAACAGCTTTTCTGAGTGCATTAGTGTATCATTTGGACAGATAATCTTGACCTTTACTACATATCTTATGACAGGGCATGTGGAGGCAAGGGGATCCAATCTGGAAATTTCCCTTAATCAATTCCTTAGTGTTTTTACAAAACAATGTGATAAAAATGATAGCTTTGGACAAGAAACTTGTGAAATCAAATCCTATATTATATAAAGGAAGAGGCCATAAACATTAACTTTCCTTTTAGTTATTAATTTTTTAATTTTTATTTTAAATAAATATTTATTTCTTTATTTTATTTTATTTTTATTTTTGTTGGAGGGGGGGGGGGGGTTGGGGGTAGGGGGGGGGGAGTCATACCTTCTTAAAAAGTCATGCCCTAACCAAAAACATTTATGCTCAGTTGGGTCGAAACTATGAGGGTATAACCTGGTATATAATGTTTTGACATACAAGAATTTTTTCTGTTTATCCTGTAATATTAAAATGAATATTTTTTAATAGTGATGTTTCTTCTTGTTGTTGGTTTTTATGGCATTTTTCCATTGTTGTTGGGAGGATTTTTGCCAGGCAATGTGAGAAGGCATAGTATTTCTGCTCTGGTGGATCAACGGTAGCCTGTGGCATTGTGTTTATGAAATTAATAATGTCAGTAAATTTTTAGTAGATATTTTCTGTAGTATTATGTCGCTTGTTATTTCAAAGAATAAATGAAGAAAAGGATGAAGTGGTTGAATATTAGTTAAGACGGTAGCTTGAAGCTGCTCTTCTTATAATGAAACCAGCAATTTATGCCGAAGATAGTACCATTTGTCACGTCCTTAATAATAACTATGATGCTAATAAATAATACAGCGAAACGTAATTAATACTCTATTTTATAGCTCAGCATCACAGTTCATTGTACCTTCCACTGCCTTTTAAAAAAGCTACCACCTTACCTATACCGTGTGAGTCAAAAAAAAGTTTACACCTAGAAAATTGCTAATTATTTTTAGAATCATCTATGAACAGTAAATTATTATACATCTTATGAAAGAATGTTTTATCCCAAATCATTTGGTACCATATTTGTGTGGTATGTGTTCAAGCTTGGATGAACAGGTGACATTGTTTGCGAGAGTGCAAAAATCGACTTGCACCAAAGTGATGCCTACAGTACGTATTATGTTGGGATTAGCAGAGTGAGAGAATGGATTAAATGTATCAAATGAAATGCATTGCATATGTTTTTTTTCAAAGGGCAAAGTCACACACACCCACACACACGCGCATAAATGTTCGTTGATATTTGATATTCAATATTTGATATGTGTGGCATTATTCATTTCGTTAGGGATGTTATTTGGATCTGCAAAGGCCGAATTAATACCCAATTCCAAATTGTTTTTTTCAAACATCACATAGGCAACTTTGGCGCAAGTCGATTTTTGCACTGTCGCAAACAATGTCTCCTGTTCATCCAAGCGTGAACACATACCACACAAAAATGGTACCAAATGATTTGGGATAAAACACTCTTTCATAAGACATATAACAGTTTAATGTTCATCAATGATTTTTTTTTTTAAATTAGCAATTTTCTAGGTGTAAACTTTTTTTTGACTCACACTGTATATTCCTCATTTCCTGGTAATGACATAGATTTGGATTTTTGGTCTTAAGTGCTCTGCATTCTCCTTTTTTGTCTTTCGTATTTTGGGCATGATAATAAAAAGTGATCAATTGTTTCTATTGTCTGGCATTCTTCACATAATCCAGTGTTGTGTTTTCTATTTTGATATTTATAGTAATTCATTGGTGAATTAATCTTTTGTGCTTTCGGTTCAAACCTTTGATTTTGAAAACAAGATTTACATTTTTATTGATGCTATACAAGTGTCTTCCTTTGTCTTCTGACATCAGAAAATTCTGTTTTTATCAAAATAAAGAGCACAATGTTATTAACTTGTTTTTTTTTGTTCGTTTCTGTAAAGGAATACATGATGTCAATTCTAAATTGCCATTAAGACCAACTGGGTCACATTGGTTTTGTACCATTTTAGTTTTAAATGTTTTGTTTGATTTCAGTTTGAAAGCTTAGGACAATCTGCTTCAATTTGATGATAATCCTTTTTCATAAATGCTCTGATTCACTGCCCCAAACGATGTGATACAAAGATGTAAATGGGTTAAACGGAGGAAAGCATAGTAGTCCCTGGTTAGATCTCTACAGAGACTGGCTTAGCCTAGCTATCAGGTGATCTTTCAGCAAGACACAACAAATGTAATCACTCAAAAACACAATATACATTTCTTCTCTTTCTTTTTCTCACCAGTCACAATTCCCCCGCTTCCTACTTCTTTCCCTCTATAAAAAAGGGGCAATGCAACATTTGCGATGAGTGGAATCGTGTGAAAGCGCATGATTCGGATAAGTGGGTGAAAGTTGAAAACGATAGGAAAAAATAAGAAAAAAGAAAAAAGAAAAATTTTGAATGTTGAAAATCAAGATCACTAAATATTTGTAAATCTCACACTTGCAAATTGGTTGTTTGACACTGACATAATAGGAAGAGCTTTCTTATCTATTGTATACCCCAATGATTGTCCTTTATCTTGTCGCAGAAAATGTGTCCCTCATGGCTATACTGAAGGTAAACTATGGATAGCAGTTATTATGTTCTCCAGTAGATGAAGAGAAACGCCTACTTGGGAATTAAAACCATCTTTCTTTCATTTTATGTGCCGCAGCATATGGAGATTTGTCCAAAATTAAAAGGCAACGACTTTAATGATTCACCAATTTGTAATTCCATAAATACGTAGAGGTTCAAAAAAGCTCTATGACATTTCATTCAAACTTTCCACAATCTGTTTTCATGATTTGTCTGCTATTATTCAGAGCAACTCCTTTCTCTTTAAGATAACACTGGAATTATGCATGTGTTCTTGTCATTTTTGTTTTGTTACCAGCAAGAGCATTGGGACATAAAGAATGCCCAGGTCTTAGTGCCAGCAGACTTGGACAACTTCCAACAAAAGAGAAAGACATTAGTTCTGTCTGATGTGGCTCATTCAAAATGTAAATCAACTTCATGCACCAGAACCATGAAGGAGTGAGTATACTCCTCAGGACAAAGCCTCCTTCAAAGTCTCAGTTTAGCCTTATTTCTACTTTTCTACACCAGGCAAAATACATGGGGTACGTACAGAGAGAAAGAGGGATCAAGAGAGTGGGGAAGACAGTAAGAGAGGGAGAAAGGGATACAAAAGAGATATATCAAGAGAGCAGAGATAGACACAGAGAGAAAGAGAAAGAAACAGACCAGATAAAGAGAGAGAGAGAGGGGGAGAGAGGGGGAGAGAGAGAGAGAGGGTATAATCTTCATCAGCTCGAGATTGCCAGCTATTTCTGATTTTCGCATAGTGCGAGTCTTCGGGCTGGCGAAGACACACCGGACAAATAGCGGGATATTTTGCAGACTAGCCCAAGATATCTTGGGATGATCTCAACCAAATATCCCGCTGATTGCAACTGCGGGCTGATGGAGGAGCAAATTAGCTGGATAATATGCGATAGGGATAGTTAAAATAGCGGGTTATTTGGCAATCTTGAGCTAATGAAGACAGGCCTAGAGACAGAGAGAGAGAGAGAGAGACAGACAGACAGACAGAGAGAGAGAGAGAGAGAGAGAGAGAGAGAGAGAGAGAGAGAGAGAGAGAGGAGGAGACAAAGAGGGAAGAGATAAACATAGTTTAGATACATGTATATTACAGGACTAACATAACAAAGAGAATTAAGTCAACAAGGGCTATTACACAATTACATGACAGAGTGCATTGGTGCATGTACCGATAGAAGTCGAGTTCATCCGAACAATGGTTTGATTCCTAATTTTGGGGGCAAATACGATTGTATGAGTACTCCAATAAATTGCTTACTGGTGTTTAAAAAAAAGACTGATACTAAAATTAATTACCTTAATTCATATTAGAGAATAATATACATTGATGTACAGCCTATTCACTTTGACGATAGAATATGATCCAAAACTATAGTCCCCTCTTTTCTTTCTCAAGTCAATGTATGATATAACCATGAAATAATTCATTACTGTATTTCACATGTGGAGACTACTTATTGAGTAGCACAATGGTCACGCCTCACAAAAAGAAAGAAACAATTTGTTTTCATAATTTCATGCAAGCTAAAAAATAATTTGATAGATGGAGATACAGCTATTTAGAACAACCATAGAATTTTACAAAGAGATTAACAAATAACTTTCCACTTTCTCTATTAATTTGAATGCAAATGCCACAGGTATTCATCAGTCATCGATCATTATAAAATTACAAACTTTCCCACAAACACCCATAAAGAAGCATAAGGCTCTTACTAATTGAGTCCTTGATATCTTTTAATCACTCTCTTTTTCCAAGAAGACAAAAAAGGACAGTCGTTATATTTCTAATCATTACAGCTTTCACTCATTCTCACTAGCAAAAATTATTGTATGATTATCCGAAAACCTTATACAATGTAGCTTTTTCTCCTCTGCATATCGTAAAATGGAACGTCGTATAAAAACAGGTTTAAGCAGCAACGAAACAGAGGTATGTTTTGAAACCAACACATCGTGTAAATGTACTGAAATTGAGAGTTGAGCATAAATTTGTAACGGAATTGATCAAAGAACCAGGGCCTATAGCCCTTGTAAACATTGACGTACAACTGGACAGGGCTTATCATGAGCAGTCACTTGAGTGATATGACCTCATCAAAAGGCAACACTAAACACTTGGATAACTCTCCAAATCTATTTCTTTATATGATTTTGCTAAAAATACTAACCCCTTTTGCTAAAGAGATGGGTTTTTCTAGTGGCATGAATTTCATACATACATGATTTTCCTCAGTATGAATGCCCTGTCAGACCTGCATTACATTCTACATGTACATAGCTTGTGCATTTGATTAACTATACTAATGTTTTTTTGAAGCATGGTATTGGTAATTTAATCTGATCTGTAGACCCCTTACAAAAACAAAGCACAAAATTATCCCCCCACCCCCCTCCAGAAAACCAATCCTTTGAGGCAGAGGGACGGACATTCGATCTTGGGGACGGAAATGCGGTAGCCGCTACTCCCCTGGATGGCTAGAGACATGACTATGCATGCCGTCTTCTTTTCCTCATGGTGTTCTGTTGGGTTGCCAAATGGCTGTATATTGGCCATTCTATCGATCGCCCGAGGGGGGGGGGAGGGGGTTACAACGCGGGACCGAGAGTGACCTGAATATGGCCTCTCGTCTACATTAGAGGGGGCAATATCTTGGTGGAGATGCATTCTAAACACAAGCAATCAATGCTGCTTACTTATGAAATCATGTCACAATTACACCCCTGACTATAATGCTAATTTCAACAAACTGATGATGTATGCAGAGGATATAGATTTTTTTCCCCCACAGATAGTATATTAAATCCTACAGCATCAGGAATTTATCATAGTACATTCATTTACTAAATTGAAATCTTACCATTACCATTTACTATTGGGGAAAGCAAACTGATTTGAATCAATTCTAAAAATGCAAAATTAAAACTTGGTATTTACAGCAATGATAACAACATATCTTCCTCATAAGAAGAAGAAGAAAAAAAGCTCTAAATCCTAAATCCTAATTCATCTTCCTTCGCTCTTTCCTCATCTTTCTTTATCTCTTTCCTCATCTTCCTTTATCTCTTTCCTCATCTTTCTAAATCTCTTTCCTTCCTTCTCCTCCTTTTTATACATTTCCTTGGATTTAGATATTACTCATATTTCCCTGAAGTATATATACATTTATAATGAAACATCCACACATTTCTATAATTGGTTTTATGTGAATACCATTATAAGAATTTAGGAACTTAGAATATTCCACTCTTATTTAAAGAGCTTTCAAAAATTAAAATTAAAATTTTCTGGACTAACTCTAATCTTAAAAAAATTGTCAAAATACCAATGACTCAATTTTACATAAATCTACACTAACATAATTTTAAAAGAAGAAAGTATTACAAAGTAGCTAATATTTCATGACATTACAGCCTCTCCCCTTCTTCTTTAAATAAATAAATTAGACATGTAAAGGCTTATGTTATTGATTATATTTCATCATCAAAAGAAAAGAACAATTTTGTTAATAATATTCATGAATTACTTCAGTATGGAGAGTAGACTAATCCTGTACAAAACATGACCTAGATCTCTCAATGCCATTGTCAGGGCTCGACCTTGAAAATGGTTGATTAATGAGACACAAGAGCCGTTCTGCGTAAGAGAAATATTTGCTCTCCTGGCTTATACCATTAACATTGTTGAGGTTGAATGGCAAAAAGTACAAAGGATTAGGAAAAGCATGTTTCTGCAGCCACCTTTCCCTTAGATGCGGTATGATCAAGTAATATCAACTGATCAAAATGACGTTCTTGACGTTCTGACAAAGATAATCTGTCTACGCTTTATTGGCGAATATGTTACCAACCAAAACTTCCCATTGTTCTCTTTTTCCTTTGCAGTGAATTCATGTTCTTTCAAATTCCCATTTGTAAATGAACTCTTCATAACTCCGCAAGTATTCGGCTTACATAACTTGCGTAAGGTTTATCAGAGATTTGTGTTAGTTAGACCCATATCAAATTGTATTTAATAGATTATGATTTTAGGCATATCTCCTTCTTAGCCAAAAGACAAATACTGTCAATGATTTTTTCTGTTTGGAGCCAGAAGGATGTAAACTCTGTATAACATTATAAGAGTTAACACCCTTCTGAATCTAAATAGACAATATACATGCTTGGAAACTAATTTTCATATCGAAATCATTTTTTGTATCAAGATCTATCTTGGCGTAGGATATTTTTTAAATATCTTGACTTACAGGAAGAATTTTTTTGAGTGAACATAATCAAAGGTTGACCTATGTACACTTTGTTTTCTGCTCTCTGAAAGTATGTCACAGGGTTATTTCCCTTGCATACATTGTACACATTAAGTGACCTTCTAAGTCTACGTTTAAGTGTGTTTTACAACACCTGTGACAAGTGACAGCATGTGAACGCTCTGCCACAAATCAATTCAGGTGAACTTTTCTGGCCCAGTCACACCGATGGGACCAACACCAGACCGATCACAGACCGAACAAACAATAACATTGTCCAGAATGGCCAAGAATCAAACAGACTGAAGTAGGTGTGGAGTCAGGTTAGTGGTGTGACTGAGGTATCATTCCTCTCTTTCTCTTCTCTTTCTCTTTCTCTTTCTCTTTCTCTTCTCTTTCTCTTTCTCTTTCTCTTTCTCTTTCTCTTCCTCTTCTCTTTCTCTTCCTCTTTTGAAAGAGCTATAATGCAACATGGGAAGCGTCAAGTTCAGGTACCATGTACACAAACTCGACGTGTAAGAAATTATGGATGACAAAAGAAGGTGGACATTGGGTAAAGAGTTGAGTAAACTTTTTTTATATAGATATGCCCTGTAAAAAAGGACAGCAGATTACAAGTTCATGAGGCTTTGTTCAAGAAGAGAAATGAAATGGAAATCAAGGTTTAGAAGGATTTTAACTATAACTCATAGTAGGATAATTAGTTCACGCAACCAATTCACCTTATTGGGAAATTTGAGTGAATTGTTCATTATTTTCATTATATTGTGAATAGCGGTAAGAAGCACTTTCTGAAGTTGTAACTCTAATGATTTCAAAACTTGTAGACTATGACATGATATGGAGATACTATACAATAGAATTCCATGCATTATATATACCAATACAATGGGAAAACTTTTTATGGGGTACTCTACTCAGAGCTTTATTTGCATGACAATCAACAGTAATCAACTTTCAGGATATTAGGAGCATATATAACAAGCAATAGAAAATTATAACAAACAAAAAACTTTTGTTATGGCAAATTGATACAAGTCTAATTCTTACAGCATGGATTGTGCACTTTTCTAAAGCTATGCTACAGAATCTAATGAATTAGTTGACCTAATCAAAGGTTTTATCACAAAAGAATCATATACCTTCACCGTTCTGCTTTAGAGGTGTACATATATTATTCTAGGAAAAGAAAAACCCTTTTCAATAGATCTAAAGTAATTACAAGCATTATGTGTACTCATTGTGTTTATTTCAAGGTCAATGTATATGTGATTAAATTCTGTCTCTTAAGCATCATAATTAACGCTTCAGCTATTAGCTGTAATAAGTTTAAAGCACTCTTTTTAATTTGTTGTCCAACTTTTAATTTGGAAAATTAGTATTTTAAATGTGCAACCAAGGAGGTACGAATAAAGGGAGTCCCAGATAATGATAATTAGTGTAAAAAACAACTGGGAGATTTTAACTGAAGGACAACTGAATAAGTAATATGTTTTGGTTCTGTGATGTTGGCTTTGACAAGCCGCCAAATCATACAGAATCGATTTAGACTTTAGAGATATTTGAAAGTTCTTGTCCTATATGTTTCAGTTGATTTGATGATTCAAGAAATTCAAAGTCTATATGATGTTCTCGTTAATATCATGAGTTCATTCTAAAATTCCCATGATTCCACACAAAGAATTTCGAGGTGAAATGTTAAAGGGCAATAAAACTTTTCATATCATATATAGAGCTACTAATATTACAATCAGGAATCATAAACTATTTTGATCAGGGTCTACAAATGTCACATCAACAACAAAAATTCATCAAATTTCTTGTATTCTGGCATTGAATAATACATCTGTCTATATCTAGTTATGTTTTTACATGCCTTTTCTTGTGCTACCATGCGCTTTTATTTAATTGTTTCTCTACTTTTCATAATCAATTTCTAATAAATTCTTAAAAGAATGAATGACAAAAATAGGAGCCTCTTCATCAAAACTATATTTCATGATAAAAGACAATTAATTATTCTGAATTCCATACAAACAAGGAAAGCACAGACAGAGCATTAATCGCAACTTGCTCTTTAAAGTAAAATGTAGCAGGTGAAAATTTGTAAAGGTTTTCTCATATCTGAAGTACCTTGCATGAATCTGTCGAAAACAAACACTACTAAAAGTACACACACTATATCACAAACATGAAGCAGAGGATAGAGAAAGGGAGAGAGAAGGAGGGTTAGAAAAAGAAGCTTTATTATTGCTGCATCATGATGAGATGAGTGTTTGACCAGAATATGAACCTGGAGTATACACACTGAAATCGATACCCAACAAATACTTTTCTCTGCCTCTCATCAACGGCTCTCGGCCCTCATGTAACATCGCAGATCACAACTATTCTGGGAATGCAAACAAATTCCTGACAATTTACCGAGTCACACGACATTAAATTCCGTCCGATTCTATTGATCCCTGTGCTTCGCGATTGCGGCTTTCTCCATTTGCGAGTGCATGCAGGGAAATGCACGGCATGCATGGCGATATGGCAGTCACAATGACAAAAAGACGCTGACAAGAAAATTGACTGATCATTTGGAAGAAAAATATGCCTATTCTTGTGAGTGAATCAGTGGTCTTGTGATGGTCATCGGATCGGAGATGGAGGGTTGGGGTTGACCCCTCCATTCTGGAGAGCAAAGTACAGAAGAAAAGAGACGGGGTGTTTCTATAGACTTCATGCACTTTTTGAAGCACTTGACCTTTGCAGATTCCCAAGGAGATGCCACTTATCTTCCCATATCTCACCTTGTCTTTTATAGTTTTCAACTTCCAGCTCCCCGTTACCTCCCTATGATGTCAGTGGAGCTGGTATCGATTTCAAATTCGCTTGACGTCGATCTTTTCACCAATTGACTAGAAAACTAGACCCGTTGCCATGGTTGCACTTCCTAGTAAAGCACTCACTTTGGTTAATATTCTTTTAAAAAGTGCAAATCACTTTGAGACTGTCACCTTACTTCTTAGATTTCCTGGGAGAAGGGGCCTACAGGGAAGGTGAGAAAACTTAAAATGTATATTTATCTGAGTGAGAAATTTATTTACAGCAGACAAGCTCCAGAGAGGCCAAAATGTCAAAGTGTAAAAAAAAAATCCCAAATCATATGCTTAAAGATGAAGTTGGGTTCTGGTCATGCGATTGCATTTTGAAAGAAACGGTGTGGAACCGACCAGAAAAGGTTGATCATCTAGCATATAAGAATTTGTGTGTATTGCAAGGTTCTGGAATCATCAAAATGATAAGAAATTTGGCCAAGTCTTGGTTAAGTTACAAACACTTGCACAGAAAGATGTATATGGGACTACAGTTCACTACACGAACACGTGGCGTAAAAAGCCAGGCCCCCGATTTTTATGATGTTACATGCATATTTAGAATATGGAGGCATTTGAAGAGCCATGCTTTTCAGGGAACATGTCTTAACTGATGTTCTTCCACACTTGCATAATAAGAATGAGTAATGCTCACAAATTATTTTTCACCTCTTCCCAGAACTCAACCTTCTCTTTAAGTCAAGTGTGTAACAAATCAAATGAAAACAAAAAACTGTGATGATGCTAATGGTGAGAAAGTCCCTATGATTGAAAAATTATGTCAAACAATTTTATTTTTTGATACACATTTGTAACTTGATTGCACATGAATTTAACACTGGAACTATACTTCCAAATGTGAAAGAAAGAGAGGGGAAAAAAGGAGAAAAAAGAATAAAGCATTATCCACAGTTGTTGCAAAGTTGTCTTCAATTCACTTAGGTATTGTGTAGTGATTGCATTAAAGGACATTGAATGATATGCTTATAGACCCAGATCAAGATCAAATAAAAAAAAATATCTAGAGATGAGAGTAATCAGATACATCATCTCATGTATACTTTTTATCTACAGTAGATGTAAAGTTAGTACAATTTCTAGGATTATTAGAAAAACACCTTTAAGCCAATACCTGGTTGAAAAATATCGTTTTCAAATAGTATAATCTATAATCTTCCAAAAAACATCGATTGCAATTCCATGCCTCTCTCTCTCTCTCTCCTAAGCAATTTTCTAGCTAGATTGTTGTTTGTGAGTTTCACCATAATGACACCCTTGAGATAACCTCAATCTTGATTTGAAAGAGCCGGCAAGCAACCCTCTAGGGAGGGCCTCACAATGTTCTTTTTATTCTAATAGATGTAGACTTACTGACAGGCCTATTTATTTCAATTCTTTGGAGAGTGAGAGGTATCCTACGGTTACGATGAGAAACATTAAGAAATCATGTTTATTACACCCCGTCTCATCTCTCGCTGATAACAACCTCTGCAAGACAAAGCTATAGTCCCACACGCACAGCCCAGCCCAGCATCCCTCTATGGTTGTGCCAGAAACAGGGTTCACGTAGAGGTCGTACGTGGGATGCTGCGATCTGAATAACATCGATCATGTGACATGAACCTCTAGTCGACGACGGTACGCAGTGGCCATCAACACCGAATGATGCCACAGAATAAAGTGACCTCTAGTGAGGTAATGTTTGGCATGCATGCGCATACCTTAATATACGTGTGCATACAAAGAACGAAGAGATGGAAACTAGTAAAGATTTTGTTTTAAAACAGAAACATATATCTTAAGAATGCACTCAAATGAACTCTGATAATATTTGCTGCTATTGAATATAATTGTTATTGATTCTGATTTTGCAGAGGATATTTTTTTTATCTTTTAGTCATTTTGAATGCAGACTGATTAAATACAAGCATAAGAAAATCTAAGGAAGATGTAGAACAACAGAATGAGTAAACAGTTACAAAAGATTAATTACTGTTCCGTAATTGTATTACAACCATATGTTGTTCAATTGTATACTGTAAAATGTTTAGTGTATAGTTACATTATCAATTATCAAAGATTAATTCTTTGTTCAAATAATATATTCATCAAAAACCTCCAAAACAAAGAACAGTAAAGGGTAGTCTCAAATGAATTCCCACTTTTAACGATTCTAATAATGGCTATAAAATATAAAAAGATATTCATTACTTTACTTGAATGGTGCCATTTCTTCCTAATATTGCAGATCTAAAATTGCATACCATAGGGGATATGAGACAACTAATTAATCTTCTAATTTTTCATATCAGCTAAAAATGTCTCCATAAGTCAATATATATATTGTGTGCTGATAGACAGGAGGGTGTGAATGCAATGTGCCTATCTGGCTCTCATATGCAATATTTCGATGTTGATATTTTGCATTAATATGTGCTGAATATTAGCGTGCCCCATCATCTAAAGTTAACATTAGTGATAGTAAAATAAAAGCCATTCTGCAATGCGCCAACATATTACAAGCTATTGACTATGAGCACTGCAGTATTAGCATGCCTCCGTATTCATATTTTGATTTGAAATTTGTTAAAACATTTTTACTCCATAAGGACGGCACATTAAATTTCTGATTAGCCATATGCTTTTCTTTGAAAGTGGAGTGACAGGCGAGTATGAAGGAAACATTGTTTACAACACCTGGCTACATTGCAAATTGCCCTGATGTTTTCTTTCATAACACTATGTACCTCTAGTCAAATATTAGCAGAGTGAATTCCAAGTAAAAAGTAGACTACATTCAAAGATCGATAAGACCACACCGTTTCTGCTCATTACAAGTTGTAATTTCAGCAAATTGCCTTTAAATCCCATCGATTTCATTTGAAAATTACAAATTCTTTGTTTGCTTTCATTTTGAAAAGGTTAATTGTCTCTTAAGAAGTTAACAATGCACTGTGTAATTGTTCATTATAAATTAATGCAAGGTCGAGGACAGGCTTGCATACATTTCATACATATCTTATGGATTCTAAGAATTCTGGTGCTTTTATACTATTTTTAGAATTGTACTGCTGGCAAAAGTCACATGTGTGCACTAGAGCATACATAAAGTATTTACAGTAAACTCGCATAATCTATCATAATGGTAGATGTATACAAAAGGTGGCATTCATGTACATGTAGTGCTTGTATAATACTGTAACCCAATCTATAAGTGCATCTACCTTTTGCAAGTGTCAAAAAGAAGAGATGTAGTCAGCATGGGGTATGCAAGATCACACACTGAAAAATTTATTATGCTAAGCACTGGTCCACAGCAGTAGTAAATTGGCAGCATTTCTTCCCCCCTCTCTTTCTCTCTCCTCCATCCCCCTTCCATCTCCCTCTTTTCTTCCTCTTCATCTTCTTCTTCTCGGGCACTGCTCACAGTGCATACAATGCCCTCCCCCGACAGTGTGCAATCACTCATGCTCACATTCACGAGTCCGTGTTTTGCGCTCCAGTACGCATCGCACTTTCCCGTCTTCAGGCGGTGATGTGAACCGCAAAGAAAAGGGACTGCAGATCGAGGCACGGTCAATGCCAAGTGCAGCCTCAGGGCACTTTACTTTTTTGGTGTGGCATTTTCTCCCTAAATACCCTTTATATGTTCCTCCCCTATTCTGTTTTTCAAGCAATCAGCTTTAGAGATTATTGAGTCATGTATCTTGTACACTGTATTTATGATAGGTACCCCAGTGAATGCATACTTTGTAATCTTCTATTAGCAGTTTCAGGCAAAGTGCAACAGAAACAAGAAAGAGAGTGCAACAGAAACGAGAAAGAGAGTGAGGTAGAGAAAGAGAAAGAGAAAGAGAGGGAGATATTTGTAGTGTTATTATATAAAAGATACTGTATTGAAAGATAATTAGCAAACAATGTTTTATATAAATGCAACACAATGCAAGCAACAATTTCTAAAATCATAAAAAATCATAAGTTCGCTGAAAGGGGTTTGAATAATGGCTGGATAAGTTCTTCTTACTATTTATAAGTAAAGAGTATGAAAATAGATCAATTCAAATCTCTTTATCAAGGAATACACAAATGGAAACCTATATTTACATTCAGCATTGAAGTCAGTGCTATCTGCATTCAATAATACACCAGTTTCAATCAGATTCATTTAAAACCAATTCACCCTGACCAATTAGGGTTTCTAAGTCAAGGCCTAACCTCTCCATCTGCCATGTAATTACAACTCATATTTCTTTATTTCCAGCACCTTTGAAATAACCATTGAAAAGGTCAAAAATACAAATTTGGCAGGCTGTTTAAAGCCCCTCTAAAGTGTTATGAGCCTGAAATTGTAATGGCAAAATTTCACTTCAATTGTATCATAATGTGAAAGAGGATGTCATTTAAGACCCATTTTTGCAAGGATTTTTTTAAAAATGTGTTTGAAATTGAATATTGATGAAAGAATATAAATTTAGGTTTTCTGCATACAACAGAAAAACAAAATTATGTATTTTTTATCAAATTTGCCTTCAAACACATTTTTTTGGGGGGGGGGGAATGTTTGCAGAAGTGTGTCTTAAATGACATCCTCTTTTACATTGATACACTTTAAGTGAAATTTTTTGGCTATCAATTTTTTGGTGAATTAGAGGGGCTTTAAGCTGATGGTAAATCAACCATTTCCATTAATTTGTTGTTGTTGTTGTTGTTGTTGTATATTTCAGTGAACGCAGATCTACTGTAATTGATTGTCCACGCAGACAAGGAGTCATTTCCGTAAATCTGACATTGACCCGGCAACTCAAACATATGGATCAAGGATAGAAGTCATGCTGCTCAATTACACCCACAGAGAAGGGGGAAAGTAGCACAGGTATGTTGTATATGGGAGTACCAGAGAGAAAGAGAGAGAGAGACAGAGACAGAGAGAGACAGAGAGAGAGAGAGACAGAGAGAGAGAGAGAGAGAAGGAGGGTAGGAGTGAGAGAGTGGGAAAGGAAGAAGAGGCAGTGAGATAGAGAGTGAGAAAGAGAACAGACAGCAGACAGATAAAGAGAAAGGGAAGAACTGGAGGAACCAAGAATGAAGTGTATTTGAGGGGAATCGACAGAGTACAAGAAGAAGAAGGAAAAGAAGAATGATGGAATAGTACAATACTTATAGCCAAGTAGAAATGGATTCATTTTCCTATTACTACTCTCAATGAGTTTGAATTCACATTTCAAGAGTTCAATCTTAAACTGGTTAACAACAAATCTTTGAAATGATTCCTAATTTAGAATGAACCGTACAAAAACATTTTCTTTACCTTATTATAAGCATATAGATTTTCAAGTCATGCAGAAAAAATAGGAGACAATCAAACCGATCAATGATCTTCCATGGAAAAAAAAAATGCATTATCCCTTAGGAAGAGATGGCAGAATATATACTTTTTCAAAGCACATGAACATTTTTATTCCTACAGGCATTCAATATATTAGCTGCAGTGATGCATCAATTTATTAGCATCCCTATCATCCCAGCACAACATAATGCGCTACAATAGTACAATGACACTGGAACAAATGACCTGCCTTGATGAAATAGAGAATATTCATGATGCACACATAAATCCTTTTTTAAATCATTGGACTATTTAAATTCTATACAAAATTACATGTTAACCCATACCCCGGAGCAATACATCATAATCAAAATGCCTTTGAAAAGGTGTATCCTTACACCCATAATAAAAGATAATTAAAATTTTCTTTCTTAGCATTAATATTAACATACACCATTCGTTTATCCCTCCGTTTGAAATGGGAAAGAGAACCAGAGTACTTTGACTCTGGCAACGGAAAGCGCTTACATAGATCCCTTAAAATACAAGTCAGGGGCAGGTGTAATAGTGCAGTACATGTACTCTAAAAAGTATGTTCATGGGGATTCTTTGCAGTAAAGCGGCATGTTTCATTATTCTAGGAATGAAATTAATCTGGCGGAGCACAAAAAGAATGGTGTGAACTGAACGAGATTGAATCAATGTGATAAGAAAGGCTATTGACCCAAGTCAGGCCTTTTTATCCATTGTTAAAATATTGAACATTATGCTGAACACTGGTTTAGTGTACTTTTAACATCTTTTTTGTATATCTTCAGTGATTCATGCTTTTTATAGTTTTTATGTGACAATGGTTGTCCTAGGTAATAAACATGAACAGCCTTCAATCGGTATCATGTTTGTTCAAGAGATTATATATCTGATAATTGCTTTCTCTATCATAAACTGTGAAATGTCTTTAAAATGCTTGCCAATATATATTTCTAAAGAATTATAAACATTGTAACTGTACTCTCATTGGAAATGAACCAAACTAGTCTCTGCAATCCATCAATTCGGTAATGGAGAAAGAGAGAAAGATATAGCAAGAGGGAAGGGAAATAGAAGAAAGATAGGAAATAAGTGCCCATGACAAATATAAAGTTGCCTTTCTAACTAGGATTCTCCAAGAACATACAATCTACTCCAGAAACATTTCAAAGACAAACTTCCCCAAGCTCTACAATCATCGTCATCACCACTGCCGTTGAGGCTTGCCGCAGTCTGCTGCCGCCGACTAAAAGTTTGGGCAAACAAGTTGTTTAAGCGGGGCCCAGCACTGCTCTAGCGAGTACAAACTTGTATCCATTCCATCGTCGTCATCATGGGACGCCCCGTGCCCCACTCCTTGGGGTTTCTAGCTGGTGTTGACTCAGCTTGCCTCAGCTTGCCAAGCCTCGAAAACGGGACTGCTTCTCAGAGCTCCTCGCTCGACAAAAAAGAAAGTAGAAATAGAGGGCAGACGAAAAAGAAACAAGGAGAGAAGGTAGTACGGAGAAAGATGACGACGACTGTCATTTGCACATCTTGCGCTTTTGATACGCCAGGGAGTTGCAACGCAATTACGGCGCTAATGCACCTATGCTAACAGCAGATAGGACTACATTTAACCTGCGTACAAAGTCTCTTTTCGTTGGTGCGACATAAAACATTTTTAACCCTTTCTGTGCTATTAGTTTTACCAACATTTACTGATGACCAACTTTTAAAAGTCAAGAATGACTGCTGCTAGTTTGGTTTGGTTCTGGAGCAGGTGATGAAAATATGAATTAAATTCACCTAAAATTTGGTACTAGCCTACTAGGGCCCCCTCCCCATTTCTTATAAAATAAGTCAATGTTTCTTTCAAGTATCAAAGAAAGTCAGGTGTTCTACTTGAGCTACTGTGGTATCCTCTGCATTTATCCATTAAGATAGCACCATGTTTCAGAACTATTTAATAATAAGACAAGTTTTAATGTTGAATCTTCATTGCTCATCTGGACCCCAAAAACTGTTCCATGTTACTAAACTTTTTAAGTCCCAATCCCATTTTGAAATTCAAGAAGAAAAAACAAAAAATGTATAATAAAAAAAACATGTGACACAATGTCACGCTTTGAGTATTAAAAAGATTACTCTGAGGGATCAAAATTACAGGGGTATTTCTTTTAATGATTGGGGGAGTTTTTGACATGGAGAGAAATGAAATTGTATTTACAGTGTTTTACACATCTGTCGTCAAATGATGCTGACAGCTGACCCACATACCGCTTCTTCTTTTTCTCCACAAGTACATCAAATTATGACTTGATTGTTGTAAATCTAGCTCTAGAAAAAAAGATTTTGAAAAATTTCCCAATGTGCCTACTCCCTTCTTAAGTAGTGCATTTTGAAGCACATGAACAATTTTGAATTTATGCATGACACGTAAGGAAAGCAGATAATTCACCTGAGCCCATAGGCCCACATGAACCTTTCCCCCCGGCCCCCCCCCCCCCCCCCACTCAATGTTATCTAGGGTACGCATATGCTCGTTCCCTCTTTTTGAAAGCCCCCTCATCTGAGGACTGCCAATATTTCCGAACCCTCCTTTCGCGGGCATTTCGCGGGGTTTTCCTGCCTTGGAGACCCCCCTTAATCAGGAAAAATGCTCAATGTACCCCCCTATATTCGGAATAATTTCTCAGGAGTCCAAAGAGATGAGAGAAAAAAAGAAAAAACACCCCCTTTTTAAAGAAATCTCCGGGTGAAAAGTCAAATACACCCCTTTTTTTTACAATTCTCGGACCGGACTTTGTCGCACGAAAAGTACCCCTTTACCGGACATTTTGGCAACACGCATGCGGTCATTCCGACCTCTGAGTGGGGGGGGGGGCCGGGTCTTTCCCTCAGTGAGCTAACAACAAAAATCATATTACCAACAACAACAAAATTTCCCAATGTGCCTACTCCCTTTTTAAGTAGTGCATTCTGAAGCACATGAACAATTTTGAATTTATGCATAACACGTAAGGAAAGCAGATAATTCCCCTGAGCCCATAAGCCCACATGGACCTTTCCCTCAGTGAGCTAACAAAAAAACAAAAATCATATTACCAACAACAACAAAACGGCTAAGAAAGATATATGACGCAATTATATACAGTATATATAAATAAACTAATGAGAGAAATCATATATGTATATATATAAACTAATGAGTGAAATATAAAAAATAAAAACAAATATTATGAAAAAGACTTTTAGGATTAGGGATACTTCTTAGGGTGTGCGTGGGAGGGGAAGAGTTGAAGAGTTGAAGATCGACATACTTGTAAGATAACAAACAAAACATAAGGAATAGAGAGACCAATGGAGAAAGAGAGAAATGAAGAGAAAATGAGACAGCATGAGAAAGAGAAAGAGAGATACAAAGAGAGATAGTCACAGAAGATGGATGTGACTGATGGGGATGATTTAGGACCATATATATTCAAGATAGACCGTCATTATAATTTGATACGATGGTGATGCAAAGTGACCAGTAGTAGAAACCCTCCATATCTACAGATTCCCCACACACCCTATGCATATTTGATGTTGTTTACATAAGTATCTAATCCATACAATATCACACCATCTTTAGGAGAAAGACACGCACACGTCAACGATGAAAGAGAAAGACAACAACAAATATTGCACTTGATCATTATCCCTCTACTCTGTTTCACTTCAGATCAAAGGAGATACTAGAGAAAATATGGCTGGATGCACGATTTCCTTTTCTTTTCATTTTTTTAGAAAGGTGCAACCCTAAATTACAAATCTAAAGATAGGAATAATTTGTTTGTTTTACCCTTGGAAAACACACAATACAATGCTCATATATATGTTTAGGGCTGTGAAAGTGTGATGAGAATATATTCCATGTAATTAAAGAGCCCCGCACCAAACTCCTCCAACTTGTCCATATCACACTTTGATATTGTTCAAAAGTTTAAAAACTCTCTATTTTTTGCTCTTATTATATTACTTCTGCTACTTACAACAACAACAAAAAGTTAAGAAATGCATTGCCAATTTGAGATTTTATACAATGAGGGTATCATTCACGTGCGCGACTCCTCGAGCCATATATTAAAGTGCAAAGCAACACTTTACCTTTCATGCTCCCTCATCAGCCTGTTATTGTCTTTTGATTGAAAAGCTATATGCATAGTCCTTACGTTGTTCATGTGCACCTGACAGTCACATCTCGAGAAATTGATCGAACATTCAGGGAACAGCTGTCGTTGTTCATGTTGCTATCATGCTTGGTAACAAGAGATGATATTGCAGCTCACATTGCATTAGGGAACATGATTAGGACTTATAATGCCTTTGACAATGAAGAGAATATATTTACCACCCAAAGCATTTTCCAAACTTCATTTTCTACCGCATATCAATCATATTACCATTTTTATAGGCTGATGAAAGGGTCACTTTTTATTATCGTATAATAGGAGCTATCAGAATGAAAATAGAAAGGAAAAATGGCTGCACACAATAAAGTAAGTATTTATGTTTGGTTCTTATTCTGTTAGAAACTTACATACACATTTAAATCAGCAAGGTCACAAAAACGAATTAAGTAAGATACAAATGAAAAATACTGTATCACAATTTAATGAATACAGAATACCATTTTTTTTTAAATGAAAAGAAACGATCGCACATATGGTACCTGAAATAATTTATTTTTTAATTCACAGTTAAGCTTCACGCGAATGAATGAAATTCCCAGTTCTGGCTCTGAAATGATCGTTAAATTTTCATGTGGCTGAAGGTCACATGGAATAATGCATATTTCATGGGATGTGTACTTCAGCAAAGTTCAAAAGGCTTGCTACCTGGATACAGCAGCAGACAGCTAGTGACCAGACACACCATCAAAATATCATGAGGTGCTTAAACATGATATTGGTCTCATAAAGAATATTGAACTCTAGCCAAAGGAGTCTACTCATACTTTGCCAGGATAGAATATTTTAAAATAGAGAGAGAAGAGGGGGGTGAAAGAGATAAGAGGCAGCATTCTGTCCTGCACTAGGTCTTTAAATAACACAGTGATGCTAGTACAACTGGGGATAAAAATATCAGGCCACATACATACATGTACACGAACCCAGGCAGCCAACCAACCATGTAGTCTAGAAAAAATTGATTTAATTTGGGTAGGCAAGCCAGTGGATAGAATAAGATGAGATGCGTATAAAACAATGATTCATGGTCATTACTCATGCCTTGGCCTACATGTGCAGGTATCATTGTCCTTGGGAGAGATAATTAACCCTTCCACCATGGGACCTGGATGGTCCGTGTATTAAAGCCAATGGGATTGAGAGAAGTCTGTAGTCAATGGGTTGAACTCATCCTCCCTCTAAAGCCCCCTGAGACACACAAAAATGGCAGATGAAGCATATTTTTAGAGAATTATTATTATCTGCATGTATATATTTTCCTAAATGTTTTGTTAGACTTGCAAAGGTTATGGAAAAAGTTTTAATTGATGTAAATAGCACACCAAAGAAGCATGACTAGTACAGTAAAAGACTAGTTCTTCTCTACATTATTGTCATCAGTTCTTTACAAAAACACACATCGACATGACCTATAATATTTCGCAAGAATGATCTTAAGCAATATCAAAATAGTATAGAGAGCTATAATCCTGATCTTTGCACCAATTTACACCTTCATGCACAAAAATTGGGCACAACTACCGGTAATGTTTCTCATTCAACACTGTTACCCTAAGCAACTCCAGAGAGGCCAGCATAAATGCAAAATCTGCACTATAGTTACCAGTAGTCATGTCAAATAATAACAGCCAAAAAGAAATAAAAACATTCAACATATTTGCCTATCAAATCCTAATCATTTGTTAAAGAGTGTAGTAACATCTTTATTGTTCACATCAGGAGAATAACATCGTGTGAAATATAACTAAAAGCCAAATGAAATTCATGCACTTATCACTTTGCACTCAGGACGAATATGCAGAGACCTTACATTATGCACTTGTGAACTGCCCTTAAGGGTATGGCATTTAGTTTGACTAAAAATACACCCTCTATAATGAAGAGAAACAGTGAGCTGTCCAGATCAACATGGGCGCTCGCCTAACAAGATGCATCATGGCCGCGCAGAGGAGTTTAGCAATATAGCTATACACTACGAAGAAAAAGGTCGTACTATTATGCATGACCAAAGAACTGGCCAACTGAGTGAATAGCTAATGGTCCTTGTCTTCGCTCTTCTGTTTCCCTTTCCATTTCTTTTTCTTCCCCTCTGGATGTCATTTTATCTATCTCTCATGCACTCTCTTTATAATTTGTCCATCTCTCTGTATCTTTTATTCTCTCCCTCTCTCTATCCCAAAGTCACAGGGTTTGTGAGGTTAAATCCATAATGAAAAAGGTCATTGGCAGTGACATCATAACATACATGACAAGTGGGCCTCTGCCTTTGAGCAGAAACGAAATCAACTCGTCCTTTTTCTCCTTCCTCTGCATACATACAATGTACAAGGCAAGGCTTTATATATTATATGCGATAGCCGAACCTTCCCAGTGCATATCAACTCCGAGCATGCAGAGAATCTGTGCCGCTATGTTGCCGAGCTATATAGGGGTTTCCTTTTTTTCTATGCTTCGACTGGTTCTGTTAAGTAGGGCCAATTATGCGGGTCACATGGAGGCTTGACCCAGACCTAGCCAGGCAGCAGTCTTTCTCCGAGGAGGAAACAGACAGATTTGGGATTTAAACAATACAGTGATACTACTTCACAGTGAACTCAAGTATTAAAACAAGTTAAATGTATAGCTTTCTTTTTTCTCATGTTTCATTCTTTCTTTATTTCACAGTACATCTACAAATTATAAATGTTGATATCCATCAATATTTATTTTGGTACATTTGGAAACATAAACAGTATTCACATATTTTGTTTATAGTATGGCACAGACACTGTAGAATACAGTTATATCTGTATTAACTTTCTGCTTAGTTTTTAAATATTTTTTTGTGCATTTCTACCCCAAGAATGATGAATGATTATATTAATGATGGTCCAACCATCAGAAAACATAGTTCTCTAATTCAAGACAATTTTAGTCAAAGCAGGTTTTCAAATATTTGATAATTGTGGTTGCTTAAAAAACAATACTTCTCCAGAACTAAACTAGTTGAAAATTGTTCAAATGAGATGTTACTTCATCTGATGTTACTGCTGTTTCTGCTGCTGCCACTAATACTACTAATACTACTACTACTACTATTAATACTACTTCTAATACTACTACTGCAATTACTACATCTAAAACTACCACTACTACTACCTCTAGAACTACCACTACCACTACTACTACTACTGCTACTACTACTACTATTACTACTACCATTACTACTACTACTACTACTACTACTTCTACTATCACTTCCTATTACTGCTACACTGCTTTTACTGCTACACTACTATTACTATAACTGTGGTTACTGCAGCTGCTACTACATCTCCTTTTACAAGTCCATGAGATTACCATTACTTGCTTAGGTCTATCATTCTATTAATACCACCAACAACAAAAGGTGATGATAATAACAATTGAGAAACAAAATTATAATCTATCGCCAGCATGAAGTGCAGTGAGAAAGCGCATAATACAAGCTGTCAGGTTTTGTCAGTCATCACACAATATGCTTCGTCCACTGGCCAGTTCCCTACAGAAAATTGATTTGGGGCACCGGGTTGAGCTAGCTACATGCACTATTATAATAAAACCGCAAATTTTTCCAATGGAGCTCTTGGGTTGAGTCACAATGAACATTGCAATGGCAGAAAAACACATACACTCTGCTGCACCTCTTCCAAATATTCTTTTTTATTTTATTTCAATTGCTTTCTTTCTTTCTCTATATTCCCCACCCCCCCCCTTCTTTCTCTTTCTCTATCTCTCATTCGCTCTCTCTCTCTCTCTCTCTCTTTCTCCCTTTTTCTATTCTGTTTCTTCCTTTTGTCCTTTATAAAGAGCTCTCTCTCTCTCTCTCTCTCATTTTGATTTTTTTTTCACGAAATCCATGTTGCTTCCACTTTCCTTATTTCCCTATTCTCTTTTTCTTATAAATTTTATCATCTCATTATCTTTTTAAATCCTCTAAACATAAGACTTCTTACAAGCATTCAACATTTTTTAAACCAAAGCGTTTGATTGATCACTTCCTGCTTTAATATCATCCTAGATAATTCCTAAAGAATTGCAAATCCTAACTTCTACCATACATTTTATAAACTTTCAATGATTAGGATATATATCCAACACCTACACCAAGCTTTAATTTGTTCTGTATTTCTTTACTCTCTTCAATTATTTTCTTGATCTGTAATATGGAAATATCTTCTACGTAGAATTATTGTTATTCATTATCAAGGTGGAGATCCGGTCTTAGTACAGGTATGCAATGTCACCTTCCCCTCTTTCATCAATTCATAAATAAAAGCAACTCATTTTCCAGGAATTTTATTTTTGTTTTTCCAAAGATGAAATTTATGCTGTGATGAAGCATAATAATGGACTTTTTCTAGAAAACTAGTTAAACTGTTTCTAAAAAATAACATTATTACAATTCGAATTCTTTCTTTCTTAGTTTCTTTCTTCGTTTCTTCCTTTTTTGTTCTCCTCTGATAAGATTGTATTAGTTATCTGGAGCAGATGTGAACTTAGAACAAAATATGTTTCATAAAATGATCATGACTGTAAAAAAGGTTATCATCTTCCATTAATAGTAAAATCAAATGTATTACACATAAATAAATGAACAAGTTTAAAATGTTTAGGGAAACACGTTTTCCTTCTTCATGACCTTATAAAATGCAAAATCCTACATAAATCCCATGATTATTCAAAGCTTGAAGGGGCTGGGTGCCACTTAAACTTATCTTCTATTTGAAAAAGCGTGAACTTACCTTTCTCCGATGCGTAATTTTAAAGAAGAATCTGAAAGGATGAGGTAAATCTTCACTTTGACCAAGCTACTAAGTCCAGCTTGCTCACCGATCGATCCAGACCTAATACTCCTCTTCACTTTGACAATGGACTTTGGTGATAAGTCTAAGAGTAGGGATGAGAAGAAAATGGAAATATATTCATTACTACTCAGTAGGCATGAACATATAATGACAAAGCCTTTTAGATGGGAGGAGTCAAACTGGTTTAAGACAGATATCACCTTGGCCACAATTTGCAGGGAGTCATATTTCCATAACAGGTTTACAAAACAAAAGACATAATATTCACAGCTAAGGACAGGCATCCATTACCAAAGAAAACTGCTTCAAAGTAAAATATCTTGAAAATCATAAAAAATGCACATATTATCTTAAAGGTACCTTTTCTTGATTTAAACAAATTTATATTGACAATAATACAGTCCATTATTTACTTTAAAATGTTATATTACTTTGATGTTGCCAACGTATCATTCATCAACACCTACAATATTGTTTAAAAGCAAATCGACACCTGATTCCTCTGATTCCCAAAAGCTTTATACATTAATCCTCCATTCCTTTTGGCAAAGGGTTAAAAAGGCATGTAGCGAAAGGATACTCCATAACATGGAAACATACAAAGAGAAACTGTCTCACTAAACTTGACTATGCCTGTTGAGAGCCAGAAGGGCATTAACAGAAAGCACTTATCACATAGTTAACGCCTATCTGGCGCCCAGCCAGACATGTGATTCATTTTTTCTAAACTTGCAGGCATATTATGGGTAAATTTACTAACAAACCAAGGTTACTGAATTGAGGTTGTACGGGTAATAAATGTCATGTTCACTTATCTGTAAGTGGTCAGCTAAAGAAATATAATCACATTATACACCAGATTGAAGCAATTACAGTAAAGAGTGTGATGTACATGTATGTGTAGATGTATTTTATCCCAAATGGACATGGAATGTGTACTTGTAATTCAAATTACATAGGCCTATATACATTTTCAAAAATGCATATTCTTTATGTATTCTGGTTTAAAACTATAACATAACATTTGGAGAGCCGGGAAGGCTTAAACACTTGGTAAAATTATAGGAGTTAATGCCCTTTTGGTTCAAAGCTGATAAAATGATAATGAAAATGCATGGCATATTCATAAACTATTTTGTAAGTGCTTGGAAGAAAAGCAAAAATGCTATTATATAGCTTTCAAAAGAAATTTCTTTGTCTTTCCTTGTCTTCTCTGCAATCATGAAATGCGTTGATGCAAAATTAACTTGATTAGGTTCATATTCCTCTCTACTTGTTCTGCCTAGTTATATTTTTTTTCAAAACAATTTTATATCATAGCCAATATCTATCAAATCTATCTTAGTTCCATGCAGTTGACCCACTTTCTGTTTATCATCAATGGATGCAAAATGTTGATGACTTTGCATTCCTCGAGGCACACAAAGAGAGCGATAAAAATAAACCTTCAATAAAAGGTAGAATTTCTTAATGAGTACAAACAAAACTAGGTAGAGAAGATGTTACATGATCTATTTTTTTAAAGGTCCATAGATTATCATGATCAATTATGTTCATTTATACTTCAGTAGCTTTATGAGCACTAATTTAATTTTATTTGATGTGATAATTTCTCTTCTATTCACAGCATACCTGTATATAAATGGGATTATTACCTCAAGCAAAGAGGAATAGTTTCCTGATAAGGAGTTACAGGAGTCAATTTTCCACCCAACCCTCTCTCTCTCTCTCCCTCCCTTTCTCTATTTTGCCATCCTCCACTTTATCTCTTCTCTTCTCTTCTCCTCTCTCTTTCTCTCCATCTCCTCAGACATCACTCTCCTCTTTCTATGTTTCCCCCCTTTCCCTCCTCTATCTCCATCTCACTTTCCTTTACCCTCCCCCTTCTCTCCTCCCCTTCTTTCTCTCTCTCTCTCTCTCTCTCTCTCTCTCTCTCTCTCTCTCACACACACACACACACACAAACACACCCACCCATTCACTCTTGGTGTCATAATTCTATCCTTATGTAATAAAAGAGTTGAGGAAAGTATACTTAAATTTGGATGATACAAGAGAATGAGGGATAAAGGATATAGAGATAGACTGAAACACAGTACAATAATAAAATTGCCTTATTAAAAAACGACCTTGTTATAAGTCTGTATAAGCCCTGAAACAATTAAATGCAAAAGCCAGTGTTACTATTTATATGAGCGCAAAATTCTTGACAATGAATTTGGTTACGTCTGGGTTAATTGAAATGACACGAGCAGTCACATAAAAAGATCTAGAGCAGAGCATGCGTGCCTACACTATAAAGGTATTTATCATTGACCAAATTCCATCAAGTGCTTTAATTGTTAGAGGGATCAAATACTGAATCTAGGCAACTAGAGTGCGAATAATCATGGCCCCTGGTGTCTCCAATCCCAGCGCTATTGATCCTGCAACGCTGCTGTGCCTTTCATTCTATGCAATATAACCAAATCTAGAAAAGAACGCCCCAGGGCAGAAATTCACATAAATGTACAGGTTCGGTTCACATATGCACTATCACGTTCTGAGCCTATCACGTTCTGCGCCTATAATGTACACTTGTCCGCAACTTCTTGGCTCGTACTGGTTTGTAACTAAAGTATATAGACATGGGCTAAAAACATAATATATTCACAGGCCCAATAGCATACCTGTAAATAAATGTATCTCATTTACATTGAGCCACTTGTTTTTCAATTTTTTAAATATAATTCTGGTAATAAACATGTGTGTTTAACTGAATTATGTCAGCAGCTTCATTTTTAAAACATGAGCTTTATCTCATATAAAAATTCATTTTTAGGTTTAGATATCATTTGGATTAGGCACTAGCAAATATCTTTTGATAGGAAATAAAAATATTTCATCACAGTATATAATGCAACATGGGCATAAGAGATACATGTACCTACAACTAACGATTGCAATAGTCAATGGAAACCCCGTGAAGAACTAGAAAGAGGAGTCCGATGTGAAAGGGTTCCATTGTTGGAGTATACAGGCCAAACAGATGACATTGTTATGAAACGAGAAATGTGTCATGCATGAACTCCAAACTTGTATTAAATGAGAGCACACAAATAAAGTAGAGGATTGATAGCACACAAAGAGAGGAAAATATGATAAAAAAAGGAAACCAGCTCACTGACAATTATCTAGGACAAGGCTACACTCTACTGCACACACTAAATACACGTCTCCCTTATCAATCTACTGCATTATAGAGCATCGGAAAAGGGGAAATAAGGATAGATTCCTGTGAAAGAAGAAAAAAAACGACAATGACATCCTACATTACAATGGGAACATTCTACTAATTAAGCATCTAAAAGCATGATTATGGTGTGCTAACATTCAAGCAAAACAATATACAGGTTAATCATTGAATGTCAAATTAATATATTAGTGCAAGAAGTCTATGCTTGGAGAAAACATAAATCCTTTAATGTGAAATCAGAACCCAAATACTAATACCTTAGAAGTCGAGCATAGACAGATATCGAAGTTTTAAAAAACGAGACAGAATAATTCATATTATATTACGTTTATCCTCTCTACAATCTCCCATTTCTACATTAATACCCACTACTTTGGACAACAATAGGCCAAGTATTGTATATAATCGCTCTTATCTAACTTGTTCAAAGAGAATAGGGGGAAATGAATAATTCAATTTTTGCACTTCTTCTTTGCAGATAATTGGGTCATCGATACAAGCTATCTGGTTGTGTTGGTAATAATAATAGAATTACAAATTCCCAGGACCCTTCCATTCTCTCTCTCTCTCTCTCTCTTCCTCCCTCCCTCCCTCTCTTCCTCCCTCTCTATCTCTCACTTTGGACATCACAAAAGGAAAAGGGCAGGGAATAACGAACATATGTCCACAGAGAATCCGTGTTGTGGTTGCAGGTAGCGTGCTCATCAATTATACGGACTATCTGCAGAGATATGGGTTACTAGGTCACTCAGCCAATCTCCATATAAATATTGCATGATGCTGTGACCGTTTTATTATCCATTTAATTGTCAGATGTAGGCTCTAACTACTGCTACCAATGTCACGTTAGAAATTTGGCTTTGGGAATCTGGCTTTGTTTTGCAGCCTTTTCCGCTTTAATCTTCACAGGTCCATTGTATTTACGAGCAAAGTCAGCTTAATATATTTTAAAAAGTAAATATCCGTTTGATGGACAACAGATTTGCAGACATCCTCCATTTTGTTCTTTCCTCAACAGCATGACACATTTGATTCTCCTCTTTCAGATATAAACTTATTGAATGGTTTACAATAGGACCAAAAAAAATACATAGATTACTGTAAACATTTACCTGTTTCTTTTCTCTAACTCTGAAATTTAACATTTTTAAGACCAAAACCTGTAAATCAACTTGCATACTATATTCACCATTTCATTTACCATTTCTACACATATTTTCTTAGATACACAGAAAAACGACCTCGTTTTTTTTTACAGTTGAAGCTGAAAATCAAGCTTTGATGCCAATTTTCTCTTCCAACTCATGAATAAACAACAGAAAAAGATAGAGATTATCCTCCCTTCGCTGATAGCTACTTTGTATTCTTCCTTAATCAACAGCAAAGTGGTCGTCTGATCTATATTTTCCAAGATGACTGACAGCTGCTGAATGGTACAGCCTGGCAACAATCTATTTGAAGGCACGTTTTTTTCCAGAGATTCTGGTCAACATTTTCTAAAAATGGGAAAATCTACAAGATAGCATGGAAGCCTGATGGATGTAATGATACTGACATTGCTATCTTCCCCAAATAATTTATAAATTGGCTTGATCTGTGTTTGACAAAATTTTTAATGACACATGCGCAATTTCCTCTACCCCCCCCCCCCCCCCAACACACACACACACACAGACACACACACTCTCTCTCTCTCTCTCTAGGATTTCAGAATATAGGACGAAAGCCAGCGAAACAGGCTAGTTGATGGCATTTGAACTTGTCCGACACTAATTCAGTTTCCTTTCAAATATAAGTCACTATATATGCCTATTCAGAGTTTGACAAGGGGAAGTAAATACTCTTTGAACTTTTTGGGCTACGAGCCAAAAGATTGCTTTTCACTTGGGGTACAAATTTAATTTATTACAGGCACTTCAGTAGTCACTGTCATGTTTTATTTCCTAGATCGGTGTGTAGGTGTATAATGTCCATATGAATTAGGGATGGGGTGGGAAAAGTCTTATAAAATATAGAAGCATGGAATCAGCAGATGACAGTGTCGAAAGTCAATCACACATGTATCTGGCTAGCTGCATGGAGAAATCTGTATCAGGCTATTTACAGACGAGACGTCATCACCTTTGACATAAAAAAAGAGCTACATCTACATGAGGAATCTATTCCACCAACTGCAGAGTTATTCAGGCTGTATATATCATACTCTTACTTATGTCAATTTTTGTCTTAAATGGCAGTCTAGCCATGTTTACTTGAGTCACACGTCTTCCTTAGGACGTTTCCAAAACATTCAACCGCTATAGCTGAACACCCTTTTAAGGATAAAGCCTATTTCTGAACATTCAACATCCATATGGAAAATTGTCACAGGCAAAGAGTAGAAAGTCGACGGGGTTTGTCAAAGGAGAAGACAATTGCTCTGAATGTCGTCTACGAATGCTCTGTTTTTCCAATTATGCTCTCTACATCTGATCGACTTCCTTCATGCTCTAGAAAATGAGATGATACCATGACGATCGTGAAAACAAAGGAGGAAAACATGCCTGCTTGAGATCTGGCATTAAAGGTTGCTTGCAAACTCTCCTTCAAGGAGCTAAAATATGTATGTACTTCAAATCAAGAATCAATGAATCAGGTTGTATTTAGGTGTACTTTTATATATGATTTTGAGAGATGCATACATAAAGGCATGTACATATTTTAGCCCCTTCCATTTGTCGGCGGCACATCCTGCCAAGGAATTTGAGTGTTGAACATTATATTTTTGTGAAAATTATCTCTGTAACAAACTATTATAAATCAAAATTTTCATTCTTATAAGTTCTCTATCAACCATTTTTCAAAACTTTGGCACAGAAAGGCTTTAATCGAATACGGTAAATGAATTCTATTAAAATATGGAGGAAAAATATTTTATAAAAAGGTAAATATGCCTATGCCTCACGTATTAAATCATTGATAAATATTAATTTGTTCTCCTTGCTTCGTAAATGCAACTGGGATGATTTCCCCATCCAAGCCTGCAGACATCACTTAATCTTGAATCTTCTGCCTCTAAACATACTCTACAAAGTTGTATTTTCATATTCTGTACCATCCCATCGGTATCTCAGGTCATACTGCCAGGCAAACAACATTCATTGAAACCTTTAACCTTCAATATCATACTGCTAATTTCTCGACAGTCATATTTAGCTTTCTCCCGCCATCTGTTAGGCATTGCCCCACTAGTTCACCGAGAACTGGTTCAGTAGTCCTTGATGCGCACACCCCGCGGATCGACTGCACATCCGATATTCGTAAACCAAATGTAGGGCAGCTATAGTCAGCTGATTCGATGACGTGATCACACGTATGTACGCGGACCATGCACGCAGGATATACATGTAGATGCAGGGCTTTCACGGAAAGATTTTTTCGGGGGGGCAGGGGAACAATATGTTAGAGTATGGGAATTATTTGTGATTGATGGATGATATCATGGTAGGGTACACAGGTCCATGACAATATCAATCGATCATTCCAAATATCCATTCAAATATGTTTTTGTATTTATAAACTACAAGTTTGAGAAAAATATTATGTTTGAAATATCACCCGGATTTTAATACTTAATCCTAGATTTGACCCAGGATTAACAATCCAGACATTTGGCTAATAGCCAATATGAAAGTCCCTTTAACATTCAATAATCAACTTCACCCAACACCATGTACTATACAAAGAGCTGTCTCTATTGTTCAAGGCGACTCCTGGCTATAATAAACTATTTAGAACAGTACCTTACATAAAAACCTGCACCTGTCATTGTATCGTTTCATCCAAAAATACTTTGCGTGCTCACCTATGCAATGTACTTTTATCTTCCATGTGGACAAATCAGACTTCAGTCTAATGCATTAAAATGTGAACATTTGTTAATATCCACTGCATATATTCTGACCTTCTTGTCTATAATGTATGTAGCACAAGGTATGATAAAACAATTTATGTGATGATAAATGATTGACCTACTAATACTTGGTTTGCTCTTTGAAGATGTACATGTACATGAAACAGATAATTTGAAATACTATACTGCAGTTTGTATATTTTATGGAATTGCACATTTTTCTTCTTCACGTGATAGTGTACTCAATTTTTCATAGCTGCAATTATGCTTTCGATAAGTTTTCCTTCAATCAATGTTAAAAAAATAACATAAAGTTGATTTGATGGTACACAATATAATGAATCATATATGTAAATCTATGGCAAGAGTACCGGTATGCCTAACATGTATAGCAAGAAATAATCTATGAAATTCTTGAGATTAGGCTACTGAAAGTCCGACATCAATCACAAAAACAAGTTAATCTCATTACATGTAGATCTTTCACTCATACAATTCTTTCAAGTTCTTGCATAAAATCATGTAAAAGGTCTCAGAAGGTCACAGTCTAGAAAGGTTTTCTACTACCTCCTCACTAGAATCTCCATTACCAAATGTAATAAAACATTTTATCTTGTCTCATTTTTGTAATTACTTAGTTATTGTATTAATAGACTTGATGTAAGAGCAAAGTAGACAAAGAGCTATATTTGGAGAAAGAAAGTGAGAGAATGAGAGATCTGGGCTACAGATAAAAGGAGACAAGGAAATAGAAAGAGTGTGAAAGATTGAAAGCAATAGGAAGAGAAGAGGAGAGAGAAGAGAGAGAGAGAGAGAGAGAGAGAGAGAGAGAGATAAATAGAGAGAGAGAGAGAGAGAGAGAGAGAAAGAGGGGGAGAGAGAGATAGAGGTGAATTTAGAACACTACCAGGATACAAAGAGAAGAACTGGGTGAAGGTCATATATATATATGGACTATTGATCGAACAATCTACGAACCCGTCATGAAAATAACAGCATTTCTGTTATTCCATCTAAATGCTACATGTACATAAAGAGCTCCATCAATTCTACCTAATTCTCTCCCACAAAATAAAGTTCTCATGCTTTTACATATGACATACTATGACTGAATATATGTAAACTGAATTTAAATTATATGAACATGTATATTTACTTCAACTCAAAACTGACTGAAATGAAATGAAATGAAATTATAGAAAAAGTGAAATGAATGTATAATTTTGTTATCAAAAATTATTTTCAGTTGGAATTATATATATTTAAAGGTTGCATGTGGATCCTTGTACAGTAAAATGTATTTTCTTCTAATCTGTTTTTATTGTTTACATACACAATTTATATCCAACATGACACAAGCAGGTATATCAAATACCAGAGTTTCCTTTGAGTGCGGATGTTACGGTTAGTAGATCTTTCTAAAAACTAAACAACAGGTGTGAAATTCATATTGACAGTGTACATACAAGAGGTATGCCACAAAATAAACAATGGTCATTGAATAAAGACTGCGTCAAACAGAGCGCACTACTACCGCAATTACCAAAAACAAATGTTCATCTTTTTCATCTTCTTTAGCATGCTCTCTTTATCACTCTCTTTTTTGCTCTCTCTCTCTCTCTCTCTCTCTCTCTCTCTCTCTTTTCAGTTGTTCTTTATATCTCTCTCATATCTGTCAAGAAAGCACCATCTCTGAAATAACTTCATGAATTTAGATCTGTTTACTATGTCTTACATGTATGTTGTACCTATTGAATATTTCCCAATACTGTATCTTTTTCTTGCCAATTTTTCAAAGAAAAGTGTTGCAGAATTACATTAAGAAATGCAAGTCACTACGATTCAAACGGTTCTTGATAATAGTAAGAATACTATTATCATAGTACCATTTTAATGCTTCCACATTAGTGATAATCAAATCAAAACTTATCTTTAGAATATTAAGACATAGATACATGAAAATGACTCCCTGCAAAAACTAAAAAACAAAACTCGACTAACTCAAACAAAAAGGAAATCACCACCAATACACCTGATACTGTCCCATCTCCCTTCTCGATATATAATACGTTTTGAGAAAGGGGTTAACGACGACGGCTCCTCTGTAAGAACAACAACGACATCATACACAAAAACAAAAACTTTCCTTTCGTCTGGAAAGGAAGAGCGACGGAAGAAGGGCTGAGCAAGTATAGCTTCCTCCAGATGGTATATATAGATCACATGTGAAAGTTATTGGCATACTTCTGATGGAATTCAGTCGAAAGAAGGCTGTATTGCTTAAAGGGATGTTTGACGAGACGGTGTATCATCCCCGAGGCTAAAATACTTGATGACATTTTCATTTTAGTAATGAAGTTCTGAATATGATCAAAGGGTATTTATAAATTCAATTGTTTTGCAATTCAGTTTTAAAGAGAAATTCATGTGCTAGAAGCATATTTTGAGAGGGAGTTAAAGGTGAGTAAGAGAGCGAACGAAAAGGGCATTTCATCGGGGAAAATTTAAATATTATTCCAACTCTTACTTCAGTATCCATTAGTAAACATCAGCTTCACTAATAACAATCCATTTACTTGTTCATCTTCACTCTACATATGCATGTAATTAGAATTAAATATATTTATTTCATCATCCTTTCTTATACTACAGTGTATGTACATGTATATTCAAAACAGTTTTATTAAATGATGCATAAACAACTGAAGAGTGGAGCTTAGAGTGGAGCATACACCCTGTACCTGTGGCTAATAGATTGTGCTGAGACAGTGAGAGCTAGAAGGACGATAACTAACGAACAAGAGTCAACACCTTTCTCGTTCTGAGCAGACCGCACATCAGTCTCTTCTTTTTGGCAAATGGTTACACCAGATATCGCTCGTGTATGTGAGGAACAAAAACAATTCCAAATGACACATGAACTTGGCATTGAAGAGTAAGTGTATGTTAATGTACTTGTGCCAATCAATGTAAAGGCCATGCCAAAGAGGCCAATGGAAAACTCCTAATGGCTAAACCAAAGTGTGTAAACCACAAACCAGAGAAATCAATCTAGCCCCCCCCCCCCCCTCCTATTCGAATTCACACAGGGAAAAACTTAAATGTTCACTCGAGCTAGCCGCTATACAATCAAACATATTTAATTTGTTCACATTACGAAGCGGCAGTAATACTTTTTGCAGGTATGTGACCAATAGCTTTTACATATGTTCAGTTTCATTTTGAACTAAAAAACATACATACCAGGGGGGGGGGGATATCATACCCCCCCCCCCCTGGTATGTATGTGTATACTTTTGTGTGTGCGTAGGAAAACGCCAGCAACCGCGGACCACTCCATAGAAAACTACCTCAAACCGCGGACGTACCTGCAATGGGGGACCGTCCACGGTTGCGATACCGGTTCCGCCGTATCAAATTTACGACGTAGGGGGCGTTTGAATATTAGATGTCACAGCGTATAGGCAACATCGACTGGATCAGTCCGATGTGTATTGCGAAATGTCACAGCGCCCCCTTTTGACTGCGCGGGAGAGGCGCTCGCTACCTGGATCATCCCATAGGAGGTACGTCCGCGGTTTGATGTTGTTTTCTATGGAGTGGTCCGCGGTTGCTGGTGATTACCTATGCACACACACACAAGTACTAAACTTGGTCCACGGTTGATGCCATTTCCCTGTAGTGGTGTGTGTGTGTGTGTGTAGTCCCATATATCAATTTCTATGTGCAGTTCATGTGCTTTCCAATGAGATTATGTCAATTTATTACAAATTTGATGATTTTGTAAGTCCTCACATTATACAATAATTTTATGTACGACATCATAAATGTTTGTCAGTCGCTTCGAGACGCAATTTTGCATTCTGTCGCAATTTGCATGACCAGAACCCAACTTTATCTTTAAGTGCACAACACACTTTTCTAAAACTTCATTGGAACGACAATCCAGTCAACTATATATGCTTACGAATTGGCAGCCAGTACCGTAAGTATTTACCAGAGTGCATTGTCAGAGTATGGCAATATTTGAGCTATGTTTATTGAATAGAAGCAAGGCTTTACTAGCCATGCAAGTAATTGGATCAGAGTCCAAAATACAGTTTATATAGTGGCTAAATATACTTCCATTTGCATTTTTTTCTGGTTTTCCCCCTTTCTCCATTATAATGTGTTAAATCAGTCTTTCTCACCACCTCTCTTATCATCTCTCTCTATCTTCTATTCCCGATTTCTGCTCTTTTCCTGGTTTTACCTTCCAACTATCCCAATCTCTCTCTATTTCTCCCTCTCTCTCTCTCTCTCTCTCTCTCTCTCTCTTTCTCTCCCCCTCTCTCTCTATTATTCTTCACTAATTTATCGATCCAATCAACCAGAAGAATTTTGTTCGAAATGTGAATTCAAATAAAAGAATTGCCTTTCTATACAGAAACGTAAGTGCACATGCCACCGTAATCACGAGTACAGAGTCCCCAAACAGTTGGTCTAGCGAGAGTGAGGCAGGCAACATGAAGATCATCAAGATCAAAGATATTCTTCACACTGCATCTTTATCTTGTATACATTTGGCTGGTGGGTAATTGAATCTCTCATTCAGCAATGATATGTGGTTTCCTCCTACCAAAGTTAATCAAAATTTAATCATATCATGCATGTTCAAGGCATGACTAGATGTCTTCTAACGAGCTCACAGGAATATGAATGCAATGGTAAATGTGTACGTCACAGAAAAGTGCACAAATGAAGCTGGGCCCCGGTTCATGCATTCATGTTGTGTAGAATGAAGGTGAGGGGAGGGTAGTAAACTCAAGACTAGTGCTATGCAGAAGCACAGACACATGGTCTATGAATATATAATGATGAAAGTGAAAGAAAAAGAGAAAGAGAGAATAAAATAGATAGGGACAAAGAGGAAAAAAAGCAGAGACAGATACAGAGATAGACAGAGAGGGAAAGAGAGACAGAGACAGACAGAAAGAGAGACTGAGAAAAAAGAAACACAGGGGAGACAGAGAGAGAGGCAGAGACAGACACACAGAGAGAGTCACACATAGAAGTAACAAGGGATGCAGACAGAATAATGTCATTCCTTATTCCTTACACATTCTTTTTTATAAATGAAAAAAAAAATTGTTGCCTCTATGTATGCAATAGTTGGCTATGCTTGAAAAAATTGCCCTCTCAACAAAAGAAATAATGATTAGATAGTTTCATTTTCGGTTATTTGAAAGTGATATAAATCTTTATAATTCAATGACAAACCTAGAAATGAATGCAAACATTTCTAGTATACATGTGTATAATGGCAAGTGTTTACATTCAAGAAAAGTGCAATTTTTTGAAAAGTCTGCCATCTCCTTTTCTCTTTCCTTTCTCTCTCCTTTTTCTCCCCTGCCCCCTCTTTCCCACTCATGCTCCATCCATTCTCTTCTCCATCCCTCTCCCTCTCCATAGTTTTCTCCACTCCTCTCTCTCTCTCTTTCTCTCTCTCTTTCCCCCTCTCACTCTCTCCTCTTTCTCTCTCTCTCTCTCTCTCTCTCTTTCTCTCTCTCTCTCTTCTCTTTCCCCCTCTCACTCTCTCCTCTTTCTCTCTCTCTTTCTCTCTCTCTTTCTCTCTCTCTCTTTCCCTTTTCCTATACCTTGTCTTTGTCTCTATACTTCCCATATTTCTTTGTGTCCCAATCTTTTCTCACCGTGCAAATCATGTAGCCCGGTACTTTTACCCTAGGCTAAACCCATATTGACCGAATGTCAGTTGACTCAACACAGAATATTTCAACACGGCCTTCAGCCTGTTTGCTGGGAGAGCAGAGTCATTGGGGGAAATTCGCATTTAAACGCAGGAGCCCTATTTGCTTGGGCTATAGGAGCCCAGTGTTGACCTACGCAGCTCACCATCGTACGAAACAAGAACACAAAATGCACTCTGACATGTGCTTTATCACTGCCCAAATATATGTGGGTTCCCCTGAACAAATCAATGAACGTGACAAGTCATTCTAGGCTGCTCCTTTCCTCGATCTATCCCTCTTTCCCTGTTTGCCTGTCAGTCTCTTTCTCTTTCTCTTTCTCTTTCTCTTTCTCTTTCTCTTTCTCTTTCTCTTTCTCTTTCTCCTTCTCCTTCTCCTAACACCATGTGTTAGAGAACTACCTCAACTACCTATGAAAACAGCCACAGAGTGAGAAAGGACAAAAATCTGGCAAGGCACCGATTGTTGAGGAGAATAGACACAGAATTAAAGTGGGTTCAAAAATCAATTTGCATTACATGCTCTCATCTGCAGAAGCTTATAGCTTCACAATTCACATCTATGCCTTGGAACTGAGCAAAATTCTAAACTTAAAATCCTCCTGAAATTCAGGCAATGTTATCAGTATGGAAGCACACACAAAATTAATCTCAATCTTAGCAGCTGTGATAAGCTTTATTACTTCTTCTTTGTGGTTTTTACATAAAAAAAAACATCTATTGATTAAATGACAAAATAATTACAACTTCCATTAAAATATTACCAGCATTATCATAACCACAGCGACCATGAAACATAGCTGTGTATATGTCCCTTCATATTAAATGTTATATATCTAAGTCACTACCCTCATGTTTAACACTTAATATGCATCCAATTTTACACGCATGAATTATATATTTCACGACTTAATGCAGGAAACACTTATTTTTGGTTCCTGATTTCATTAAGTCTATGTAAGAACAGTGCAGGCTTCATGTTGATATAATATGATTTTTTTTTTGGGGGGGGGGGGGGGGGGACTACTCCACATTGTACATATTAGTGTCTGTATGGTTTTAAAAACTGTCTCTAGAACTAAAAGGGTTAAAGTTTGCTAAAAGAACGTTTTGAACATTTGATAATTCCATGAATATATCGGTATACCGGTAGATGAATGCATCATGTACTTTCCCCTGAGAGCAAGAAGCAGGCCATAATCTAACACAGAATTAACGCCCTTCTGGCTGTTGGAAGACGATATGCATGATCCGTCCCCTCGTTTGCTAGCACTTGAATGATAAATTGACCACATCTCAAGCTCGGTCAAGCATTAAGGGTCATTTTTCTTACCGCTCCTAGGAGGACGAAGAGTAATAACCATGGAAGACAACCCGCAGATACCGAAAGTCCGCCTCTCCCTATGAATATCTAAAAATATTTCTCCAACCAAGCGTGAAATTAAGCCATTTACAACGATTTTGTCTGGAAGAGCCAGAAGAGCATTCAGTCATATCCTTTTAAACAGTGTTAACGCTCTTTTTGCTCTGAACAGATGAAAGGCACTTGTAATAGGCCCTAGTTTCTACAATCTAGTGCATTGTGCATTGCAAGCTCACTGTCTGTTTAATCCTTCTGTAGTGTTTTCATGAATGTCTGACTTGACATAATAAAGGAAAACACATTTATAAAATTTAATTTGGGTTAGTTTAATGTATATGCTTTCTAATCTGCATACAAATTTATTTATGCAAATTGAAAATTGAATGTAGATGAATTAACGCTCCAGTATCATGTTTCTTTGATGTATAAAAAGGTGCAGACATTCTAGGCTTCTCAGGGTTTACTCTAGCTATAAAAATACTACATTATAAATATCAGACATATTGTATTTTTGTAGGAAGATAATTTATGAGGGATGAAAACTGACTAAAAAATCAATCAACCCCCAACCTAGAGCAGATCTATGAGCAGATTAAAAAACATTCCTCTCGAGCTTACAGGAGTTTTTCTGAATGCTTAAAAACATTACTATCAGATTACTTGAATCTTAGGAAACGAGACAGTGCTGTGAGCAAACTGTCTGCCTCCTGATGCGGGGTTCTTAGCAAACTTCAACGCACTCTCTCATACAGTCTAATCCAATGCCAAGCATTCGTCACCTGGCAAATACTCCCTAACTTATAGTGAAAATATAAAATTTGGTCTGCTATCTGCTTCCCACTTGACACATTGGCTAAGACGCCTTGATTGTTAGCCTGTGAAAGACGAGAAGCTGCAAATACTACGCTTAGTTGCCCGACAAAATGTGACGCAACGGCTAAATGCTAATGCCATGTTCGGCTCATAAATCATGTTTCGTTAACTGTCAGATGAAGGGGCTGAGTGACGCTCAAGGCTCAGGGTTGTGTCAAAGAGTTACATACTTATGGGAAAGGCACTAGCTGATAGCTTGGGATTTCTTAATATGTCTCAAAATTATACATTTCTCTCTCTCTCTCTCTCTCTCTCTCTGTGATTTAGTATGGATCATGTTCATTTCTTGTAATAGTTAATTTTGCAGAAAATGTGTAAATCAAATCTTTGATTTTCATGATTCCAGAGAAGACATTTACATATACTCCTGAACAGGATGAAGAAAACAAACATGCATGGGTAATTTACTTCTCACATTTACTTCTGGGCATTTTTTAAACAGATATTCAAACACTTTTTAACAGGTACTTCTCAATCTCGTAAAGATCTTTTGGAAAGACAGCTCAAATTTGACCAAATTGGATAAAATACTTCATGCTTGCCAACCAAAAAGTAAAAACTAATGCCCAAATGATCATATTTTCTGAAGGCATCAACTACATGATCAACTTAACAAACCAATGAATACAAAAATTGTAAATAGTTCTAAAGCACTTTGATTGTTTCTATACATGATAAACATTTAAATTACAAATCCTAACTTTGATGCCTTATGATCTTCCTGTATATCTTCTCAAGCTTCACTTTAATATAAACATGGTCAAACTCGGTAAAAGTACAGACGTACAAGCATTACCGTGTTCACACCTATAAATAATCTCAGAAATGACCAACTTTTTTTGTATGTACCCATACGTGAACTAGGATTTAAAAAATGGGTAGCTCATGGTTTGAAGTAAATCATGATACATCATACATGGTGTACCCTAGTTAACCTCTCATGGATTCTAGCAGACAGGATACGCGACAGAAACCAATGCGGAAGTCAATAATGTCATTAGCCCAATTGAAAACACACAATACTCTTCCTTGCTTGCTCCTCAAGCTTGATCTTGCTCATTCTTTCTCTCTGTTTTTGCTCTTTTTACATTTCTTCTCTCATCTTGAAAAGTTCCACCCACCCACTCTTTGTCTTTTTATCCTGAAAGTATCTGGGTGGGTTGAAAAAGTTGTTTTATCCATACATATTAATAAAGTTTGTCTCTTACACATGATTTCTTTTCTCCTCGTTGTTACATGTTTTATTCTTACATTTAGTCATCTGATCACTTCCTATGCCTCCATTTTCCATCAATTTTCCTTCAAAAGTTCTGAAATGTTGCTTTTCTTACAATTCATGCAAACAAAAAGTTACATAATTTTTTTTTATTGAACAGGCTAAAAATCCATTGTTTGATTTGATGGTAGGAAACGCAAAAAAGAACAGAACCAGAATTTCAATAATTATGAAAAAAGGAACTTTCTTTTCTTCAATCAAATGGTAAAGACAAGCGTTCTGTGTCATTTTTTTTGTTTGCAGAATTGAACCAAAACCAAATAGCTTCCCTTTTACTATGAAAACATCACTGTCATAGCTTTTAACATTACAATGGAAACTAGAAATAATGAAACTATTTAAATAATTGCAAACTACATGTAGTTACTTTATTTGTGTGTTCCCCAGGCTAACAAGGAAAAAATCCACTCTATTTTAACATTGCAAGTTTGCAACCTCATTCTGCTCTTACTTTCTTCACTTCTTGGCTAAAGTAAAACTAAAGTCAAATTCTACTATTTTGAAGATGTCGGATGAACTTTTCTCATGCCAAACCCCCTTCAACAGCCCCCCCCCCCCCCCCATCCTAGCTTCTCCACTCCTTTTCCGTTCTCTCATATAGAGAATGACATGAATTGGATGGGACAGGAGATTTCCGCCCATACAGAAATTGTGAATCACTGCTATACAGCTATTTCCTACGTGAACTAGATCCATGTGCATGCATCCGTCGGTGCCTGCGTGTGGGTGTGTGTGTGTGTGTATATGGGTTTGAGGGTGTGTTGTGACCAGGTATATCGTCCTCCCTTTATTAAAGTTCACTTGCCTGATAGAAATACCATGTTTCTTTAAACAGGTACACATATAAATGCTTTCCTTGTAGAGAGCAACATATTTACAATGTATTTGATTTAATTCCCGTACAATGTAGACACGACTATATGAGCCACATGTATCCTGTAACCTCGAAGCTGGGGTTCATTATTTGTAGGTCAAAACAATTCAAAACAATTTTATGGGCCATACACGAAGAGACTATTAAACCAAATGCATACCAGTAACTTTTTTATAGCTATGAAACTACTTTAGAAGTACACTAACCAGCAAGCGCCAAGCAGTTTTATATTTCCCTTTTAGATAACATGTAAATTATTTGATTTCACAATCCAGTACTTTGTTTTAAATATTAAGTGTGCATTAAGCATGTACAGTGCGTCCCAGAAAAAACGTAACCAAGAATTATATGTTTTATCATAACTTAATCACAATTATGATAAATGAATGAAACTTTCATTTGATGCAACTCATATGATGCATATTTCACGCATGAGTGATTAAAAACAGTTTAACTCTCTTTCGTTGACGATCAGCCACGCACAAAGAAGACAAAAGACTTGATGCATGGCGGTAAGTCTTTTGTCATCTGTGTTTGTTGCTACGGCAGGCAGCCAGTGAAAACAAATTCATTTAATCAAATTATGGAAATGCAAGCATTACTTTAAACAAACAGAACTTTGTTATTCCTGGCTCATTTTTCCTGATTGAGGTGTCATATGAAAGGGTTGAAAATGAACTTTCTAGAAATGCGATTTTCTCTTTGAAATTCAGATACTGCCTGCAAATGACTTTTTGGTTTCCTCTCTTCAAATTGTTTTTAATCACTCATGCGTGAAATATGCATCATATGAGTAGTATCAATGAAAGAGGAGGATCTAAGCTTTACAAAATTATAACTGTGATTAGGTTATGATAAAACATTGATAATTCTCAGTTCCGCACTGTATACATTATTGCAGTTACATGAACTGCCCCTCTAGACCAAAAATACTACATAGCATAATTCTCTATTCAATATAATTGCATAAAAACTGCAAAAAATAATCAATCAAATTTAGGCTTTGGATAGTATGATACATAGCATAATGCCATTCTTTTAAATATCATTTACCCTTGAAAGTACATGAATGTGTGAAAGTGTGTATAACAAATTGGCATATTTTCTAGCATTGTCTGCAGCCAAATTCTAAGAGTAGACCATGCCAAATAGTTGTGAAATGGTCCGACATAGTCATCTGTGATGAATAATACTTTTCAATTTATTTCGATATGCATGATAAATTGTAAACTCTCCTTTAAAGCCTTCTAATAACAGAATACAACTTTATCTACTCTATTGAAGGAAAAGGCATTTCATCAAATTGAAGTATACCTGATGCATGGTCATTTTGAAGTTTGGTTTCATTCTAAAAATTAGAATACTCCTACAATTATTTAAGTACATCTGAAAATTCTATAATTCAAGTTGAGCAATTACTTAGAATTCAATTAAAATGTTAGGTTTAATTCTTCATACTCACAGGAAAACTATTGATAGGTCTAGTTTAAGTTTCTTAAGTTGCATGGTAGCAATTAAGGTTTGAAATTCTCAATTTAATTACTTGAAGCATTCAAACCTTTCTATGTAATAAGTAAAGAGTATTACAAAATAAGATCAGCCCTTCAACTTCTGTAAATGCAGTACAGATTAAGGGGTTAACAAAAACACCTTTTTCATAATAATAAACACTCACAATTTGGTGGGACAGAAATGTACTTACCGGTAACCATTCAAGCTGGAAAATGAAACTCACAATTTGCTGGGACAGAAATGTACTTAACCATTCAAGCTGGGAAATGAAACTCAAATTTCTCTGATAGTCACCCTTTAACCCAATGGGACTACTACAGGATATTACTCTTGTCATATTTTCATCAAAATTGATGTTGGTGACAATTGGTGGTCTTACCATGCCAAGGCCAATCATGAAGTGAAGGGAATTATTAAATTGTCCTTTTGTCACCCTTGATCAATTCCTGATCACCGGTGCTATTATCCGTTTCACTATGTACCGTCATGGACTCATCAATCGTAGATCCATGCTATCGTATAATTGAAAAATGCTCTAACACTACAGTTCATATATGAGGTACAATTGGGAAGCATGACACAGATATTAGTGTGTTTACATAGCCCATTCAATGCTTGCTCATGAATGTGTATGACCAACATACACATACAAGGACTGGTATCATCAAAACTACTTGCAAACATTTATTTGTCATTTTCTTCTCTCTTTTTCCCCTTTAATAAATACTCCTGTTTATCATGTCTCCATTTTTTCCTTCTCAATTTCAGTGGTCGCCATTAACATTGTTTTAAAACTGCTTATTGATGTATTTTGTAATCATTAGATAGCTTATGAAACTTCTAAAACATTATGTATACAATGTCTCTTATTGTCAAAGAGTAGTAAACTTAACAAATATAACAACTGGATTTTTTAAATGCACTGTTCTATATTCTGAATATTATGTAAATAATAAAAAGACATCTAAACAATATCAAACACTTATCACTACAGCTAGTGTTATCAAAAGAGTGGCATCATGAATATTTTTCCTAAAAGAAACAATTATGCTTCATAACATAAGAACACAGCATACAACTCTATGAGACTGAACATCTAAAAGTTATGTACAGTTTTCTACAGTTATAATTAGAATAACATTTATCTTGAAGTGAAATTCCAGACAGATATATATGTGTAAAATTCAACAATATACTTGATCTTGAAGCAGTTTACATATTTTACAATGCAATAGCAGACATAAACCCTCTTATAAAGTTAAAGTGTTTGATTTACATAAATCAAATATTTACTGTATTCTGCATGATTATTTGACCTTATGAAAATTGTGTCTCAATACAAGTACTATACTATGCCTTCAAAGTGACCAATACAATATGAATTAGGGGAAGAAAAATATTCCGTTACAATAATGCAAAACTTAGTTTTCCAAAAAAATTCAAACGATTATCTATTATCACAATGACAGTCACTTAAACTCACTTTATTCTTTATTTTCTATTTTCATTTAAAGGTATATATAAACATGACTTTTATATTTTCCTCCTTAAAATTCAAGATACTGGTGTATAGTATAAATTATGTTGAAAGTGTTTTAAACAAAGTGAATCTCTTTATGCAAGTTGTTTTCCTTGATAGTTTTTATATAATTCTATATACTTGTTAATTGAAGAAAAAAAACACATTTGAATGCTAAGAGTTAGATATATGTAAATATACCCTAGGTTTTAAGAATGTAATTTGATAAGTCTATTTCACTCTGAAAACATTATAGAGTATTATGTATATATAATGAAATAAACTTAATCATTTTTTTTTCAAAGGATCAATAACAAACAAATATAGGCCTATGAGGCTATATCCACTTCCTAAAATATAATGAGCATGATGAGGGTATTCTTCTTTGACATTATCTTGGTAGCAATTTATATATACAAGCATTCCAAAACCAAACAGTCAATCTAAACAGTTTCAGGTATAATCATTGACTGATCTAAACAAAAATAATGTAATTTTGTAGCTGTATCTGTAAGAAGTAAAAACAAAAACAATGTTGAATCTTCCACTGGTAGGCCTACTAATACTACCATTGCAAACATATATCAACACTACAGGACATAATACTTGATAGTGCAGTCAGTAGATGCATGTAACTGGCCAAGGTAAATGGGATTAAATGGGCATTGGTTACAGCCAATATAAAGTCTTTTTTTAGACTGTGGGGATTACACTGACCTTGTCCTCAGCTAAGGTCAACTTCCTAAGGCCAGTCGGAAGGCCAGCCGTCTGCCCTGACCATCCACTATTGTTCTAACAAAGCCAGGGAGCATACATGCACGCACTGGGGCCACTCATAAAGCTAAAAATCTATTCAGGGAAAAGTCATAATAACTTGGACATGCACTCACTGTTAAAGAATAAAGCATTGTATTCTTCATTACTATTATACAGTTTTCATGTAATATATATTGGCATATAATTATTACCAGCACTCGTTCGCCTGCACGGTACCCGGTGCACGGGACAGCAACGGCCCAGTTGTCCGGGCAATTGCTGCTGCCAAGAACGGGCTCCTTCTAGCTGCACTTGGTGTTTTCATTACCCCTGTATTAAATACGTGCGAGACGCAAAAGTTGTCGTCTGATCATGCCAGCAATCATGCACTTTCGAAGCGAAAAATATATAATACAATTCAAATTACACTCACCTGATCGTTGGAGATGGGTTGTACAGCTGATTCAAGAAGCCTGGATTGCAAAATTAGCACAGAATATTCTGGATAGTGAAAATTTAGTCTTCGAAATAGAGCTCACAGGATGATTCTTGAATGAGCTAGAAGCGGACTAGAAGAACAATTTGCGTAGGTCCGTATGTAATAAATTTACGGAGACACGAACGAGCAACGGAGTCGTCGTAGCGCTAGCGAGCAAGCCTGCTCGAGTCGAGTTCAGGGTCATGCATACTTTTTCTTGCGGGCGATATCGATTTGTAGTGAGGATACAGTATCCAGATACAACAACAAAATCCTTCCTCTCGATATATTTATAGCTCATGAAATCATTAAATTCAAATTTTACAATAGGCCAAAAGATGTTCAAATGAGGAATTACATATACTTCGATGAATCATGGCAGTCTTTGAAAATACATTTATTTCTGATGTAAAATGCAAAAAGCCAATCACCCCTCTTATTTAAATGGACGCCACCAATTTGCACATGCGGTTTGGTTGAGAAAAACTAGGTCGGGTTCAGCGAGATCTCGCTTACAGGTTCAAATAGAATTTTCATGCGCTGTAGCATGGTTGAAAAGGCGGTAGAAAGAGAAAGCGATTGATTGATTCGATAAAAGTTTTGACACAATGCTTTTCACAAGATGTTCAGAAAATTAATGAACAAGCAGTAAGCAGCAAGCAGTAAGAATTCATATAAATTACTGTTTAACGTACTAATACTAAATAATTTTTTGTATTAGTACATTCATTTTTTTGTATCATATTCTTTGTTCTCGGCTTTCTAAAATTATGCATAGTAAAATCAAACACAAAAGGAAACCACAATTGCCGTAATTCCAAAGAATATTATTTGTGTATGAAAGATGGCCCTATTAATCATAAATTTTCATTTATTGTCTGTGAGAATTAAAAAAACAGAGTGATTATATATATCTTGTACTCAAAGTCGAATGAACATTAATCTAGTGAACCCAGAGCAACAGCAACAACAACAAAATAAACAGATCTTAGCAAAATAAACAGATTTTAGCAAAATGTTATTCTACTAAAAGGGACTGGATTTTCTTTTTCCTTTCTTTCTTTCTTTCTTCCTTCATTTCTTTCTTTTTAAGAGTATTGTGTAGAAGTATCTTTTAAATAAATGTTTGAAGGCACCTAATCCTATATAAAGGAAATAATACCTTAGGTAATTTCATCTTCATTTTAATGAATAGGCCTAGAGCTTATAATATATTTGGGTAATACTGTGCTATAACAATATTAAGGATTTATAACGCTAAATATAAATGCCGTTAAAGTTATAATTTCTTTATACATCCTTAGTCATCGGATTCATTCCCTTGCTGAATGCTTTCACAATCCCCACCAACTGGGCGAATTCCTATACGTACCATGTTAATTATAGTAGATATGTGGTTTCAGTAGACAAGGGGGTTTGTGGCACGTGTTCCTATCAATTGCGTTTATAGTAATATATATTATATATAATACATTTGAGAGGAGAATAGGGAAAGATAAGGTAATGGGGGCAACGTCAAGAGAGATATTAATCTCTTCCACATCCCTAATTTGTGGTCCATCTTTTCACAATTCAGAGAGATCGCCCCCCCCCCCCTCATCCATGCTGGAACCATGCCGGGCCCTTGCTAGTCATGAGCACCGTAACTGCATTCAATGCAAGTCACAGTGGCTTGCGACGTTTCACTATATAGCCTCCGAAAGTCCCTTTATCACTGGTGTAAATTATGTAGAATAATTAGCTATGACACATCGGTGCCGTGTCGGAGCTTGAACCCAACACTTTCACATTCAACTCAGAGTTATAACCACTCGACTATACCACTCACCGACTGACTGCGATGTTTGGGCAATCGCCCTTTTTCCCTCAAAGTGCTGGACTCCAATTTTATGACATTTTAATGGATTAGGTGATAAACAAATTGGGCACGGCAATAAAGGGGTACTTATATTGATGATGAGCCACAATTAAATTATAGAATCTATAATTATGCAAAAAAGTAATTATCGAGGGCATTAGTTCCAGCTTCATAACGACACGGACAGTAACGCGTGATAAGCACAATGTAGCCCTCTCCCCCTTTTTTCTTTCTTTCTTTGAGGAGGAGGGGAGGGGTGAAGTTTATAGCCCTACATCGGACATTCGATGGAGTGGCGTTTGAGTTTCGACGTTCAGTAGGCCTACTCCGTTGGCAACAAGCTAGCGAGCAGCCGCGATTTACCTACCGCTCAAACACGGTAGGCAGGCAGGCAAGGCAGCGCGCTGGGTATAAAGGATGACGTTACAGCCCTCAGGCTAAGTCCATGCTAGCTGGCGCCACATAGCCTAAAACCCAGCGGCAAAATCATCTTCAAGCCTTTACCAGACCCACTGTCCTTTCACCATCTTCTTGTTTTTATTCCAGCTTTCCCCCTCATTTTCTCTCCTTCCACGTGTCCGATTTTATCTGCATCCTCCTAGAATGACCCAACAAAAAACACATTATTGAAGTAATTTGTTCTCGCCATCTTTTCTATGCATGGTTTGCTCCTGTTATGATTGCATACCTTGATAATGTATACGCCTGCGCCTTAAGTTTTCCTCCTTTTTTCTGTCATCAATAATCTCCATTGATTATGTCCAATACGCACATGGGTACGCCCGACATGTAGTAAAGTTTGTAATAATTAATCCTTCTGTCACTCTCACTTACTTACATAAGTACTAGCCGTTCCCTCTCTCTTTCTATAATAGTATAATTTCATGAAGATGTAGCTCACGTTTGTGAGAGCTTTTAGTTTTAGTCGAATGTATATTTTCTTCGTTGTTATTGTTTTTGGTGTTGTCGTAATTGTAATAGTACTGGTGGTAGTAGTATAGTTGTATAGTAGTGTGTTAGTAGTAATAGTACTAAAGGTGGTAGTAGTAGTAGTAGTAGTAGTAGTAGTAGTAGTAGTAGTGATAGTGATAGTAGTGGTAGTAGTGGTAGTAGTAGTAGTAGTAGTAGTAGTAGTAGTAGTAGAAGTAGTAGTAGTAGTAGTAGTAGTAGTAGTAGTAGTAGTAGTAGTAGTAGTAGTCGTAGTAGAAGTAGTAGAAGTAGTAGTAGTAGTAGTAGTAGTAGTAGTAGTAGTAGAAGAAGTAGTAGTAGTAGTAGTATTAACAGTAGTACGTATATTCTTCACCCAGTAAAGCCTAGGCCTATACATCTTGAAGTTTCTCTTTTCCTCAATAAGGATGCAACCCAAATAAAAACGACCTGTATACCACGTCATAATTATGTCATGAAGTCTGTTTTTCACACGATCTCTGTTTATGGTCGCTTTTCGGGGTTTTCCATTTTGGAAGGTGTACGAAGAGGGCGTTTTGGCCATCGAATCAGAACGGGTCAAGCCGCTTGGAGCATTGACCGGTTTGCTAACCATAGCAATTACAACCTATGTTATGATTTCTATGCTGCTAAAAACGAAAAATGTGTCTGGAGTAAAGTAGTGTCGACGTTATTTTATCTACTTAACAATCGTTAATTCTTTTTTTTTTGTAATCATAAAAGATAGATTAAAACATAGATAATAGATAACATGTAAACATAACCCCTACTCTCCGCGATAAAGAGGAAAGGACTGCTTTACAAAAAATGGAAATGAAAAGAAAAGAAAAGGCAAGCATAAAAACAAAAAGAACAACAAATAAAAGACACTAAATTTAAGCAATGGTGAATTCGAAGTTGTGTTGTCGCATATTTGTGATAATGCGATATTAATTTTGCTTTGTTTTAGAGGCAAAGTCATATCGAATTTTAATCAACCATTTATTTTCATTAATGTTTACAGAGTGAATAAAGTTGCTCAATAATCTGCATTCTTTTATAATAGAAACATCCTCTGGTAATAATAGAATGAAATCAATTTAAAAAAATTGCCCAAACCGGAATAAGCAACCAGATTATTAATAAAAACAACATTAATGTAAAGTTATCTGATACCAGCACATGAAAGGAAAATCAATGAACATCAATTAGGCAATTCTGGTTGGATGCTCATCAAATTGAAAATGATATTCAGAGACTCTTTAGGGGATCGACTTAATTATAACTTGTGGCAATGTCGTCCAGTACACAGATATATTATGTTAAGAAAGGTTTAAGGATAAAAGTTATAACTTTTAAAGTGCCACACTCTTTTATTTTGATAATATCATCACATTATCTTTTGGTTTCACGATCACTCTACGCCTGATAATTTGATTTTTTTTTTTTAGATGCAATAAAAATGCAATAGAAATTATGGCCATCAGTGTCCATGAACTATAATGAGTATAAGTAAGTGAAAATAAAAATAAGCACCCAAAAATACAATATATTCCCTATAAATCATGAAATCGAATATTTTCCGCACGTCACTCTTTGATTTTCATATTTCATTCTTTCTTTCACAGTCACACTCCGCCTGATCCTTTGAAAACGATTTAGGCTAATAAAAAAAAAATGAGGCGCATCAATGTCGATGAAATGTTATGAGATGAAGCTAGTGGGAAAAAATGCAATCACCAGCATAAAATGCAATTTCTATTCAATTAATAATTTCGACGATGATAAGAACCTTGGACATAGCCTTTGGTTTAGTAGCAGATGGTAATCTTGACTTGATATTATGTACTCCTAACAAAACTACCATGAAAGTAACTTTCTTCCTCCCCCCCCCCTTCTCTTAGTCCTTTCTCTTCTTATGCCCTTTATCTATCTTTCTTCCCTCCTCCTAATTGTCACGCATCGCTGCATATTGTATATGTATTGTAATTTTCGTTTTCACTTCAAGCGTATGCTTAAGAAGACACTTTTTGTTTTATATACCATGTCTTTATCATGCATTTTAAAGTTATAAGATTATACATGTATATATGTTGATGTCTATGGAAGAAATAAACATCAAAATAAAAACAAATATTAATGAAAAAATTAAAATGTTACTTTTCATCTCGTTTAATGTTGGTGTCGGATCCAGGATTGCAAGATAAGGGTGTTGGAGGGGGTGCACACGTCCGAAAAGTGTGCCACAAGCAAATAAAACAAATCTCAAAAGGTTCAGTTAGCAAAAAAAGAAAATAGAACAAGGAATGAACAAACAAACTTTTAATCAAGCGTTTGGTCATCTTCTTGTTCATCTTCTTTGTTCCTATCCCCCCCTTCCTCTTCATGTCCGATTTTTAAAAAAACATAACAGTAGCCTCACCTGTTTATAAATCAATCTCAACATTCAATAAAATATTTCATGATTTTATATCGATTTAAAATTTGTTTTCAGTGTAATAAAACTACTGATTTTTGTTATAAATGAGCGGATAAAACGCAAGTAAACATAATAAATAAATCGAAATATAATTAATCAGTCTCTGGAACTGACCATCTGTACTTAATTTGTTATTTTTCCACTTTACCAAACTCAACTTAAAACAAACATCTTGCAATGAACATCCGAAGTTAAGAAATCAATTGTACAATGTATAAAACTCATATTTCTAAAAAACTTTTGATCAAAACAGGTATTCCTCAAGGATCAATTCTAGGTCCTCTATTGTTCCTATTATATGTTAATGATTTATATTGTGTTTCAAAATTGTTTCACTTTATTCAATACGCAGATGATACTTGTTTGATTGCCTCAAATTATAATCAGAATGACTTAATATGTCAAACAAATACAGAACTTATCAAGGTTGTTGAATGGTTAAGAACAAACAAGCTATGTCTCAATGTTAAAAAAACTAAATGTATATATTTTTGTTTGAACAATTCACGGAGTATCGCTTTACCCAAAGTACAATTGGACGGAGAGTTGATTGATTTCGTCGACTGTCATAATTTCCTTGGTATACATGTTGATTGTTATCTAAAATGGGATTTTCATGTCAGACATGTCTGTAATAAAATAAGTAAAACCATTGGAATTTTATATAAATTGAAATATACAGTACCCCCACATATATTAATTCTATTATACAATACTCTTATCTTGCCGTATCTCATGTATGGTAATATTGTATGGGGTTCAGCGTGTAAAACCAGATTAGTAAGTATTTTTAAGAAACAGAAACAAGCTATTCGAATTTGTACTCTTTCGCATTATCTTGCCCATTCTAGTCCTATTTTTCATTCGTTAAATCTTTTAAACATTTTTGACATATATAAATATCTTGTTGGTATTTTCATGTATCGATATATAAACAATACTCTTCCACTTTCGTTTCATGATATGTTTCAGCTAAATTCAGATATTCATTCACATTTTACCCGCAATTCAATGAAATTTCGACTGCCAAAACCTCAAAATTCGTTAGATATAAGATCCATTCGGTATACTGGTCCCAAAATTTTAAACGAAATTGAAAATTGTATTTCCGATGCAACCACACTCAATGTATTCAAACGTAAACTTAACCAGCATTTCGTTAACAGTTACAATACTTGATGTACTCCAACAATGATTTTCAAAAGATTGTTTACGTTACATTTCGGTTAGTAGTTAGTTAGTTTGTGAGTGAGGGTGTGTCTGTGTGTGTGTGTGTGTGTGTGTGTGTTTGTGTGTCGGCGCATTTTTGTGTGTGACTATTGTGTTTTGTGGCTGGGTGAATTATTTTGCAATTATAAATGTATTATTTAACTTTGTTCAGGTGCCTTCTATTGTACAAGCCCCGTGCTTTTTTTGAAGGTATCCTTTCATCTATTGTTATTATTGTTATGCATCGTCAAATATTGTCAATATTTGTTATAATTTTTATGGATGATGAATAAATAAATTGAAAAAAATTGAATTGATTACTTAAGTCTCTCTCTTTCCCACCCTCACTCCCTCCCTCCCATCCATCTCCCCTTTTCTATATCATTCTTTTTCTAGATATTTATGTGTAAACACAAATCACCATTAAAATCTATGTCTCATTTTCTGTCGTTAAATTATATCATACAATTTGAAATATGAAAAATACTACGATGATTACTCCTCCTCCTACTACTACTACTACTACTACTACTACTACTACTACTACTACTACTACTACTACTACCACTACTAATACTACTACTATTAATAATAATAATAATAATACTACAACTACTAATACTACTACAACTACTACTATTAATACTACTACTATACAACAACAACAACAATAACTACTACTACTACTACTACTACTACTACTACTTGTAGATACATAATAATGTTTTTTTAATGAACAAAAGAGAAGGGCACGGTAATGGAGTATAAGAGAAGGTAGTGTGAAATTAATAGATGCTGTTCGATATAGAGGACCCCAACAAAAACAGAAACAGAAAAACATATTGTTTTTAATCGTTCCGTCTTATACTTTCATCACTTTCGTTGTTATTATATTCGAGCAAGTCGATAACCTCAACACCATGCACTTCCGCCCACTCAAATGTCAGATGAAACGTGGCGGATCCAGGGGTTGGCCCCGGTGCCACAATTTGATGGGCAGGTTAAATCATACGGAAGAACGTGCCTTCTTTAATACTGACCCCACAAGCAGCAATCACATTCGGATCCTGGATAAAGTGATAAACATTTTGGTATGCTTGTCACAAATCTCCGGGGTATTACCCCCCCCCCCCCCCCCCCCCCCCTTGCCAGATAATCCTGTATCCGCCACCAACAAACATGGTAGTTTACCGGACAGACAAGCAGACACCTAGGCCTATATTATCTACGTAATTATATCAATAATCATATAAATCACTATACACAGCTGCACTTAGCCAGATTTCATCTCGTCCTGAAGGTCAAATTATATTGTTGTGCTGTTCCAGATGTTTATTGATCATTTACGTATGTTATGTTATACAACACAACGCCTGACCCCAAGATGTCATGTTGAACCTCAATGATACTAGGTCACTATATACCACGTTAGAAAAGAATCATTTTCAGATTTACTGCTACATCTTTACTAATTACAGACCAATATCTCTCACATCAATGTTTCACATATTATATTGTTGAATACTAATACATGGAATAGACATCGTTTCTTTTACGCTCATCGAAATTAAATCAGTACTAATGATAATGATGAATCGATGATTTATTACATTCCAGTGACTATTGTTTGGCCTGATGCTATTCGCTTTTGGATCTTAAAATCTATAACTTTTTAGATATTTTTTTAGCATTTTCTTTTTTTGTAATAGTCCCAAGGTAAATTATTAAACTTTTACAATTACCTTTATAAAGTGTACATGACTTTAGCATAGCTATATAATACAATGGGTGAGATGAATATCAATTCTGTATTACTTTTATCCTAAATTGCATGATAACAATTATGTCGTTCATAATGCATATTTCATACTTGTAAGGAGAATGATAAAATAGTTTGGACCTGTAACGTTTTTGTTATTCATGCATAACTGAAATTATGGGTCACTATAATTATTACCACTGTGTCCAAAGTGAAGTATTAGAATTCCTATGCAGAGAGAGTGAGGTCCTGCATCGAAGGATTTGGAGAACATTATGTCCACCTCGTAAGGTCAAGTTTCAGAAAGGGAAAACCCCGAGAAGACAATTTCACCTAGAGCATTACATTTAAAGGGCAATTACTTCGCTAAGGAAAAGTAATAAAAGAAAAGGATATAATATACAGAAAGGGAGGTCGGGGAGAAACAGCGAAACGCACTTAGCGTAGAGGTGGGGTAGACCAAGGGGTGTATGAATCAATTCATATTGAGGAGGATTGACAAACATATGAAACGTTTTTAAATGATAATGTCAACTGAGTCTCTCCATTTCGAGTATGTAGAAGTAGACATCAATAAACGTAAATCATTTAAGTTCTAAAATAACGGTTTAAAAATCAATATGTATAAAAATAACAATATCTGTTGTGAACTGGAAGATTTAACCGGAAGTTTGAGATGATTCCTGTACTGATTTTGGAGCAAGAATAACAATCATTATAAGAGCAATCATTTTAAAGCACCTTCACAATGTGCAATATCCCTAAAGGAGAAGAATGAGGAGAGAGGGAGAGAGAGAGAGAAAGGGAGAGAGAGAGAGAGAGAGAGAGAGAGAGAGAGGCGGGGATAGTAGTTGGAAAGCTGTTTGTAACGCCAGCAGACGGATAGACAGACACCAAAAGGAAACCGGATCCGTCACTATACGTTCCCCCTATAACTCCACATCTACATTAGATCCTTGATTCAGGAATGATAATAACAACTTCACCTTCAGGTGACCGTATAAGATGGTACCCTTATATTGAATTCACTTGATTAACTATTCTCGATTCTAACTTTATGTACACACATTAATTTGGGGGCGCATGATAAGTAAATGGGAGATTTATATTTTCCATCTGTAATTTTTTTTTTTACTACCTTCTATCATATTTTATAGCCCGAACGGATAGAACATGAATCATTACCCTTTAAAAGACGACATTTCACAGGATCTCAACCTATTGAAAGGAATGAAAAAGTGACCTTCTTTCCTTTGAAAAGACCTTTACATGGCCTCCCAAGAAAAGTGGCCCTCTCGACGTGATGTAGAAAGACGACTTTTTAAAGCTTTCCATTCCATAATCAAATGAAGCTCTTCGTATGCTTTACATTTTGTCTGCAAAATATAATAAGGATAACAGTAATTTTAAAGGGATTGAGCATCTTTGCCTTAGATTCTAAACAAAATCCTGGATTTAGCTTATGCTGCAATCATAATTTTTAACCTTAAGGTCAATCACGAATTCCATGACTTTTACAAGCCGATCGCCTATCTGTTTATCCAGATTTGTATAACACTGCAGTCTATCGGGGGAAAATGAGTAGGCCTATCTTAAAACCGGTCGCTCAAAGATTTTTACTTTTTTGAAGCACTTCATTATCATTTTTGTAGGGCTTTAATATTACACTATATCACAGAAACTGATAACACGTAGGGCCATGCATCTCAGATTGTAACACTGGAAACATTGTTAAACAATGCCTTTAATAATTATGTAGCGCCATGCACCTCAGATTTGTAAAACTGGAAACATTGTTAAACAATGCCTTTAATACCGGGGGAAGCCTCAGCAGCTTCAGTGTTATTTTTCCTGAGAGCCCTGCAATTACCATCACCCTAGCAATTGCAGGTACCAATATACATGGGTGAAGAGTGGCAAATGTGGATTAATAGCTAGGACGTTAGTGCCGGACTTGGACTCGAACCCTCCTCTTGAGAGTCAGGTGAATCAATCACTATATACCACGACACCCCCTTTGAATCTTCTGTCGCCTGGAGTTAACGAAATGTAATGGGAAAACGAATGAAAATATAAGGTAGAGTGGGAAGATTGGCCAGAATCATGAATTTTAATGAAAACATTTGAAGTGTAATCTCTCATCTATTACATGTATTAAGTATGTATGTAAATGTGTATAAATAACTATTGGGGCGTGTAATATTAGTATATGTTAGCTCATAAAATATCTGAGTGATAAACACCCAAAATATTCCTAAATCCTAATCTAATGTTTTAATTTGTATTTCATTATTATATTGAGCGTATAATACGATTGTGCATAAATGTGGATCAGATGGTCCACTGTTCGAATCCCAGTCGCGACAGTAATGCCCCTTTGGTAAGACTATGATCTACATTTTGCCACTCTCCACCTATGTTGAATACCTAGTAAGAATTTATTCCTTTAATTATTTCAAAGTCTTCGGCCATTATTGTGCTTTGTATATAGGCGTGTCCAGTATTAGACATTCGTGGTTCTTGTCATGTTTAACCACAGCTTTGCTTACACCACTCTTTCTTCATATTTCAATAGTTTACGATTAAGTCCACTCGCGCATTGATGTGGGCTTGGGACCGTTGCCCCCCCCCCCCCATAAAATTAAAACGTGGGTTATTTCTAATTCGATAACAGACCATCACACCATAAAGTATGTTGCGAAAGCAATATGTTGTACCATGTACGTAAAGAGAGAAACAAATATCGATGTCATCCCTGGTAGTGTAATCGCAATCATGTTCACTTTGAGGATTCCTTTTGTAGGTGCTCCTTTATTTTCTCAAGAAAGTGCCCTTTTTGTCGGTGTCCCAATGGCGGATCCAGGGGGGGGGGGGAACGTGTAAAAACACGTTCATTTTACCTTTTTTGTTTAGATGTCCCCCTGGCGCTCAAGGGGGGGGGGGGGTGGGATTTTTTTAAATTTTCGAGGGCCCCCCAAAAAAAATGTGCTCACCCCCCCCCCCCCTACTGAGTGAATTTCCGGCCGGCGCGATTTTCAAATTTAGGGAGCAAAAATGTATATAATTATATATATATATATATATATATATATATATATATATATATATATTAGTGCTGACTAACCCCCCCCCCCCATGAGAATTTTCGGGAGCAAATACAAATAAAATTGGGCCCCCTCTAAGTAATCCTGGATCCGCGCCTCCGGTTGTCCCCCCCCCCCCCCTCCATCCTTGGAAGACGCTCCGCCGCCCCTGCGTTATGCCACTTGGTGGTGATGCCGATTTTGTTCTGCCCCCAAAAAAGTTGTTGCACATTACGCCACTGATTGAGTCTGCTTCATTATTCACAGTGCATGTATAATCATTGGGGGTAGACTACTACGTGCATCTATCTTTGATCATCGAAGGGGTTATTCACCTCTTCCTCGAGGTCGAAGGCAAGACATGAAATTCACTAATTGAGAACCAATGACGCAATAGATGACGTTGGTCGGCCGAGTGATTCTCCGTCTTGCTTCATATCAAAAAGTGTCTCTCGCCCGCAAACATCACTAGCAGAAAATGATGCAATAAAATGACATAAAAGACAGGCCAAAAGCAACATGTAAAAGACATGTCTTTGTAATTTCATAAACTAGACAATAGAAAAGTAAAAGGAGAAAGTGAGAGATAAGAAGAGGGACGGAGAGAGAGACGGAGAGACAGAAAAAAAGGACATCTCTTGAAAGGACTAATAAAGAATTTTCCAAAGGCTGTATTGGAGAGAGGAGCCCACTTGCGTAATTGAATTGCCCACTTCGGAATTTGAAAGCCCAAAGCAAGAGTTTAAAAAGGCTGTGAAAAAAAACAAGAAGAGGGTCTTGCTCAGGCCAAAGGATCGGGTTAATAAAGCTAGACGAGAAAGATCTTGAACAGGAGCATCTTTCAAGAACCGTTCTGAAGCATTTCTCAAGGGTGGGCACATGATTTGGTTTGTCTTCTTTTAATACGATGGCGTCAATCGGTCAACAGTACCTCGTAAACACATTTAGATTATGCAACGGGAAAAACCCTCGTCCATCAAACACTTTATTTCCCGGGCAACTAATAGCCGCAACAGAAAAGAAAATCCCAGAATGCTCTAGAGCAATGTTCATATCGGACTTCTATAATGTATTTATGCTGAGGTAAGAATTTCATCACAAAGAACTGCCATGAATCAAAGACAAAGTTAATTGAAACAAATCATTCGGATGATCGGATCGCCACATTAGAAGGATCGATTTGAGGTTCTATATGATAATGGGGCAATATATACACAATCATGTATCAATTAATTTTTACCCTTTCTGTTTTGTTGTTGTTGTAGTTGTCAAAATGGCTTCTGTTTGTACGTATAGAGCCTACTTGCCAAGACTGATCTATTATTTTGAAAAAGAGTTGCGCCTCAATATTGTGCACCCTTCATTTAATAAGTTGTGATTCGTAAGTTTAGGAATGTGGCTATCATCTTAAATTGTCAGTATACATGCGTATAGTCTCGCATTTTACTGCCAGCTAAAAACCTACCCCAAACGTATACTCAACATTGATGATATTAAGTTTATTTTTGTACACGGACTATCTGAAAACTAACAATCTACTTTAACCGAATTCCCATCTCTTAATCACAATTATTTTAGAGATAAAATGGTTTTGTGAAGGGAAAATCCAAACCGTTGTAATGAAAATGGGAATGTGAATAGAGCAATAGATTTGCTTGAAAATTAAGACTAATGAGAGAAAGATAAGGGTGAGGGAGAGAGAGAGAGGGAAGTAGCGGCGAAAGAGAGAAAGAGAAAAAACATATCGAGCATGAAAATTAAGGGGTGAATAGAAAGAAAAAAGAAAGAGAGTGAGAGGGAGAGAGAAAGAGAGAAAGAAAGAAAAAGAGAGAGAGAGAAAGAGAGAGAAAGAAAGAGAGAGAGAGAGAGATAGAGAGGGCGATAATGAGAATGAGAGAGAGAAAAAGGGGATATGAAGAGAGAGAATTGAGAAAAGAAATTCTAAAAAATATGAAAAAGAAAAAAAGGAAAGAGAGATAGATAGAGAAAGACATAATAAGACAGAGACAGAGTCAGTTGGCGAGAAAGAATGATAGAGGGAGAAGAGAGAGACATGAGAGACAGAGAGATAGAGACAGAGAGACATAGACAGAGACAGAGAGACAGAGAGGTAAAGAGAGAGGTAGATAGATAGAGAGAGAGAGACAAAGAGAGAGAATTGACCACCCTGACCTCCCTGCTGAGAACTCGATACTCTGAATAACAAAGTTGAGAGTGGGTGATTGAAATTGAAGTCGCGATCAATGTCGCCATTTCCTTGCCTTTTTCCTACTTCATGAATTCTTAAATGCCTGACAAAAAGCACTCTTAATTTCCTCTTAGTTTCCATCGAATCCTCAAAAGAATGGTGTCCCATTACCCTAAAAATAGGGGTTAAGGTTAATTTGAATTTGACCGCGATCTTGATATTGGACTTTACTTGCCTTGTTTTCAACGAGCAATAGAAGCATAACTTTTTTAAATATAAGGTAAAAGTAAAATAGCATAGGAGAGTGGGGAAGGGAGAGGGAGAGAGAGAGAGAGAGAGAGAGAGAGAGAGGGAGGGGTGGGAGAGAGAAGAAAAGGAGGAGGGGGAGTGGAGACAAAGAGAGAAAGTGAAAGAAAAAGGGGGTAGAGATAGAAAGAAAGGGGTGGGTACAAAATGCGTAGGAAGAAGACTAAGAAAAAGGAAGGAAACAGGTCAGTAAATTATCGGGTATATTATAGGGCTTACAAGTTAACTTTAAAAAGTACAGTGATACTAAAAGTACAATGACCTTTCAAACCCATTTCACGCTTAGTGCCTTGATGTAGACCGATCTCTCAATGTGTCAGTTTTATTCATCACATCGCTTTTCTTTTTCAAAATAAAAGTATTACATCATGTCTTTGTCGCTAACCTATTCCACACTGTAGCTCTTCTTCTTCTTCTTCTTCTTCTTCTTCTTCTTCTTCTTCTTCTTCTTCTTCTTAGATGAGCTGATTACTGTATGACTTGTTTCTTTAATTATTTGTCTAGTGATGGTCGTCTATGATTTGAAGATTTTTAGTACGGTGTTAAGAAAATAATTATTCATTTTCTAACTGAAAATGAATAATGAACTCTCCCTTAAAGATACTATGTCCCATTTGCAGTGATAAAGGTTAAATTCCAACGGCATTTGAAAGACAATATTTATTTAGAACAACCCTCAAAACAAAAGGGTTTGAAAATAACGACCATTAGTATGTTGTCGAATCGACATAAGTGATTGCAGTCACCTAAGTAATAGTCTGATTTCCAGACACTTCTACCGAATGGTCGTCATATTTTGTGCTGCACAAAGATTCAGTCACTTTAATGTCGGCCATTACAAGTAGTGGGTTGTTGATGTAAACAAATGCTTGTGTACCTGTTGCAGTTCTTTTTATTTATGTTATTACCAAAGAAAAAAATGTCAGTCACTCACTCAATATTGTCTGACAGGGAAGTCTATAAAGTAAACGGGTTTCCTTGCATAATTTGAATACTAGGACACTACTAACGTTTAATTTTCACAAATAGGACATACATGACATATTCTCAATGCCCTCAAAATTTTACAGAATTTGATGTTGGCTGCAAAAGGAACATAGTACCTTTAATGAACATCTGTCGTCTATTCCTAACATTACCGTAGACGGTTTTCCTACATTCTAAACCAAATTAAAAAAATATCGATACTTTCATTCCATGTATGAGCAACATGTTGTAGTATACCCATTAAAAACATTTGGCAGGTATAACAGCATGTTGCATGTTAACGACCGAGAACTATGCTTTATGAATGCTAAATTATGTTTGATGAGCATTCATGACAATCGGAAATAAAGCGGACTTGGCACGTCTTCTTATAATATAACGCTTTTAAAGGGATCGTTTAACAATGTTAAATCTGAGATACACGGCCCTACATGTTATCAGTGTCTGTGATATGGTGTAATATTGAAGCCCTAAAAAATTGCGCTTCAAAATGATCAAGAAGTGCCTCAAAAAAGTCAAAAATCTTTGAGTGACCGGTTTTGCCATAGACTGTAGTGTTATGAAAACCGTCAGGCGAACGGTTTTCAAAATGTGTAATTCCAATCATAAATATCTTGATAATCAGACAGGCGATCGGCTTGTAAAAGCCATGGGGTTCCTGACTGACCTAAAGGTTTATAATTATCATTGCATCATGAGCTAAATCCAGAATTTTGTTTCAGAATCTGAGACAAAGTTACCGGATCCCTTTAAGGAACATCCTCCATCTTGCGTAGATATGAAAGTATCATCATACCTAAACATTTTCGCATTTTCCATGATAATGTTCAAATGCGCTTTACATTTATATTGAGGAGAAGTGAGTTTTGAAATATTTTGTGAAGGTATTAATAGATTGGTGGCTACGAAGAGATGTGGGTGGGTTATCCCACAGTTTGGGAGTAGGAGTTGTGAAGGCTCTGTCACAAAGTGTGGGTAGATGGGATGGATGGTTCAGCGTGATGCCTTGGGAGGGGCGAGGGAGTAGGGGAGTAGCGGGATGGTTGTCTGACTAGTTTTCATGCGAGATGAGATTAATCTTCCATTAATTGAATGGATTGTGATGAATGCATAAAGCTTATAATATTTGTTCGTTTAGAAGCAACATTTATGACACGTGAGAGCAAAAAACATTTTTGTTTGAAAATGCAGGTTTAAACACATGATATACCAGCACGAGAAAGGTACAAAAAATAATGTAGATGAATAAGGTGTTGTTGTGAATGATCTCATATTTGTATACTACCTGACTTCCTTAATTGCAGGAAACGATGAATACAATTTCTGAAATGTTAATAATTATTCAGAAGGGTAAATAGAAAAACTAAATCAGAAAAAACATTCGTAAAGTTTACCATGCATCTCCAAGCACATAATCTCACATAATATCAACAAATAGCGGTTACATAACTATAGTACTGCTGTGCATTCTGTTCCATTTTTTCTTCTCATAATAAGCAATTTAACACTCTTTGATGAGGCTCTAGTCGAGTGGTATAATAATATAGGCTACCAAAGTCGTGTCTTGGCGCCGCTCAACGAGCTATGGTATTTTGACAAAGAAGGCCACCGGCACGGGTTCGGCTCGTTTCAATGAAGCGGCGCCGCCGTCTGCTCTGTGCCGCAGTTGTTATTACCGCCATTCTCACCGTACAGACTCTGTTTAATGCTATACCACAGGCGCCATCGCCATCATATAAATCGACGGGAAATTAATGTACTTTTTAACACGTACTATTTATAAAAAAAACGCTCATCTTAATTCATAAAGTAAACCTAATTTCAATGAACCAGGTCGCCCTAAAGTACAACACTGCAAGCAATATTGTAAAGGTGAACAGAAAGTTTGTAGGTATATTTTCAGTGTATTTCACGTGGCGCTGATATGAAATTATCCACAATATAGCAATTTTCAACAGTTTGGGAATCATAATAACATACCTTTCTGTACAGTAATGACTGATTCAGTTACAAAGTCAAACGGTTTCTAAATGAATTCAAGAGTCCCACCCACTGTCTCTCTCTCTCTCTCTCTCTCTCTCTCTCTCTCTCTCTCTCTCTCGCTTTCACTCTCTCACTTTAAGTACATTTACTTAGCTTAAGGAGAACTCATCTGGGAAGAACATTGGTGAGTCGAGTTTGACATGAATGTAGCTGCATATTGATGTTATGAAAAGCCCCATCCCAAACACTCGTTTCATACGAAAAATGTAGGTATATTAGGGGGGATACATACAAAATATTTTTTTTAAATGCAGAGGTATATAAAAGTAACTACTTTGTATAACGCACTTTTGCTCTATTCCGGTTAAATTTAAACATTTTCGATTCGTTTTCATTTTTTTTTTTTTTTTTTTTTGGGGGGGGGGGGGTCATAATTACGTTTTGCAAAATCATGTGGTAATTTTGCATTATTACAATGTATTGTACTAATTTGTTGTGTATAATAGGCTAAAAATCTCAAAGAAAAGGGAAAGAAATGAACTGCAGTATGGAAAGCAAAACAGCATATTGTAAGATAATTATAAGAGTTGGACTCCGTCGTAATGGGTAAAGGGTGAAAATAATGTTGGAGAAAGAATTGGAAGAAAAATGGAAACACATCATTAAGAGAGTTGTATTGCAGAAATGAGAGAGAGAGAGAGAGAGAGAGAGAGAGAGAGAGAGAGAGAGAGGTGGGCGGAATTTAAGAGAAAAGGGGAGAGAAAGGGGAAAAGAGGAAGAGAGAGAAAGAGTGAGAAGAAAGAGAGGGTGAGAGAGAGAGAGAGAGGAGAGAGAGGGGAATGAAGGAATGGACGATGTGACCACATGAGAGAGATATAGAGGCGAAGGAGTTTTTTTAAAGATAACAAAACAAAGACAAAACAAAAAGAACAAACGGAGGAGTGTAGGAGGTTAAGATTGATGGAAACAAAGATGAGATTGTTGACGCAATTGGTTGACGGCCAGCTGTCAGATGTGGAAAGGGAGGGAAGGGTAAGAAGTCCATCATTACTTTCACCATGGCATCATCTTGTCACAAGTCATCGGTCAAGTTAAAAGGTCCTGATGGATGCACACTATCTAGTCGGTCACTTCAGTCCATCGGGTTCTTTTAAAGGTGAAAAATGACTAGACAGTGGAAAGTTGAATGATTAGGCATTGACAAGAAGACGGTGAAAACAGGTTATTCGTGTACCACAAATCATATTCAAACTGCGCATGATAATGTATGTTCGATAAAAAAAAAACATATCAAAACAATAATCTATAATCAAAGACCCGTCCATATGCACATTCTCGAAAGTGCTCCGAATTTAAAATTGTATGGAAGGCCAAGTGTCAACTCTCCAATTACACAACGATCATGCCTTCTGTGTTTATGTCACACAAAAGAAACAAAATTAGTTTGGTCATTGAATATAATGTGATACATATATCATTGAGACATCTGTTTTAATTTAGTGAAAGCGTTCGGGTGATATATATTATGGTGACTTTGCACATCATTAATCGGTGCATTATCTCGCCGCACTATAGATATTGTGTCAAATCTGATCCAAAGTAAGGCGGCTTCCAAGAAATATACGGGCCAAGATATCAATATCCAATTCATTTTGAATATTATGTGCTCTTTCTCATAGCGTATCCTTTGTTTTTTGCTAAACTGAAGATGTTTGAAGGAACATTAGAACTAGTAATAAATGTATAGCCTTTCAAATTTTGCGTTCACGATAAATGAATCCAAGTGAGATTTGGTTTCAGATTTCGCTTTTTAGTAAGAAAAGCAAGAGTTAGAAAAATATGAGGAATTTTGAAGTCCTGTCCTGTCTTGTTTGTGTTGTTTGTTTGCTTGTTAATTCTTTCAGCTGCCAATGTATAAAACCAAGAAACCTAACTTTTATCTTTTGATCAGAAAGCAAAACAGGCCTCAAGCTATAACTCAGTAAATAGAAAAGTCATTAGACATCCTCGAAATGCGAAACACAATGTCCGGGATATCCGGGATTTCATAAGAAAATGACATTCAGCAAAACATCAATACTCTCGTCTATTTTTTATACTCTGTAAATCTCGCTGGGAGGGAAGGAACTTCGATGGGTTTAAAATATTCATCACGACTTTTATTTCAAGGGAATAGTAAAAGCGTCTTGGGTACTGGAAGGCTGTATCAATTGTTCTTTTATTCATTTTTATCTGCTCACTTAATTGCCATCAATCTAAAGAAGAATGAAATCGTATAGAAACTATAAACATTTCTTAGACTTGACATTTTCAGTGAAACCTAAGGGTGATTGAATGCACTAAGTTGGTAGACTTCGTGGAGACTGTCGTGAGACATGGTAAAAGTAAAGTTCAATTATGAAAATAAAAATTGTTTTGTATGTACCCTTGGGTGGCTGTGTAGTCACGATTCATAATGGCTTGTCACATGTTACTGATTGCTCTCCGTCTGCCATTTTGATATATTATTTCGTACTTTTGAAAGTTTATGTAATATCTCAAAAGAATAAAAAGCAAACACTAAACCAATGAAAATGACCAAAAAGACAATACAAGAAAATATATACAATTATCGCAATATCGCTTTTCCATGGCAACACACAGCCCATCATTTACATTCAAGAAAAATGTTCGTTATGGGGTACCTCAGATATAAGTAGTAAGGCTCGACAAATGCCATTATTCTTTTCAATGTGATCATCATCATGATCATGATCATCACCATCATCACCATCGTTATTCGATGAATGGTCAAATCGTTATTGCTATTATATCATTATTATCATAATTATTATTATTACTTTTATTATTATTAACATAATATAGTTTAAATTACTATTTTAAGAATGATGATGATGATGATGATGATGATGACGGAGATAATTATCATTATTATCATCCTCTTCGTCGTCGTCGTCATCATTAACATCAACATCACTATTTTTGTTCTTGTTCTTGATTTTTCTTCATCTTGTTCTTTTATTGTTCTTGTTCCTTTATCTTGTTATTTTTCTTCAATTAAGTCATTCATAATCACAAATATCAGCTCTTTGTGAAATTTGTGAAGCCTATACCACGCTTCTATTCCTCCCACAGTTAATCTTCTCTTTCTCTCTCTCTCTCTCTCTCTCTCACACACACACACACACACACACACACACACACAAACACATTGGCTTTTTCTTAATTTTTTTCTCTCTAGCCTTCTCTTTTTCTATCTCTCTCTCACTCTAAACCTTTTTTTCTTCTTGACCCATTCCCCTTTCGATATTGTGCTACTTTCACTTTATGGCCGCCTGAAAATTCTCATTAGTAATTTAAAAACTTAAATTAGTTTTTAAATCCTCGACCAGAGGCTTCATAAATTGAAGAAAACTCCAACGCCTCCTCCGAGGTTCCCTATTAGTTAAAATGCACGCCAAGGGAAAAAAGAGGGAATTTAGTTGAACTTGGCCTGACCCCGCGGTGGCTGCTAGCAGTCAACAGGGGTATAAAACCTGATCTTCGCTCGCCATCTAAAATCCTCGCTCACGTACGGCACAAGTCGATGGGGACAGGAGAGGCGGAGAGGTTGGACGAAAATTATTCAGAAAATGGCGAGTTGGAAGTAAGTGGTATAGAGAGAGATGGAGAGTCAGACAGAGATAGAGAGGGAGAGAGAGAGAGAGAGAGAGAGAGAGAGAGAGAGAGAGAGAGAGAGAGCAAGAGAGAAGGGGGAGAGGAATGGTAAGAAGGCGGCACATAAAGTGAAGGAGAGAGAAAGAGACAGATATAATGAGGTAAAGAGAAATGAAGGGAGAGGGAGAGAGAGAGAGAGAGCGAGAGAAAGAGAGAGAGAAGGAGAGAGAGAGAGAAAGTGAGAGAGAGAAGGGAGGAAGGGACAGGTGAAATATAATATAATGTATGAACACACCCACGACGTAATAATTTTGTTGTGGAATTTCGAAGAAGTAAACCGCGTTTAACCAACACCACCCACAACTGATTTTATAATGGATCCATAGGGCATGCCAGGATCAAATCTGTTTGCAGAAGTTGGTCAAAACTAGAAGAATGCGCACAAAAAAAATGTGCTTTAAAATTAAAAAGGCGCCTCTCCCTGCAGGTGAGTGATCTTTTGACATAGTTCGCGTAATGAGTTTTAGGTTAATTTCTATGCTGAGTGAGGAATAATAGTTATGGAAATCAGTTTATGAATTATTTGGTTTATAATGCGCTACTTGGACAAAATGAAGCAATTCGTCGTATATCTTGAAGAAGGCTGTTTCTTCCATTTATAATACGTAGCAACTGTTCCCTTGCTGGCAGCTTAAACATTATCATATAAAATTTGTTGACAATTATTCGAAAAACAGTACTGAACATGTAGTACATACGTAATCTATGCACGTAAGTCTGTAAATACCCCTACCCCCCCCCCAAAAAAAAAAAACACAAACAAACAAACAAACAGTGAGGCGCGTGCCTCTCGCCCCTCCCCCTTCCCTTATCCACAATATGGTTGTTTGACATAGGTTAACATCATGAATAACACCTTTCCATGTTTGGCTTGTTCCACCTTAAAGCCCCTCTAAAGTATTGAGAGCCCCAAATTCGCCAACAATTTTATGGCAAAATTTTACTTTAATTGTATCATAATGTGAAAAAGGATGTCATTTAAAACACAATTTTGCTGAGATTTCCGCCCAAAAAGTGTGTTTGAAGACAAATATTGATAAAAGAATACATAATTATTCGGTTTCTGTTGTACGGAGAAAACCTAAATTTTATATTCTTTCATCAATATTCGAAATCAAACACATTTGTTTTGAAAATCCTTTAATGTCACCTTTCGAGGAAATCCCTGTTTTTTCGAAAGTTCGTATCCTGCGCTATGGCTTCCCGAATCCGGGCCCGGACTCATCGTCAGATATCATACATTATGTAATGAATACGAGTGTACAAACACAACATAAATGCGAATCCCTCTCTCTCTCTCTCTGTATAGTGAATCTATTTCTAGAGGCGATGTCCGTCTATGTTTACCCTAGCATATAGGAAGCACAAGATGGAATAGACTGTCTAATTTACAGATCAAAACTCATTTCTCACCTCGCCTCCTGTCTGCTTTGACTCTTTTCTTTTCACTCTTAACCTTTAGCATCGTAATGAAGAACAAAACCTGCATCTGTTATTCCATTTCGTAGCGTGTTTCTCATATTTCTAATGGGTTTTTGACCACCCTTGGTATGCATAATGTCTTTTATGTATTCTCATGGGTTCTTACTTTAATTATTTCTATACCTACATCTGTCTCTCTTCTCGTCTCTGTCCGTCTGTCTTTGTGTCTTCACCTATCTGTCTTCATATTTGTTTGTCTTTTTACTCCCAGCCTCTCCCCCCTCTCTCTCTCTTTCTCTCTCACTCTCACTCTCCCTGTCTTTCTCTTAATTACCACCCTTGAGTTTTCCTCTCTATCATTATTTACAGATTTTATTTTATTTCCGTCCCTCCCTTTGATTATGAGAATCTAAATGTATATAGGCAAAGAACCCAACCCCCCCCCCTCTTAGCATTACCCTTTTTTGGGGCGGCAAACTATAATTTGTTGGCAATTTTTGTGAACTTTATTACTTTATGAACACTTGCTTGCAAAATAAGATATATTATGGGGACAATGTCTAAGTAATAAGAGATACATTTCTTCTACATGTAATCTCTGTTCTGATTGCATTCCCTCATGATTAACATAGTATTATTTGTAGGGCATTCATGTTTATTATTTATCATTTTGTAAATAAACTATGCTTGACCCGAACTATGAAAATCTCATGATATACCTATAGAGTGCCCCATACTATTTTTAATGTAGTCATTAAGCTATGTTCAACCTAAAAGCAAAATATGACAAGGGACTTGGTACGTGTTTGTCATAATCATTTTTAATGATTATGTTTAGACTTAAAGATCGAGTTATTTCAAGAGAGGCAAATAACCGGTCATCCATTATGTAATATTAATCGACCTGCTAAGGATAATGGCTTCTCTCCCTTCTCTGTCACCCTCTCTCTCTCTTTCTTCCCCTTTCCTCCGTTCCCTCTCCCTTCATCTCTCATTCCATCCCTTTCTCCTTATCTTTCACTATACTTTATATCTCTCCGACTATCTCCGTGTTTTTTTGTTTTTTTTACCCAACATTATGTTGTACCGGTTATAATCATTAATCATTCTTAAATAAATCATAACAAATCATTTGCTTCAATAATAACATATAAACCTATCAACCCATTGACATATTAAAACAAATCAGTCTTGTTGTTGGCAAAGCAATTCAACAAGACAAGGAGTGTTACACTATGCCTGTCCGTTCATCTGACATTTTGACTAAGTATACATTTACGCGAGTATCAGCATAAATTACACCCATAATCATACTACATCCCTCCAGATAATTCCTGCCTTCATCATCACCATGTTCTTCTTCTCTGTTTCATCCTCTGACTTTTTTGTTCTTGTTCTTCACCCTCGGGGTTCTAAGTTTCAAGTGCGGCCATTGACCCAATCACGGCTTCAACGGGCGACGCGGATGACACTAACTGGCAAACTCAACCCAACGGGGTTGGACGAATTTCGCGACTTCTGCCACATTGAGGAACATTATTGATGGCAAATTATTCACTACCAAGCGCCTGGGATGTGAATCTATGGTTAAAATATATACATTTTCCTGAAGACTCCGGAGGGAATCCTTATTTTAAAAATGTATAGATTTGGAACCTGAAAAATATGCAGATACATGCATGTATTACAGAAAGAGAATTATCTTTTGAGATTATTTTTTCACGATAGAGTTACTTTTACATGATGGAGGGGGAAGGAGGATAATCTAGGCATTGGTATCCTTTAAGTCTCTTCTGTCCATTACACTGCGTGATTACCATGGCAACGCCGGGATGCGGAATCCTGATGACCAAATGCTCTCTCTCTCTCTCTCTTTCCTTTATCTTGGTCTTTATATTGTCCTCCTCTGCTTTATCTTTCGATTTCTCTTTTTCTTCCTTTTTGTTCTATCTCTGTGCAGAACTCTATATCTCGTCCCCTCCTTCCATTTATTCATGCTCTCTATCCCCTTATTAACTCTTGCATGCTCTCCGTCCCATTATTCTCTCCCTCTCTCTCTCTCTCTCTCTCTCTCTCACACACACAAATACACATACCCACACGCACATACACACCCACGCACACAACGACACGCACACAATTATGTCTCTGTCTTTTTCACATACTATCATATGTTGGTCTCTCTGTTTCTGTCTCTGTCTTTTTAGTCTGTATACATGCTTGTCTCCCTGATATTATCTCCCTGTCTCTCAATATCATCTCGTTTTGTTTTTCTCTCTCTCTCTCTCTGTAACAAAAGTAATACCAATCAACATCTTTCTATTTCTGTCCGACGAATGTAAAGGTGCTATCTAACTGACTTACAGGTGAGTTCCCAATTGTGGGCTGCAAAATTATCAACACTAAGTATGCATCGTTTAACTACGGAAAATGCCCTTTTCAAAATTTAATGAGCAAGTGCTACATTATAAAGGGAATAATTATTCACTTTTGACAAGTTATTTACCCCTATACGAAAAAAATGAACCAGGTATAGTCATTTTCTTCCCGTGTTGGTCATTAATAATTCAGAATAACACTGAGTGCAATTTAGTTCATTATCCCACAAGAATGAAAACGACATGCGAGGGAGAGAGAGAAAGGGAGAGGGTCCAGTTGGACGTATTAAACGCATGTCCCGAGATGGCAGAAGGAGAGGAAGAGAGTGAGAGAGAGAGAAAGGAAAAAAAAGGGGGGGGGGGAGAGAAAGAGGAAGAAGAGGTGAACGACCGAATACATTAAATATTCATGCCTCACCTCACATGAGACGGGGTTGCCTTTTTTAAGGAATATGTACAGTCATTATCATGGTTCGGTGATGTATAATGTTGAGATGATATGCAGAGTGCGATTGGTCGACCGAAGTATCTGCTCTAATATATACGACGAGGCTTGGACGAAGTAACATGTGGGAGATATTGGAAGAATAATCACTGGTATAATACCCAGGCGATCTTAAAGAGAAAATGAGAATCAGTATTATTAACAAGATTTGATGGGATTATGAATAGAAAAGAAGACTAGAACAAATCGTATGTTGCATAGAATTCCATAGTATGGTAACACTACTGCTGCAATTACAACTACAACAGCAACACCAAAAACAACAACTTCTACTATGCAACTTTTACTACTATTACTACAACTGCTGCTGATACTGCTACTACTGCCAATGCTGATGATGCTACTACTACTACTACTACTACTACTACTACTACTACTACTACTACTACTACTACTACTACTACTACTAATTCTACTACTACTAATAATAATAATAATACTTCTACTACTACTAATACTACTACTAATAATAATTAAAATTATAAGAAGAGAGAGAGAGAGAGAGAGGGGGCGGGGAGGTTCGATTTGGGGAGGTGATGTGAGATGAATGAAGCAAAACGCCAGAAGTAGGAATAGAAATAGAGAAGAAGAAGTAAAAAGGTTGTCAAAAATAAATTCATTCAAAAGATAGGGTACTAGAGGGCGAACTATCTGACGAGGTAATCAATAAATTTCTGTCATGAACCATGGCAAAAAAAGTGATCAGCAGAAAACGACAAGAAAGATGTGACAAAAATGACATGAGAAGAGAAAATTAAAGGGAGAGGAGGGTTTATAGAAATTGTCGTAGGCATATGCATCTACATTGGCGGGTGTAGTATTTGTTATACCTGGACACGATGTCGACAATATCTTATACATAATAAAACAAAAGGCCATCACAATTTCAGAGGCTTAATGACCTCTGGAATATGTTTTATAGTTGGAGAGTATTACATGGAAGTACATACATACACCATTATTGTTTTATTATATGACGGAGGGCACATACCTCGATGAGTATCCCTGGTTTCGCCAGTGATGTCATCTTTTAGGAACGATGGACAGACATACAGACATAATTAATGTAATTTTTCAGATATGGTCTAAAATTCATAATTGAGGCTTTGCTTATCATTTTGTGACTGTAGATGCTATGTTCTAAAATATTAATTTCAGTATCTTATGACACTTCAAATGTATTGCACTAAAAACAATAATTCTAGTCTTTTTAAAGGACAGTTTTAAAGAATAACGAATCAGATAACGACGGTTTTCCTGTAAAAAAACACACGTATAATTCTTGCATAAAGAGATAATAGATGCGTCAATTAGATGCTAACTAGTCAATGGAAGATGAATTAAGGTACCATTTAAACAAAATGAATCTCATAGTTGGCAGAAGTGATTGGTATATGAAGATCTGATAGTACCGTTCATCCGAGTAACAATATGTTTGTGTCGTTTTGGTAACTTAATCTGTATACCCTTATTACGTAACCCTTTTCTAAAGCTTATCACATTTACAATTTATTAACAGGTACAATGTATAACCGTATAACAAATCTCTGTACATTCTACGCTCTCGAAGCAAAAAAGGCTATTGAAACGCCACATTTTCTTATTGTCCGTCAAACATATACTATCGTAGCCAGATAACGTGTACGTGTACATGAATAAGCGGGAAAATGAGTTATAATTTCACAAATTCAATACAAATCAATTAATTCAGTGATTCTGATGAGATACAATTACGTCTACTTTTCTCATCATGGAAGATTTATTGCTTTCACTGAATTATACATAATAATGCATGATTAACATTACAAAGAAACAGATTTAATATTTCTTCATTTTGTATCTTATTTGAAAGAGGAATAAAAATGGAAAAGGGAACACGCTGACCACCGGGCATCCGCCTCGAAACCTCCCAATGGCAAAAAGCAGTATATCATATGGCCGTATCACCATTACTGATTTATTGACAGAAAGCTGTTTATGAGCCTTAGTTGAGGAGTATGGCTCGCCCTCCAGCCTGGCGCCGCGCGGGCGGGCGAGTGACCGGGGCGCTGTGACATGAATACCCGATCAAAAGCTCTGATGCTGGTTCATGATGCCTTGACTTGAAAGAAAGATGGAGCATGCTGGGTCTTTTTTATAATTTCTTTGCAGCCACCTTTTTCCCTCTCATATTTTCATTTTATGGCTTGCCAGGAAGGTGGATGCGATCATAAGGTGGTGGTGATAGAGGGTGGTGGAAACAGAAAAATAAATGCGGCTGTTGGCAGTAGCTCACTTTAGTTTTAATGTTTCATCAGTTTACAAATTAATGGCAAATTCTATTTAAAAAATGGTGAATATAAAAATTGTACTGATGAATTTAACCATTGCGATAAGCTAAAGAATGGAATAATGGTCAATTAATATGATATGAAACTGTGTTTATGAAATGTACACGAAGAGACCTATTCTTTTTAAAAACTCTTTGTGTAGAGTGTTTAAAAATTATGCTGGTCTGATTTTTACATAATTATAAGCATGCAGGTTTTTGTGAACGACCACTTTTAGACTTCTAATCAGACAGCCAAGCTGAAGCAGTCGGAGGAAACATTAAACAAATAAATCATACAACATAATGAAATGGAATATGGGTGCTTGATAAGATGAATATAGGTTATAGATTAAAATTAATGGTGTATTTTATTCCATTAATATATATTAATTTCCTATAGAAAGACTGACCGGCAGCACATGCTGAAGGATTCGGTTTACATAATACAATGAAACCTGTCTTAGCGGCCATCTCTGAGAAAAAGCCACCTGTAGAACCTGTTGAACGTGTCTTGAGTGGCAACCTGTCTATAGTGGCTACTCTTCATGTTTCCCTTAGGTGGCCTCTATACTATAGACAGAATTCACTTTACAAGCAAAAGTAACAACGGGAGAGCGCAGAGAAGGGCATTCTTTTCAGGTGCACTTGCTAAAGCTTTGGATAAGATTTTATGAATGCATTCTATTAGAGACAGTGTTTCTATTGATATAATTTCACTTTGAGAAGTAAAACAGGGAACTTGAGATTGATGCATTAACCGAGAAGGCCTTAAGGAATTTTCATTTATATTTATGTAATTTTGTCGCCGAAGGTGAAGTTTCCAGTGAAATTGCAATCTGATTTAGATTTTATAATAGAGTTTATACGGATAAGTGCTAATAGTATATGGTGATCTTTCAATATTTTCAATTTTTTTATTTTCACACTATCGGTGATGAGACAAAAAGCACTTAATATCCTTTTACCATTAATATTGTGTTGTGTCGCTAAATTATTATGGAAATTCGTGCGGGCTTTTTACTTGATTATACATATCACTTTATTTCTTGTAATTATCTAACTAAAACCAACTTTTATCCCAAAACAACAAATAAGAGCAAAACAATCGTGGTGATATTATTACGTTGAAATTCACCAAAATAAGATTTTATAAATATTACTTTCGTTTTGGTATGCGAATGCGGTGATGCATGGTCTCATTTTGGTTTTCTCTGTGGTTTGGATAAATAGGTCTCTCTCCCCCCCCCCCCCCCCCACCGCCCCTTCTGTCCCCTCTCTCTCCACTCCTCCTCTCTCCTCCTCCTCCTCTCTCTCTCTCTCTCCTCTACTTATCTCTTCCTCACTTTCTTTCTACCTATCCCCTTCTCTCTCGTTTTCTCTTTGCACTCTCCCTTTCCCTCCCACTCCCCCTATCCCTCTATCTAGTCCTCAATCTCTACCTTCATTTTGTCTCGATATCATTCTTTCTTAATTTCGTATATTATCCACCCACACACCTTATTGCCTCCGGCACTAAGTTTTCAGGGAATGCCGACAAATTCAATATCAGTAGCAGAGAGTGCTCAGTGTGTTGACTGTGGTATGTTATTTTTTAGTGCCTAATCATGCTAAAATTATATTAAATGTTTATAGTTATTAACTTGAGCTTCTCCAAATCTTTTTAGTTTATTATTGAATAATAAAACGTAGTGTCTTGGTGAAACATAATTTCTTTACATGGCTACCATACCTGATACATATCAAAGTAACAAACAATGAATTAAGGAACAAAATATTTGTGAATATCGGAAAAGAAGAGGGATGGTCACAAATAGAAATAATATTTATTAAGACAGTGTGCCCAAGGATGAATCGAGATGGGCAAAGAGGAGGCCTATAAGACAAATACTCAGGAACTATTATGATTTAAGACACGCTGGGGTATCATTTATGATGCTATTGAAATCAACAATATATAGTTTATTATTACTCATTGTCTTCTCTGCAACGAAGTATAAGAGGTAAAAAAAAGGGGGAGAGATAAGATAGAAAGAGAGAGAGAGAGAGAGAGAGAGAGAGAGAGAGAGAGAGAGACTATATTTTATAACTCCCGTATACTTATTTAAGTTTTCTGTGTCAGACATATTTACATCAGTATAGTTTCATTTTCATTTTCACGATCGTCATTATTATCAACATCACCACCATCATCAACATTTTCACCATCACCAGTTTTTAAAATTTAATTATTATCACCCCCCCCTTCTCTTTCCCCCGTGCTATCACACTATCAAGCAATCGCGTATCCTTCTTCTTCTGCAACTTTCTTAATGAACAATCTTGGTATTGTGTTTCAGTTAAATTTTGTTTAAATGTCTTCATTTATTATCATTATATTGTAAACACATTAAACAAAAAATTATATGTTATATTGCTGAAATGGAATTTGATTTGTATGTGCGGAAGAAAATAAATCTCAATCCCCGTGGGCACATTCATGAGCATCGTAATCATTAAACTAAAAATGACAGTTTTCTGAATTGTCCTCTTACGAAAGTTATTTTGAGCATCTTGAGTACTTGTTGACACGATCTGCAGGAAAACATGATGTAATTTAACTTCATTGTTTGTTTCACAAGTTCACATGGTATCATCACGAATACGGGACTATATATAATACAAATTGATATTACACATTAAATAAATGAACATCTTCTGACAGACTTTAACATGTTCTTACCTGAGTACGTGTTGTTTTGGACCACTATATATCACTTTTGATTTTAGATAACAAATCCTGCTTAAAGGCAATGAAATATACAGTGTTATAAGCTCGATTTGTTAAACTATACAAAGACATCACTTTTTCAGGTTTAGCGGGTAAAGTGGTGGCGACACCTAAAGTTCTATCGGTGTAAAAAGAAGTTAAAAGCAATGTCGCTATATACCCGCGTACTTACTTATAGTTATGCAGGGGCGTTAATAGCAAATTATGAATTAGTGGGAGAGGGGCACCTACCTTGCTGACAAGGTAGGTGAAAATCGTAAACCAAGTTATTAAAACAAAATCTGCAGATTTGATTTAAAATGTACCGACAAGAAAAAGAAGCGAACAAGACAAAAAAAATAAGACAACAGCACTTTGACAGCAACAGTGACGACACAAAATATCATCATTTTGTAAATGTTGCCGAAAGACCTATAACAATTTAAAACTTGCCTGCAGAAAAGGTTAAGTGGAATAGGAAAGAAAAAGGAAGGTGAGAGACAAAAGGGGAATAACAGTATAAAGAAAACGAGTAAGAGGGGAAGACTTTCAATTGATAGAAGCAAGACAAGAAGTATGACTGTGGTATAGGTAGGATGGAAAAAACAGAACAATTATTCATGGTCAGAAGGAAGGGGTGATAAGAATAAGAATAAGAGTGGAAAATATATGGAAGACGAGAAGGGGAGGGTCGGAGTTGAGATTGGGAAGAATAAGGATGAAAAGGAGGGGGAGGAGGAGAGGGATCGGGTGGATGAGAAGAATGGAAACGACGACGGAGTGGGAGCGAAATAAAAAGGCAAAAAAGACCAAGATAAACGAAACAAGGATAAAAAGGAGAAAAGGAATATTAGTTGTATTGTAGGAGGGACAGGAAATGATTGACGACACTTAATCGGTGTATACATGCGAATCACGAACCGCTATATGCCAAACCCTAGTCCCATATATAGACGATTGATGATGGACGAGGACGACGATGATGATGATGATGATGATGACAACCAGTGAGTTCTCTTTCTACGTGACCCTGTCATTTTATCATGAGAGGATCAGGCAAATTCTTGCCAAATACGTATCGATTACCGATCTGCCATCTTAATTACATCTCACGTAATTGGGAGAAGGGTAGGGTTACGGGAATTAATGAACGCAATACAACCTAAGGGGTATATATTAGGTGATCACTCCCTTCCTCATCCTAGTGAGGAGATGGATAATAAGAGAACGACGGAAGCTAGAAATTAAAAATGAAGAGAGGGAAAACGGGAAAGAGATGGAACGAGGGAGAGGGAGATGGTTGATGACCATAATACTTCTTCTTTGACACTTATATCTGGTTGCAAAACAACGTCAAGGGCAATGGTCGAAAACACCTTTTAAACTATAAAACCAAGCGTGCATGTAAAGCAGGTTCACGTGTGAAATATTACGGTTCGCAGAAGAAAAAAAAACACTTCTTGGTCGATAGTCATTCTATACTGTACAGTATAGTTAATGAATCACATGTTTATTGTTCGATTAGGAAGTGCACATTTGGGTTAGGATAACGATTGTAAACATAAAATAATTACACATTGGTTGACTTTACACCATCGGTAACCTAAAGATAAATCTTTCTTTAACAAAATATTATTTCATTTTTGTTCTTCTTTTACTATACACTTTCTTCTTTCATGCAATATTATGGTTTTTTAAATTTTTATATGGCAGATGTTTCTCCTTTTATTGAAAAATCAAATACAAAATATTCAATTAATATTTATATTAGTATATAATATAATTGATTTACTTAAAATGCGACAACTGAAATACAAAACAAACAAATTTCAAATATATAATTGAAAACTTGAAAGTGCGGAGGTAAATCAAAGAATCAAAATAAATGCTGAGGCCAACTATCAACGCATGAGTCGATAGCAGCCGATTACAACAGTAGTTCTATGTGTACAGAAATCGTTACTTGCTTCTCTCAATAAAATATTGTGAACGAAATCACAGATTTGAGCTGTAAAATGAGCATGAATAGCAGACGAGTCATAGAAAAGCCTTGGAAGCAGGGGGATTTAAGGTTGTGAGCCGGGCCTCCTGCCGTCTGTGTCTTTCCCCGGCCAGCGACCCTGACTGTGCCAGCTCTTCATGCATACAGCCACATTCATTATGATAATGGAGATCGGGGGAGAAATAATAAATTGTGATCTTTAACCCTGGAATTTTATTAACATTTTTCAAATGTTTAGTTAATGCAAATGATGTCGGCGCAATATTCATAATTTGTCCTGGTGATGTTTACGATAGTAATAGATTAATAATGTGTTAACATCAGCATTAGATAGCAGAATTGATTACATGATTCACCAGACGATTGAATATAAACTGCCCCTAAAAATAAATTCCATTCTACTCTTTTCTATCTTCTCGCTCTTTTCCAGACCTTCAATTATATTTCAAACAGGCCATAGATATACGAGTTATGCATTTGATTGTATATTATTATTATTATTGCCGGAGAGAAATGCCGTTGATCCAAAATAATTTTCCGCATCATACGTTAAAAAACGATCGACACTTTTATTCAAAAAGTAATGCGTGTTTGTATGAAAATAAATATTAGTATCAATATTCTATAATGATAGGCCCAATTCATAATAATGATTACTTTAGTAAGGGTGGATAGAGATTGCTGAATAATGTAAAACGAATGCATTTTCTTTGTCACATCGTAAAAAGTTTTAAATTTTGTTTATGACCAAATAGATTATATAGGTATAGATATTTAATTATTGTAAGTTTATTCCAAAATCGGGATAAAAATGGATTTCCAATTAATTAGTTTGAAATCCGTCTTTCAACCGGTAATAAAGGTCTAGAGTACATTTAAATAAACTTATTCCTAAGTAATCGATCTGTTCCAATGACTGTGCGTTGGATTCTCATCCGGTTTAGTCAGGAAAGAGGCTAAAATGCCCCATTTCTCACCGAACACACAGCAGCGGGAGAAGAACATTACTCAGGCGGCTACACACGGGGTTAAAGATTATCAGGGCACCAACTGGCGTGCGTGCAGTCTAGCCAATAATCGTGTAAACTGCCGCCAGTAAAGAATTTGTATTTCTTACCTCTGTTCATGAAATGGTTGATTCTTGATATATAACCTTTATCTCTTCTCAGAAATGTTTTGATCAATCTCTATAACTCTTTGGATTGATCAATAAAGCTCTGAGAAAATATAAATTTTATTTATCGAGAATGAACCATAATGTCAAAATCATGTCATGAAAAAAGAAAGTGGGAAAAAAAACATTTATGGGCCACATCGTACATCTTATCAAATTTTATACGCTTTTGTTTTTATTTAATTCGACTAATTGGTTGGTTTCTAATGTCATCATCTTGTTTTAAATATACATTTTCATTAATATAAATCTTCCAGTAGAGCAGAGTGAATACAATGAATGCATAATAAAGATCAAATGGATTTATAGGCGAGCTTGTAATGAATAAAATCGAAGTGAGGAATAATATTGTTAAGCTAGGAATCATTAAGCGAGGCGTTTATTAAATGGATGATGGGCGAAGCTGAAGTTGCGCGCACAGATACCAAACAGAACAAGGTCAAGTTTGTAACAACAATTATAAAAAAGAGAAAATAAAGAAATTATTGTGCACATAACAAGCAAACAAACAACTTTGAAATTTCATTATTAGTAAATCGGAATCTCGCGAGATTTGGAACAAAATAGAAGCTTCTAATAATTTTATTGGTCGATTTGTTTGACATTATTTTTGTAGTTTTGGAGGATTAGAAGAAGGAGCAAGGGGCAGTTTGCCCGTTTTGACCGATTTCCAACACATTACTGCATGTCGAGAAATTATTTGAAGTCAATAATTGCATTTAACACAGCATATGAGAAAAGCAGGAAGTGTATTGAGCCACATTGTCAAAAGACTAATCTTCCTAAAATGATCAGCTGGGTATTATTAAATTGCATGGTTCACTGTTTTGCATCTCCTGAAGCAAAGACAGTACCGCTCGGTATAGCATTATCATTTTCCAAGTTGGGTTACAAAAAAAATGCCTAACCGACATTCATCTGACCTGATCAGACTTCCAGATGCGTGACGTTGAAATCCTTAGATGTTATACGCAAGTTTAACATCTAAAATATCGAAAACTTAATATTCTAAGAGCCTTCCCGAAGTATAAATGTAGATAGTCTACTTTAATTTAAGATTTGACCTATAAGAGCTACTTATAGATCATATCGAAAAGGTTCTCGGTCTATTTACCTGTTTGACAAGATATTATATAAAAAAGGAGCTTATATTAGGTATAGCTGCCATGATAGCACAGATAACTGAGGTTCATCTATCATGGTTTGTAAACAGGTTTAATAAGATGGTCAAGGGATGAAAAGAGTAATTAGCTGCTACACTGAAATTAATCCGATATCAATATTTTAAAAAAATGAGAAGAGAGCTTTGTCAATGCCTGAGAAACATATTCTTTTTTCTATATTATTAAGGTAAGAAAGATGATTTCTCCCACGCATTTGAAAGGCGATCGCAGATCAGCTTGTAATTTGTATTTTATTCTAGAGGCCTTCTAGCAATTTATTTTGTTAAACCCAGAAAAACGTAGGTTAATAGCGGCAAACGTTGTCTTCGATAATCCACTTAAACAAGGAGAAATAGTAATACTCTTGAAAATGCAGTATGCTAGGATTATGAAGCGTGATATAGACTTAGGGAGATAGAAGGAAAACAATGTAAATAAAAGAATTACGATAAGAGGCCAAATTATTGGATGGTAAAAAGAAGGTAGTTTTAAATGAAGGCAAATTCTCCCCGGACGAAATAGGATTATTGTATAGGCGACAAAAAGGATGTTAAGATGTCTTGGGATAAAGCATAAAGATTTGCTATTGCATTATTCATTAGCGAACAGAATTTATTGTCCGCTTAATATCTTTATTTGATGATGAGTGGAATAATTTGTATTCATAAGATTAAAAAACAAATGAGATTAGCAAACGGATTGTGCCCTAATTATCTGCAGGTTTTTTTGACAGGTTGATGATCACCTAAAAGCGTACTGTGCTGTGTAGCTGATGAAAGGTACTTATGCAATTTGTATTATATCATTCAAGCAAAACGAAGTGGGGAAGAGCGGGAATAGATTGGAAGAAATAAAACAAAGAAAGCGGGAGAGAGAGAGAGAGAGAGAGAGAGAGAGAGTGAGAGGTGGGGGAAGGGTCGAGGGGCTTTAAAAAAATCAGTATTATATACAAAAGTTTGAGAAGAACAAAATTGTTTTAGAATAATGAGCAGTAGAACTATTGTGGACAAAAAACACTCTCCAACGCGTCATTAAAATGGATCAAAACCTGCCACCTATACAAACATACCACACATAATAATAGAAGAGTAAGAAGACGTAAATTAATCCCAAACATTATAGGATAGTCAAATGTTTTAGAATTTTGGAGAATGTTTGGGGGGGGGGGGGGTAAAAGGTGATTTTATAGCAAGGCTGGCAGGACATTTTCATCTTCCGATTCTCTTCCTGTCTAATCGCAATGCCTTGGGGGAAAATAAAATGATTTCTCTATCTGCTGGTCCATTTTCCTTGGTCGAACATCGTATGTCGTCCAGCTCTGTCCAAGGTTAAATAATATAGGATGACCTTGAGGGAAAAGAAGAGCGCCAGAGAGTCTAGTCTGTGTCAGGGTTATTATCTTATCTTCGGACACTCGTTCGCATTACATGAATAAAACCCGAAGGGCCGAAATTTTTAAGGAAATTAGCTCCGTAAATCCTTTAAGCATTATATTTCAAGGTCACGATGATCCTAGTTTTCGCCATCCTCCCCCCCTCTCTCTCTCTCTCTCTCCCTCTTTCTCTCTCTCTCCCTCCTTCTTCATTTTGTTTATTTCATAATTGACTGTCCTTTTTGGTTGCCTTCTTTAAATCTCTGTCTATCCCTATCTCTTTTCGAGTTGTTTAGAAAGGAGAAAGAGATAAAGAAAAAGAAGAGGGAGGTGAAAATTGAATTTGCATCTTGATGAAAATACCCTTGGACTTTCAACAAAATTGAAGCACTTGTAAAACGACTATAGGGAACAGACAGAACAGAATACGAGTAGGCACTCGACCACCGATTGCATTTCTTCAGTTCCACCTCCTTCGTCTTCTCAGGAGCTCCTTAAGCGCCCAATCTCAGCCCTCTTCAAGAACCGGCCAATTGCTCATGGTCAATTTCATGGTCAGCAGGCCAGCATCGCCGGGGGCGGGAGCTTTGCCTGAATTCTGTTTTAAGGTGGTGATTCTGTGAATGGAAAAGATCTGCCATCATTATTCATGTAATAGGATCAGTGGATTGTGTTCATTCATAGCCCTAGGGGGTGCATCTGGAGGGAGAAGGTCTTTGCATGCACGGAGGGGAAAAGATGGGGACGGACTTCGAAGATCATATTGGGAGAATACAAAAAGAAAAAAGAATAAAGGAAATGCAAAACGTGCACGTACATATATTATAATCTTTGTATTTTTCACAAAGAAAAAAAAAATATATATATATTTATTATTATAATAAATTATATATATATTTTTTTTTGGGGGGGGGAGGGGGGAGTAGGTGGGTTGTTTTACTGGTAGAGCCACAGAAAATGTCAAGCTAAAACTTTGGAAACGAATGATCAAAATATACATTTAGATAGGAAACTAATTTCATGTACAAATTATTATTGAAAGTGAAATCTGCAAAGCTAAAACCAAAAATGGTAGATAAAATTGATACTGGTCGGTTATTTGAAATTAAGTGCTTGTCTCCTTTTCGTAGAAAAAAATCAAACTTATACTCTGGGGCATCGATTGTGAGCTGAGGTTGAAGGGGAAAATACGATTTACAGAAGACTTATTATATCTAATAGTGGACAGTATTTTCATTACAATACATTATTTTGTTGCAAACTTCAAAAGTTTCTGAGGGGAGGGAGCAGCCCATATTCATTTAGATCTCCGCCCTTGAAGTGCACTTATGCCCAATGTAATACTAATGAAATATTATGACGTTTAATAACTTTAAGAAAAATTGCTTCAAACCATGGTCATTATCATGCTTTCTTGCAATTTTTATAAACGTTGTTATAATTTAAAGAGAATCGGCGCCTGATTATGTTTAATATCTTATATCAGATTGATGAAAAAATATTGACAATGTCTGATAACAAAGACATCACTTCAGAAAATACTTAGGGTTAAGTGCATTCGAATTTCCCACTTCGAACTGGCAGGAGACTTAAATTTGAAATGTTTAACAAGTCTGAGGGGATATCCAAATTGACTTATCGCAATGAAAATGAGTAAAATGAGTAAAGGGAGAGCACTTTGGTATACCGTGAAGGCTCTATCATAATCCTACCAGGCGCGTACGCAGAATTTTATCAAGGCGGGGGGGGGGGGGTTAACATTTTTAAATCGGGCCGAAAAATTGCAACGACTCAGCCAGCCACTGAATAAGCGGGGGGGGGGGGAGGGGGTAAATCGCAACGACTCAGCCAGCCGCTGAATAAGCGGGGGGGGGGGGGGGGGGGGGGGTAAGAGGACACTTTATTTTTTTTGGTCTCGAAATTTGAAAATTTGACATTTTGCTCCGTTGGGGGGGGGGGGGTAAGGTCAACTTGTTTAGGTCAGCCATTGGTATAATTTTTTTTTCTTTTTCTTTTTTAAATAAAAATAAAAAAATTACCAAAGGGGGGGGGGTTTCCTCCAAAATAATAACATAAAAAATACCAAGGGGGGGGGGGGGGTTTAACTTGATACATTTTTTGGCGCTCTTTGGCCCAGCTAGCTTCGAAAGCTTCAATCTTTAATTTTTTAGATCATTTTTTTTATTTTTTTATTTTTTTTAGCACATGTTTCTGCATTTATTGAAAAATCAAATATAAAATATTCAAATAAAAATGATAGTATATAATATAATTGATTTACATAAAGAGTGACAACTTAAAGTAGATATTCATTGATTTTAAAAACCTTTTTTCATTATTGCAAAGTTGAAACTTTGATTCAACAAGGTTATCCAAATTCAATGCTTGGAAACAATCGAGGTAATGATTATTATAAATACAAAACGCTTAAAATACAGCAACGGCATAGCACCTGAAGAGCTCTCCGAACGCTGCTGAGATGTGTGAGATCACAGTATGGACATGATTTGCACAAGCAGACGATGTCCCATGACATCTTACCTATTTTCAGTGCTTGTGTTTTCATCTTATCTTGAGTTCTTTCTCTTACTTCACTACCGTCAGGCTAAATGTATAATCTATTGCCTCACTCTAAACCCCGCGCATGGTTTTATTTTGATGACAAACGCAGCGAGACAAAAATAAAGGAATCTGTCGCTTGTAAATAAAATAAGATGCCATTGTAAATTCAGCTGCACACACCGCGGTATGTTTGGCGTTTCAAGAGGGAACAAATGCCGTCCTCACTATCATTCCGGGGTTTTTCAATTTGAAAGTCTGGTTTCTTTGATTGTTAATTAACCCCTATCCTGTGTATTTACAAGCAAAAGATTTTAGTTATCAGAATCGGGTCATATCCCCTTTTGAATGGTTTAACATGACATTACATTTATATACACTATAAATTTAAACTCATTATAATTTGACAAATAATAGCTTTGCAATTATGTTCATTCTCTATGGGATGTCGTCTGCTTGGGCAGTATTGGTCCGTATAATGACGTCATTAAATCATCGTTATTTTTCCGGCGAATCTCTCGTATATCCCAGTTGCTATGGAGATGGTTGTATTTGTATTTGTATAAATCACCCGATATGTAGCTGACCTAAAACTTGTACGATGGCCATTCTGTTAGCTTACCAGTTTCTAGTGATACATTAGTTGACATATTTGTGATTTTCTTTGAATTTCACCTTTAAATACAAACAAATAAAAATGCATAGTTGAAGGCTTGAAAGTATGGAGGTAAGTAAAAATAATCGAGATAAATGCAGAGGCCAACTATCATAAGCAAGAATGCTTGAGTCGATAGCAGCCGGGAAAGGGGGGGGGGGGGGTACATGGCGCTGTTATAGGAGTATGTATGGGAATATTTTGTTTATAAAGTATCTGAATAAAAAGAGGAAAGAAATTAGAGAAAGAAAAAAAATGCAAGTGTGTGCAAGTGGGTGTGTCCAGGTGAATTAAGTTATTAAAACTTATTTTAACTTAAATTTCCATGCCTTTTTTAATCTTCGACTGAATGCCATAAAAACTAACAGGACGGGATTTTCCTACTTCTCGCAACAAAGTGTTCGATGACCACCAACTGATATTTAAAAAACAATAAACGGAGAGTACTTGAGCGTCGTAAAACTTTCGGAAGATCGTGATATTGCTATCAACAATGAAAAAAAGGAAGGTTCCTCCGTTCATCACGCTCTTATTTATTACGATGTTTTTTATAGTCATTATTACCGTCTAGGCTTTCGCGATGATTATCCTTTTGTTCTTATCGTGAGCAAGGTAGGTTAGAATAAACGCCAATACATATTTGATGACAATTGTAGACACAAGTCTCAAGCTATTGCTATCTGATCCAAATTCAATCCATTAAAACACTAAATGCGTCTATAAAATAGCGTTGTCTCGCCGATGCACGATCAATAATAATGAACTTCGCTTCAGTGGCGCTTCGAGATGGTGAATTTTATGACAAAACAACCATTTGATCTACAGCAGTCTTAAAGGGTAAAAAAATACCACTTGGAAACAAATTATATTCTTGCCTTAGAACGATCTTGTAAAACGGTCAACAATTAAAAGCTTCTACCAGCCTTAAATTTGTAATGCAAGCTACATGTTATCATTATCCCCAACTGATGACAGTTTTCTGTATCTGTCAAAAATTATTTGTTGTTCGTGGTAACTTTTCTCACTTCTATCATAAGCGCTGCTTACCCGTCGAATGATCAATGTTGTGTCATGCTCTAAGATGTTTATGTAACATGATGTAATCGAATCACGATGAGAATATTTCATTGTTGCCCAGTTCAAATCAATGTGAGTGCTTTTTCAAGCCCTTTCGTTGAGAATGTAATTGAAAGACCTTTTAAGACATAATAGTATAAAGCTTAGAATGGATGATATTGACTGGGCTTTGGTAACATTGTTTTCGGTCAAAACACAAAGTATGGCACTTTATGACATTCAAGAACTAAAACTTAAAACAGTACATAGCAGATAGCTTTTATGAATAAATAACATCAATGCTCTTTCATTTATTCTCAGTACTTGCCCTTTTTTGAGGAACGTGAAATAGATAAGAAATTGTAGATGAATACCACGGCCAAAACACATCAACAAACAAACTGGGGCATTTTTTTTGGGAGGGGGGGGGGGATGCATGGTCCAACAATTATTGCCGTTGGCTATATTTCTTCCGATTCGTCAAAGATGCGCGGTCAGGATCGGGGTGCGATTTGGGTTTTAGCATTTTTGTGTCAGGGTTAGGGCTTTATGTTTTGGGTTACGATTATAACTGTTTTAATCATCGATGAATATAAGAATTAAGTATGTATTACTGACCGTGGAGCAAATGTCAACGCCGGAGCATACAGTCGCCTTATAATTTTATTGTAGATCGCAACGTTGCAAAAATTAGAGTGCTTTCGACCACACAACCAAATAAAAATAAAATCGTATTAAGCTCATCTTTCCTCTCATTGGGCACTGGAAACGTTAAACCATCTTATAGATGCAATTTTCGGCGATTTTCACATTTCGGGAGGGAGGGGGGGGGGGGGGGGGGGAGAGAGAGACGCCTAATACCAATCGAAAATAAATCGGTTGGTAAAGGAGACTTTTATTAAGTATAAAATGTCTTCCCCTTTGTTAAGTGTATTTCATATGTCTTCCTAGAAATCAAATCAAATAAAAAAAGAGGACAGGTTTGTTTTGATACACTGAAAGTCTGGATGATAATCAATTTTATTTAAAAGAACCTCTATTTTCTATGACAGTAAAGAGTTTTTAAAATTATTTTTGAATATCATATTACACTAAATTCCTAATTAATCTTCTTTAATATATTTTGTCCTGACCAAAGGGCAATTAAAAGGAATAAAAGAGGAGACTTAATACTAATGAATAATTCATCTTTTAAAAGTAGTGGCGTCGAGCCTCTTGAAAACCATCGTGGCTTTACTGCTAGGAATACAATTTTTAAACTTCTTAAATTGCTATTATTTCTACTCAACTAAAGTTGGCGCCACGTTCACTTGATGGAGAAAGGGACAAAACTACGACCAGGCACGGCCCTAGAAGAATGATGGGGGTGGCTGTAGTCCCTGTATTCAGTTTATATTATGTGCCTCTCTGTAATTAATTTACAATCAATTTGTTTAGACTTTTTTATTTTGTGGGGACTGGGTGCTTCAGCCCTAGCTTCTTTAGAAGTGCAGTGAGCAAAAGTACAGGTAGTTGATTTTGCAATCCGCAATTACCATTGTTTGTTAGTATACATTGCAAAAGCTGGCTTTGGAGTCAAAAACATAATGTCGTTATTTTATTCTGTTTTTGTTTTTAAAATACAGGAACGCAGACGACCCCATGTCATAATATTATACATTCATCTTTTGTTAGTATTCATTAATATGATATTGATATTTCTAGCGTAAAAGATATGACATCATGACACAGCATTCTGTTTGATCAATATCATTATTGGTAAAGGTATTCGTCAAAACATAACATTATAGTCATAAATTATCTATCTGGAAAATGCATTTTTTGTTTAGGGATAATTGAGTTTTGGTATAGAGGGCGCTACACAAAATATTTTTTGTAAGATACTGAAAAAACTGAGTGTCAAATTCGAAGAACATACAATTCAAATGACAAAATCATCTTTGTTTGATTAAAATCGGTTTAGAGACTGCTGAAATATACATAAATATAACCATTCATAAATTTGAACCAGCCATTAAAAGACACAAAAAATGCTTACACTTTCCAAACAGATGTTTTCAAATATTTGTTGATGATCTCTCTATTTAATGATTTTTTAAACAAAACATAACATGCATGATTTTATTATCAAAAATGGTGAAACCAATGCCTTTGTAGAAAATGGCCTCATGTGGTTTAAGGGTTCTTTTAATTGTTAAAAGGCTCAATATTACTAAGTCATTTGTAATTTTTGTATACCTTTCGAGAATGGTGCAGTGATATTAAACTATTAGTTCGTAATATAATGGTGCAGGTTTTGGTAACTTAACTTCAGTTTGACCAATACTGTACTCTCCCTTCAATATTTCTTTAATGTTCACTGGTTTTCTCTCAAATTTGAACCAATAATTGATCCATGTAAAATAAAACTATAAGAATAAAATGTAAATGCATGACTGTGACGCACGACATTCTTGTGCTCCATTATATTCGGTTTTACCAAGACTTCTACAATGGGAACATACCAGCAGACATAACTATGTTGATCTCATGGGCCATCGGTTTAGGGAACCCTAACCCTAACAACAGAGTTGTCAGAATACCCACGAGACGGTAATGTTCTGGGCTGTATTAAAGGTACTATGTCCCATTTGCAGGCCAAAACAATGAGAAAGTTAAATTCCAATTGCATTTGGAAGATAATACTTATTTAGAACTTCTCTAAAAAAGGTGGGGCTTGAAAATGTCTTCAAGTGGGAAAATAATGACTATTAGTTGTCAAATCGACTTTAGGGCTATAGAGCCCAAAAGTAATAGTCTTGATTTTCAGACAATTGTACCGAATAGTCATACGTTTTATGCTGCGCAAAGATTCAATCAGTTTGATCTTGGCCATCACAAGAAGTGGGTTATTGATGTAGACAAAATGCTCATGTACCCTTTACAACGCTTTTCATGTATGTTATTACCAAAGAAGAAAAAAGCCAGTCAGTCACTCAATAGTGTTTGACAGTGAAGTCTAGCAAGTAAACGGGTTCCTTGCACAATTTGAATATGAGGACACTGCTAATGTTTAAATTCCACAGATAGGACATACATGACATATTCATAATTCCTGCAAAGTTCTACAGAATTTGAGGTCGGCTGCAAAAGGGACATAGTACCTTTAAGAGGCAGACAAGCCAATTTAGCCAAATTGGTCAAATCTTTGAGAAATGATATGGGTAAATGGTTACACTGATTACAACTTATATAGCTCAGAATATTATTCTCCACCAGAGAATATGGGTAAGTATGCGACAAGATAATTCAAGGAATAAATAAAATACTATATATACACGTATTTCCCGATGGGATATTTTTTCATCCATTATTACATTTTTAAAGCCGTTTCATGAACCCGTGAAATAAAGGTGGGTCATGTTTAATTTCATCACACTAAACACACCTAACTCTTTGTTTGAAAGTTATCAATGCATTATTCAAATATCGAAATTATTCAAAGGACGCGGTGCGTATTTTTAGGCCTCTAATCACACACCCGCTAAAATAAGTCTATTCACTTAAAAATATGTAATTCACCGTGCATTACGAGATATTGTTCGCATTGTCCTCAGTTAAGCGTCTTATAATAATTGTATAAAGAGTAACTGTGCTATAAATAGTAAACTTCCTTTTTGTTGTTTGCAATTAATTGTATTCTGCTCAAATCAAAATGGTTACGCTTCGAGAAAGCTTGGGACTGGGACCTGTATTTCTTTATACAAATTAACCTCTCAAGTACACCGACCCACATACGACCTCAAACACACACACACGCAACGCTCAATCGCATTAGACAACACACACCAATCGTTACATATTTTAACCGATATCATTTTGATATGGCAGACAAGCCAGTCTAGCCAAATTGGTCAAATCTTTGAGGGATAGTTTTTTTTTATCCATTATTACATTTTTAAAGCTGTTTCATGAACACATGAAATAAAAGTGGGTCAAGTTTAATTTGATCTCACTAAACACACCTATGATCTTTGTTTGAAAGTTACTAATGCATATTTAAAATATCGAAATTATACAAAGGTTACGGTGCATATTTTAGGCCTCTTTAAGTAGGAATCGACATCCAGGGAAAATTAATTGAAATGGAATGTAAAAGTTTCCGTTTAAAGGTACTATGTCCCATTTGCAGGCCAAAAAAATGAAAAAGTTAAATTCCAACTGAATTTGAAAGATAATACTAATTTAGAACTTCCATAAAAAAGGTGGGGCTTGAAAATGTCTTCAAGTGGGAAAATAACGATTATTAGTTATCAAATCGACTTTAGGGCTATAGAGCCCAAAAGTAATAGTCTTGATTTTCAGACAATAATTGTACCGAATGGTCATTACGTTTTATGCTGCGCAAAGATTCAATCAGTTTAATCTTGGCAATCACAAGAAGTGGGTTATTGATGCTGACAAATGCTCATGTATACCCTTTACAACTCTTTCCATGTATGTTATTACCAAAGAAGAAAAAAGCCAGTCAGTCACTCAATAGTGTCTGACAGTGAAGTCTAGCAAGTAAACGGGTTTCCTTGCATAATTAAATATGAGGACACTGCTAACGTTTAAATTTCACAGATAGGACATACATGACATATTCATAATTCCTGCAAAGTTCTACAGCATTTGAGGTTGGCTGCAAAAGGGACATAGTACCTTTAAAACGGCGCCCCGGTCTGCTATGCACGGTATGACTTTAATTATTGAAGGGCTGTTATAATTAACAAACACAAATAACTGAAGGCTCTCACTTGCTACTCTCGGGCAGAAGTGTGCCCTCCAAGAGAAATTCGATCATTGCCTGGGTTTGAACCCCTACCTTCAGCGTCTCCTTGCATGATTATGACATCGTATGTCAAGGTATAATCCTAGTATCAGCCCACCCATCAATCCTTAATGAGTCCACCCATTTAGGGGGCTCTGGAACGATTTGGTGGTACGGGTACATTGGGGGGGGGGGCACGAGGTCTCACTCGGAAATTGAAATGCGACATGGACTGGGGGTGCAGGAGGTGGTCCGGACGGCTTTTCTCGGCCTTTTCCTCCTCTCCCTTTCCTTTCTCACTTTTTTGTCTTTTTCTTTCACCACTCGATTAGGGGGAGGGGGATATCCCCTCGTGCTCCCTGAATAGACGACACTAGTGAGTCGCCATCGGCGACCGCTGATTGTCAGCATTTAAACAACTTGAATGGAAAAGGTGTTTAGATTTTCGCCTTTTCAACCTTCAAGTACGATTTAGGGTATTTTTTTAAAATCATAGATGGCGCAATTGCACTGTAGGATACAGCTAGCGTTCATTACTGTATTGGGTGCACTAGCACTGAACTCGATTGGCTGCATTTGCAGAACAGAAACGCAATGCAATGTTTGACAAGATTTTATTTCAAAGGAAAAAATAATGACACCTTCGATTGATTTATTGATTAGGCCATGATACCCTGTGGGTGAATAAGGCAATCGAGGCACCCATGCATGACAAACAACTTGCAATTTATTATTGTTCTCCTTTTGACACGTAAACGAAACATGTACGTCTGAAATTAAGACTATTATTCGTATCCGCGACGGTAGCATATATTGGCACCAAGATTAACGGCGATATGAATATTCATTATTCCCTACGTCACAGACGTGCGGCGTGCGTACTCTGTCTAGGGATCTGTCTTATACACAGGTACATGTACTGTACTAGTACAAGAGTACGTTCCCAAGCATTACTACATACATTGCTCCGGAATGAAGAGAATCATTATAAAGGACGAATTACTCCGTGAAGCCAAGTACAAGCAGGGAATTGAAATAGCAAACGTTCCTCGGAGCGGCTATACAATCCCTAATCTAGCTAGTTTTGTAATGACAGTTTATAGGAAAATGGACATTTAGTAGGCCTACTGTTTAGTTGTTCAATAAAATCACTCAGTTTGATTTGATTCGAGATATATTCCATTAATAAAACAGTATAAAGGCTGTATGAGTCTCGGACGAACCATCGCCACTAATCTTGGTGCCAACACCGTTAATCTATGCTCCAAATTTAGTAATACATTTTGTGTGCCCTATAATGACCCGGGGTTGGATTATTTAGGAGAACAGAAGATTGATATTATTAAGTTGTTTCATAACATCTCTCAGTTTGATTTGATTCGAGATATATTTCATTAATAAAACAGTATAAAGGCTCTATGAGTCTCCAAGAACGATCGCCACTAATCTTGGTGCCAACACCGTTAAACTATGCTCCAAATTTAGTACTACCTTTTTTGTGCCCTATATGCTAAAGACCCATGCAGGGTTGGATTCTTTAGGAGAATGGAAGATTGATATTGTTGTTTCATAACATCATTCAGTTTGATTTGATTCGAGATATATCTCATTAATTAAACAGTATAAAGGCTGTATGAGTCTCGGACGAACCATCGTCACTAATCTTGGTGCCAACACCGTTAAACCATGCTCCAAATTTAGTAATACATTTTGTATGCCCTATAAAGACCCGGGGCTGGATTGTGTAGGAGAACGGATGATTGATATTGTAAAGTTGTTCCATAACATCACTCAGTTTGATTTGATTCGAGATCTTTCTCATTAATAAAACAGTATAAACGCTGTACAAGTCTCAAACGAACCATCGCCACTAAACTTTGTGCCAACACCATTAAACTATGCTCCAAATTTGGTTATACATTTTTTGTGTCTATAAAGACCGAGGCTTCCCAGGATCATTTAAGAGAATGGAAGATTGATATTGAGAAGTTGTTCGATAACATCACTCAGTTTGATTTGATTGCGCATTATGTCTCTTAATAATGGTGTAAAAGTCTCTAAAGAGAAGAAAATAAAGAGAGAAAGAGAGAGAGAGAGAGAGAGAGAGAGAGAGAGAAGAAAAAGATGTGAAAGGGAAAGAGGAGAGAAAGGAAAAGAAAGAAGAGGAAAAAGAAAAGAAAAAGGGGGAGGGGAAGAAAGAGATCAGGGGGAGGGGGGCCGAAATGGGCCTTGCCTCCCATGATGTTGCTTCCACTTCCCCCTCCCAGCAAAACAAAACGAGAGAAGAAGGAAAGGGAAAGCAAAAAGGAAAAGAGGAGATAACGGAAAGGAAAAAAAAGAGGAAGAAGATAAGAAAAGAAGGGGAATATCAGTTACTATTTTTTCCGCCAACAAGTTGTGGATCCGGGGGGGGGGGGGCAAAAGGCCCTTGCCTCTTCCCCCCCCCCTCCCCCACCGCCAAAAAAGAAGGGGAAAAGGGGAATGGAAAGAGGAGAGCTAACAGGGAACAAAAAAGGGGAAGCGGGGGGGGGGAGGGGGGGGGGGGGGTAAGAGGACACCTTTTTTAGGATAGCCATTGGCATAATCAAAAAAAAAAGAAAAAAAAGGGGGGGTTGCTCCAAGATACACACATAACAAAAAACCGAACAGGGGGAGGTTCAACCCCAAACCCCCCCCCCCCCCCTCCGTACGCGCCTGCTCTTCTGATTACAGTTTTCGACTCTTAATCCTCGTTGTTTTCAGTCCCCCCCCCCCCTCCCGCGCGAAGCGCGGAAGCTTGTACATTTCATTAAATCATTAGAGAAAGAAGACGATTCGTTGTACCGTTTTCGACTCTTAATCCTCGTCTGAATTCAGTTTACCCCCCCCCCCTCCTATCCGCGCGCGCGAAGCGCGGAAGCTTTTACGTTTCATTAAATCTTTAGAGAAAGAAGACGATTTGTTGTACCGTTCCCGACTCTTAATCCACACCTCCTGCGCCAAGCGCGGAAGCTTTGACATTTAATTCAATTATTAGAGAAACAAGACAATTTTGATACCTTGTCCGCCCCGGAAACTCATGGGTTGAAGGCAAATTACGGTCAGATAAGTATTCAGGGGCCCGCCTCAGGGCCCCTTGTGGGGTCGAGGGTGCGGAAACCCTGAATCTCAGGGGTTTCAGGCATTTGATTACGGTCAGATGAACATAATTTGTATACCTTATTTGTGAAACTGGCAGGACACTGATTTGCGTGAGGTCCAGCGAGCGGAGCCCCAAGAAGCTCAGGGGTTTTAGGCATTACATTGCCGTCAGATTAGCATCCAGTAGGGTCTAGGGGGCAGAGCCCCCGGAAGCTCGGGGGTTTAGGCATTTGATTACGGTCAGATGAACATATTTTTATACTTTATTTGTGACACTGGCAGGACACTGATTGGCGTGAGGTCCAGCGGGCGGAGCCCCCAGAAGCTCAGGGTTTTAGGCGTTTAATTACGGTCAGGCAAGCGCGTAGCTAGGATTTTATTTTAGGGGGGTCGGAGCACGCGATGTGTGCGAATCACTTACAGAGCGCGTTCCCTGGGGGGGGGGGGGATGCAGGGAGGGGCGAGTTTCCCCTCCCTCATACGCGAAGCGCGGAAGCTTTGACGTTTCATTAAATCATTAAAGAAAGAAGACGATTTTTGTACCGTTCTGGACTCTTAATCCTTGTCTGAATTTCAAAATTGTTCTTTGTCTGCTCCTTTTTCTTCCTATGACCTCTTCCCTTTTCTCCTCTCTTTGTTCTTGGGGGGGGGGGGGGGGACTTATTGTGACACTGGCAGATCACCAATTGTCGTGGAGTTCAGGGGGCGAGGCCCCCGGAAGCTCAAGGGTTTTAGGCATTAAATTAAATGAGTATCAAGGGGCCCGCCTTAAGGCCCTTGGTTGGGTCTAGGGGCAGAGCCCTCGGAAGCTCAGGGGTTTTAGGTGTTTAATTACCGTCAGATAAGCATTCAGGGGCCCGCCTTAGGGCCCTTGGTTTGGTTCAGGGGCAGAGCCCCCGGAGGCTCAGGGGTTTTAGGCGTTTTATTACGGTCACGTTAGCAATGTTTGATACCTTATTGTTTTGTGACATTTGCAGGACACTATTTGGCTTGGGGTAAAGGGGGCGAAGCCCCAAGAATTCCAGGGGTTTTAGGCATTAAATTACCGTCAGATGAGCATTTAAGGGCCGACCTTTGGGCCCTAGGTGGAATCCAGAGGGTAGAGACCCCGAAAGTTCGGGGGGTTTAGGCATTTAATCACGGTCAGATGAGCATATTTTGATACCTCGTTTTTTTCTGTGACACTGGCAGTTCACTATTCTTTATTTCTTGCTCTCTTTAATATACTTTTTCAAAAAAGAGGGGGAGGGCGAGGGAGCTCGAGGCTCCCGATCCCGACCGTTCCGCGGGCCCCGACATGTAGGCATCTCAATAAGCATATTTTTCTTGCCTGACTGTAAATTTCGGAATATGTCATTTTCCAACAAACGCATAAAAAAGTATTATTTAATAAAAAGTGAGGAACAATCTCGGAAAATGATGTCATTTTAGCAACATTTGTAAGTCACCGTTATGGAATTAGAAATAACCCCCCCCCCGAACCACAACTTATTGGCAGGAAAACTGATATCCTCCTTCTTTTCTTTTCTTCTTCCTCTTTTATTTCCCTTCCCTTTATCTCCTCTTTTCCTTTCTTCCCTTCCCTTTCCTTCCTTCGCTCATATTTTTTTTTGATTGGGGGGGGGGGCGGGGAGGCAACAGCCTGGAAGGCAAGGCCATTTCGGTCCCCCCAATCTCCTTCTTCCCCCTTTTCTTGTCTTCTTCCTCTTCTTTCTTTCCCTTTCTCTCCTCTTTCCCTGTCCTTCTTTTCCTTTTCTCTCTCTCTCTCTCTCTCTCTCTCTCTCTTTATTTTTGCCGGGGGGGGGGGGCGCCTGTGTTATAGAGCAACTTAACAATATAGGAATCTTCCGTTCTCCTAAATAATCCAACCCCGGGTCTTTGCAGACACACAAAACGTATTACTAAATTTGGAGCATGGTTTAATGGTGTTGGCACCAAGTTTAATGGTGTACAGGTAAGTTAGTTTGAGACTATAGCTTTTATATATATATATATATTTTATTAATGAGGTATATCTCTAATTAAATCGAACTGAGTGATGTTATGGAACAACTTTACAATATCAATCATCCGTTCTCCTACACAATCCAACCCCGGGTCATTATAGGGCACACAAAATGTATTACTAAATTTGGAGCATAGATTAACGGTGTTGGCACCAAGATTAGTGGCGATGGTTCGTCCGAGACTCATACAGCCTTTATACTGTTTTATTAATGAGATATATCTCGAATCAAATCAAACTGAGTGATGTTATGAAACAACTTAACAATATCAATCTTCCATTCTCCTAAATAATCCAACCCTGGGTCTTTACAGGGCACATAACATGTATTACTAAATTTGGAGCATAGTTTAACGGTGTTGGCACCAAGATTAGTGGCGATCGTTCTTGGAGACTCATAGAGCCTTTATACTGTTTTATTAATGAAATATATCTCGAATCAAATCAAACTGAGAGATGTTATGAAACAACTTAACAATATCAATCTTCTGTTCTCCTAAATAATCCAACCCCGGGTCATTATAGGGCACACAAAATGTATTACTAAATTTGGAGCATAGATTAACGGTGTTGGCACCAAGATTAGTGGCGATCGTTCGTGTGAGACTCATACAGCCTTTATACTGTTTTATTAATGAGATATATCTCGAATCAAATCAAACTGAGTGATGTTATGAAACAACTTAACAATATCAATCTTCTGTTCTCCTAAATAATCCAACCCCGGGTCATTATAGGGCACACAAAATGTATTACTAAATTTGGAGCATAGATTAACGGTGTTGGCACCAAGATTAGTGGAGATCGTTCGTGTGAGACTCATACAGCCTTTATACTGTTTTATTAATGAGATATATCTCGAATCAAATGAAACTGAATGATTTTATGGAACAACTTAACAATATCAATCTTCCGTTCTCCCAGATAATTCAACCCCGGGTCTTTCATAGGGCACACAAAATGTATTACTAAATTTGGAGCATAGATTAACGGTGTTGGCACCAAGATTAGTGGCGATGGTTCGTCCGAGACTCATACAGCCTTTATACTGTTTTATTAATGAGATATATCTCGAATCAAATCAAACTGAGTGATGTTATGAAACAACTTAACAATATCAATCTTCTGTTCTCCTAAATAATCCAACCCCGGGTCATTATAGGGCACACAAAATGTATTACTAAATTTGGAGCATAGATTAACGGTGTTGGCACCAAGATTAGTGGCGATATGGTTCGTTCGAGACACATACAGCCTTTATACTGTTTTATTAATGAGATATATCTCGAATCAAATCACACTGAGTGATGTTATTTAACAACTAAACAATAGGCCTACTAAATGTCCATTATCCTAAATAAACTATCATTACAAAACTAGCTAGATTAGGGAGTGTATAGCCGCTCCGAGGAACGTTTGCTATTTTCAATTCCCTGCTTGTACTTTGCTTCACGGAGTAATTCGTCCTCTATAACGATTCTCTTCATTCCGGAGCAATGTACATGACCTAATGCTTACGAACGTACTCATGTACTGAATACATGTGTATATGACAGAGTACGCACGCCTATGACGGGCGGATCGCGCCATAAAGATGACAACTATACAACTATACATCCATCGAATGGATGTAGGGTTTTAACCAATCAGAACGCAGGAAACTGTACAACTATACAACTATACAACTATACGACTATGCAACCATACAGCTATAGAACGTATGTAAGGTTGTTACGTTTGCGGGCCGAAATGCCATAATTGCAAACAACCATACATCCATTCAGCTTTATGGTTGTACGGTTTTATCCAATCACAATGCAGGAAACTATACAGCCATGGCGGCGGAAATGTCTGTATAGTTTTATGCCTGTACGGTTTTAACCAATCATAATGCAGAAAACTATACAGACATGGCGGCGAGAATGTCTGTATAGTTTTATGGCTGTACGGTTTTATCCCATCACAATGCAGGAAACTATACAGCCATGGCGGCGAGAATGTCTGTATAGTTTTATGGCTATACGGTTTTGATCACAATGCAGGAAATTATATAGACTAGCCATGCATCGCTAAACTTATGCAATTAAGGCAAAGAATTTGTTGTTTAACCGAACGATATTCTAAATAAACATACAAATATTACTCCCCAACTTGGAAAAAGATGGACGAATTGCACCAGTTCATGCATTTCAGTCCCATTCATATAAATTCATCCAGGTCCAACTGCAAATGTCCACCAAAGTTTAATGTTCGGTTAGGAAAGGTACAAATTAATTAATTTAATTTATTCGTGTAGTTGATAACAATGTAGGTCCTCCACGTCATTAGGAATAATCATGTTGTAGTCTATATATACATTTGCCGATGGGTCTGTTGCTTAGAGAAAGATCTAGACCCTATATACCCTAGACTAGATCTAAATAGACCTAGGTCTAGACCCGGGGGTCTAGATCTACAGTTGCCGATTTAGGAAATTAGATCTAGATCTAGACCTAGTCTAGTATTAGTAGATCTAAATAGGAGTAACTATAGACCTATAGTCTACTAACTATAATAGACCTAGATCTAGTCTACTAGAGTAGATCTAGGTCTAGTCTAATAATAGTCTAGATCTACTATTTACTAGTAGGTCTAGGTCTATGTATAGTAATAGTCCACTAAATTAAATAGAATAGTACTAGGCTAGACCTAGTAGTAGCAGTACTAATTAAGCACTAGATCTAGGCCTAGTACTAGTACTAGTACTAGACCTAGCTATCACCTAGTCTAGATCTAGTTCTGGTCGACTACTAGTAAATCTACCACTAGATCCAATATTATTTAGTACTAGTAGGCCTATAAGATCAATTTTTATTTTTATTTATTCCATCATTGCTTTGCTATGTTCAGCATTCAATGGCTTTAGAGGCATAAGTGTCGGCTAAATTCAGACATTCTCACCGCCATGGCTGTATAGTTTCCTGCATTATGATTGGTTAAAACCGTACAGCCATAAAACTATACAGACATTTCCGCCGCCATGGCTGTATAGTTTCCTGCATTGTGATTGGATAAAACCGTACAGCCATAAAACTATACAGACATTCTCGCCGCCATGGCTGTATAGTTTCCTGCATTGTGATTGGATAAAACCGTACAGCCATAAAACTATACAGACATTCTCGCCGCCATGGCTGTATAGTTTCCTGCATTATGATTGGTTAAAACCATACAGGCATAAAACTATACAGACATTCTCGCCGCCATGGCTGTATAGTTTCCTGCATTGTGATTGGTTGAAACCGTACAACCATAAAGCTGAATGGATGTATGGTTGTTTGCAATTATGGCATTTCGGCCCGCAAACGTAACAACCTTACATACGTTCTATAGCTGTATGGTTGCATAGTCGTATAGTTGTATAGTTGTATAGTTGTACAGTTTCCTGCGTTCTGATTGGTTAAAACCTTACATCCATTCGATGGATGTATAGTTGTATAGTTGTCATCTTTATGGCGCAATCCGCCCGTCATACACGCCGCACGTCTGTGACGTAGGGAATAATGAATATTCATATCGCCGTTAATCTTGGTGCCAATATATGCTACCATCTGGCGACACACGTGAGACAAAGTTGTCTCACATAATTGCTCCATTTTATACAATGTCAGAAGGATCTTTTGCAAGGAATCATCTAGAGAAGTATGGCTGGGAGGAAGGTATGCTTGATTAGTACTGTTGTGTGCAAAAATGATTGTCTACATCAGTCTTATTTTCTATGTAAATCATGGTAATCCAGAGACATTTTTAATTTCAGTCCCACTCACCTATTCCTGTGTACTGTAGTCGACTCGCATAAATATGTTGGTCAATTTTAATGTAGATGAGTAGTTTCCCTGTAGGTCTGTGTGTAGGATGCTTGTGATGTGTTTTTCTATTTTTATTCATATTTAAATAAAGTTTTATGCGTGATTGAAACTTGTTTTGAGACATGGCAAGTTCTGAGTGTTATTGGTATTTTGTGTGAATTTTTTTTTTACTGCTGCTATTTCTTCAGCGCACGAAGAACACATTGAGCGCTGTACATCGTGTTTACACGCTCTCATTGGCCGATCTGCTCGAGCGGCATCAAATTTAAGTGCGAGAGGAATTACTCTACTTTAGCGCAACTTAGCACAACTTAAGTTCAATGGCAAAGTCAATAGACCTACGTAATATTACGTCACACCACAGAGATTTTGTCACGTCCTGCTTTAAACAGGTGACGCACTTCACACATACATGTAGGTGACGCACAGACAGCATTGCACACAAATAAAATAGAAAAATCAGCGAACATCTCAGAATAATTTCCTGTTTGTACCTTAAATATGACAAAAATGAGAATCGTTCAAACTTAAAAAATAGTTAAGTGAAACTTAAACCTAAGTGAAATGCTTAAGTGAAAAAATCATAACAAATAAGGCCTAGAGGGTTTGACTGAAATATCATATCTTTGGTATAAAAAAAAAGTTAAATCGCAAGCTTGCTCCTGGCACAAATATCTTATGGTATTGAGTGAACAGAGAACAGCAATAGCCAATCTGAAGGGCCTATGTAAGCTAGGCTAGGCGCCAACTTATGAAAATGAGGCTGAGATCCGATGAGCGATCTGCGCATGCACTAAATGTAAGCTAATGTTCTTCATGCAGCGCTAGTTTAGAATCATATTCAGACTTGGAGCCGCAACTACGGCGTGGAGATCCTACTAAAACATACCAAAAATCAATAAAATCTTTATCAATTGTTCTTACCCGTTTTGTGTCAATTTTCTCATCTTTGAAGTAACACGGTACCTAATATTAGTATAAGTAAACATAAAATAGATGGTAGATGAATGATGGCGGAAATAGAAATCACCGTTTAACTTGGTGGAGGACTTACGTTTCATGACAAACACAAGTGCAAACAATGGGATGAAATGATATTGTTCACTTACCTTAATTCACTACAGCATAGACAGGATAGCTTGGTATAGCTAGCTTGCTCAAACCCTGGATCTGAATGCTGATAATACACATACAACGACAGCTGAAGTTCCAGAATGACACCTGATGTCGCTGGATATACCGGATTGCCTTACGCCCTCATCCAAGATGCGCATTCGTAGTGTATATAGTACGGTGTGATATCACTTGGCCTGGTCACACTCACACATATGTACTTACGCATCCACGGATGTTACCTAGGCCTATTACTATTAGCCAAGGGTATAAGGAGGGAATTTGTTGGCATATTAAATGCCCTTTTACAACATTCCACCCGGTTCCTTAGATTGTGGGATATATCACAGATATTGCAAAATTTCTAAAAAGTCTCATATTAGAGCATAAGAAAAGAACAAGGGAAACCTGATATCCAAGTCAGTACCAGGGAATCAGGCAGAAATAAAAATTGAGTTGCATTACACTCCGATATTACAATCCATAATTTGTGAGTACAGGTACACTAAACTCAAGGTTACCGTCCAGTGACCGAGTCTAATGCACACTGAGTTAAATTGAGTTACACTCCGATATTACAATCCGATATAACAATCCATAACTTCGCGAGTACACTAAACTCAACTACTCCTTCTTCTCTTTTTCTTTTTTTCTTCAAAAAAGACAGAAAAATGCAAACATGAAAAATATTCCAGCCCACATTCACAATCACTTACTCTAAATTCGCACAAAATATCAACAAAATAATGACAAGCATCCAATATTTTCAAACGATCAACGACAGCTAAACGACGGAAACGTGAGTAAACTGGAGGTCCTGTTGTTACGATATGGTGTGTAACAGTATGCTTGACGGCTTTGGGGTGAAAATCAGGACGAGTGATATCTGAAAACTCCCACAAGATGGCGGCATACTTATCACTGCCTGAACCTGGCGATCGTGAAAACATAGGGCCGACAGATTGCGTGTGTAGTGGAGCATGGATGCCATTGACTGTGGAATCAAGAAGTCTCTGATGTCTAACATCCACAATGAGTCCAAATTCATCCAAGAAATCTGCCCCAATGACGGGTGTAGGAAGATCTGCAACCACAAAAACAAAACAAAAAGAGTATCTGAGGCCTAAGTCCAAAGTGAGGAAACATGCACCATATGTAGGTATGCGAGACTTGTTAACCTCTGCCAATGTTATCTCCAAACGTGCATGCCTTTGGTTGTCACATTACGTTCACTTCAGCACCAGTTAGTATCAACTAAAAATTTAATACCACTGATCCAGTCGTGAATGTAGAATAAGCGACCGTTCTTAGCACCAACACGAGTTGTCGCCCTTATTCCCGACTGGTTGTGTCATTTCCCTGGGCATTGGTGGCGTAAGACTGTTGAGAATCGCTGGAAATCAAAGAAACGTGGTTAAAGCTACAGAGTGATGTACACTTGAGAGCTCCTGCACCATGTTTCCAGTTATACCAACAGAAAGGTTGCTTCCTACTAATACTCCTGCTACGTTGCCTGTCGGAACGTTAAGGGCGCCTATTAGGCGATCAAAAAATATATAATCTATAAAATCTGGTGTAGCGTAATTCCAGGCCAGATTATAATATATCAATATACGGTAACTCAACGTAATACATCACAGTAAAACAGAGCGAAAATATTTAAAAAACGCCTGGGAATGGGCAACATCAGGTGGAACCTGACTTGTCCTCGGTCCTCGGTCTGGGCTGGTCATACCATATGCCCTGTCTGTAACCACACAAAGTCTGGCCTTTTTACGTTTAGGTACGTAGGTCAAAGGTCACAGGTCACAGAGGTCAACTTATGAAATTCCTTGTATTGAGTTTGTTAGCGCGATATCTCAAGAACCATTTGAGATTTAAACTTCAAACTTAAGGATAGTATGTATCACCATAGGAAGACGATCTGATTAGATTTTGGAGCACGTAGGTCAAAGGTCAAGGGTCATAGAGGTCAACTTATGAAATTCCATACATTGAGATTGTTATCATGATATCTCAAGAACCACTGGAGATGTAAAAACTTCAAACTTAAGGATAGTATGTATCACCATAGGAAGACGATCTGATTAGATTTTGGAGCACGTAGGTCAAAGGTCAAGGGTCACAGAGGTCAACTTATGAAATTCCATACATTGAGATTGTTATCATAATATCTCAAGAACCACTGGAGATTTAAACTTCAAACTTAATGATAGTGTGTATCACCATAGGAAGACAATCTGATTAGATTTTGGAGCACGTAGGTCAAAGGTCAAGGGTCACAGAGGTCAACTTATGAAATTCCATACATTGAGATCGTTATCGCGATATCTCAAGAACCACTGGAGAATTTTCACTTCAAACTTAATGATAGTGTGTATCACCATAGGAAGACAATCTGATTAGATTTTGGAGCACGTAGGTCAAAGGTCAAGGGTCACAGAGGTCAACTTATGAAATTCCATACATTGAGATTGTTATCATGATATCTCAAGAACCACTGGAGATTTAAACTCCAAACTTGTTTAAATTGCTCTATGGCGGAGGCATCATTTTCGACTGCGCGCAGTCAAAATTCCATCTAGTTCTTCCTGCTACAAATATGGCTTACCTATGCTTTCTCTGACTTTGGTGGTTAATTCATACTCATCTTCTGGGGTAAAAATGAATTTTCTCTTTACTGCTTTTTTTACTTGGACTTTGAATGCCTTGTTTTCTCTGGTTTCGAGGATGGCTTTCCCTTATCTCTTGGACATGTATTGCCATCTACATTTCCTTCGCAGTTGATTCGTCCTCATTGAACTCTTCTTCTGCCATGTCTTTTCTTAGCTCTTCCTCCTCATTTAGTTGACAGGGAAGTGCCTCATCTAACAGTAGGAATCTCATCAAATTATGAGCTTGTACAGTTTGCTCCGTTTTCCATCAAGCTGCATAATAAGTATCTGCAGTCTTCAATGAGTGGTTCATGTAAGCAGCAACCTGGGAACGTTGATCATTCGACAGACGGTCACGGGCCATTGTTGCCACCGTCTTCTTTATAGCTCTAGTAATGATGGTGCCATCATGCCCACATCTGACTCAGCTTTTCTGAAGTTCCAGAGAAGGTTTTGTCAACAGAAAATTGTTAGTCTGGATGAAGAAGGGTTGATCATCATCATATTCTTCTGCACGTTTGAACATTGGTCTCACATATTTCAAATATGATGGTTGAAGGCAATGTCACCATGCTCAGTTGCTCACAAGAATCAATGATTTTTTTTAATCTAAATTTTATCTACATGTAAATGTACAAAGTAATCATTAATCATATCACGGTCAATATCGGCTGAGACATCATCATTACTTTTCTCTCGTCCACTTATCATATTCATATATTTGCTGATCATGTTTTATCTGCAATAAATATTTTTGAATAAATAAATGAATGAAAACATGAATAAACAAATAAAAGTAGATAAAAGACCATACTGTAACATTAACCACACACACGCTATAAACATCAATCATCATATTTTTTCATTTTAATTCAGGTAAAGGACTTGGGCGGACGGAGACGGGAATGACAGATGCACTCAAACCAAAGCTAAAGTTTGACAAAGCAGGGGTGAGTGGTTTTGTCTGAAGGTTCACTGGGACCACAGAAAGTACAAGGACCTTACATTTTTGTTTACACATCTGCTTCAAGCAAGACCTTGGTCAATGTTGGTATTAGATGTGCAATTTTGAAGTCTTGCCCTTGATTACTCTCATCTGCAATGAAGTCACCTTCATTCAAAGCTTGTTATTAAACTCATTGACTACTGAATTATCTAATTCTTCTAGGCTTTATACAGGAACCGTCTGATTCCCATATGCAATAGGTTAATCAAGACATGAGACATGTAGTTAGATGCAGTACTTAGCAAGTAGGTTGGTCTATATTGGTTGGTCCATTGTAGTGTATGATTCTTTAATCATCTTCTATATGGGTCCTGTTGTGAGCAGTTTGAAGCAATAGCAGTTGGAAAAGAAATGTTTCGAATAAATAATAAAATGCAAGATTTAATTTCAATTATATGTGATTGTAATCACTTCACCAAAACAACACCAGTCCTGTTGCCTGGGCTGTGCCGTTCAGTTTTGTCTTGTATTCATTGATGTGATTCTTGTTCTTCTATCAGATTGGTCATGATGTAGGAGAACAGTTCTCTTTCCATTGGTGGGACCATGTCTTCAACAAGGCGGCAAAGAACATCCACATCGAAAACACCGAGGTAGATATTCTTTTGGTATTATTTTGCTATAATACTGGACAATATAACACTCCTGTAAAACATTTAGACACCTACTATGTCTTATTTAAAAAAAAAATCTTATTTAAAAAAAGAAATATATTCAAAAAGGGAAAACAGATTCCATTAGTGATTTGCTGGTAAGACTGTACAAATTCAAAATTTAAAGACCTTTAGCAATGCGAAGATTTATGCTCCCTATTCCAAATTTGTCATGTTTTCCATGACCATGTTTTAAACATAATTTGTACCATCATGGGGAAATGAGGTTAAAATGCTCTTTGACAAGTGTAGTTGTATTTATATGCTTCTTGCATAAAAATTATATGAGATAAGATTGTAAAATTTAATATATTGCACAGGGAATCCTGCCTACTACTAATATTTTACACAAAAAAAAAAAAACATGACCAAGTATCCACTGTAATCAGTTGGCCAGTCTGCACAGGTTCTGAAACACATATTTCTTTGTAGAAGCAAGCATTAAAGGGATCCGGTAACTTTGTCTCAGATTCTGAAACAAAATTCTGGATTTAGCTCATGATGCAATGATAATTATAAACCTTTAGGTCAGTCAGGAACCCCATGACTTTTACAAGCCGATCGCCTGTCTGATTATCAAGATATTTATGATTGGAATAACAAATTTTGAAAACCGTTCGCCTGACGGTTTTCATAACACTACAGTCTATTGGGGAAAACGAGTATGGTAAAACCGGTCACTCCAAGATTTTTACTTTTTTGAGGCACTTCTTGATCATTTTGAAGCGCAATTTTTTTAGGGCTTCAATATTACACCATATCACAGACACTGATAACACGTAGGGCCGTGTATCTCAGATTTAACATTGTTAAACGATCCCTTTAAAGGCATGTATGGTCTTTAGAGAGAGGTGGCTTTTAAAGAAAAGTTTGATTATATCCATTTTGTTTTGAGTCTGTTATAACTGATCTATTTCTTCTCCATTGTCTTGTTAGGAGGGTGTCAAGGTCAAACAGAAAGGAACCAAAAAGAATCTCATCTCCAACAAGAGAAGCACACATGAAAAAAAGGATAAGAAGAAACCCCTTATTTATGGCTCATTTGTGAAGGTAAGTGAAATGTTTATTCAAACATTGTCCATGAGGTTTAGATTATGTCAAGGAATTATGGCATCATTAATCTCACATGTAATATATTACAAGGATGATTAAATTATGCCCTCAATATGATAAGAAAATTGAAAAATGTGTTCCTCCAGTTCCCTGAGGAGCATTGGGCAGGAACAGTCATTTTCCACCTTGTTCAACTCCCAGCTAGATTATCCCAGCTCAGTCTCCTTTCATCACTTTTTCATGTGACAGGCTTTTCCCTTCTTGTCTCCCCTTCTTCTCTCCCTCCCTTTTTTCTCCCTTCCTTTTCTCCATCTCTTCCACTTCTTCTCTCCCCTTTCTAATCAGTTATCTGTCTTTTTGTGTTGTCTTTCTTCCCGCATTCTGAAAGTGTGATCCAGGACCATTGATGTAGAATGGGAAGGAAGATAGAAAGAAAGAAAGAAAGAAAGAAAGAAAGAAAGAAAATATTTCTGTTTTATATTTCAGCATGGAACTCTCACTGATGGAGCAATCTCTCAAGACAAGGAAGCATCCTCATCCTCATCCTCCAGTGATGAGAGTGATGATGATAAACCCCTAGCAACATATGAAGGCAATGATGAGATGCTCTTCAAGGCTTGTGGAGGTCGTACAGCACACAAGTAAACAAGATGACTTATTATGGAGTTTATTTGCATTTATAAGCCACTTTTGAGATAGCACTTGCACAAATAACCCCCAGATATCCACAGAACTTTTACTCATGAAGCCGTCCCACTTTGTGCATTTTTTAGAATAATCACTGCCAAAGTGATGGAGGTGCTTCATGAATACCTTGTGTTCAACCTCTTGGGAAGAATACTTTACCTGTGTATCATAGAATGTACAGCCGGTGCATAAATGAAAAAATGATTGAATAACTTTCATGAACATGCTTATCCATCAGTCGTCTTGATTGGGTTTTTAGTTTTGTGCATGTGACCTTTATCTGCCCATGCACAGATAGTATCTCTGAAGTGGCTCAACGGAAATCTCAAAACTGTTATCCATGATAATGTGTTTTTTACCTAATGTTTATTTAGGGGAAATTCTATATATTTATTTTTCAGTTATGTCATAATTCAGAGTATGTCTTCATTGCAAATAAAATATAAACATGAGAGGTTAGACCTGTCACAATATTATCTGGATTTTGAAGCTACCATATTTTTATGATTTTAAGCATTGCATTAATGCTAGAGCACCGTAATGGCAGCCATGCTAAAGCCAGGGTAATAATCAGGAGTGCCAGGAGTGTCAAGTCTGACAGATATGAGCGCTATACAAGAACCCAATATTATTATTATTATTATTATTATAAAAGAAGAGAAATTCGGTTTTGTTGTTGTTAATAAATAAAAGGTTAGATTTCATGATGCTCTACAAATATATATGTACTGCACTTGATTAGTTTTTAATTTACATAATATATTATTGTACACTCTGAGATCTTGAAGAAAAAATAATGAAAAAAGATGCAGAGACTAATGAAAGTATGTTCCTGTGATAACCGATAACTTGTGCATTTGATCTGATTTACAAAAGTATGCACTGGTGGATATGACAAACAAGAGTGTATCTGATTTTGCTTTAAATGTGTATGCAATACTTACTTGTTTTCACAGGGGTGCAAGACATGGTCTTCTTCTATCTGGGAAGCTACAACGACTCGAGGAGCAGGATAACCTCCATAACAACATGATGAAGATGGAGAGGAAGGGAACAAAAGAAGCTCCAACCGTTGATGAGATGGAGAGAGATGAATCTGGTCTCATGATGGAGAACAAGAAAAGGAAGGAACATAAGAGGAGGACTAAAGAGGATAATAAAAGTGAGGAATTGATGAACTCTTCAGAAAGTCAAGTCACGGACAGGCTAGATGTGAGAGAAGAAGAAGATGGAGAAGACGATGCCCTAGGAAGGAAACAGCGTAAAAAAAAGAAGAAAAGTAATTTCAAGGAAGAAACCTCAAATTCAGGGACTATAGAGGATACACATATAAATGGTATCAATGAAGAAGGGTCGAGCAAAGACTCAAGCTCTTTTGAGGTTGAACTGAAGCAAGATGATGATAGTATAAGTGCCACAAAGTCTAGGAAGAAGAAATCAAAGAAGGGAAAGAAGACCAAGGAAAGAACAAATGTTGAGATGATGGAAGAAGATTTGGAAACTGTTGAGAGGAATGAAATGCAACATGGGGGTGCTCATGCAGATGGACCCAGTAGGAAGAAGAAGTCAAAGAAGGAAAAGAGGAGAGTAGAGATGGAGGGAGAGATTGAAAACGATGTAGAATTGGGAGATGGTAAGGGCCAGAGTTCTCCAAGAGGACAGAAAGATATTAAGAGAAAGAGGAGAAAAGATAGATCAGGAGATAGTGATAATGATAATGCTAAAGAGAAGGAAGTCGGAAGCGATGAAGAAGTTAAACCTAAAAAGAAAAAGAAGAAGGACAGAAGAATGGATAGGAAGAGACAAATGCAGGAAGAAGATGAAGACTGAAAAGAATAATGTTATTGCTCACACTTCTAGCAGCCAAGGCCAAGGGGGAGATATACATATATACAATAGTGATATCATTTCTTGAAGTGGGTCCGAGAAGAAAAGGAAAAGAAAATCGGACAGGGCCCAGTAGGGTCCAGAAAATTAAATCCAACTATATAATTATAGAAAATATATTTTTAAAAATGTTTAAATTATATTGGCAAACCATTAAGTTAAGATTTTAATTCTGTTGCATGGAATATGCCTAGTAACCTGTGTTTTTTTACAACATAGTTCTATTTATGTTACATGTATAATGTGCATAGAGAGAGAGTACAAAAATCAATCCCTTTTTTGGGGAGAGGAATATGGATGCAAATATTTTGCTCTTGCAGGCATTTTTCAGGGTGTGTTGTGCAAGACAATCAATTTCTCTACAAATTTCTTCTCATTTTGTAAGTAGATCAATTTCTCTATAAATTCCTGCTCTTTTTATAAGGAGGTCAATTCCTCTATGAATACTTGCTAATTTAGTAAGGAGATCAATTTTTCTATAAATTCCTACTCATTGTGTAAGAAGATAAATATCTCCATAAATTCCTGTTAATATTGTAAGGAGATCAATTTCTCTATTGATCCCTGCTCATTTTGTGAGGAGATCAATTTATTTAATGATCTCTACTCATTTTGTATTGACATCAATTTGTCTATAATGTCCTGCTTATTTTGTAAGTAGATCAATTTCTCTATGAATTTCTGCTCATTTTGTAATAGAGATCAATTTCTCTATGAATTCCTGCCCATTTAGGAATTTGTTTGATATATATGTACCTATCAGTCTAATTTGTATAAATGCAACAGAAATTTATTTCATTAAAAAGAACAATCCTCCATTCTCTGATTCCTACAACACATTTTCCACTACACAAATTGGCAACTCTACGTTTTTTCCTTCATGAGCTACTTTCTGTTGGTTTTGTGCAGAAAGATCATCAGTATGTATACGTCCTCTTGATTTTCTGTGGAGGAATAGATTCATTACAAAGTGGAGAATTTGTAAAAGATAACTTGTTCCTAATTGAAAAAAAATGTTGCTTCACGGAAAGGTATAATTTCACATAACATTTAAATTAAGAGAGACTGTGTTTTTACCTTATATATTATTCCAATGTAGTTTTACAAAAATTATATTAAAGGTACTATGTCCCATTTGCAGGCCAAAAAAAATGAAAAAGTTAAATTCCAACTGCATTTGAAAGATAATACTAATTTAGAACTTCCCTAAAAAAGGTGGGGCTTGAAAATGTCTTCAGGTGGGAAAATAACGACTTAGGAGCTATAGAGCCAATAAGTAATAGTCTTGATTTTCAGACCATTGTACCGAATGGTCATACGTTTTATGCTGCGCAAAGATTCAATCAGTTTAATCTGGGCCATCACAAGAAGTGGGTTATTGATGTAGACAAATGCTCATGTACCCTTGGCTTTACAACTCTTTTCATGTTATTACCAAAGAAGAAAAAGGCAAGTCAGTCACTCAATAGTGTCTGACAGTGAAGTCTAGCAAGTAAACGGGTTTCCTTGCATAATTTGAATATGAGGACACTGCTAACGTTTAAATTTCACAGAGAGGACATACATATTCATAATTCCTGCAAAGTTCTACATAATTTGAGGTTGGCTACAAAAGGGACATAGTACCTTTAAATAATTGTTATATATTTATTAGTTTTCTGAAGTTTATTTTTTATTAGCGTAAATTATATTTACCTGTATTTTGAATAATCTTGCACAAATCTGTAATCTGTTTACTCTTTCCCTCTGCTTTTCATAACCATATAATCAGAGGGAGGGTGAACGTCCTCAGTCATGGGACACGGGATTACTGAAATTCTGTTCCCGGAGAAAAACTGTTGATGCATCCACTGCCTCCCCACTTCAAGACATTCCTGGATCCTTCCTTTAAAAAAAAAGTAAATGATAGAAATATTAAGAGAGAGAGAGAGAGATAAAGAGAGAATGAACAAACAAAAAAAACGATAGCTAGAGGGGGAGATATTAAGAAAAATCAAGAATGACAAGAGATGGAGAGAGAGATGGGATTAGGATGAGAGAGAGAGGGAAATGATACATGTACTAATGCACTGATACTACAGTAACGATATTTTCCCCCTTTTAGCAGGTCATGGAGCGTGACATAATTGTTTAATCAAACGGGAGAAAAGATGATAATGGTAAACTGATGTTTTGATGTCGAGCACTGCGTAGTCATAGCTAGCATATAAACAAAGCGATTGTGATGTGCAATACATTTATTCTGTTCCCACTCACTACGGAATCCACTCGGTATGACTTCATGTGCAGGCTATGTTTTCCTTTTCTCGTGCAATCCGCGAGGAACAGCTTCTATCAAAGGACGTGTAAATCTCTAGAGATTCACCACGTAAGAAATATCAGCAGTTGAAACGTTCCATTTACGGTCAGAGTATGTTTCACTTGTATGCAGGGAAAACCCACTCCGTATTTCTATTGTATCATTCACGTGGGGGTGTAAGCATGGATAAAAATAGTAAATTTAATCAAACAAATGAAAGCTGCATCACATTTAACTGAGGTTCACAATCGAGATATTTGACTCCTGTGGATAGACGTCTAATTTTGAAACGGGCTACTAGTCATTTCGAAAAGGTAAGAACTTTTAGCTCAAGGTATATGGTTTCAGAATCGAGATGGAAACTTTTTTTTATAAATTTTAGACACAGGGCTCAACGAAACATTTTAGTTCTATAATACAATTTCTCTAAAACTGTCTAGTGACTGAAGGCCCGGTCACACATAGGGGACACATGGGGGACGCACGGCCAGCGCATTGGAAATTTGCAATTTTGGTCAGTTCAATCGTTGTCGTTCGCTAGGTGTGCGTCAGCATTCGTTACTCTTTCGTCGAGCGCGCTGGACCAACGCTATGCATTCGTCGTCATTCGCTGTACGCGTTGGTATTTTTTGAGCATGAATGTACACGCCAAAAGGACGCCAGACATGCACGGAGCGCGCTAGAACAACGCCAGACATACGCGGAGCACACGCCCTAAATACGCGCAGCGCGCTAGCAACACGTTATGCATCCAGTGTCAGCTCGCTAGCTTCTCCCAAATCCTGACAAAAGTCGGGCTCACGACTTTTACCAATTTTTAATGCGCCGGCCGTGCGTCGTCTATGTGTGACCGGGCCATAACTTGCAATATGAATTCGATACATGATACAGTTAAGAAATATTTTTTCTTCAATTTCGTATTCGTCTATTCAATGTTTCAAGATAGGTTATGTCTAACGTTTGTGTATGTCAGTCATAACGTCAAGACGTCACATTGGCCCTAGAAACTGCTCTGTTAATTTCGCCCCTTTTAAAGGTTTTTTTTTTTAAAGGAAAACAATAAAAGACACCTTTTTCTGACGATATCATCGCCAGAGAGACATCAATAATTGGTCTCAAAAAATAATAGAAAATTTTACTCGATTAGAAAGATATTCATAGATTTTGTTTGTTTGCATTTATTATTTTAGGATTACATATTTGAGTCATTATGACTTCTAGTACCTTTTATTCATAAAAACGATTATTTCAGATCAAGGGTCACTTGAAATGGCACACATGTTTGTCTTACGATCGTACCATACTAGTTGAAAATTGGAGTGATATCAATCGCATTCCTGTGTGTTCATTTTTTCCCGAATTTAATATCGAAGGTCCAAAATTTAAAAAAATCAGCAAAAAAGCGATTATGATGTGCAATATAGTTATACTGTTCCCACTCCTTACGAATCCACTCGGTAAGATGTGCAGGCTATGTTTTGAAATTGTATGCGGGGAAAACCCATACCGGATTGTTATTGTGTCATTCATATTTGGGGAAGTATACATGGATTAAAAATAGTAAATTCAATCATACAAAATGAAAGCTGCATCACATAAAAATGAGGTTCGCAATCGAGATATTTCACTCTTGTGGATAGACGTCTATTTTTGAAACGGGCTATTGGTCACTTCTAAAAGGTAAGCAAACTTAGCCCAAGCTATATACGGTTTCAGAATCGAGATGGATACTTCGAATGTGTTATATTCATGTATATATAGTTTTAAATTTTAGACACAGGGTTCAACGAAACATTTTAGTTGTACCTGTTTAAATAAAATTTTGTATTTCTAAGTTAGTCCAATAACTGGTAATATGAATTTGATACGTGATGTATTACCGTTGAGAGATATTTTTTCTTCTAATTCGTATTCGTCCATTAAATGTTTCAAGATCGGTTGTGTTTTACATCTGTGTATGTCTGCCATAAAGTCTGTAAAACATATAAGTATAGCCCAGGGGCATTGATTTATTTTCATGACGGGGGGGGGGGGGTGAAATGAGAGGGACGAGAGAGCCTAGTGAACGAGAGGGGCGAAGGTGACGGAAGAGACTACCCCTCACAGGTTCTTGAAGTTTTGTTGTATTAACAAATTACATTCCTTAGCAAAAGTATAGTATAAAAACGGAATACAGATTTTCTACAATATTTACTTGTATATTTTGAAGGATATTATTAATAATTATTAATAATTATTATGCGAGGAAGCGTTGCGACCAGGCGAGAAGATTTTTGCATTTTTTTAAAGTCTAAACGCTGCACTGTTGGGCCCTCCAGAGCCTACAAGTGTGTCTCAGTCTTAAGTCAGTATTCACTATACATTTTTTGTTTTTTGTTTGTTTGTTTGTTGTTGTTTTTTTATGGGGGGCACTTTTTAAAATTTTCCGGGGGGACGTGTCGCCTCGGGATCGCCGCCCCTGAATATAGATCACGTCAGGACGTAAGATTGCATGATTGGCCCTAGAAACTGCTCTGTTACTTTCGTCTTTTTTATCATCGTCTGAGACACATCAATAATTGGTCTCGAAATTAACTGGAAATTTTACTCGATTGGAAAGATATCCATAGATTTATTTTGTTTGCATTTATTATTATATGATTACGCGTTTGATTCATTATGACTGCTAGTACTTTTTATTCATAAATACGATTATTTCAGATCAAGGGGCATTTATTAAGATGGCACACATTAGTTACGATCGTACCATACTAGTTGTGCATTTTGTAGATACCTAGATGAAAAATTGGAGTGATATCAATCGTATTCCTGTGTGTTCATTTTTTCCCGAATTTAATATAAAAAAATTCAGCAAAAAAGCGATTATGATGTGCAATATAGTTATTCTGTTCCCACTCCCTACGGAATCCACTCAATATGACTTAGACATGCATTTTCCTTTTCTCGTGCAATCCGCGAAGAACAGCTTATAAGTATTAACCTCCAGAGATTCACTAGGTTTATATCCGCAGTTGGAACGTTCTATTTACGGTCAGAGTATGTTTTCAAATTGTATGCGGGGAAAACCCAGTGTTGTTTTTGTGTCATTCATGTTTGGGGAAGTATACATGGATAAAAATAGTAAATTCAATCATACAAAATGAAAGCTGCATCACATAAAAATAATGTTCGCAATCAAGATATTTGACTCTCAGAACAGACCTCTAATTTTTAGACAGGCCATTTGCCATAGCGAAAATGTAAGTAAATCTTAGCTCAAGCTATACGGTTTCAGAATCGAGATGGATACCTCGAATATTTTATATACATGTATATATGTATTTAAATTTTAGACACAGGGTTCAACGAAACATTTCTAAACGTGTCTAATAACATTATGAATTCGATACGTGATGTATTACAATAAAGAGATAATTGTTTTAAAATCTATTCAATGAATTCAAGTTTGGACGTGTTTTACGTATATGTAATAAAACATAAATAAAGGTTACGTCAAGACGTATAATTTGTCCTAAAAACCGCTCTGTTAATTTCGTCTTTTTTAAAGGAAAACAATAAGAGGACACTGTTTTGTAACAACATCGCCAGAGAGAAATTGGTGAAATTAACTGAAAATGTTACTGATTCATTTCGACACTCTCGCAGGACGCCTTCTAAATGCAAGATCTGCAACCGGTCCGGGCATAAGTTTATGAATTAGTGTTATCCATCTACTGGTATTCTCCAGATTCCAATAATCAATCGTATAAACTACTTCAACTGTATGGTTTAACAATTACATGTACAATTCAATATCATCCCTGAAATTTTGTAGTAATATCCTCGACCCGACATGGACACCACTGCCATCATTAAGAGTGTCATGGCTGATAAGAATATCACGAAGAACAACATTAAAGAGAGAAGCTCCCGGCAAGGGGTGCGAGGTTTCTCCCGGATCGCGTGTTCCAAACCTGATTGTGAAGGGACCTGGAACACTCATCAAGCCCATGCTGTTATTGATCTTAAGAGACAGAAGGTAGTCAGGGTAAGATATCTAGAATTTTATCGAATGGAAAGGGTGAAAAAAGGTTAGTTTAAATCATATTCAGGGTGATTTTAGGAGGCACAATTAGTTCTGTCCCTGTCCTCTGTCCAATGTCACACAACTCGAGAAAAATGTACCCACTTTCACTGTTAGATTTATCACTCCAAAAGCATCTGAATAGTATGTCAACTTTCCCTTCTTCTTTTCTTCTTTGTTCCTTTCTCTCCAAAGCTAATTACGTTGGTCAAATCGTGTAGGACACTGAATTAGGAGGGAAGTATTGGAAACACAAAATCAATGTTCAGCATAGATTATTTAGGCATACATCAAAATAACACGTAGTCTCGTCAGGCTACACTCCCTTTAAGTGAATTCCTGAAACTGTTTCAGGATATTTTCAATTTGATACATCACCTTAAAAAGAAGGAAAAAAAGAAAGCTGTCACTGGTTATATATATAGTCCTAAATATTGGTAGATGTATAATAATTATGTCGACCTCCTTTTTGTCTTGTTGAATATGCGTGCTGTATTGTATCACAACAATCTAACAAAGAGTGGGGCAAGTTATTTTTATGGCCGAATATGTAACCAAAAATGCTGATCGAATTTTCTTCTTCAAATATAGATCTATAACCAGAAGTGCAAGACATGTCAACACGAGAATGCACCCAGCTTTGAGGATTCTGTGTTTCGGGAGATGGTGGAAAAAGCTCTTGAGCAGTAAGTAAAAAGCACCATAAACAGTCAAATGTGCATGAAATGGGGGCACACTCGCACACCCTTTTGCCCCAGCAACCCCTTTCTTTGATTTTAAATCATAGATACATTAAAGCCCCACTGTCCTACTTGTAGCTACTTGCTCCCTCTATATAGAAAACTTTCCCAATCGGTGCCTGTTGGTCCCCATGATCCTCTATTTCTTATGTAATTTGAGAGCTGAGTTGGTGAGATAGCCACCTGTCAGTGACCTCGCTGTGTGGTATAATCCCTCCTAGCCACACTAGTGTTGATAAGCTTAAATCTGATGACCCTTTCATTGTCTTAAAGGTGAATTGTACATCAGTAGTCGTTAGCAGTGGTGTAGATACAGGAGGGGGTGTACATGCCCTTGAAAGGAAAACTAAAAAATGAAAGTGGGAGGGGAAATGACGAGTAAAGAAGGTGATAAGACCCCCCTCTCGCACCGTCTCCCGTAATCTTTGACCTTTTACATTCGCATTTGATTAATCGAGAAAGACTGATGATGATCCACCATCCCCCGATGCCAGCGCAATTTTGTGATAAATATTAACTTATTGATCTACATGGCTCACCTCTCATTATTTAATCTCGTATCATTATACCATGCATTTACACAATGATATATCATATCGAACCATTGTCAATGTTGATGACAGATGCAATCATGAAAGTGTCACCATTAACGAGTTTAAATATATTAGCAATGATGATAATATTTCATCTTGTATCACAGGGAGAAGAAGTATCGGAACAATAATAGATCTGTGAAGCGTCGTAGTTCCTATCGAGATGATGATGATGAGTATGGAGGACCTCCTCATGAGAGTAGTCTCTGTGAGAAGTGTGGCTACGGAAGCTCCCCTTGCTGGAAAAGAACCAGGCGCTACTAGGTCCCATCTTTCAAAAGTGTTCTGAGGGAGGATCTTCCTTGATTTTTCAGTTTTAAGAATAGAAGTTAGTATGAACAGAGAGGTTGATGATTATTTAAGTTTAAGAAATAGAATATATTGTGTGAAAATTATTGCTGCAAACATATGTTTTTTTTTTGTTGTGTTAAAGAAGTTGACAGAATGTTTATCGCTAAACCAATCTTGTTTGTTATTTTCATTTCATTTCATTAATTTTTGTTACCGTTAAAATATGTTTAATTTGTATTTACCAATTATGAAATAAAACTTTAATGACGATCCTAAATACTGTAATATTACTTATATTACCCTACTTTATTGCGCTAAATATGGACTAAATCTTCTTGATAAACAATTTTTGAAACCCAATTCAGAATAAATGCAGATATCATGCTAAAATTGTACAACATATTGTAACATATTTAAAATCTACCCATCAACTGATCAACTGTGAATGATGAGGGAAATGTCCTTCAAACATTTTACTTAAGTTGAAAATCGTAATTCATGAGCAGTTCATTGTATTGTATTGGTCCATAATTGACAAATAGCAAATATTTCGATTTTGTTTTTCCTGTATAAGCATTTGTATAGACTGAAATTGATTTATCTTTTCTCATGCACAGTAGGAACAGACGCCCTGTCATTTCTTAAGTTGGATTTATACATGTAAACACCAAATGTTGAACACACTCTAACATTCTCTATTTCTTTTGGGAGGGGGTGATGAGTAGACCACAAATTACACCAAATAATAATTATACCAACTGTACCTACTCCAATTTGACTCCTAATATACAAATTGCAATTTTTGAACAAACCTTCAGTTTAAAAAAATGCTAGTCGGGACATTTTCATAACTCCTGTCAGCAAGCTTTCTTATTTTCTTTTCGGTAATTTTGAAAAGCTGACAACAATTTTGTGCGCAAATCTGGTTGGACACCCCCCTACCTCGTTCAAAATGGACTAGCCTCCCCCTCCCCCGATTGAAATTCAGTCAGTTAGATCCCCTGACCTCGAAACCTTAAATGAGCTATGCCTCTTGGTTAAGAGCCATACAATCGATGACTGTTTGGGGTCTTATTATCAAATGATCGGAGGACATTCAAAAGACAAGATATTGATCATTAAGACTCTTTGGTCAGTTACACAATGGAAATCATCATCGAGAATACTGGGCATTATACTTTTCCTCTAGGGGGAATGTATAGCCTTGCATATGCATAGATTTTTTTTGTCTAGTTAAGTAGACCTACTCGGGATTACCTTTTTTTTTTTTATAAAGTCTAATAGTGCTCCCATTTTGTTTATATTTACCGTTGTTCAAATCTTCTCCATTTGAATAGCACCATGGTCCTTGTCTCTTAGAATACTGTTGTTTTTTTGTCAGATGGAAATTATTAAATATTTTTTCAATGTACTACTTTTATTATTATTATTATCATATCAATCCATTTTTAAACTGTTTTGTCAGAAAATGTATTCATTATCTTCTTGCTATTGAAAATTGATTTTATGTAGGCATTCATCCTATTAAAACTGAAAGTAAAACTTCATAAACGTCATGTCTTATTTGTATTTGTTGGCAAATATGAGTCTGTCCTTTGCTCTCAAAATGTAATTGTCAATATTTGTTTTAACAACCCTAGACAAGAGAACAAATATTATATTCAAACTAATCAGAGACATATATACTCCGTAGCGTAGGACACACTATACAACCGTTACAAGTATTTATACTTTACATCGTTCACATCACGGCGTTTGATTTCCATGCCCCAATTTTTGTATTTGTCTTTAACCAAGGAAAATATCATTTAATTTCTAATGAATTATTATGAAGCATAAGTAGAGAAATTGAAATAATATATAGGTGCAAATATTTTTTATTTTTTATTTCAGAGTACATAATTACAGGGAAGTTAGACCTCATGACAATGTTCTGTTGTCTATTTCGGGGAGGGGGGGGGGGGAGGTTCGAGGGGGTCGAGGATAGGCATAATAACATGAGTATCTTTTTAAAAATCTGAACACACCATTATGCATGACGTGTCATAGATATATGTTATGGTATCCTTTTAAATTACTTATTTAATCACAATGCTTCATTCAACTTTATTTTTATTTTTTTAATTTTTTTAATGATTTGACAAATGAGGCTCTGGGGGAAATTACCCATTAACCTTTGAGCATAATTGCCACACAGGGAAAATAAATAACAGAATCAATGGACCACTGCGATCGATTTGTTCACAACCAAACGATAATCCTTTGAGCAAAGCTAGCCGGTATATCAATAATTGACTCTCTCTCTCTCGCTCTCGGCACAGTAAAATACACTCTCGAACTTAGCGGTGCGTAGCAACAGCAGACGCTTTAATATAATGGCATGCGGAGAATTTTCGATGATATACATTCATCGTAGACGATTTATTCAGTTGGTTCAGGGATCAGACGTTTTTGAACTTTTTACATTTGACCTGGGCCCAAGCTCTTGTGTCTCACAGCGTTAGTGGCATACTAAACGTCATCAACATTGATCATTCAATGGTGTATTACCAAGTAATAGTTTCGTGTCTGTTGAGGGCAGAATAGAACTGTACTCTTTGCTCGCAAGTTCAAGAAGTTGCTCGATCTCGAAATGCAATCATGTACCATGGTTTTATACCCAGCATGATGATGAGTGTCTGGGGCTGATTTACATGAAGCAGATTACATCGGTCGGTATTCAATTCGATAATTTTACTTAGCAGTTGGCTTAGCTAAGTAAAATTTCTTAACTCGTATTCAGATCAAAACTATAAGTCTGCCATAAATCAATGCTTCCAAACTGCTATGGAGCTGTCTTAAATTTAGGATTAAATACTTAGACAGAAGCATCAACTAAATACCGAAGTTGGCAAAGTATTATATCTCAGCCGAAAATTGAGTGAAATGCTCCTCATTAGGATCATGAAGTATTGAATTGAATACCGGACTTAGCAGAAAGAACAGGAACGGAATCATGTGTCGCTGGGGATGCCCTACGGTAGATACGGTAAGAAATTCTCTTTTGTCGTTCTTCACATACCATGTATTCAAACTCGTTATCCTTGTAGATCATAAGGTCTCACCACGCACATGTATTGATTGGGAGGGCGAAGTGGTTCAATGTTTCAAAACACTGTAAATCTGAGTACATTAATACATTTTAATCATATCCTACTGAAATTGTTTGTTTAAACCATAATTATACCCATATATCCGGAGGAGGGGGGGGGGGGAACATTCCCACATAAGAAGTGATCTTACTTGAGGCCTGCTATTATCGTACTCTTGTCTGATTTTTCATTTTTCACCAAGTATAACAAATAAAGCACAATGAGGTACTTTACGCTATACATTATTGGTTAGAGGGTGCTTCAGGCTACACCATGCAGGTGCATACAGACAGCCCGCCCCCCTCTCTCTTGCTCTCTTGAGAACTGATAACTACACGATGTTAGAAAACGTCCATAATAAAAGCATTTTGCACGTTAAAAGTATTTGTCAAAAAAATATGTTAAATTCATAATGATCTAACGTATTTGATATACTGACAAATAATTTCAGGAGAGGGGTGGGGGGGGGGGGGGTGTCACAGTGTTACATTTTACATGAGTATAGTTAGAAGACGATCACTGTGGACATTGATTCAAGATAAAACTATGTATGTAAAACAAGATAAGTATGTATCAGAGAATACAAGATTACAATCTCACATCACGCTTTTGTTGATTTGCCATGGAAAATAATCGGATTTTAAAAAGATCTCTCAAGTATTTGTTGTGCTGCATGGACCCCCCTCCGTCTTATTTTGTCAAGAAGGAATAAATAATAGATTTGTTGATAAAGAAAAACGCCCCCGAGTTTCGTATTGAATGGGGGCAAGTGTTTTAAACCGATTGTAAATACAAAGCAATAACTCTGTTGAAGAGTTTTGCAAGTAGGGAATTAACCATGCATAGATCTAAAAGATTGGATTTGCCCTTAAATTTCTTGCTGGAATCCTTGAATTAAAGGCCTTGGAATTCAGTATATCTTTATTTCTAGTATTCGTTAATTTCAAGTACCTCCAACACGATAACACTTGCTTAATTGTTGTTTGAAGAAAAAAACATCAATAAATGCTATAACGATCCTGTCAAACATGTCAACATTAATGTAAACAGGGCATGCATTCCATAAGCACGGTGAGGTTTAGAATTTAGAAAGATCTACGGAAAAAAAAATTGATGAACATTTTTGAAAATTATAGTTGTTTTTGTTTCTTCCTTGTCACTCTTCATTTTTTTTTTGCCTTATTTCATTTCGCTTTCTTTGAATCCATACAAATTGGTCTATGATTCTCTTCTTTTAATATTTCTGTCAACCTTGTTTTATATTTTTCTTTTTCATAACCCATCTCCTTCTCATCTTCTCCCGTCATATTTGTTTAATCTATGTGTATGTTCCCCTAAAGCTTATTGATTTATCTTTCTTGATTCTCATTACTGCAGACATACATGTGTAAATGGTGCGGCACACGATACTGTCGGGCATGTCTCCGAGGGGAATTCACGGGGGTCATGCCAGAGCCGGCCCGATGTCGGAAGTGCAATCAGGTATAAACTATGAACCACCTGTTGATTCTGTGGATGATTATTTACTTTTTGCTGCTTATATTTCTGTTATGACATTTCCTCCCTTACAAATATTTTTCAATAACGATTTTAGTGCGGACAAAGTCGTGTGATTAAAAGGAGCATTGAAAACGAAAACATTAATAAACATTTATACTGAACTACATTCATCTCTTATTAATCTATGCCGAATTCAATGAAATGTGATCCACCATTCTGTAATTCTGAAAACCGATGCCTGAAATTTTATACCAAATATGAAAGGAATGGTACGAAAGAAATTATATTTATTAGCCTTGTTATCGCAATATCTCAAGAACCGCTAGAGATATGGGATTCAAATTTGGTGATAGTAATAATGTATCATCATTGGGAGACCATCTTAGCAGATTTTTTAATAAGTAGGTAAATGGTCAAATGTCATAGAGCCTAGAGGAGCCTAGAGGTAAATTTCTGATATTACAAGTTTTAGCCTTGCTATTTGCGATATCTCACGAACCACTAGAGATATGGGGTTCACACTTGGTGATAGTATGTATCATCATTGGGAGACAATCTCAGTAGATTTTGAGATAGTAGATCAAGGGGAAAAGGACACGGAGGTCAATTTTTACAAAATCAGGTGTTTTCCTTCTGATCGCGATATCGTAAAAACCATTGGAGATATTAACCTCAAACTTGATAAATGTATTTGTATCAACATAGGAAGACAGTCTCATTAGTAGGTCAAAGGGCACAGAGCTCAATTTCTGTCGCAATATGGTGATAGTCTTTGGGGCAAGAAGGTCAAGATCATAGTCATCAGTTGACATTTTATTCTAGGCTTTTTGTTTTTATCGTAATATGTCATGAATAATTCCATCCATTTCCTACACTGATTGAGGGCGGAAGTATAATATAAAGGATACAGTCGCATTTATGTAATGTAATGTGTTCCCTAATAATATTTTGAAGCGCCTTGAGCATTTAATTAAGATGGATAATGGCGTTATATAAATCTCATGTATTATTATTATTATTATTATTATCTTGTTTTAATGTTTTTGTTATCCATAGAAAAAGTGCCAGGGTGAACGAGTGGAATATGTGGCGTCCAAACTCCCGCCTAGCACGGATAAGAAAGGACGAGGAATGTCATCCAAATCAGCAAGATCATCAAAATCAGCCAAATCATCCAAATCATCCAAATCGAAAAAAGGATCGGCTAAAAGGAAATCGGGGAAGAAGAAAAAGAAATGAAGCAATTCCTCGTGTGCCCAGCCCAAGAACGCGAATGGGTGAGCGGACTGACGGTGTATATATTTCGAGAAAAAGGCATTCTAAAGCTTTGAACACACTTTGGAAATAATTACGCAACGCATTTCAGATCTTTCATTATCCAAATCGAATGCTGATTACTTTAAAATAAAAACCATCAAGTCTAGAAATCGGACAATCGCAGTGTACTCTTTTGGAATTATGACATAGGCTACGTGAAGTCTTTTGTAATCTAATTGGAAACACACTGTAAAGTTGGTCTTTGGTGATGATATTGTCATGTTTGTTGCTGGTTGTACCTGAACAATAAATTGTCTATACTTATATCAGTATTCGACCCTCAACAAAGGAGCACAGATCGAAGCGTCAACTACAACCTGTTCAGCAAAACAACATTGGACAGCGACATCAAACACATAGTTGAGTTTGAATGGTTTTCTACTCTTATTTTTTTCACAAGTTTTCACACATACAAACACACAACAACACAAAGGTAGTTTCAATTTGAGTATAGCATATCCATATTTATTTACAAGGATATAATTAAGTATTTGTCATTTTTTAAACAAAAATATATCGGAGGTTCAATTGTTAGAATCCAGTTTGAAGGCGACCTCAGAAATGATTTCATCTAGAAAAGTTGTTGCAATGATAAAATCACTTTCGATTGTTTGGTCTCTACCATTGATAAGTTCGTATTCATCTTTGGTGAGGGAGAGATCAAGTATGACGTCACTGCTGTCGTCATCGAAAAGATCATGGGTGTAGTATGTCAAATCGGTGACTGTCGTAAACGTGTCGTTATCATCTTCATTGTCAGTTGTAATGCTGGACACGTCCGTGAAACTATCATTGTCCATTTCGTCCATGAATCTGATCAAACTAGAAGTAGTGTCAGATAACAGTGAATCGTTATCATCTTCATGATGAATCTCGATCAAGACTTCGTTATGGAGCTGACAGCAGTTGGATGCAATACTTGTTCCGTCATCGTTATCATCGTCGACGTCGTTGTTATCGCTGTCGTTTTGCTTTGAAGCGATGATTGGGTAATACGTGATGCTTGGGAAGCCCTCTTCCGAACTCCACAGTGATGTCGAGTCACTGAATGTATCGTTGATATTACATGTAGTAGAGTGGAACTGTGTTTGAACAAAGAAAAAGAATTATATGAGATGAGAGCTGAATATTGTGTAATAGCTTTAAAATTGCACACAGAGAGGCGGACAAACCAATACGGAGAGAGAATATTGTATATTCGGAGAAAAAAGATTAAAATGAAAATCTAATTAAAGCAGGAGAATGAAAGGCGCGTGAGAGCAAAAGAATGATTTAATTCCAACTATGATTGTCTTGGTTGAATAGAACTTTTACGAATATTGAAGAATTGGGTTTTAATAGAATTCTTACCATTTTGAGGGCTTCTGCTGTCAAAACATTACTTCGGTTGGCAGTACTGTCATCCTCGGTGGCTGTAATTAAATAAATACCACCCAAATATAAAATCGTAATTTTCAAATTTGCCATAGAAAATAATGATAGAACAAAGCTGAACAGTGAATGGCGGTCAAAAGAGTGCCACCCTATTTTCGGGTCGTGCTCGACGAAGCTTTGGAGTTTGGTAACTACAGAAACAATAAATCTGATTTACATTAAGACACTTTTAAAATGTCAATACTGTGTTTATGTGTGTAATAAGGTTATATGACCATTGGGGGAGCTTTAGAAAAATATTTCTACCTGACAAGAGACAACACAGTCTCCTCATACTCTTTCCCATTCTCTTTCGAAGTCGGGCGAAAAATCGTCGCTTACGAGAAGATCGGCGAGCCATTTCTCTTTGAGATATAAAGACAGGAGCAGAGCAAACGTCTTTAATGCAAGGGGAATTCATAAAGAATGAATCTATTGTAGGTAATGCGTTACTAATGTAAACACAAAACTTGCGCATTTCATTGTTACGTATGATTTTGGGAGTAGGATTTTAGTAACGCGTTCCTGATTGGTCAAAAGTTTCTATTCGAACGCATTGGTGATGTGTATACATTATTACGTAGGTCAATGCGCGTAAATGTGTGAGAGGGTTTTTCCTATAGGTTGAAGTGAATGCACGCGATGACCTCACAATATGATTGTGTAGGTTTTGTCCCTTATAAACTGCCAAAAGTATGGAAGACAGTGGCGGCAGTGACTGCAGGGGGCAGAGGTGGTACGTGCCCCGGGAGACCTTTAGAGGAGATGAACAAAATCCGCAAAAAAAAACTACAGGTTCAAAACACAAAGAAAAACAAAAAGAAAGGAAAGGGGAGAAAGGGAAGACAAGATTATTAAGATAATAAGGATTATATGCGCTCCCAATACGTTAGGTAAATTGCATCAGATATAAAATTTTGTGTGGGTTTACAATGAAATCTTTTGCTAAAAATCAGTCGCTTCACTCTCTCACATAATTCTGTTACACTAGGATCTCGTTATTGCGAAACCCAATATAGTCTACAATCGGTGATTCTAGATTGATCATTTGTTCTGTTTTTAATATTTATCTCGTTGCTTTGCCCCAAATTCGCCAAAAATGTTAAGCTGGCATAATTTCATTTACATTGTATCATAATGTGAAAGAGGACGTCATTTAAGATACACTTCTGGAAAGATTCCCCCCTAAATAGTGTGTTTAAAGTCGAATAATGATGAAAGAATACAAAATTTAGGTTCTCGCAGTAAACATGAATTTTGTATTTTAAATGACATCCTATTTTATATTATGATACAACTTAAGTGAATTTTTTGCCATCAAATTTGTGGGGCTCCCAATACTTTAGAGGGGCTTTATCTACGGATTTGAGCGGGCTACTCAGGCCTGGTTGACAATAGACCGGTTTACTAACATATTAAAATGTATGAATTTTTTGACTGGGAACCTAGTGACATGTTATTAATAAAATACTAGGAATACATGTCGGGCAATCGTTGGGCAAGCTTTCAGGCTGTCAAGTTTGTTTAAAAAGTTGAATAAAATATTAGTCGGCCGGTTTATTAGCTTAATAGCCTATACCGTGTGAGTCAAAAAAGTTTACAACTAGAAAATTGCTAATTATTTTTAAAATCATCTATGAACAGTAAATTATTATACATCTGTAATATGAAAGAGTGTTTTATCCCAAATCATTTAGTACCATTTTTGTGTGGTATGTATTCACGTATGTATTATGTTGGGATTAGCGGAGTGAGAGAATGGATTGAATGTATCAAATGAAATGCATTGCACATGTTTTTTTGTTAGGGATGTTGTTTGGATCTGCAAAGACCGCATTAATACCCGAATCCCAATTGTTTTATTTTAACATCACATAGGCAACTTCGGCGCAAGTCGATATTTGCACTCTCGCAAACAATGTCTCCTGTTCACCCAAGCATGAACACATACCACACAAAAATGATACCAAATGATTTAGGATAAAACACTCTTTCATAAGACATATAAAAATTTAATGTTCATCGATGATTTTTTAAATAATTAGCAATTTTCTAGGTGTAAACTTTTTTTTGACTCACACTGTATCCGGGACTATATCACAGAGCTTGTTGGATTGACGTCTCTTTAAAAGCTGTCACACGGTTGTAGAAGTGCCATTTTGTATCACTGCGGATCGTGTTTGCTTCAGGGCAGTGAGGACCGGGGATATTGCAATAAAAGCTTAGTTTAGTGTTGTATTCATGTTAAACCCATTGGATACCCTCAGCAAGAGAGAACTATAGAATCTGGAACATTGTGAAATACGCTTTATTTTTATAATAAAATTGTCTCCAATGTGTTGAAGATCGTCCTAATAGTAAGTTGTAGGCAAGCCTATGATGTTTGGTTAATCCGAGACGTCCCACCAGACCAAAATATCACGAGACCGAATGTCAACAATGAACGCCAATGGCGGTCTCATGAACCCTCATAGTAGTTGTCAGAAGACACGGGAGACCGACATGTTGGTCTCGTGGGCCGTCGTCTCTTTAACTCCCAGATAACCTTTATGTAGGCCCAGCATGAAATCGACATTGATCACCGGTATCGTGGGTGTCGGCCTCGTGGGCTGTTGTAGCCGGTTTTATAACCTTGGCTTATCTCGTTAGGATGACAATCGAATTAAAGAGAATTACAATTACATGTATTCTGTTATACATTATCAGCAGGTTAAATATGGCACATCTGCATTACTGCTGTTTTGTTCATATAAGCTGTGGGCTTAAATACAGAGAAACACTTTTTTAATTTTTCATGATTTACTTAGTGAGCACAATTAACTTGAAAAATCAGATTGGTATCGTCAGTCAAAACGTCATCATATTTTAAAATTATACCAAATGTAAATAAGTCCAAAGTGGTTAATATAGAGATATTTATCTTGCGTTCTTAAAATTGTATTTTTGTATTAATTTTGATGTGATCTTAAAATAAATAAACAATACACATAGGATTTACTCAAACACCCCACAATGTTTCCGAAATTAGCGAATAAAAAGCTATATCCATGATGTGATGGCAGTTGTTATTAATATGCTCCTTTATTGTTGATGTACGCACTTTCCGCTACTCTTAGTCATCATTACTATTGAATAGTAAATCATAAATAATAATTATTTCTATGAGTGTGTGAATTTCAAGAATACTACGATGTATTAGTGTCGTAATATGTGTCGCCTTCTGTTTATGTTTGTTGTTTCTTTTAGATTGATATTGTGTATTAAACAACAATGAAATGACATTACATTATAAAAAAGAATGTGTACAAAAAAGTTTTAAATGTTTTTTAAAAATGTCTATGATCCTACAATAACCATTGTTCCCTGCTTTTGCAAAACAATCCCCGCGGTAATTCATCTCCTCCTTTGCAATGTAGTAATGTTTATTCTAATGATTTCTGTTGTCAAACACATTGTACCGTATTTTGTCAGAAATAAATAAAGGTGAATCAAACATTGAATATTATGTGGATTACTCTTACTTACCGTACAGTACACTACATAATCAGCAACAACGAACGATGCAATTGATTTACAGAAAATTCATCCTTCATGCTTCTTAAACTGAAAGAGCGTCCTCTTGCGTTGAGCTTTATATGTCGTTCAATAATCAAACTCTTGGGTCTCGGTTTAATATAATTCAAGAGTATAGCGTGTAAGAATAGGGTTAAGCTATTGTACTTTCTTAAAATCCAGAATCCCTAACTGTTTAGGGGTGATTATAACGTAATAGAAAAAATATTATTCACAACGTCAAGAAGCATGGATTGAACTTCACAAGCTCTTTCGTATTATTCTCGTCAGGCGAAGTGAGCGTTTCATGGGTTTACATGGATATTTATATACACATTAAGTACATGGTTACACAGTTGTATTCAAATGAGGACCATAACTACTAAGCTGTTCAATGGATTTTCATTTGATTTTACGACTTTGATTGTCCGGGGTTTTCCTCTTTAGTCTTCTTAGGGTGTAAGAGTGCAAGTTGTCTTGTTTGAGATGACTAATCCGAAAAACTTAACATAACATAAATAAGTTAATCAAAGAGCTTTTCTGAATGTGTATCGAGTACGTGGGAATGTTAAAAAGAGATGACTCGCTTAGACACAGTATTTTGATTTGATAATAATTAAAAGAAGCAGAAAATGAAAAGGAAAGAATGAGTATCATAACATTTGGATAAATATAATGTACTAATGGGGAAGGGAGGGGTTGTATGACTGGGAGAGAAAAGAGGAATGTGGATGAAAGATGAAAGTGAGAAATTCAATTAGGGGAGAAAGAAAGAGAAAGATAGAGGTAGAGAGAGAGAGAGAGAGAGAAGGGGGGTGGGGGGGGGGTCGTAGAAGGTAACTATATATATATATTTTCCACTTTGCTTCTGAAATGATCTTAGTTAATGCTTTGCCTACACAAGCAATAAATTGGAGTTGTCCAATATTTACCATTCACATATCTGAAATAGCGCCCTCTCATAGCAGAACAACTTTAGTTGGAACTTGTGGAGGCGGGGATCCATCCATTGATGAATCCAAATATCTTTGATAGACCTATAGTAACGCCTAGTTCGTATATTTGAAGTACACCCCTCATCAAACGTGTATTCAATATGATTTTGGTAGAATTCATATTTTTTTACTGGCCAGTAGTTATTACCAAAGGCAATTTATGATAATATTGTTCAGGTTTATCCCTATTTGACATTGCATTAAAAAGTGTATTTCGCTGGTAATAGTGATTTCTCAGATGGCTATCTGAGCCCCGTCTTAAAAAGAGTTGCGATTGATCCAAATCAATCGCAAGTCCTCTTATCAATCGCTAGTTCGCAGTCCCCTATGTCTTATGTACATGTTTGTGATTGATATCTACACTTTATAAGACGGGGCCTTAGTCATCTTCAAATGTGATAACGTTTGTTGTTGGGTTTATATGCATTTGAGAAGGACACACCTCCCTCTTCCCCTTTTTATTTTATCTCTATCTCTCTCTTTCTCTCTCATTCTCTTATCTCTTGCTCTCCTAATTTATGATTTAGTTCTCTTTCTATTCTTTTTATTCTCACTCTCCACTTTCATTTACACTTTCTTGCTCTATGTTTCTTTTCTCTCTCTCTCTCTCTCTCTCTCTCTCTCTCTCTCTCTCTTCTTTACCATTGCACTATATTTCTTGTACCGTTTTACTTGTTCTCGGTTCCCTCTTTTTTCTTCATTTCACTCATGTCTCTTTTTAATCATCGAGTTCAAGATTTTGGAGACTATCATGTAAGAAATATACAATTCATTCACTCAGTCAGTCAATCAATCAATCACTCACTCAATCACTCAATCAATCAATCAGTCAATCAATCACTCACTCAATCACTCACTCAATCAATCAATCAATCAATCACTCACTCAATCACTCAATCAATCAATCAATCAATCATTAATCAAATCAATCGATATATCAAAACAATCAATCATTCACCCAACTACTCAAATACATATTCAAACATCAACATCAGGCCAACATTGAATCATTAATTTATGACCATCACGCTTCACATTCATCTTCAAAACTCCAAATGAATAATATTAGAAACATGAAATTTCAGTTTGTAAGCGATATAAATATAATTCTTCTTTTCTCAATAATTTACACAATATGACAATGTATATCATTTGGTGCCCAGCATTGCCGGTTAGTGAAATAAGCACAAAGACGGTATAAATATGAATAATTATGATTTAGCAGTGAGACATATAAATTAATCTTTGTGCGTGGCATTTTATATCAATAGAGTACAGATTAATTGGATTTATATAAGCAACAACTTCAAATATCAATTTGTAAAGTTACATTTTTCTTCGATTATTTGACTTGATTTGATTTGATTTGATTGATTTGATTTATTTATTTCTGTTTGATTTTCTTTATTGTTAAGCCACTTGTCAAAACAGACCGCTAAAATCTACTTTGATATTATCATGATTCCAAAAGAAGAATATGATAAATAGTTTTAAATTATTTTAATATCTTAAATTTTATTTCAGTCTGTAAATTTTGTCGAACGTATGTTATTGCACAATAGTACTTAACCATCACAGGGAGGTATTACGAGAATAGTTTCTTAGTTTGTAAAGTCCCTTCGATATTTAAAGCGCGTCGCCCAGAAACATATATCTCTTACGATATCGTTATGTAAAGTGACAAGAAATACACAAATATGATTCTCGTTATTCACAATGTGACGGAAATGCGGTAATACACAAATTGCACTCGAATCATAGTATTGATAAAGGTAAGGGTGGCAGCACATTTTAGTGTTCAAAGTTCAGAAATGTCTTGTTGCTCATCTGAATAAATATGAGGGCACTGCATTTGATGGTCTCCCTTCCCATGAGTGTGATATCCTTAGGGTAGGTCGCCTGTGAGAGGACATACTGGCGATGGAAGGCTCGTGTGAAACCCTCCTGGATTGGACACTGCCGTTGGAAGGAAGGACACGGATTGATTTGAGCGTCGGGCCTCTGGTTGGACTCAATGATCGCACCCTGGAGTAGCTGCTGTTTGGCTTGGGGCTTAAAGGCGACACCTTTTCGGACAGAGTGGTGGTGGCGACCGTGGACGGTTCTTCTACTATGCGTTCGGACGGGGAAGGAGTGCGAGACAGGGAAGTTGTCTCAGGAACGGGCGGGAGTTTGAGCCAGGCTGGGGTGCCTTTACCACGGGCAAGTCTTGGAGATCCGGAGGCTGTCTGGTTGTGGAAAGGTGTGTTCCTGTGGAGTTTGTTGGGACCACCACCATACACGCAACGACGTGCTGATGGCAATGAATACCTTCTCCTGATTGGTGCTTGTTTCCTCTCCTCCTCCATCTCTGCTTCCTCCTTTATCTCACCCTCTGAATCTTCTGACAACCTCTGGAGTCGTTTGCTAACCTGGAAAACCATGCTGTTTGCATGTTGTGCGTATTCCATCGGAAGCGGGTATGCCTCGTATTTCAAAGCCACCGATAGTTTTGTGGGTTTCAGCCATTCGCTCCTTGGACAATGCATGTTGGAGTTCTCGATCACCTCCTTCAGTGTCTTTTGACCTGAAGCCTCACGATGCTGCCTGGCGTTCAGCTTCCTCTGTGCCACCGGTGATAGTAGCAGGAGCTCAGGAGTGGAACAGCGCCCACTTTCGATGGCGAAATCGAATGCTGTGCAGTGGGACGTTGACTCACGAATGTTGACATCTGCACGACCTTCTTGTACAAGGGCTCTACAGATTGCAGTGTTTCCTGCACGAGCAGCCTCCATCAGTGGTGTGACACCTGCACAAGAAATAAAATAAGAAGCGTTGTGGTTAATATCCCAGGTTCTTCATGTTCATTAAATTAACAAGATAACCCCAAAGAATCATGGTCAGATTAAATTCCCATCAACGATTGAGTAAGATTTGACGATGAACTTTTTGTGCGAGCTTAAACTACTAATTCGTCAAAGTGATCAACCAGGCATGATCTTTGCAACTCGGTGTCCTTGCACACACAAGTATGTTTGCCTAAAAACTATTGTGCTTTCAAGTTCGTAGTGTAAACATTAATTCAGGAAGCAATCTTGATAATGTAATTTTCAAGGCAGTGTTGTTTGTTCCAGATCGAATTTGGTAAAAGTAACCCTACTATATAGAAAGAAATTCACGAAGTTGAAATCTGACATGGGTGTGACAGACTTAATTATTGAGCGATTGAGTTTCAGCGATTCATCCGAACTTGAGAACCAGCAATTACTACAGACATACTAAGTATGCTCAAGTTCTAATGTACATTGCTTTTTCATGTTTACTAAGTTGTAGATATTTTTCCTTCCTACAAAGATTCAAATAAAAAGGAAAATATAGAGAATATATTAATTAAGCTTACCTTGGTCGGTAGTTTCGTCAACTCGTAGTCCAAATCTCTTGAAGATGGTGACGAGTGCAGTGACGACCTCGGGATGTCCAGCTCGGCAAGCGTGCATAAGAGGTGTGTTCCCATCGACGTCAGCCAGGTTGGGGTCGATGTCACTGTTCTCGGCGAGCAACCTCGCCATTCCAACGTCCCCGCAACCGCAGGCGATGGCAAGAGCCGTCATCCCATTCTTATCGGCAACGTTGACGTCGACGTTTTTGGCGAGAATGAGCTTGGCCAGGTCACGGCGGGCGGTGGCGGATGGCTCGCTCGATGCACACACCTTCATAAGCGGCGTGCGGCAATCCATCTCGGCGTCTCGGTGGTTGAAGTCGACGCAAGGCATTTTGATGGCTGAACGAATACGTGAGAAGCTATTCGACTTCAATGCCGTCATCAGGTTCTGGGTTGGGTCCATGATGATATCGCGAAGGGATGTTGTCTTGGATAGTGAAGTTGGAGCACCACTGCAATTTGGCAGAGAGCGCATGCTACGAATGACGATCACAGGTGTCGTCTGCTTTCAGATATCAAGGCGATAGTTGATAAGCTATCGGGTCCAAAGTCAATTCTGATGATGAAACTTTGCAGACTACCTGTATTTAGAATACAAAGAAAGAAATAACAAATGATTAGTTAATGATTATACATACATAGCTATTAATAATCTTGAGTGGGAATAAACAGTAAAAAATTGATAAGCAACCAAAACTCAAAAGGTAAATATTTGAAGTTTACATACAGTTCAATATCTGAAGTGAATACCAAAAATGCTGAACTTGTATCAATCAGTAAAGAATAAAGATAATATATATAAAACACATAATGACAATCAATTTAGAAAAAAGAAACAAATAGTAAAAACGTAAAGTATACTTACAATTGAGTCAGCAATATGGATACAAAATCAGTAAAATGTCAGGAAAAATCAGAGTATGTAGTTCGGTGAAGACGGTGGTATAATATCCTTCGAGTCTTGTGATATATCAAACAAAATTATTTTATCTTTAGAGCAGTTTCTGGTAGGTCTGCTGCTACTGAAAGTGAGCGAAGTTCTGACTCAACTATGCTCGTGCCAGTGTATTTATTGCATCGCGTCTGCGAATTACTCAGAATTGGCTGGCTTTGTATTCATACTGGGAACCGTTCGATATTGTACGTGCAAGGGTATGTGTGTGCGAGTTATTGTGTTGAGTGTATGTGTGTTTGTGTATCATTCGTCATGAGTGAGTGTCGGTGAATGGAGGCACGCCAAACTCTGACGTACAAAGTTTCGCGTTGCTCAGTGGCTGGTCTTTGAATAAAATCGACCGATTTGCTAATACCGTTTGGAATATATCACAGCTACATATTCTGAGATTTTCATGGTCGCAGCTACCATCGTATGGTCGTAGGCGCTATTTGAAATTTATCTACATTTACCGGGAGCACCGGTAAATTTGTATATTCAATTTTTCTCGAAAGCAGAAGTGTTTTAGGGGCTAAAATTTTTAGTGCTTATAATCAAGATTCAAGATTTTATTGTCCATAATATAATACAGATTTTTTTTTCTCCTTTGGTGTAACATGTAACATGTAATACATAAAACATAAGACAAAAACATGGTGTCGTGTGCTGAAAGGGGCATCCAGATATATCAAAATTGTAAAGAATCACTATCCAGCCAATTTTCAACATTTACCAAAACTTTGTAATACCTTTAATCCTTTAAAAGTGCAGGTAGTCTGTATTGTTTGAGATGACTAATCTGTTAAACTTAACGTAACATAACATAAATAAGTTAATTAAAGAGCTTTTCTGAATGTGTGTTGAGTATGTGGGAATGTTAAAAGAAAAGACTCGCTTAGACACAGTATTTTGATATGAGCGTAAGTAAAAGAAACAAAAAAGGAAAAGGAAAGAATGGGTATCATACAAATTATGATGAATAAAATTATGATGTACTAATGAGAAAGGAAGGGGTATGATTGGGAGAGAATTAGAGGAATGTGGATGAAAGATAGAGTGGGAAATTCAGTCAGGGGAGAAAGAGAGAGAGAGAGAAAGAAAGAGAGAGGTAGAGAGCGAGGGGGTCGAATATATATTCTTCTTCATTTTGCTTCTGAAATTATCTTAATATGATGCTTTGTCTACACAAGAATAAATTGGGATTGTCAAGACTTTATTTACCATTCACATATGTGAAATAGCGCCCTCTCATAGCAGACCCACTTTTAGTGGGGACTTGGGGAGGCGGGGATTAATTAATCCATATCTCTTTGCTAGGCCTGTAACGCCTAAGTCGTAGATTTGAAGTACATCCCTCATTTAACGTGCATTCAATATGATTTTGGTAACATTGTTCTTTTTTGTTTTACTTGCCGGTAATTATTAATAATATTGTTCAGGTTCATCCCTATTGGACATTGCATTAAAAAGTGTATTCACTTGTAATTGTGATTTCTCAGTTGGCCATCTGGGCCCCGTCTTAAAAAGAGTTGCGATCGATCCAAGTTCGCAGTCCCCCAGCTCATATGTACATGGCTGCGATTGATATCTATCCTTTATATTAAGACGGGGCTTGGTCATCTTCAAAATAAAGTTTGTTGTTGGGTTTATATGCATTTGAGAATGACCCACCTCCCTCTTCCCCTATTCTCTCTCTCTCTCTCATTATATCATATCTTGCTTTCCTAAATTATTATCTACAAATGTAGTTCTCTTTCTATTCGTTTTGTTTTCACTCTCCACTTTCATTTAAACTTTGATGCTTTTTGTTTCTTTTCTCTTTCTCTCTCTCTCTCTCTCTTCTTTTCACCACTGCACTAAATTTCTCGTAACGTTTGACTTGTTCTCGGTTCCCTTTTTTGTTCTTCTTCATTTCACCCATGCTCTCTTTTATCGAGTTATATTTTGGTAATTATCATGTAAGAATATAACAAACCAGTCAGTCTGTCTGTCAGTCAGTCAGCCAATCAATCAATCAATCAATCTATCTATCTAACAATCAATCAATCAATCAATCTATCTATCTAACAATCAATCAATCAATCAATCAATCACTCAATCACTCAATCAATCACTCACTCAATCACTCAATCACTCACTCAATCACTCAATCAATCAATCAATCACTCACTCAATCACTCAATCAATCAATCAATCAATCAATCATTAATTAAATCAATCGATATATCAAAACAATCAATCATTCACCCAACTACTCAAATACATTTTCAAACATCAACATCATACCAACATTGGAACATTAATTTATGACCATCACGCTTCACATACATCTTCAAAACTCCAAATAAATAATATCAGAAACATGAAATTTCAGTTTGTAAGCGATATAAATATATAATTCTTCTTTTCTCAATAATTTACACAATGTAACAATGTATATCATTTGGTGCCCAGCATTGCCGGTTAGTGAAATAAGCACAAAGGCGGTATAAATATGAATAATTATGATTTAGCAGTGAGACAAATATATTAATCTTTGTGCGTGGCATTTTATATCAATAGAGTATAGATTAATTGGATTTATATAAGCAACAACTTCAAATATCAATTTGTAAAGTTACATTTTTCTTCGATTTTTTGATTTGATTTGATTGATTTGAATTATTTATTTCTGTTTGATTTTCTTTATTGTTAAGCCACTTGTCAAAACAGACCGCTAAAATCTACTTTGATATTATCATGATTCCAAAAGAAGAATTTGATAAACAGTTTAAAATTATTTTAATATCTTAAATTTTATTTCAGTCTGTAAATTTTGTCGAACGTATGTCATTGCACAATAGTACTTAACCATCACAGGGAGGTATTACGAGAATAGTTTCTTAGTTTGTAAAGTCCCTTCGATATTTAAAGCGCGTCGCCCAGAAACATATCTTTTACGATATCGTTATGTAAAGCGACAAGATATTCACAAATATGATTCTCGTTATTCACAATGTGACGGAAATGTGGCGGTTATACACAAATTGCACTCATATCATAGTGTTGATAAAGGTAAGGGTGGCAGCACATTTTAGTGTTCAAAGTTCAGAAAATGTCTTTTTGCTCATCTGAATAAATATGAGGGCACTGCATTTGATGGTCTCCCTTCCCATGAGTGTGATATCCTTAGGGTAGGTCGCCTGTGAGAGGACATACTGGCGATGGAAGGCTCGTGTGAAACCCTCCTGGATTGGACACTGCCGTTGGAAGGAAGGACACGGATTGATTTGAGCGTCGGGCCCCTGGTTGGACTCAATGATCGCACCCTGGAGTAGCTGCTGTTTGGCTTGGGGTTTAAAGGCGACACCTTTTCGGACAGAGTGGTGGTGGCGGTGGTGGCGACCGTGGACGGTTCTTCTACTATGCGTTCGGACGGGGAAGGAGTGCGAGACAGGGAAGTTGTCTCAGGAACGGGCGGGAGTTTGAGCCAGGCTGGGGTGCCTTTGCCACGGGCAAGTCTTGGAGATCCGGAGGCTGTCTGGTTGTGGAAAGGTGTGTTCCTGTGGAGTTTGTTGGGACCACCACCATACACGCAACGACGTGCTGATGGCAATGAATACCTTCTCCTGATTGGTGCTTGTTTTCTCTCCTCCTCCATCTCTGCTTCCTCCTTTATCTCACCCTCTGAATCTTCTGACAACCTCTGGAGTCGTTTGCTAACCTGGAAAACCATGCTGTTTGCATGTTGTGCGTATTCCATCGGAAGCGGGTATGCCTCGTATTTCGAAGCCACCGATAGTTTTGTGGGTTTCAGCCATTCACTCCTTGGACAATGCATGTTGGAGTTCTCGATCACCTCCTTCAGAGTCTTGTGACCTGAAGCCTCACGATGCTGCCTGGCGTTCAGCTTCCTCTGTGCCACCGGTGATAGTAGCAGGAGCTCGGGAGTGGAACAGCGCCCACTTTCGATGGCGAAATCGAATGCTGTGCAGTGGGACGTTGACTCACGAATGTTGACATCTGCACGACCTTCTTGTACAAGGGCTCTACAGATTGCAGTGTTTCCTGCACGAGCTGCCTCCATCAGTGGTGTGACACCTGCACAGGAAATAAAAACAGAAGCGTTGTGGTTAATATCCCAGGTTCTTCATGTTCATTAAATCAACAAGATAACCCTAAAGAATCATGGTCAGATTAAATTCCCATCTACGATTAAGTAAGATTTGACGATGACCTTTTTTTGCAAGCTCAAACTACTAATTCGTCAAAGTGAAATCTTTTGATATCATCCATCCGTTTGATATTTGGACTTTACACGAACCAGGCATGATCTTTGCAACTCGGTGTCCTTGCACACAAGTATGTTTGCCTAAAAACTATTGTGCTTTCAAGTTCGTAGTGTAAACATTAGTTCAGGAAGCAAACTTGATAATGGAATTTTCAAGGCAGTGCTGTTTGTTCCGATTGACCGAATTTGGTAAAAGAAACCCTACTTTGTAGAAAGAAATTCACGAAGTTGAAATCCGACATGGGTGTGTCAGACTTAATTATTGGGAGATTGAGTTTCAGTGATTCATCCGAACTTGAGAATCAGCAATTATACTATGCCCAAGTTCCAATGTAAAGCTTACTAGATTTCCAGTATGGAAGTGCAAACACATTATTTTTTCCATGTCTTCTAAATTGTAGGTATTATTTCCTCCTAACACAGATTTAAACAAAAAGGAAAATATAGAGAATATAATTAAGCTTACCTTGGTCGTTAGTTTCGTCAACTCGTAGTCCAAATCTCTTGAAGATGGTGACGAGTGCAGTGACGACCTCGGGATGTCCAGCTTGGCAAGCGTGCATAAGAGGTGTGTTCCCATCGACGTCAGCCAGGTTGGGGTCGATGTCGCTGTTCTCGGCGAGCAACCTCGCCATTCCAACGTCCCCGCAACCGCAGGCGATGGCAAGCGCCGTCATCCCATTCTTATCCGCAACGTTGACGTCGACGTTCTTGGCGAGGAGGAGCTTGGCCAGGTCACGGCGGGCGGTGGCGGAAGGCTCGCTCGCTGCACACACCTTCATAAGCGGCGTGCGGCAATCCATCTCGGCGTCACGGTAGTTGAAGTCGACGCAGGGCATTTTGATGGCTGATCGAATACGTGAGAAGCTATTCGACTTCAATGCCGTCATCAGATTCTGGGTTGGGTCCATGATGATATCGCGAAGGGATGTCTTGGATAGTGAAGTTGGAGCACCACTGCAATTTGGCAGAGAGCGCATGCTACGATTGACGATCGCAGGTGTCGTCTGCTTTCAGATATCAAGGCGAGAGCTGATAAGCTATAGGGTCCAAAGTCAATTCTGATGATGAAGTTTTGTAGACTACCTGTATTTGGAAAACAAAGAAAGAAATAACGATTGATTAGTTAATGATTATACATACACAGCTATTAATAATCTTGAGTGGAAATATACAGTAAAAAATTGATAAGCAACGAAAACTCAAAAGGTAAATATTTGAAGTTCACATACAGTTCAATATCTGAAGTATATACCAAAAATGCTGAACTTGTATCAATCAGTAAAGAGTAAAGATAAAATCTATAAAACACATAATGACAATCAATTTAAAAAAAAAAGAAACAGATATATACAACATCAAGTATACTTACAATTGAGTCAGCAATATGGATAACAATTCAGCAAAATGTCAAGAAAACCTAAAATATGTAGTTTGGTGAAGACAGTGGTATAATATCCTTCAAGTCTTGTGATATATCAAACAAAATTATTTTATCCTTAGAGCAGTTTTCAGTAGTTCTGTTACTACTGAAAGTAAGCGAAGTTCTGACTCAACAACGCTCGTGCCAGTGTATTTATTGTACCGCGCCTGCGAATTACTCAGAATTGGCTGGCTTTGTATTCATACAGAGAACCGTTCGATATTGTACGTGCTAAGGTGTGTGTGTGCGAGTCATTGTGTTGAGTGTATGTGTTTGTGTATCATTCGTCATGAGTGACTGTGTCGGTGAATGGAGGCACGCCAAACTCTGACGTCAAAAGTTTCGCGTTGCTCAGTGGCTGGTCACGAGACCAACCAAACGAGAGTAAACAAAAAGCAGTGTGTCGTCTGCTATCTACCAACGATTTCGAGATCTTTCAGGCAGCGCCGTTCCTTCATGGTACTTCAGAAATCAGAATGCAATGTGCAGTACGCCAATAAACCGAGAATGCATGGCTGAGAAGGAATTCAGACAAGTATGATTTACTATCTGCTTATACTCGTGTCAACCGAGGAAAGGCTGCTACAAGAGAGCGAAATATTGTTTGACTTGATTACTAATGTTACGCCGAATATCACAGTTCAGTGATGGTGACGTAATGCACGTGATGATGAAATTCACATCAATTTGGCACAGTGCCATAACAGGTGTTACCCAAATCTTTTCGTTCGCCTTCAGCATCTTCAGATCCGTTAAATATGAATGATAATAGGCTTATAATTCCCCCTCACCATCTCCTCTTTTCTCTCTCCATCTCTATCATTCATTTCTCACCCTACAGACAAATTTGAACTCTATCTATTATTGACTTTAATCTTATGGATAATGATCATTGTCCTCCTCTCTCTCTCTCTCTCTCTCTCTCTCCTTCCTTTTCGATTCATTCTGGGATATTACTTGAATACAAAAGTACAATTTCCATATTTCATACACTTCTCTCTCTCTCTCTCTTTCTCTCTCTTTCTCTCTCTCTCATCTATATACCGCAATACATGTGTACTCATATATTTGTTCACTGCCTATCACCTCTAGTTTCGAGATAAATTAAAGAAATGACACATGACCATCGATCACCGCGTTGTAGTTACAAAACTCTATATTTTATTGTATATTGTAATTCCACATTATCTAAAAGGGTAAAGATGCCATACAAAACATTTTGGACAAATAAAGCTTGTCAGACGATGAAGGGTACATAGTAAAAATAATATTGAAATAATAATCTGAAATGCGTTTCTTCGGCCCTTAAGTGAAGACCTATAATGTACAAACATATTTCATCAATAATTGTTGTTTATTCTTTTACAATTCCTATATTTACTTCTGTTAAGAAATGTAATGCTTTATAAATGGTAAAGAAAAGTCATTACCCCGATTTAAACAAAAACTATCTCTTAAAATATGCATCATTAGTCATGTACTAGAAAGATAGCATCGAAAAAAGTTGTAATTACAGAAAACAGCTCAACACGTATCCGGCAAGCGTGTCAAAGTCTTGCATCATGATATGTCATGCAACTTATTACCTCGTGACAGTAATAAAAAAAACGCCCGAAACGCTTTTCACGAAAATAGATTATGTAATAAGCAAGCGTAATATCGACCATTAACACCTTTGTGTATGAACCCATCTTAAACATGTCTTATTTCCTTTTTGATACCATGCCAAAATACTTATTTTCCAGTACTGTTCAGAGAAAGATATATACATTCCAACTCCCCGATACTATATATGTTTTGCAGTTTAAAAATGACAGTTAATTATCGATCCGATGCTTCTCAGAACGTGAGCACCCCAAACTGTTCTCCACGCTTGGTCACGCCTGATGAATGAAATGAAGAAAAACATGTGGTTTTAGTTTACCCAGTAACTGTACACAGTTACACAACCACGTGGTAAATTTAGCATGAGACAAAGAATACTTTTAAGATCAATTATTGGAGGTTTTAGCTATTTGCATCGCTTTGTTGCCATTTATCCCATCTTTCGTGCTAAATATATCTGGACTTTTGCCAGTTTAAATGCGTACAAAGAAACGCCTTTTTTTTAATATACAGACAAGACAAAGAGTTGAAGGTTTTTACTTGTTTTGCCAGTTTAATATACAGAAAAGTTTAGGTTTACTTTTCCCCTCAAAATCGAGAGAAACAAAGGAAGCAGACAGTAGTTTTCATGGTAAAAACCTGAATGTTTTCATATCTTTACATATTGTAATCAATCATGTTTTTCCTTTCTCTTAATGATGGGGATTAAGACCCCACGATGGTCGCCATAAAAAGAGATGATAACCGTTGAAGTGTTTGTCTATACTGGTTTGTTGCTCCACATGATACTTGACACGTGACACGTTTGGACAACATCAGCTACAACTATTTATGAAATATTGTGAAGCAATATGTGGATCATTAGCCCAGCTCAACAGAACAAACATGCAATATTGTATACCTGATGCTAATTACCTTGATAACATGATAGAAATATATATAAATCCTTAAAAAATTACCAAATATCTCCTCGAATATACTTTGGATCCAGCAATAGCGCATTAATTTATGTTGGAGTATTGATTATGAAGAGAGGCACGTGCAGAAATGGGTCATAAAGAGTTTAATATTCGACCTCTTTGACTCTTTACGTGCAATAAACAAACGTTGGCTGACTGGAAGAGGCATCCTTCTTCAAACTATTTCTTTGGTATATAGACTTGGAACATTGCCAAAAATATGAGAACACGCTAGAATCGGCTAGATGATCATTGTGTTTACCATCATAGATATGCCTCTCTGGTATAATTGAAATGCTGATAATATGTTTGTAAATAAACGATTTCTTCCTTTACAAAGATAAGCAGCCGCTCAACTTCTCATTAAACCACCTCAGGTATACGGTCACAAGGTATTATCTTCAGTCATTGAATCATGTGTAAGGAGTTGCATAAGACAGAGAAAATAATTATAGTGGTACACATTTGCATTGCATACACAGCCCCTAATTAAAGAAAACACATAAATATAATATCCTGAATTATTGACATAGGCATGCACATTGATTCTCGGTGACCTACTCATTTACAACGACCATACCCGTCTTGTAATTCATTGATTTTCTTCTATCATTGTCGACAGATCACTTATTCACGAAACGCGGAATGGCAAATACCATGCAGGTCGCTTCTTAAACTGTATTTTATGGTTTCATAATCTATCGCTAATGGGACTATTTATTGGTAGTCATAGTAACAAGCTTGTGCGTGTCTTTTTGTTTTAATAATTGAATTTGAATTCTCTTCGAAATTTGAACAAACAAGTGCTAGAAACCATACAAATTAATGTAGAAAATGTGATGCTGTTTTTATAGATAACATTTACCATTTTAATTAAAATGAGGATACATTGCACTAAATATCTAGAAGCTAGAAATTTCCTTTTCCTTTCTGAAATCGTTTATAGCCCTGCTTGGAACAATCAACATCATCATCATCACCATCATCATCAACAACAATAAGAAAAACAACATCATCAACAACAACAACAACAACAGCAAAAACAACATCATCAACAATAATACCGACATATCAACAGCAACAACAACAATAATCCACTTATTAAAAAAGGCAAATCAAGAGTAAATACTTGATCTGAAATCAAATTACGTCGAATGGTAAATAACAAACGGTCACCATATTCACCTGTCATCCCAATACACGGGATTTGATTTGATAATATCATTTTTCTGTATAACCTTTCGACTAAGAAATAATCGGATTTTTAAGTGACGTTTCCATAGGGAAGGAGATAGGTATGTCCTGGTTTTCAAGGAAACTTAAATATACTAGCTTGTGGATCTCTTGATCATGCAGCGATGCGATCAAGTGGTGATGATGTACCTCCTTAATTGTGAACCAGTAAACCACGTACAAGCCAGAGTGATACTATATCAAGACTAGAAAACATTTTGACTTAGAACTGCAAAATTATGTTGAATAGTGGAAGAGGCACGCCCCTCTTCGATCACATTATGAAGGATGGTTCTTTTAGTGGATACTTCATTTTTGTATGCAGCTCACCATCTACAGATGCGGATGGACAGGGACCAAATTCAGCTCGAAAATATTGGTGTGACTATTTTATGTCACCTCCCCTCCAATCAGCAGAAATCAACTGGCCCTCTTGCTTATTGTCGTCAGGCTATATATATACCATAGATATTGCTTGCTTCTTCATAATTATATATACGGACCAAACTTCGCGGTTTATCACTAAAGATACGGTTGAATATGCTTGAAAATATGCCATTTTTGAATGATAATCATGATTATATAATTGTTCATCAACTTCCATCTTCACGATTGCGATGTACTAGAAAGTCAGATGTCTGGAACGTACTAAGTCTTATCAATGGGACTAATTTCGAAGTCCCTCGTTTTATAGATTATAATTTTACATTTCTAAAACTATACCGTAAACGTCATTGTGACCTTTTAAATATGGTAAAAGGGTTAGGCCCTTTGTCAACAAATAGATCATTACAAATTTGACTGGAAATTATTGCTGGATCTTCCGAGGGTTCAAAATTGTCTCAGGTTTGTTATTTCTAGCTGAAAATATATCTTTCATAAGCTGTTATTTGAAGGCTCATTTTATACTCGCCTTAAATTTATGTATTTATTCCATCATCTTTTATTCAAGACGTTTTAGGATCAAATTAACCATTTGAAGGAAATCCCGACTTATCATTTAAAGAGAATAACACCCGCGTCTCCAGAGCCGTCTTTTCCTATCATATTGAAATTTGATTAGCTTCTTTTCCCGTTCTGGTGGAAAAGGATATTCAGAACAGGAGATAACTTTTCAATAAACAGTAATATTTCAATCCAAATGGAGGCTTATTAAAGATCAACTAATATTTGGTTTAATCTGGGCACAAACATTCGTCTAAATGTCTTTGCCGCTGTTTTTGTTACCCATTCTGCTTTAAATGTCAGGCACAAACATGTAAATACTAAAACTCATTTCAATTCATGCTCTTAACCGCTCCCATAATCAGAATTTGTAGAAATATTCAAATGATAAAAAAATTAATTTCCCTTTGATTTCCAAACTTAATATCACATTTCTTTTGAAATTTCACGATTTTCCTTCATTTTTGCGATTTTTTGGTGGAATTATAACGATTTCACCATCACTATCAAATTTCGGAAGCTATACAATTTGTATGATTCATTTTGTTACATGTCGCTCATTTAAACATGTTTTTGTGAGGTACTTCTCACATACATTCGATAAACCTATATAAGCTTGCACAAAACCACATCGTGCTTTATTACCGGATGTCATAAATACTTTGTTTGTCAGTTTTCGTCGGTGTTTCTTTCCTTATGGTCATGCGATCGCATTGTGAAAGAAGCGTTGTGGAATCGATCAGAAAGGTCGATCATCTAGCATTCTAGCATAGTATTGGAGTGTACTGCAAGGTTCTGGAATCATCAAAATCATAAGAAATTTGGCCCAGTCTTGGTAAAGTTACAAGCACTGTACACATAAAGATGTATATGGGACTATATACGCACATGCGTAATGTGCGCGACACTTGCATAGTATCTATCACATCCCAATAGATAAACTAATTTACCAAATATATCAATTAGTAGGCGGTTTCTCAGCAAAATGTGTATGATCACGTATTAGTCAAAACATATTCTTTCACATGATTGGTAATAAGAGCTTCCATTTCATTTTTTGAGAGGGGGGCGTTTCCAAAACTGGTCTTTACCTTTAAGCTGTGTTCTACCATGCTTCTTTATCACCTATTACTCAGAATTAGGAAATGATATTGAAACCTTTCCAGAATAAAAAGGAAGTATTTGCTATTGAACTTTGTACAGACCGCGTAATTCACGACGGTTACCTGGATACGCTAATACTTTCGATTTGTAAATTATAAATCTGATGAAGTATCAATAATGATGCTGAGACATTTGCTCGGATGACAAATTATCCGGGCTTTATTTCATCAAATATATAGGGTACGGATTAGGTTACAATCAAGTTTTATGTTAAGTTTGGATTTTAGGTTAAGGTAATATAGTGTGTGGTCCAATGTTGAAGTAATGAATTCGTTTATTGTAGGAATTGACCAAGAAACAGTTGTCATGGTTTCGTACAACCGAATTTGGTGAAATTAAAATTTTATTTTCCACAAAGTTTGACTCATTTTTCATTCGGACTCAATTTCCAACGTACTGCTATGTACTAAGATTAATGTTTTATCGAAGGAATAACAACTGATTTCCCCTCATTATAAGTGAAGTGGCTGTAGATAGCAGAGAAAGTATTAAGTCTCTATTTTTTATTAATCGTTAAATTTTGGCGTGGTATTTGGGAGCTATAACGTATTTTATAGACGCATGTACGCCACTGAGTCGCTACTCAAAAATGTGACAAGAGAAATGTACAGTATCGTTTATGACGAGTTTATATTTTTGTTCACTTTTTGACCTATCAAAAAGACATTCATGCAAGAAGAAACTTAATTAATATCAATTTCATTACATATTTTCGAATGTTTTTGAAAATCAAGGGAGCAAGAAAACTATGACGATGGAGCTGTAACGTATAGATATGTCTGTAAAAAGATATAGCCTATCATTGTACAGTTTAATTTATGAATATTATTGTTGATATATACCAATTCTTGAGTTGTTAAGAAAATATTTAATGTGAGATATGAATATAATTTTTGTCCAATAAATATCCTCATTGGTTTCATAAATTTATTTTGAATACACGAGAGAGAGAAAAATATGACCACTATGCTGTAACGTGTGTAAATGTACATGTATACTAATATTAGCCATCTCTCAAAATGTGAAAAGAAAATTTGTACGGTTTCGTTTAATTACTGTTGTTGATTTTTTCCAATTATTAATCTCAAAAACGCATTCGTGTGAGATTTGACATCGTGTCTTGACAAAGTTGTCTTGTCCTCCCTCCCTCCAACAGCCCTCTCTCTAAAGAAACGAGATGTTTTGTTGACGCAATTCGCACTCTTGTATGTCTTAACATTACCATACCAACCAATTATATGGCTTCGTTTTTTTAATTTTTATGTATACACCTATATTATTATCGAATAATTTTGTAACAGGGCTTCAGTATGAATTTTGCTAAGTAGACTGGAAGATAAAAGAAACGGATAGTAAAATAAGTAGTCAAAGTGTGAGTAATTGTGAGTAATTGAGCATTGAAATGAGAGTTAATGATTTTACTAGTGATTAGATTTACACGGAGCGCATGGTCCTTGGTATGTAATGTGCTGAATAATTATCATCCTAATTTGAACCAAGCTTCCATTAATACAAGCATGAACCTAATACAAATTTGTTGACGCAATTCGCAATCTTGTATGTCTTACATTACCATACCAACCAATTATATGGCTTCGTTTTTTTATTTTTATGTATACACCTATATTATTATCGAATAATTTTGTAACAGGGCTTCAGTATGAATTTTGCTAAGTAGACTGGAAGATAAAAGAAACGGATAGTAAAATAAGTAGTCAAAGTGTGAGTAATTGAGCATTGAAATGAGCATTGAAATGAGAGTTAATGATTTTACTAGTGATTAGATTTACACGGAGCACATGGTCCTTGGTATGTGCTGAATAATTATCATCCTAATTTGAACCAAGCTTCCATTAATACAAGCATGAACCTAATACAAATTTGTTGACGCAATTTGCACTCTTGTATGTTTTAACATTACCATACCAACCAATTATATGGCTTCGTTTTTTTTATTTTTATGTATACACCTATATTATTATCGAATAATTTTGTAACAGGGCTTCAGTATGAATTTTGCTAAGTAGACTGGAAGATAAAAGAAACGGATAGTAAAATAAGTAGTCAAAGTGTGAGTAATTGTGAGTAATTGAGCATTGAAATAAGAGTTAATGATTTTACTAGTGATTAGATTTACACGGAGCGCATGGTCCTTGGTATGTAATGTGCTGAATAACTATCATCCTAATTTGAACCAAGCTTCATTAATACAAGGCTCTCAAGTATTCACGAAATTTCTTCTCATACACATTTAATTCACCTGGATCGATAGTGACGGATTACTGTTCTGCCGAATGACGTACATTGACTGGTATTAGCATGATTAAGGTTAAATAAGCATCACATACAATTATGTCTATATATCTGGAGCCTGCGTAATAATCATTGTATAAGAAAAACGAAGCATCGCAGGTTTCATTAACATGTGATTGGAACATATTTTGTGTAAGCGATACTCTAAATGAAGTGGTATTGCATCAGATTTTGTAAATAACGCCGCATCAAACTGGTTACACAAAGAAATACTTGCAGAACTAATCAAACACGTGACAGCACCGTGAAATAGGCTTCTAAACTATTGCATAACATTGAGGTGACGTAAACTGGGCATTTGAATGTATAGAACGCGGCCAGGTTTTTCAAAGAAATATTTTGTTATCGATCGGTACCAAGCACGGTTTCTATGTCCAGTGGTCGTCTGTTTTGTGTTAGGTCCATGGTTATAATTATAAACGATTGATTCGCGGCGGAAAATTTGAAACTGTTCCATTTCTTTCCGTGGCTATTTCGTTTGATAACAATTATATTCCTCATATGACATCTAACCCTTGCAACCCTGCATTATATATCTATGCGAAATCGATTCACGGTTCGGACTGAAAAAAACAAGCAAGCAAGAAGAAAAAGAAATCCCGTATTCAAGCGCCCTTATTTGGTCTAAAACTTACTTCAAGAACGAGCACTTTTCTGCCAAATACAGAAATAAAACCATATAAAAATTTGTTTATACCAAGCACTTTCATAATAAGCGTAGCTGATAAGTTATTTTAGCTGAAGTAGAAGAAGATTACAAATAAACGAAGCCATTCAACACACGTGAGGCAACATACTCTTGTTCAAAACGAAAATTGCGTCATATTTTCGGTCCTGTTTTTATTCACGTTCAACGTCAAAAAACACAATACCTCTACAACTGACCTTTGAATGAAAAAACAAATATATTTAGAGTATTTTACATCATAATCATGTTTTGTCAAAACTTCAGAGTTCGAGTTCACGTCGAGGGCTGCAAGTACATAATTTCCTATGCAGACAATGTAGCCCTTCTACGTAGCCCGTCTAGGGAACCGTTTTTTGTTTCTTGGCCCTTCTTTACATACAGTATAGCACTCAATCAGCTGTCCAATACAGAAATATAACCAGAGAGAAAACTGTATGTACCGAGCACTTACATGATAAGTGCATAATGCTCTATACACAATAATAAGAGAAGAGACCAAATGAACGAAGCTATTCAAAACACGTGAGGTGATATTGTTCAAGAAAAAATTGATTGCGACATACTTTCGGCCCCGATTTTTATTTTTTTATCATTCTACGTAAAAAAAACACAATACCTTAATGACGTATCTTGATTTTGCGTCTTTACAATTATCTTAATATTTCTGAACAATGCATTATGTCTATCATGGCATCTTCTCCCAGCTCAATGGTTGATTTGTAACACTTTCCAAACTTCTCCATTCTCTGCATGTCATTCCAGTGCACTCTTGCAGTTTCCACTCCGGGCCTTATAACGGTTTTCCCTCTTGCGTCTAGTACTTCACCTTCCAACAATATCTAACAATTTTTTTTAGATATCGTATAACTGTTATTACAGAAGGGCTACATCATATCGTGCAGCCCTCGACATGATGCAATGAATAAGATGTGTCATCTAAATGAATGACGGCTTAGGGGCGCACCCCCTTAAAGAAAAACTTATCGTGCATACTTTCAGAAAACTAAGAAATGTGTCCTCATTCAAATGTTATACCCAATTAATTTTTAATCTAAGAAAACGGCTCATCTGATAATTTTTTAACCATCTAAGATTCTGAAACATTTTTTTTATTTGTTTAATTTGACCAGTTCCTCGGTAAAATGGACAATTAAAGACGGCTTAGGTCAAATAAAAGTAGTTCTCAATTTTCTCGCCCCTCCTACATCCTTTTTTTATGGGGCCCTACTTTGATTTTCATTTTGAGAACTTCTAGGAAAATTGCCAAAACTCAGTAATATAATGCATCTTCACCGTGTTTTCAGTTTCTGTAGTGCATGTTTATGGATTAAGTTTAATTTAGCAAAACTTGTATTGAAATTGACCCAATAGTCTTTTTATGGACAGAAAAAAAGAAATATAAAATAACATGGAACCCCTACTCCTCTTCCCCCTCCTCCTACTATTACTAAAGCTATATTATTACTACGATGACGACGAGGACTAATTCTGTAATTCTTTTAATTCCATTACAATATAAAAAGCAAAAATCGCTATTCACAAGATGATATAATGTACATCTTTATATAATACTTTTATTACTTCTTCATTTTAATATTGATGTATTTTTGTCACCACACTTTTTTTCAATTAGAGCACGCAAGGCAGCTGTAATACAATGCGACAATGTCAAAGTGTTTCAGACTAATGAACCTTGTGACAAAACCGTATTTTGTCCCGTTTTACATAATTTTTCAGAAAAACAAAAACATGTTTTTCCCCATACCCCCTATAATTGCTGGCGTAAAAACACATTCTTCCTGTTTTAGAGTTAAGGTGAAAAACTGCAGACACAGTGATCTAAAGATTAAATTAGAAGTTTGTAGACAAAATAAGCTTCCATTTCGTAACGAATTCATAATTACTGCTATTACTAAAGCTGGTGATTATAATCATTTGCTCTTTGTGCAATGATAATAAAACACGTGACGTTGTAAACATTTCCTGTTTTGTCTAGATCAGGGGCGTACGCAGGATTTTTTCAAGGGGGGGGGGTTTTAAAATCTGGCCCAAAATATTTTGCTCCCGAAAATTTGAAAATCGCGCCGGCCGAAAAGTCGCTCAGTGAGGGGGGGTAAGCGGACACTTTTTTTTTTTTTTTTTGGTAGTCCAAAAAAATCGCAAAGACTTTTTTTTTTTGTTCTCAAAATTTGGAAATTTGACATTTTTTTCGTTGGGGGGGGGGGGGGGGGTAAGGTCACTTACGTACGTTAGCCGTGGGCATAATTAAAAAAAAAAAAAAAAAAAAAAAAAAAAAAAATACCAAAGGGGGGGGGGTTGAACCCCCAAACCCCCCCCCCCTGCGTACGCCCCTGGTCTAGATAAACTATAGTTTACCCGTTTCGCAAAGTTATGACTACTGCGGAGGCTTTAAGACACCTTTTATCATTATTCATTTGATAAAGCGCAATTTATTGGAATGTCTTGCTTATCAACCCCGTTTCTGAGGTTCGTTTAAGGTCAAAGTATCTCATCACATTGTCGAAACAGAGTACAAAATAATGTATATGACTGGATGTCTTTATGACCTATGTTGATTTTTTGTTATCGTTTAAGGTTTCGTATTTAAACATGGATGTCTGTGGGATTCACAACACACTCATTGATCCCAGGGTCTCATTACACAGGTTATGCATTCCTAACTTTATATTTACAAACAGACGAGCCCAAAGGCTTTCGACAAATCAACCTAAATTATCGCAATAGCCTTGTCCAGTATCGAAAAGTTTATCCTAAAATGACTTATATGGAATGCCCATTAATGTGAGTTTTCGAAAGTCAAAAGGGAATCGTTCAATATCTTTAAGGCCACAACAAAAAAATGTTATCCTATATGTTTGAAGCATCGAGAAACTGGAAAAGCAACACGTACAACGTAAAATATTCCTTTCGAAATATTATTGTTTTGATTAGTGAATAATATTCGCTTGAGTACATTTCTGAAAAGTAATCAGAACTAAAATGCTCTCAAAGAAATGAAGTAAATTCCTCTTATGACGCAATAAATCATTACGCTTTTCTTTAATCTGGAAGAAGGAATTAAGTCATCTCATCAGTCAGTTCTTCATGGGGTTGCCCCCCCCCCCCGAAAGGAAAATGGAACAAATTGACAATACAATTATTGCAACTATTATTAATACAAACAATGATTGGCTATCAAACCTTTAAAATCAAAAGTATATAGACTTTAACATAAGAGCTGACGGGAGAGGGGGAGGGGCAATGACTTTGACAACATAAATGCATTAATGTCCCTCTGCCCCCCCCCCCCCCATGCCGACACTGGGCATCTCCCCTCAGCCTTGTTGCTCGCGACACTCGAAACAAGACGTGTTTTTTCGTCCTCTACCCTAATCTGGCCCCGCAGTGACTTGACTCTCCGTTACACTAATAACTATAGAGTCGTGAGTCCGTGTCTATGAATGTTTAATTATGAACCATTTAAAGACGGATTGTGACTGTGAATCATTTCTCCTCTTACCTCGCATCATATTTCCCTTCTAGTCACACTATGAACATGACTGACAAAGAAAGCGGACAAAATATACAGTTCCTCAGGTAGACAAAGGAACATCCCTTCACTTATATTATGTAAAAATGTGTAGAACAGGTGTCACATGCATATTCACCTGTTCTACACATTTTTACATAATAGCAGTGAAGGGATGTTCCTTTGTCTACCTGAGGAACTGTATATTTTGTCCGCTTTCTTTGTCAGTCATGTTCATAGTGTCATGCCCATGTCTGTCTGTCTGCTGATAATTGGTCTCATCACTCCAGAGCATCACTCCCGTTCAATGTCCAGGTCTCGTGATTGACTCTAGGTCAAGATATCTTAAGAAACAGATTAAGAGAAAGAATTCGAAGTTGTATTGACTACAGGATCACACTACTTGAGTAGAGCCAGCCTACCAGAAGTTTACATTAGCAATTATAATTTCGGACTGAGAAGCGACGATAGATTCTATATTCTAAACGTCCTGAGACTTTATCATTGGCCATTATGTCTCAAAAACAACTTCACTTTGGGTTTGATTCATTTTCATGAATCAAGCATTTCCAGTATATTTCGTCTCGTGATATCTCCGTATCACTATTAAACGGATTAAAGATATATATCAAAAGATTCTCTTAACTAGCTTAAAATAAATATCATTATTGACATGTTTTACTGTAGTTAACATTATTCCTTAGTTTTAGATCAAATACGATCATGGGTCATCAGAATTTAACATTTGAATATTCGTCTTCAACATAATGAAATTTGTAACTACTGTCATAGATTGCTTGGTAATACGTTTCAAGAGAGGTTTCAGTCGCACTTCGCTTCTAAGAATCTAATGACGGGAAACTGTGGCTCTATATATAGCCCAAGCAGTTGACCGACAAAAAAAAAATCACAATTGATGAAAAGCACTTAACATAGATTCGGGTCCATGGGACTACATAAACAAATGCCATCAAACTTTGGTCCACGTTTTTAATTTTCACATGTCATATTAATTTGAAGTATGTGAGCATTTATAGAGAAACCCTCTTGAAATGCTCGCATACATTGCTGATATGTCATTCGTCCACGTAGGAGCAAAGAGGATAAAAGAGCCGAGAGATGCGTGAAAAAGACTTTCTTCTTAACAAGTACTCATCCTCCTCTTTGAAGAAAGTTCGTTAAAAGGAGGACAAGAACGAAATTTTTCTAATCTTTGCAATCCACTCAAAGACATATCGACTTTCAAGAGCGTGTTGACCTGGGAGCTTAAAATGTCAGCACACTTCTTACGATATATATATATACAAAAGCTCTCCACATCTTTTGTGAACCTGAAAATATGAAATTTGTGACTTCGATAAGCATCCTGAAGTTGCCTCTCTTTACATTTTAATGTTACTTATCCATGATCATGTACACCGGATTATCAAATGAGTTTTAAATACAATTGGCAATCGGTCGGAAAAGTGCTGATAAGTATTCACCTTTCTCCAGCAGTGATTATTCCATATCCATATTTTAATCTAAGATAATAAAAATGACTTCACTTTGCTTTTCATGTGTATGGTGTATGATTGCTGCTATCGAGATTATCTCAGACAGTTAAACGTGATAGTAACCATAATGTTAAGCGATAGCATGTGAAAATAACAACATTACAAAACAACAATGGTATATATCAAGTACTCTATTCAATTAGTGTTTGGAGAGAATGAGTGTAGAAGAGGTACTATTTATAGAAGACAAAGGAAGAAGGGTTTCTAATTATGCAATTAGCGAGCTCCTTTTCAAAATGATACCGCAATAATCATGTGAGGAAAAACGTCCAGGTCACGAAGGAGTCTCGGTTCTAAATATAGCAACTCGTCTTGTGTCTAATGCATTGTAATTAACATTGGACAGACAAGATTGTGTTAAAGCCTGGTTAAACAACCGGTTGTGCTAATCAAGGCTTAATTAACGGACGGGGAGGAGCAGGTTAGTGGAGGATAAACACCGGAGATGAAAGAGAGTAGCCTCCCACTTAACACACCCACACAGCTCGCCCCTACTAACTCTCGATCATGATATTTATGATATCATGCACGGATAAAATGAACAATAAAATTGAGATTCAAGAGGCGTTTTTTAGATTGAAGAAAAACATTATTAAAAGAGGAAAAGTTATTGAGGCTTATCCGGATTAATGAATGCTGAGAGATAAATCATGACAATGTGAATGATCATATGGGCGGACAGCTTTATGAGCTCCATTTTCTAGGACATAATTATTCACATGAGATTAAAGATAAACTTTAGTACTGGTAATGCGATTGCATTGTGAAAGAAAAGGTGTGGAAAGGATCAGAAACAGTTGATCATGTAGCATGTAAGTATTGCTGTGCACTGCAAGGTTCTGGAGTCATCAAAATCATAATAAATTTGACCGAGTCTTGGTAAAGTAACAAGCACTCACATAGAAAGCTATATATGGGACAACACACATGATGTCGGGGCTAGTACTACCTTGATTTCCTTGTCTTCCTTGTCTTTCTATGCTCATTACTCAGCCAGTATACATTTTCTTCCAAAATTGTTTGGCACATGTCATTTATTTGTAATCTTGAACATTCAGTGTAAGTTTCGTTTGATTCTGTGAGAATTTTTAAATTTTTTTTTACCAGTACTGGAGTTTATCTTTAAACATAACGAATATCACATGTTTTTCTGCTTTTGTCGGTTTTTGGGGGCTGTTTTTTAATTTATGATTGTATTTATAATTCGTTGTGTTTGATTTGTTTGTTTTGTTTGTTTAAATTAGGGGTTCGATCTATAAGATGCCTGTCACCTTTTATTCATACAAAATGGTTCAGCCGTGCGCTTGAATCTCGACACATTACAAGAAAATGAAAGCATGTGAATGATGTAGTATCTTAAAAGAGAATAATGGCTATTTGTCTCACATTACCAATGAGTCGGAGCATCTGAGTTGTTAAAAAGCAATCAGTAATTGTTTCGATTGTTTCGAAATGCCCATGAAAGTGATCTTTAGTCGTCTCTTTTCATTGCAATCGTTGTTGTTCATTGCTAAATATAGACTTTAATTACATTTTCATATTACTGTGAAATACTATTTTAAAACCCTTTAATATAGATTCATTAAATTGTAAGTTGTATAGGGCTTCCTCTATACATAGTGACATTACATCACTTTCTATAATTAGCATTTATTTAATAATCTGAATAGGCAACGGAAAAAGCATGTTCTGTGGGTCCAGGCATTGAATGAGGGAGCAATTGGTATCATAGGGGTGAAGGGTGTTAAGGGGAGGGGGGGGGGCACGGGTCTCGCTTGATGGATGAATAACTACGAATTAACATGGCCATCAGTTGAAAATAAGGTGCGGGACGGGATCCTATCATCTTGTTTTTCTCGTCCTTTCCCTCTCTCACCCTTTCCTCCCCCCCCCCTCTCTCTCTCTCTCTCTCTCTCTCTCTTCTCTCCATCCCTTTCTCTCTCTCTCTCACTCCCCCTCTCTCCCTTCCTCCCCCTCTCGCTCTCTGCCATTTTTTTGCCATTCAATTGGAGCACCTGCTTCGAAACGCATCTTAGCTAGGTTACTGTTCTCAAATAACGTACATGGATGAGTATCTGTATTAAAGTTTGACTTTTTGAACAAGCTGTTCATATCATATCTATATAAAGACGCGTGATTCTTTCTTCTCACCTGATCACTCGCAGAACTTCTTACATGCGTGATCATGTGAAAACAGGCGTGATGTGAAACTAAAAACACACATTGTCAGGGGATAATTATCACGTGATAATGATAGATGGAGTCTCGAGTCTCTATTAAAAAGGGGGGCTTCATTCCTGATATAATTAGAATTATTAACGCAATTTGATCTATATCCAGACGAACATTGTTATGGTGAAATAATGTAAAACCCCCAATTATTTAGCTAGCATAACACTCAGGGAAAATGTATCGTTTTTTTTTATAGTTGAAATTTTAATATTATTGTCTATAATTATCATCCACTTCCTGTATAGGTAGATTTCAAACATGGTGCATACTCTGTGCCGCTTGAGATTTGTCAGTGTACAGATTAACGAGTGTTTCTTCCGGGAAAGAAAAAAATGCCCCTCCTAGTAGATACATGTATGTGCCCTTTTAGGAGAGTACTCGGGGGCACCACGATGTTTAAAATACTGTTTGTTTTTTTACTGAAAACTGAAGTTGGCACACGTTTTGGCCGTGGCGAGGGAGAGGGGGCACATTACAGGCATGTTTGGCCCTTTGTGCCCATAGGGTCCGCCGCAGTATAGAGATACACCCCGGTGCATATAATGGAGGAAATAATTATTTTCATAAAACAAAAATAAGAATAAAAGTACAATTCATAGTTTATTCATTGTGTCGTGTTGATACTTATCACGTAATATCGTTTACAAACGACTTTGGTTTTATGAAAAGTTTTTTTAATCATTGACACGTGACTATTTTCTTACCTTAAATAGTACACTGTTTGAAAATAATATGCTAAGTTTCAAATGACTATAATTATGGGCCTGAAATTTCCAAGCATTAGAAAAAAAAAAAAAAAAAACTTAATGATTTCCTGTACTTTCTTAGCACATGAGCCCATTGTTGCATGCTATATAGCTGAAATTGTTTATAGGCCCCTGACAATGCCTGGAAGGCAAAGCAATTTATTCCTTATACAACTCACAATTTCTAGGCCAATTTACGCAGCCCAAACAACATTTTTTTTAATGAATGTGGTATAGTGTTTTTTTGTTGGTATTACGTAACATCTTTTACAAAACATAGTTTGCATAATTCATATGAATAAAAACATGTGTCTATTAGGTGAAAGTCACACGACTGCTGTACCAGTTTGATCTTCTTCTTCTTCTTCTTCAAGATAATCTGCCTCCTTCAATACTGAAGATTCTTGCAGATGCCCTATACTCGGCCTGGTAGGGGTATGCAGGTGGACCATTGCGCCGGGGTTTCCCCTACTCTTATACGAATAGTGCAATGGGTTCTTAACGTGCAAGGGTGGTGACTCTCCTGTACACGGGGCCTCCATTTAACGTCCTATCCGAGGGACGAAGTGTTTTCCACTTGACATAACCTGCATCTATGAACAAGGGAAGGGGCACGTTAACACTGACAATGCAGGCTTCAGTCATCCGTGGGAGTCATGGGTGGGAGTCGAATCCGGGATCAATAGATACTATGGTCGGATTTAGGGAAACGTAGGCCTAGTTCTTAGGTCTTGATGAGGATGCTTGATGATGATAAAGTGAAATGTGTCGAATCTGGAATGGCTTTAGCTTAATGTGCCATTTTTAGGCATGAATCAAGAATAAATATGAATTATTTCCCTGTCTAATGTTCTAAAATTGGCACAATTAATTCCTTAGTACATTTTGCCCATCAATCAGCCTTTAGACTGAAAGCACGTGGCTACATCAGACAACTAGACCAAGCAAAATATTAAGTAATGATGATATGCTCTTATAATTATGCATAGTATGATGGGCTGCAAAACACATGCTCCTGCGACAATTGCATGAATCGCTCCATAGTAAATTCCTACATTAACCAATTTTCTAACTTCAACCCCGGACCCAACGCTACACCTAACCCTAACCATGCTAACCGTAACCCGTTAACCTGTATATAGACGTAACCTAAAACCAAATTGCAACCTTAACTCTAACCCTTATACTATTGGCGAAATTAAAGTCCGGAGAAACTGTTGTTGAATCAAATTGCGGATGATCTCGTGGTGATACACGTGGTGAAAAGTAGTCCTTACAAAATCATAAGTAATTTATATAATATTTTGTTATTGAACGTAACGTTGATAGGTCTTGCACAATATCTTTTGCCGAACGCAATTTATGTTGGTAATTTAAAAACAAAGTATCGTGGCTTCGGTACCTATTTATAGTTTATACCTGCTGGCTATCCTGGTATTACAAAATGCAAAAGTACTAATTGCTCTCTATGATCTATTAATGTTCTCATTGTACGTTCATTAAACAACAACAGGTGAAAAGTTTCATGTTATATCATCTTAATTTTGCAACAAATAGTCACAAGGCCATTTTGAAAACATCAATTGCACCTGCTAACGAATTGAGTGGGATGCCATACAAATCCTTCTAAAATAAAAATGTAATAACATCATCTTTACATCATCACATTAAATGAACAATAAGATGGAAAAAACACTTTCATAAAGGATGAAGTGGTTTTGTATTAAAGCCAGGGGGAAGGATTTTTTTTTACCAAACTATCATTATTAAACGTTTTATATCGTCGTTATGAGATTGAAGTTTTGTCTTCATAATCATTGACGATCTGCACTGTTTTCACGTTGGACCCGAAACCAGGAGATAAAAATGTGGGCTCTTTTAACAAGAGACGCCCAAGGTTTACATCATTTATAAATTTAAAACGAAAGGAAGCAGGAATATGAGTTTTCTTTCTTTAGGATCACGACTTCGGATACTAATATTTACCATGCAAATAAGTCTTTAGAATTATGGTGCTGTCCGTAAAAGGGTTCACTACGTACTTATTAGTTTCGATTTCTGTTTGCAGGGATGGTGTAATTGATATAAATAGATCATTAAACCAATCTAGGTCTCAATACACGTTCAGCTGCAATGCTTTTTTCTTTCTTAAACACATTTTGAAAAGGTTCTTTTGTACTTTTTTTAAATGCCAATCACCGTTCTTTATTCTTGTGCCAGCTAATTAATAAAATCGCTACAAAAAAATATTATTCTTACTCCTCTTTAAGTTTCTGCTCTATCATGGGACTGGCGAACAAAAAATAATAATAATGGAAATACAATTCTACGGGGGAAATTTTGTTAGATGGGGTTTCCCCTTCCCCAGGTTAGAGAGGCAAGTGGACTGTAAGGAAATCGATATATACGCTTCTATTCTATTAGACGAGTTGAAAGTTGAGACAGGTAAGCATAGGAAATAAAGTCAGATTTTGGGAAGCGGATATACAAGGAAAACAGCCACACTATCTGTCAGGCACCAACCCATATACGTCATAACTTGTAACGCAGGTTTTCAGCTTCAAGACTGAACCTCATTAGCCCTCGTGAGCTTAGAACTCCTTACACTTTGAGCTGGATACTGTATATAGCTGCTTACAGCTAGCGGGGTACCAGCTAGCGGCTGAAAAGTTAGACTATGCTCAAGACTTTAGGTAACCACATTAAATGTCACATAGGGTCTATGCATAAAGAATGCGTGTATTCCGCGCTCTCTTTCACTTTGATTTCAAAATACATTTACTCGGAGAGAGGCTACGTGTACATCTTGTTTCTCGAAAATGAAATTGGCCGATGGGTTTTGACAGGCGAAGCGAGAACTGAATATTGCTTGCATGTCAACCGTTGAATTGGCTTGCGTGGAAAAGGTTGGAAGAGTTGAAATGACAGATTGATTTTTATAGTGGTAGGTAAACAGCTGCCCTTTCGCTTTCTTCTGCGAAACGTCTGGAGAAAAGGTGAAATGTTCTGCAAGTTATCATAAAGCATAAGGCGATAACTGATGGATAATCGATGCATTTTCTGAGAAATGGAGAGAGAAATTAGGAAAAAAGTTGAGGGGTGGAATAATTTATTTTAGCAATAACAAAATCACGATACATACAGAAGAATGGAAAAGGGAGTACCTGACAAAAACAATGACATGCTCGATATTAAATCAATTATGGATTAGAATAATTGTTCACCAGCTATGAAATGAAATAGGCCTACATTCTAAAAAAAATGGTATTTATTCTCCACTCATGTAAGGCAAAAAAAAAAGAATATGTTAATTGTATTGCCCTTTAGGTGCCAAAACATGGGTCGGTCGGTCGGTCGGAAATCTTTTTTTGTTTAACTTTTTTTTGTGGTTTAAAGCCAACCGTAGATTTCAAGATTTTGGGGTCGGTCGTATTAGGCAATACAACATCTTTTTTTGTAGGCCTAATAGATTGCCCTCGTCAGCTATAAGCTGTTTTTCAGAGGGGTCCAAAACAAGATAAAACATACAATCAGAATAATCAATACATTATGTATCGTAATATTTGTCTACTCTGTATTAGTTTTTAAAGATTGTAAATAGATTAATGGAAAGATTACCTACATGAATAGGTGGAAAACTGAATGGACAGAAAGGTCGTTTAATATATTAATTGATAATGCACTAATACGGAACGGCAGTGTGACACCCCTGTTAAATTTCTTCTTTTTCTTTCTTTCTTTCTTTTTCAGCCATTGTCAATTCACTGCAGGATGAATGCCTTAGCATGCTTTCTCCAAATGACTCTGTTTAGTGCCTGTTGGTACCAATTAACCTTTCCCCAGTACTGTTGCAGCTCATCTCTCCATCTTTTTCTTAATAACCTTATAACAATGACTGTATGGAAGGAAAACATTTAAGCAGAAAAACAATCAGCTTTCAAAGAGCAAGTAAACATTAATGCGATATACATGTACAGGGACAAGGTGGTATAGAAGTTAAGATTCTAGGTACCCCAGTATCAAATCCAAGAAAGCGCAAATCAATACCAGTATAGGGACTAATTAGATTTACTTATTGGATAATGGGCTTCGATCACGCTCTTTCTCTTCCTCTCTCTCTCTCTGTCTGTCCAGCTCTCCCTCTCTCTGTTTGCCTCTCCCATTCTCTCTATCTCTCCCTTTCTCATCCTCTCTCTCCTTCCCTTCTCCCGCTCTCTGTACACTATTACCTTTTACCCTCTATTCGCTTCACTCGACACATACGTCATTTCTCATGAAGCGATGACTGAATACATAATGATATTTGCTTTTCCTCGACACCTATCACAGGAGTCGGTCAACTCTCTTTTGACAAGACCGAGGTCTCTAAACATATTAATCGATTGGTAGTACGAGGAAACTGTCCCGGTGATTACCATTTCAGGCTGGCCATGTGAAATATTTCATCTATTGGATAATGTTATTTTGTTTATTATTCGTCGGAAAGATGACGTGCATAGGCCTATCCGTGCGTTTCACCCGCATGCACGAACGTGAAGGGTCCGATGAACCAATGAACTCTCGGCCGAATTTCAGGTGTACACGTGCGACCATGGGCCCGAATTTGAACTTGATATGTTGGGAAACCGAAGAAGGAATTAGCCCAGTATTGTTGAAACTAGATCGAATATGAGCACAATTTCGTATCAGGTACTTTGAAAAAGGCACAAAGAAAGAAAGGACAAAATGTTCAACATTGACCGAACTGGATCAAATATGACTGAAATTTACGTCAAGTCATGTAGATTTAGAAGTCAAGAAGAAAGGGGAAAAAAAGGACACATTTTTTAAGAAGCCATGAAGAAATACGACAAAATATGGGCTCCCGTTCGTCGTTTTCTATTATTTAATGTAGTGCCGCTAATGAATAAAAAGAAACCCTTCCCAATTGATATACCATCGATAAACAGAGTAGCTTAATAATACAGCATATATGCTGTATTATAATTATAGGCCCTCTACAATTACAGGTTCTAGAAACTCTTAAAATTACCTTCCGACCGAAAAATGGGATTTAAAAAAAAGTCATTCATTTACTCGATTTAACCTATACCCTTCTAACAATGGTATCGTGGATTGATTTGTGACAAACATGTTGCAGCCTGAATACTTCTGTGAAAAGAATTGAATATTCTATCCCTCTCTCCCTCTCTAATTTCTAATCTCGTATTACCTATTATTCAGAGATTTCACTTTTTCCTATGTTTCATTATTTTCTTCGTATCTCGTCCTCCTTCATCGAAAGCGATACACGGATGACGTGTAAATCGGCATCTACGCGGATATGACCTATGACCTTGTGAAATTTACTGGTCGAACATGTAGAAGGATGGGTTTCTCTGGGTACCCGGTTCTCTCAACATCCTTGGAACTGGCCTATTTTTAGTTGAAAGAAGTGAAGGACGTTTTCAGAATATCTGAAAATTTATTATGGGGAAGAAAAAAATTCAACGAAATCAAGTGATCGATTTCATCAATGTACTATTTTTTTTCCTTCATACTGATAGATAATTATTTGTTTAAATTGGTAGACCTGTACTGATTAGAGATTTGTGAAGAAAACAAAAACGTTGAAAAAATATCTCCAAAATGTGAGGGTAAGCAAGATTGTATATAGAACAGGACAAGGACTTGGAAATCTCTTATTATGATACTAATTATCCGTTTCGCTAAAACGAATAGATTTAGATTTATTTTTGACAAAATAAATAAAGGTTTTTCCTCACTAACGTAAATGAAGAAAACAAAATCAGAGATGTTTATCAAATAATCGTATTCAAAGCCAAATCAACGAATAATTAAACTTTTATTCCTGACCATGATTGTTAAAATAGTTACCTGAATCAATGTTAATAACTTGAATAGTATAGGATCATTTTATCAATCTCTTCTCAATAAAGATGGGTCTAAGGTTTAGCCGTGATTTAGCTTTGTGATCCTCTGCTTCACGTATTAACCCTGCATGTCTTCCCTCTCCAGTCCTTCAGTCTTGTTTTCAATGCTTCTTTTTTATTAAAAATGGACTGCATTAATCAATTTTTTATTTTAATATATTCTTTCTATACAAAAAACATAATATTCTTTGTCATAAATTTTGTTTTTATTTTTAAATATCGCGTAAGTCAATTTCTAAACCATCATCTTAATCCTCTTTTACCATTCTTTTTATTCTCTCAACAGGCACATTTCGATACTCGTCTCCTTCTCCCCTCTCTCTTTCTCATCCCTCTGTCAATTGCCCCTTTTCAGCCCCCTTTCTCATCTTCTCGCTTTCCCAGTCACTTTAGTTTTGAGTCGTCATAATTCTAGCGCGACGTGCATCTCTGCATCCCATCATGCACCCTGTTTTTGAGAGCACGGGACTTTCCATGTGCTTTGCACACTGTTCAGCCTCAGGGCTCAAACTCACTGCCTTGTAATACCGACAAATGGACTTTCTCCTTCAATTACTGTGATTACACTTTGAGAAATACCAACAATACAGGGATAAATACATTTTACACATTATACAGATTGCCCACATTATACAGATTGCCAAAAGTTTGTTTACTACGATAGAAATATTTTGTGAAATAACAAAAAGAACAACATTTTTTCTTTACAAATATTGTATAGACGGATCTACCTTTAAGGGAAATTGAACAATGAAATATGTTATTGATACCCCCTTCACATAGACGGATTTTTCTTACGAGTCCTTACGGATCGCACAAACTCACGGATCTTTCACGGATCCTTACGATTCGGCCACTTTTACGACCGGTTTAAGAGTTATTACGAGCTGTTTGCGGTTTATTACGGATCATTACGAGTTATTACGATGTATTTACTGCAACAGTCCACGATTCGGTACGAGTTGTCACGGATAACTACGAGCAGCTAACGTGTTAGTTACGACTTGTTTACGTGTTGTTACGAATAGTTACGAGTAAGCTACAAGTTATTACGAGTCCTTACGATTTTTAGCCAAAAAATAATAACTGAAAATGAAGTGTTCGAAATTGCAGCTTTTATACCTTTCCCAAAACAGTTCGTAAGGATACGTAAATTATACGTATCTATTCGTAAAGTATTCGTAACTACACTTAAAATGCTCGTAATAACCCGTATCAATCTGTAAAGCCATCGTTAAATGACCCGAATAAAGTCGTAAACAACACGTAAGCACACGTAACCATCCTTAAACTGCTCACAATAATCCGTAAATAATCCGTAAACAAATCGTAAACTAACCATAACGAATCGTAACAAAAATCTGTTACGAGTCATTTACGGATTCTTGCGAGCAGTTTACGGATGGTGACGTGTTGTTGCAAGCGGTTTACGGGTGGTTACGGATTGTTACGAGCTATTTACGAGCTATTTACGGACAAAATAATCCGTGGACAATCGTAAAAAGATTTTTGACATGTCAAAAAATCTGCCTCTCCTTTCACGAATCCTTAAGAGTGTCTACGAGTTGTTGCGAGTTGTGACGAGTTATTTACGGATACCAGCGAGTTATTTACGAATGCTAGCGATTGACTACGAGTTGGCGATCCGTAAGGACTCGTAAGGAAAATCCGTGTATGTGAAGGGGGTATGAAACAATGTACATTTTATAATCTTTTATATAACCTTATTTATGTCTTCTTATATTGTATTTTACCGTTGATTATGGCAATATTAGTCTCCGGACTTTTGCCATGTTCTTTTTTTGACAATAACACTGAAATAGAATTGAATTGAATTGAAGTAGTTTGTTACACACATGATGTTTGTTACGCTACAGTAATGTGGACTCCAGTTTCTTAACATTAAGCCCCCCTCCTTTCGCATAATCCGATAGCCCCCTTGTATTGATGTTTCAACGGACGATCTTAAATCTAAATGAATAAATTCAATAATTTATCGATTATCTTGATTGTTAAATGTAACAAACATGTCCTATCTAATTCTTTCTCATAATAGTTAATACCATGTATTCTGGTTTTGCACACTCTGTTCGCATGTCAAATAATACAATGCATATTCGTAAATAAATGAATGAGATAAACCAACAAGTATTCGAAATGTGTTTACAGTGATTATTTTTTTTAAATAAAATAACCCATTAATTAATTAGGTTAAATCCGGAAATCAAAATGTACTAGTTGAGAACATCATTATCATACGCCTTTATGCTAAAATGCATATCAACGGAAACTGATCCATTATAATAATTTTCTTCATTAAAGCATCTTCACACGCTTTTGGGTATTTTGTTTCATTGTCAATTAGAGCGAGTACAGTTTGCGTAACTTTTAGAACAATACTATTGGAAGTAATAAGTAGATAAGTTACCAGGAGAAACATGCTGGGTTGTAGTAAAACATTTGACGTCATAACATCATTTGTAAATGTAAATTAGTCATCAAAAATTTTACGAGATAGAAGATTGTCAAATGTGAAGATTGTCAAATGAAGCTGTCAGATTGTATATTCTAAGTAACGGTAACCCTTTTGTCTAAAACAATATATATTAGATTATTACAAAAATATGGTGGGGGCACCCTTAGCGCCCCAAGGCCTACAGACTATGGTAGTCGGTTTATGGCAATGAAAATGATAAAGTTATAGCGTGAATACACTGTAATCGTGTTTTTTTTTATGGAATTATAATTTTTTAAAATGTCCCAGCTTTGGCAGAATTGGAAAATATCTACTCATACCATTCAAAATTATTAGCAAAGTTCCGAGTTCGTGCTATCATAATTATCTGGGCTCCGTCTAATAAAGAGTTGATATTAATCGCAGTTTATTTGTGATCTTGAGATCAACCGCAACTTTGTACATAAGAGATAGGTTACTACAAACTAGCAATTGATTAGAGGATTGCGATTGATTTGGATCAATCGCAACTCTTTATAAGACGGGACCCTAATGTTTAACATATACAGTATATCGGTGCCAACATCGTCGTAAAATCTACTTGTCGTATATCCCAACAGTCGTACCAAATTCCTGATCAACGTGAGCTATAAATACAGATTAATTATGACTAATAGCGTAACAATGTAATCTATAAATCGATATGGAGCTTGCGAGCGACAAAAATCACCACATACCAGCGGTCTGATTTCAACACAGCTTGAAATTTGAGACGTGGTGTTTTCAAGAAGCGCTCGTTCAATTGGTGGTATTTATCAAATATCTTTTTCAATAATATTACCATCATCATGATTCTTGCGAAAATGGCTTTTTGAAAAGTGAGCACGAATAATAGCTGTACAATGATGTAAATCGATTGTCGGCATGTTTTGCACTTTTAAGAATTTTTTTTTTTACAATTCTTTACTTTGAGCAAGAAATGTTGACTGTGTTTGTAAAACTATCACCGTTGATAAAAAAAAGAAGACATATTAATTATGTATGTACTAGTGAATCGAAAAGCGGTGTCTTGTTTTAGATATTATTTTGTATTTCATTCTAAAGAAACAATAATAGTGTAAAAACAAAAAATCATTATAAATTACAAAAAATCTCTTTGCAAAGGACTTCACTGAAATATGGGATTTAATGGTTTATAAATACGTTTTTCATATTAAACATGACTATTTCCTGTTTTCCTCTGTCCCGATTACGTCCCAAATTGTTCCGAACTGATTGCTAATGGATTGTAAGTACTTTTCCCAAATTCCCTGCCCAACTCTCAATGGTCAGTTCTACTAATAGAAATGTATCTATTTTTACATAGGACGATTATTTGCGAGTTATTATCTTGCTAATACAATGGTGCTTGTACGTTGTTGTAGCAGAAAAAATAGAAACAAATCATGCCGCCGAAGTGCTTGTTGAAATAGAGTCCTATTGCTTTTTCCAAATGTATTTTTTAAAAATCTTTTTCTTTTCAGGCTATCTTCGTTTCATGTGATATGAAGTAATATAAAACTAAATCGTGATATTAAAGATAAAGACCAGTTATGGTCATGCGATTGCATGGTGAAAGAAACGTTGTGGAATCGATCAGAAAAGGTTGATCATCTAGCATCTAGCATCTGCAAGGTTCTGGAATCATCAAAATGATAAGAAATTTGGCCCATTCTTCGTAAAGTTACAAGCACTATACACAGAAAGATGTATATGGGACTACCCTATATCTCTCACAGACCATGAGAGAAACAAATTTACCAAATATATGAATTAGTAGGCGGTTTCCCGGCAAATTTTGTATCATCATGTATATGTCAAAACATATTCTTTCACATGATTGGTAATGAGAGCTTCCATTTCATTTTTTGAAATTGGGGCGTTTCCAATACTGGTTTTCACCTTTAAGATGATGTTTTCACATTCTATGCCGAGATTGTTATCTGCATCTGAAAGACAGTGTGCTCGAACCAATCTCATATCATTTACACCATTTCGCTAGAAATTTGTTTTTATCGTGTTTCAAGCAGTATCCGCTTTTCTCCAATACCTCACATTATTTTGATTACCGGATACTGGTACTCTGTATATGCTGGTGTAAGAAGCAATGCATACGTTGAGGCAATTACAGTCTGAATTAAAAAAAAAATACAATCCCTACTGATCTACCGTCATATAAACAATACGTTAAGTATTTTTAAACTAAAGGAGACTCGGATTTGGCATCCAAATAAATCATGTGCATGCCTACATACATATCCGCATGTTGGTACATTCCAATGTTGTTGCGTTCCGTGTTTGAGTATGATAGGCCGCAGGAGTTAATATCGTTAGAGTTTGGGGGAAAAGGTGATTGCCTGTAGAGTAAAATAAATTAAGATTTACGGGAGTGTTGTTGTGAAGTGTTATGGTGAAAGATCAGTTGAAGAGGATTGGAATCAACATTCTGTTTTGCTTTCGAAATTAGATTTTCATTGATTTTCATCTTAAGGAAATATCAATTTGGCGCTTTACTGAGTAAGCTGCTTTTAAGAATTCGGCGTCTTTTCGTTTATTGAAAATTTGATTAGTTCTTGTTGCCCCCTAACCCCATATTCTCTTCCCTGTCTCTCCCTGTCACTCTGTCTCCCCTCTCTCTTCCTCTTCCTCTTCTTTCTCTCTCTCTCTCTTTCTCTCTCTCTCTCCCTTCTCTCCATCTTTCCCTCTCTCTCTCAGCGAAGATAAAGGGAGAGGAGGGTAAAGAAAGAGGGAGAAAAGGAGAGAGAGAGATAGAGTGAGAGAGAGAGAGAGGGGGGAGGGAAAGAAAGAGAGGAAAAGAAAGAGAAATAGGACGAAAGAGGTGAAAGAGAGATACAAAAAGGAGGCGCAGAGAAAGGGAATAGACATTTAGAGTGATTACAGCGATATAATTATGCAAATAGAGACAGAGGCACTGCAGAATCACCGTCATGCTAATAATGATTAATCACAAGATTAAATGTAAATGATCAAGGCATGTCGAACAGATACAAGCCTTAGAACAAAGTCCAAACTACAAATCGAATTACTAGCTACAAGAATTAAATTACGAAGTAAATCACCTAAATGACACCCGTTTTTATTAGAACAGTCTTAATTGCACGGGGGGAAACTCTAGTCGGATATGACTAATTAATTGACAGTTTGGAATGAAATAAGCAATACCAAAACAGATTCCCTGAAACAGATCTCTTCCCTAAACTTTATAAGCATATCACCTAACTAATTCGCATTGGCTTGCATATAAATGAGGCCTATTGCTTAATAACAAAGTAAAAAAAAAAACGATTGAAAGGATCTATTTTGAACCTACTTTACCATGATAACAAATATAAATGGTCAAGGCATGTCGAATCGATACAAGCCTTATTATCAAAGTCCAAACTACAAATCGAATTACTAGCTAAAAGAATTGAATAAAGCAGTAAATTACCTAAATGACACGCATTTTTATTAGAACAGTCTTAATTGCATTTGGAGAAACTCTAGACGGATATGACTAATTAATTGACAAAATAAGCAACAACAAAAACACAGATTCCCTAAAACAGATCTCTTCCCTAAACAATAAAGGCATACCACCTATATAACTAATTCGCATTGGCTTGTATATAAATAAGGCCTATTGCTTAAATAACAAATCAATTGAATGGACTTTTGAACCTACTCACCATGATAATAATGTCTACATTTGAATATAGAAATTATATATGATAAGAAATGATTCAAGTTTAATAGCGAGAAACCATCAAAAGTACACTTCTCATTGTTTTAGACCTACCAAAGAAAGAGAATGTAACACAAGTGACTTCGGTTTTCTCTTTATCTGAATTAGTATCATCACAATATTGTCATACCTACTCTAGCTTCCATAATAATATGAACATAGTAAAATATTAACGATGTGCCTTGTACTTTTACTATACATGTTTATTAGGAAATAGTTGTGTGATGACTCGAAATGATGATGGGGATACATAGACTCACACCTATTATCGCACTGACAGTACCCTTCCTCTTCTCTTTTAAAATCAAAGCTGCGATGACCATTAAACAAAAACAACAGTTAATTTTGTATATCTTTTAGCAGAGAGCCAACAAAGCTGATAAGTACAAACAACTGCGATTATAAAACGCTTTCCATCGGCTCCATGCATACCCGTCAATCAATCTCAATTTAGCGGGAAAATACCGAAATCGAAAACAACAAATTATGATTCAGTTCGTTCTTGACCGAACTGACTCATCGGTTTTGTGTGTGTGTCGCGAGCGCGCGCTCTCATGACATTGACTGATTTCCATTCTGATTAAACGTCTGTTCGGCACCAGTAGGGCGTTATCTCAGATACTTTAACACAGAGATATCACCCTTCTGGATCTGAAGGGAGCATGCTTGGTATTGATGTCAAAATTATGACACAACTTCGCAATTTATTAACACGTCTATCGTCTAAGTAATTAAAAGGGGCCTCGAATACAGAGTGATAGGCTATCTCGACATGACAGACAGTAACATAACATTTCGGGGACTGAGCAACGTTGACATGACTCATGCTCATTTCTTCCTAATAAACAATCTCCTGGTATGAATAACACAACGCAACGGGTAATTTCGAATTTGATAAACACGAGCTGATGGATTACAAATTGGTGACACGCCAGGCAAATTGAAAAACATATCTTATTTTGCTTTGCGAGGATATTGCTCTCAAGACTGTTGAAACTATTAAAGAGGGAGAAGCGTACTGTGAGCAGTGGCGTAGTCGGTTCGGACATTGAGGGGTCACTGTCTTCAGGGGAGGGCAGGGGGCACTAGTGTTAACTCTGTGAATTAAATTCAAATTACCAAGGCTATTGATGAGAAGGGGGTAATCTATTCTGATATAATTCAATTCATTTTAAAAGCTTAATTTTCTATAATGTGTAGTGGTAAATATTTTTTTTTATTTAAGAATAGACATGAAGACAGTTAAATTACGTAACTTAAGGGAACTAAACAAGCCATAACCAAACTAGAATCATTATTCTGTATGACTATCATTTTGCCATCACCAAAATGTATGTTTTGTATCATATTTTTGTTCTTTGTAAATTTTGTCTTTAATAGCCTTTATTTCACATTACGAGCAAACCAAGTATTCAGGTTGAATGACATTGGACAAATAAATACATTGAAATTGAAATACTGAAATAATCGTCTTCCACCTTCCGTTTTCTTCCTTTCTCTTTTTTTCTATTATAATTTTCCCACTTTGCCATTCAATATAAAGGGGTTACGTACCTCCCCCAACCCGTGACCTACATCAGGGGAGCGAGAGAGAGAGAGAGAGAGAGAGAGAGAGAGGGAGAAGAGAGAGAGAGAGAGAGAGAGAGAGAGAGAGAGAGAGAGAGAGAGAGAGAGAGAGAAGTATGACTGTGAGTGCATTAATGTACAAAGAGAGTATAACATTAAATTACCTTACACGTGACTCACACGCGTTTCATGCACCAGGCTCCAGGTTATGTTATTGATCCAAAATAATTGATAGCCAAGCGGGCGATGTGACCTTTAAAAGGGGGAGGGGTGTGATGACACTTCCCATATCTATTAGCTGAACTGAAAGGGAGACATGTTCAAGTTGGAATATACTGTTGTGTACTCGAGCTTGTTGGCGAGAAGTAGAATCCATGATGCCATTTACCGACCCGTCTAAATAGAAGGAGATCGTTAGTATGTGTGCTTGGATATCGTATGAAAAATGCATTAAAATAATAATTTAGATGATGCTTAGCACCCGTATATTATTCAGTTCCTCTTAGCTTTCATCACACTGTATTTTTATTTGTTTCATTTTAAACGTTCGCATTGATATGATTAAATTGTGTAATGAAAATCAGTATCATGTCAATTAAAAATAGGAAAATCATTGAATGCACAGTTGATTTCGGTAGTCGAAATGTACTATGTACGTGCAAAAAAATCATCTCAAATATTCGTAAAACAGAGCTTCATTATAATTTTCAAATTTTAAATCGTTAGTCATATCTTAGATATAGATCAATTAATATGATCCATCAAGGTTCTCTAACGATGACTCAAGAACATTATTGATCATAACATATACATGTATAATTATCATTTCGAAGGCCTATTGATAGTACGTGTACAAGGGCGTGGAGCGCGAGCATGGTAAAATAATGACCGAGGCCGGCAATATGCTGGTATGCGTTCATAAAATATAGGAGTTTGATGACTCACATTGTATTTTGTTAGTCATTGCCTGATTTTAGATCAATATAGCCATTGTATTGATGACAAGTTATGTTTCATCTACATGTCGATCTAGGTATGCAGTGATTTCTTACTCATGTTGGATTGTTGACCGGTGATGTCAAACATATATTTAGACATTGTTATCTGATATGTTTATTATTATCTGATATGTTTATTATTATCTGATATGTTTATTTTAAGAAGAATGTTGGTGATAAGGCAACTCCTAACTTGATCATTATTATCATCAACATTATTGTTATTATTTGTATTATTATTGTCATTATTATCATAATCATTAATCGTTAATATTATTACTATTATTATCATCATTTTGTATTATTATCAATATTATGATTATTAATGATATTATTATCATCATTATTATCATTATCAATATTATTGTTATCATTATTATTACTACTATTATTATCATCATCATTATTATTGTTATTATCATCATCATTATCAAATCACTAATTATTATTATTATTTTTATCATCATCATCATGTTATCGTTGTTTCGCTTGTTAACAGCTGATAGGCCTACGCATGGTTTTCTTCGAAATGAAAGGGAAATATCGTTAGATAACAGAGTGCATCACATCCTGACAAATGTCATAACAAAACAATCAAATCATATCAACATCTAAAAACTCTTGCCTATACTGAATTATCTATTGATATTCCCCATGGCATCACAGTTTAAATATAAGACTGATAATCAATTGAACTTTGTTTCATCCACAAGCAGTGTTTGTCTTGTAATCTAAAGGTCGTTACCCTTCCGGTTCTCGGGCTCTTCGGAGGTAAGATGGTATTAATTTACGAGCAAATTATTTTCAATTTCAAATAAATATTTATTGCATGCTTTGTCTTCTTTTGTTTAAAATGGTGTCATGGTATTGTTCATGAATGCCTAGCCAGGAGATCATAATAAGGAATAATTGATTTGTAAAAGTGAAGATTTAAGATACTTCTAAAATAAAGACAAGTTGTTGTTTTAGAGCGTCAAATTGTTATTGTTGAATTTTGCTGTTCATATAAGCTATAATATGCAGCTCTTTAAACAAAAACTGTATTGTGTCAATAATTTCAATTTAATTCTATTCAATTATAATGCCATGTAGGTCGAGCCACTATCTATCATGTGATATGCTGTTGAGTGACAATATACTTCTTTTTAGTGGACAAATAAATCGTTAATGAATTGAATTACGTACAGTATATCATATTACCTATTATATTCAAAATAAAACAAACGCCAAAATATTTCACAATAACCATTATAAAAATTACTGTTTTTCTGTGGTCCATTTTCTCCTTTGTCAAGCAACTACTGATAACAATTGATTTCATAGGCCTATGCATTTTATTGTAGGCAAATAAACTAGCAAATTTGTTGTAATAATTATTCTCACATACCAGATGACCTGCTTATCTACTGAATCAATATAAATGACAGATAAACAATAGATATCGCTGATGTCTATTTCTGGACACTAAACGGGTGAGTGCTTAGTGGGTCAGAGTTTTGTATATATTTATATGTTTGTGGGTCACAGTTTGCATAGGCGTGTGCGTTTTAATTGATTTCTGTTTACATAACTAAACATGGCAGTGAAAGTAGAATGTGTAAGAAATCAATTAGATGAGAGAAATAATTTGAGTAGCTCTAAATATACATATCTTTATATACATATATATAGAGAGAGAGAGAGAGAGAGAGAGAGAGAGAGAGAGAAGAGAGAGACACACACACACACACACGCAAACAAACAAAAAGAGAGAAAAAGAGAGAAGGAGAATGGGAGAGGGAGAGAGAGGTGTGTGTGTGTGTGTGGGGGGGGGGGAACAGAAACATAATATTGATGATAATAATATGGAGTCATTATAGCGTACTTTCCATAACCCATTTAAAAGCCTTTCATTCATGTAGTCCAGATCGACCGATTCAACCGTATGAATAAACATATTTCTATACATTTTGTCTCGTGCCGAGATCCTCTCATGCAACTTGAATTTTCATATTTCATGTGCGCGTGCATCTGAACAATACTGTTTGATTTACCTCGTGGCATTTCTTTACATGGTTAGCCTGTTCTTTGAATTTCATGACGTAATCAAACAAACAAAAGAAAATCTTCTTTTTGTAATTCAAGTTTACTTTTCAGACGTATTCGGTCATGTTACGATTCCAGAATGACCTTTGATATCTGATCAAATAGAGAATGTCAATATAACTGGGCTAGGTAATTGACTCTTATAAATCTGTGAATGGAAAACTTACCGCATTCTCGTGTGTGTCATATACACAATACACGGAAGCATTGTCGAAGTACAAACAATTCGTTTCGCTCCAATAAGTATATCATTAGTATTCACGAATCAAGGATGAATACCTGTGCATATAATCATTTTGGGGCGTGGCATAGCCTATGCCTATCAAACGCAATGTGCTTTACTATTCCATCATGCCTCATGAATATAACTGTTTTTTCAGTGTCACGTTTTAGTAAACCTAGTTTAAAGGTTCTGCGACAAAATATGTATAGGCGTATAATTGTCTCTGCAGGCAATTCCTCATATATTCATTCAGGGCCCCATGGAAGACCACTACTTGTTGGTGAATGGGCTACCCTGTCAAAAGATTAGAAATAAATGAATAAATAAATAAATAAATTCCCAACTTCACTCACGGTCAACTTTGGACCAAATACTATACCTAGCCCTTACTCTGAACCTAAACCTTAACCTAACATAAAACATTTAATCGCAACCATCTACATAACCCTGAACCATCGACGAATGAACACTTAGCTTCTTCTTTCGCATGATGTAGCAAAATATGAAAATGAAACAACTATGAACATAAAGATAATCATTATTTGTCTCTCATAGTCATGGTGCCCTCCCTTACATTCATCCCCGAAAAGAAAGAAGAACAAAAAAAAAGAGAAAGAAATAACAAAGAGAAGGAAAAAAAACTGACTGGGTGTGTCGTTCAGCCACAATTGAAGGACTAGGAAGCAGTATACTCTTTGTTCACGGGTCACCAAATGTAAACCAGGTATTAACCATGCAAAATTCAGGGCCATCACGATCAGAAATGAGAATTTTTAGCAAAACCCAAATGTAGAGGGCAGATATCGAGAAAAATATCGGATGATTAGTTATTTAGCATTTAGACTGGAGTATTAAACACACATACTATGCTCCTAATAATTTAGTAAATTCGTTTACATTTTGCTCATCATTTTATCTACTATACATGTTCTCCAGGTTTCTAGGGAAAATTATTTAACGAAATGACAGATGAAGCACTTACCTGGGACGTCATCTCTTAATCCGTCACCATTAACAGATAAATATGACATGCCAAGGAAGAAGAAGAAGGACCTGAAAAGGTCACAATCTTCTGATGTAAATGCAAATTGCCTCGATTAGAGCGCTCCGCCTCCGCGCCCACTTTATAATCAATATAGAGAATGTTTTTTTAATGTCATGTTTCTCAGCCTTTCATTTTGAAAGGTTACGCTTACTTTAATCGAATGTCAAGACGAAAGCACAAACTTCACTACCGAATAACTAGTTTATAATTTGAAATGGTTAATTGAGAAATGAGATCAATAATGCATCAATTTGTCTGCGAGAAACCATAACGAAAGGTTGTAGGTAAGTACCTAAAAATAGATGGAAATTCAATGTAGAATTTCAATAGTAACGATGCATGCCTACCGCGTACTATGAATGTTAAATTATTTACTTTCTTGTGACATTTTGAGATATTTCAAACAAATCCTATTCCCTTGCCCTTATCAATACAATCACCGACCATCTTACTGCCTCTATCTGTTGTATGGATAGAGGCCATGATAGTGGTCTTAGGAAGTTGTAACCTTTTCATTCAAATTTTGTTACTAAAAATAAATATATTAGATCACTCTTTAATAGTAGGTCATCCCTAACATGCTTAAAGTATGTCTTATGAGCATCATGATTTTTTGCTAGTTTTTTAATTCTGTTTTATCCTGTCTGTAGAACTGAAAGTTGGTCATCTCTTTATTTCGATATTAAAAGTATATTAAAAATCTTATAAACCTTAATTGATTTGACATCTAGGACAGTTTTTTCCTTGGATCTTTGCAGAGAATCATTTCCTGATGAGCATTTCCAAAAATGTTTATAAAGACTTTGCACTTTTATACGAGCTATGTTCTGAAAAGGAGCCCATTACAGTCTTGTTTCCAAGTCCATGATTAAACATCGCAATCTCTATGGACATCAGACTAATGTATGGGATGGATGGGAAGAGATATATAGATGAACCCTGTCCCTGCCCTTCCCACAAGAAATATGATATAAAATGATATTTTTTTAAACCGGGAACGGTGAGTCACAATTTATATATTATATATATATACAATCATAATTTATGTTTTATGTTGTAAATTACATTTTTGTTGGTTTAGGAACTTGTGCACTCGGCCAGATATGGGAAGGAATGCCTGGGTTTGTGGGCTATGGTTATTTAGTTGACCTATTCCTTCCCAGGCCGTCTGGGAACATCTTTTTTTTACTCAGATCTTTATGTTATCTTTTTGACATGACTGTATTGAAAGTACAAATTATATATATAAATGACGACGACGACGATGACGATGACGATGACGATGGCAATGACACTGAAAACAATGATAATGATGATGATGAATAAGTTGGGAGACATATTTCCAACATTCTAAGTAAAATAAACAATACCGATGAACATCCCCACATGAGTAAGAAATCACTGCATACCTAGATCGACAGGTAGATGAAACATAACTCGTCATCGAAAAAATGGCTATATCGATCTAAAATCAGGCAATGACTAACAAAATACAATGTGAGTCACCAAATTCCAATATTTTTATGAACGCATACCAGCATATTGCCGGCATAGGTCATTATTCTCAACGTGCTCAAGCCTCACGGCCATGTATACGTATTATCGATAGGCCTTCGCAATGCAGTATTATGCTATATAATTTTATGATCAATAATGTTCTTGAGTCATTGTTAGAGACCCTTGTGCCTTGAACTGTATCTGAGATATGATTAATGTTAAAGATAAAACATAGGGGTTAATGTCCGATCAAAATAGATATATGAAAACAAAGATCAACGCATTTCTATATCACGATTTTATCCAATAATAACTTTATCTATCAAGTTCTACACTCTCTGTCCTTCTCTCGTTAGATCTCTATAAATTTGTTTGCTCCATTTTCTGGAAATTAAACATTTACATATTGCTTTTGCATTGCCGTTTTCCCCGGAAAACAACGTGCAACATGGGGTTCATTGACTCCGAAACTGATTGGTCTCTCTTTCTTGGTCCTTAATCCTCTCACTTTCTCTCTCTTTTCTCTACACTCTGCTTTTTATTTTTATCCTCCGTTTTTTTATCTCGTATTCATCTCGAAATGTCACCCCCTCCCCCTCTCTCTCTCCCCTTATCGCTTGTTGTTATCTATCGACCTATCTACCTACGTATCTATCCAATTATTTATTTATTTATCTATCTAACTAACTATCCACCCAATTATCTATCTTTCTATGTATCCATCTATCTATCCATCTATCTATCAATCTATTTATTTATCTATTCATCTTCTCCTTCGATTCCTTTTTCTCTTTTTCTTCTCCCTCTCTTATCTTTTCCCCTCTATTTACTCAACCCTCTCTTTTCCCATTGCCTTCTCTTGTATTTCTCCACACATGTTTTCCCTCCTCTTCATCTGTGGTCTCTACTACGTAAATTTAATCCACCACATCAGTACTCAGAGGTGCCCAATTCTTGGTAGCGGATAATCTCAGTTTCCCTGGATCCTGTCCAATACATATCATATTCTGCTTTGTGTTATCTAAAGCCAGGTAGAACTTTCCTGGTCGGTAGACAAAGAACTCACCCCCCCCCCCCGCTTTCAGGAATGAAAATTGATCAGTGTGATGTGCCGAAGGGCGACATGAGAGACAGCGATTGAATTGGTGCGCACGTCAATGATGACCGCCATCAACGACTGACTCTACACGCTACAGTATGTTGTTTATTACATTTAGATTAATTAAATTTATTTGTATGCGTGTTTTTGTCAAAACATATCTGTTCAGGTTAGCAGGGATCAAACAAACACGAAACACGAGATCTGTTTTTCATCTTGGTCATAGATTCATCTGATAACATAAACCACTGTAATATTTAATTAATTAAACATGTCAGATTATGGTGAGCATTTACAGTGCATTTAGCAGTTGAAAACAATTTGTTGGCAACCTGAAGAGGCCCTTCCATGCGAAAGTATTGTGCCCTTATACACCTTACTAGCAGATCATCAGAATTATTGATCTCTCAAATCCAGCAATAACTGTTAAAATCATACCTTTCTTTTTAAATTGCCCACATTTGTCTCTCCATATCATATTTTTTCTTTAAATTTCGGGTTTAGAAATGGGAATCCGTGTATCAACCTCACAAATGTTTGCCCCTTAAGCTCCTAAATATTATGTTATTTGAATGGTAAAGATGTTTGGAGGTGTGATGGCTCAGTCGTAATGAACTCGTCTCGATGGCTTTTGGGAATGCATTATTCCTCTATCAAGTCCCTCAGATAGGACATTAAGTCGTATGTCCATTGGCTTCAAGCATCTTTGATAATGATAATAAGTTAAAGATATATTATAATTAAGAGGTTGGGATGGGGCTGTAATCGGGTCCGTTGAAGGTTGCAAAGGGCCATGCAGTGATACCGCGAAATTAATTGTGTAGATAAAAGAAAATTGAGACAGATATATTCAATATCAGGAATAAGTTTCGACATTGAAATTAGACGGTCATGGTATCCAACAAATAGCATCGCAACAAAAAAAATGTGGGACAAACAAAAGTGAGAATACATTATCAAAGAATGAATAGATTTATCCCATGGTCATGCCAAAATGATGGCGAAGGACAGATCAAAATGTCATCGGTAGGGCCCCTATGACCAGGAGAATATGAACGCGATGATGACGATAATAAGGGTGACGATGATAATGATGGTGATGATGATGATGATGATGGTGATGATGATGATGAAGATGACGTTCTTGATGATGTTGATGATGATAATGATTTCGATGATGATGGTGATGATGGTGATGATGATGATAATTATTTCGATGGTGATGATGATAATGATTTCGATGATGATGGTGATGATAATGATTTCGATGATGATGATGATGATGATGATACTGATTTTCATGATGACGTTGATGATGATGATAATAATTTCAATGATGATGATAATGATTTCGATGATAGAGGTGATAATGATGATTTCTATGATAAAAATGGTCTCGATGATGATGATGATGCTGATGACAATAATGATAATGATTGACTTACAATATTCTCCTGAGTAAATTTTTTGTGAAGCTTTCTTTATCATATTGCAGTGTATGAATATTTTAGTTCTGCTTGATGATATAAAAGTGCTCCCAGTGGCTTCAATTATCAGAGCCTTTATTTTCTGGGTCAGCGCCATGTATTTCACTACAAAAACTTATCGAAGACTTTCATAATGAATAAAGTAAAGCTATAATGTAAATCATTGAGTATAAGAAACTAATCCGCTGCTTTCACGATTTGGAATTTAATTGGAAACCGAATCTACATTGTTGCCGATTCAATAAAAGATATCTGAAATTAGAGCTTTCCTATTCATCGAATATTAATACACGAATCGACAGAATTTGTCTTTTTTATCTCATAAACGAATTCTTGATTAGATATTTCAATAATTCACAAGGGTAACAGCAGATAAAACGAACAGTTATCTTTATAAAATATTTTCTTCTTCTTCTAATCTTTTCAAAATCTGTCCCATAAAGAAAGCAATCAAATCCGAGAGAGTAGGGATTACATAGTTTTCACAATGTATTATAATAAACCTCTCTTCTCTTTGTTGATTGATTTTGCAACGGACTATCGTCATTTCTTAAACGAGAACCAACATGTCTTAGAATAGTGTTATGAAAATATTAAAAGCTTCAGAGTTATTTAAATTTTGATTAACGATACAATGGCTTCTGTTATGTCGGAACAAAATAATGAGTTTCCGAAAGAGTGATATTTGAAATTAGGAAATGCTCGTGTAAATATATTCATATCATATTTGAATCTCATTTGACCAGAGCAGGATCGCAAGGACTTTCGAAAAATCAACCGAGGTAATTTAACTAACTATCCTTGTCTATCATCTATCGAAACATGTGAACATTACGACGACCTACTTTAATTCAAACACGATATATAATAGGATGTTTAAATTGCACTTGAGAGGTATTCTCGAAAGTCTTTGCGATCGTGTCGTTTCATGAATCTATAGTGATTAATAAGCTCATGACGTTTGTATACGTGTAGAGTCATGGCAGTTTTTATCGATAATTATGATTCATATAAGGCAAATAAAAAAGATGTTGTATTTTCCTTTAGGTGCTAAAACATGGGTCATTCGGTTGGAAATCTCTTTTTTTACTCCCTTTTGTAATGCTTATAATACATTTTTTTCTCTAAAAAACGGTTAGAATTTTTTTTAATTTTTTTTTTTAGAAAGCCGACCGTAGATTTCAAGATTTTTGGGTCGGTCGCAAAGGACAATACAACATCTTTTTGAAAGGCCTAACAGGGGCTCGGTTGGCCCTGCGCTAGAAAGTATGGACATTTTAAATCATGTTCTGTCAAAAAAGAAAAAGGAACATGTATGTCTGTTGAGTATTTTTTTAAATTAAGTAATGATACATTTTAACCAACAAACATGCATGTTCTCCTCTTTTACCCAACAATGTTTTCATCTCTGTATGAGCGGCAAAATGTCATATCAATATGATATTTCTTATCATGTTGAATATCTCAAATTGTATGGAAAGCAATATACTATCTCAATTCACTGTTCCTACGATCTTGGCGTGCTTTACAGCCTCAGGCAGTGTGAGATCTCACATACATGTAGTATATGGACAGCATAACTTGATCGGGGAGACTAATCTGGGACATCCCAGAAGACCAGCAGCTCAAGAGAGGCTTCTCCGATACGGCCCAGACGGATTGCTGTTACTGCCCTGAAGCAATCAGTCAGCTGCTTCATCATGGTAATCTTACAAATTGGTCACATAATGGAGGCATCTGAATTTCCGAATGTGAGAATTTAAAAGTATAGTCGTTTTGTCCCAAGCAGAACCTATTTCCAACTGATGAAGGAGGATCGTTTACAAATAGGACTTTTTCCTAAATGTTAGTATACTTCTTTTTGTATTGTTATCAAAGGTTGATAGAAGTAATTCGAGAATCGACCCATTAATGCTATTCCAAGAAGGTGTCAAAAAATAACGTCCAACTGATGAAGGAGGATCGTTTACAAATAGGGCTCTTTCCTAAATGTTAGTATATACTTATTTGTGTGTATTGTTATTAAAAGTTCATAGAAGTTTTTTTTTTTTAATTTAAAAAAGTTCATAGAAGTTATTCGAGAATCGATCCATCAATGCTAATCCAAGAAGACTAAGTTGTCAAAAATCATCTCTCTGTCTCTGTCTGTCTCTCTCTCTCCCTCTTTCTCTCTCTTTTCTTTATCTTTTTCTTTTTATCTCTCTTTCTCTCCCTTCCTCTCCTTCCTTCTTCGCTTCTAAAGCTTGTCACATTTCCATCACCCCCTCCCCCCAAAAAGTATCATTTTCTAAGAAAATCTGAGCTTTTCCACAAATGTTGTTTGCAGGGGGATCTAGCTTTTTGCCAAGGGGGGGGGGGGAGGGGGGGGAGGGGGGAGGGGGGGGGGGGGGGGGGGGGTTGACCAAGTAGCGGATCCAGGATTTTTTTCAAAAATCGCGCCGTTTTACTGTTTTTTGTTTTTACTTGGCCGCCCAAGGGGGGGGGGGGTTTAAACCGCCGAAACACCCCCCCCCCTACATCCGCCCCTGGTTTGTATATCTGTTCGGGGACGAGAATGATTATGCAATTGGGTTCCTGTTTTAATACTAATACAAAAATCATGGTTTAAATTAATGTCAGACATCTCGAACTACATTTCATCTTACAAGTTAAGTGTAAGGTAACATGAAAATATTCCTCACTGGCTTGTTTTACGCCCATACATTTCCTGTTTTGCATGTTCGCTGTTTTATATTCACGAAACTTGATATTGTCTCTATCACTTTACCCTGTTAAGTACATGCACAAATAGAATTTTTAAGGTCAACGGCAGCTGAAAGCAGTTCACTTTTTTTGTAGTCCAAGGCACCCAAAGAGCTTACAAAGCATCTAGTATGGCGTGATGCATGAGTGTTTGTTGTCAGTTCTTGTTCTGAATTAATTACTAATGTATACAGATTTCATGGCCTTGGTGTGTCCAAATGGAAAAACCCATTTTGAAATTATTTAACATTATTTAATCCATGCAGGTAAACAGGATATATTATTTTAATATATATATAGCGTAAACTTGAAGGTGATACAATATGGGTTTACATTTGAGTTATTCTCGAGAAAGGTATTTTTAAACATCTATCTAAACATTCTAAAAATGTTCTCAATGTCCGAGCTCCACTAAGATTTCGGATTTAGACACGACAAATTATTTCCTCTGGCCTCAGTTTATTTCTGGAGTGAAAGGAAATTGACCGCCATGTGATACGGCAAAGGAAACACTGCACTCACCAGAAGGCAAGCAGGTGAATCTCCCTGAAGAATAGTCAAATAATCCATTAAGTCTCGACGCATCATCCCAATTCATTATGATAAATGCAAGTTTGTATCCTTTGGCGGAGGGGGGGGGGGGGGTGTGATTATACTAAGAGACATATAAACCGTTCCACTTACTCCTAATGTTTTGCACTATATGCATTCCATACTGACGAGAGTGGCGTCTTTATTGCTGATCACTTTCAATTAGCGATAAATGTATTCCTGAATTATTCTAACGACCACCAGCTAATACATGAAGGGGAAGGCCAACCTGATATTAAGTTGGTTCTAATAGAAGCTGAAATTGAGACAAACGGACCAGTAACAGTTTGAGCAAAACAACGATTATAAATGTGTTTTGAATTTTTAAAGGTGCGATCAATCAAACAAAAATTTGACAATTCTGTGACGTATCTTGCGAGGTCCCCTCTCATTATTATTTTCTCTTTGAGAAAATCTTCAATCATACATTCACCCTGAATATACTTATTTCGAATTTTGTTTTTATACAACCAATGTATGAATCAAATCTATTTCATCATCAATAACGAAGAAAATGAAAGTTTAAGCAATTTTTTGTCCAGAGCGTATTGAAGAGAGGCTCGCAAGATACGTCCAAGTCATGCAGTCTTGCCAATTTGTGTTCCACCGATGAAACTTTCAACAACTAATAACTTTCCTATTTTTAATCGGAAATATCGCTCAAATTTGCACTTATTTGCTTCTTTCATGTTTCTGCTTTTATTAAAATCAACTTACTATCAGGGTGGAGTTCCCATTCGAATAGCTCTAAATCCATTGATTCAGAAGTGGGAAGACTTCTTTATTTGGCAGAGTACTATTATATATTGTTTCATGTTTGTTCAATATCATTCGTCAATATCTCATTTGTCGGCTTGAATACATTTTCTTGGGATTTGAAAACGTATACTTCTCGTCCTTATAGTGTGAGGTGTATTAAAGACATCAAAGTTCACCATTAGAATTGAATTATACAATGAAGTGAAAATTTCAAAATGCAGACACAGAGTTTCATGTTTCGACCCGCGTATAATTTCAGACAATAGGAATGTGCAAAAAGCGAGGTATACATATTTTGGACTTTGATATTCATTAACGAGATGTCATGAAGTAATTCTGATTTCAAATTTGAGTTATGACAATTCTGATTTTGGATTGACTAAAACCACCTGGTTTGAGTAATATATTTGCATATAATTATATCTGCCATGCAGGGTATGAAAAAGAAGCACCCAGCTGATTTTTTAACCATGAATCCATGCCTTCAAGTCGGCAGTCTAAAAATAAGCTAGAATATTCGTAATGATTATGATATCATCATGAAGGACGATTTCATATACAAATATTTTAAACGTAATTAAAAGGGCTGGAGAGAGGAAAGGGTCTCTTTGTATGTTCTAAAATCAATACCGAATTTAAATACTTATATCATTTGATAAGAAATAATTTGAAGATAAATATTTTCTGGTTATGATAATGAAAAATAGAGTAAATTAAAATAACATCCATGCCTTGATGAATACCGCCCGCACGAAAGTAACTTTTTTGAAAAGATGATTTAGAAACATATAAACAAAAACATTCTAAAGAAAATGGTTCACGTTTTCGACCTTTTTTTAATATACGCCAAGTGAATCAAGGACGGAATTTTTAACTACCTCCGATCAAAAAACTTCATCTCCCTCAAGATTAGGGGATTGAGAGGGACTTTCCCATTGCTGCTGTTTTTTAATTAATGATTCAACAAGCATTATAGGCACACACGCATTGGGATTAATAGATAATGTACAGGTGGTGTGAGATGTGAAGAGAGAGAGAGGTAAAAAAAAAAGAGAGAGAGAGCGAGAGTTAGAATTTGAGAGAGTTAGTGATAGAGAGAAAGAGAGAGGGTGAGGTGTGTGGGAGGGGGGTTTAGATAGTTAGACAGAGAGATTTGAAGGGGAGAAAAAGAAAGATTTCAGCATTCGTTGCGTGGGTGTGTTAAATTGTTCTACCTGTAGATAAATTATTCCCGCCTGCACCTGCGGTTCCTTGATCTAATATCTTGCAAAGAAATTCACAAGTTTACACATTACAAAAAGTAAAAGGCCTTAAAAGACAAAAAACAAACATTTCAGTTTCTCTGATTAATTCCAGATATTTAATTTTGCATAAGAGGGAGAAGAAAAAAAATTTACCTCACCTTTCAAGGAATATAAACTTTACCGACAAAGCATTGATTGCTTATTATTGTAGCTTTCCGTCAGTGAGAACAGTAACTTTTTGTAATCAAATCAGATTTTTTTTTCTCCAATAACAACCATAGTCCGGTTTAGTCAACAAGACTATTACTAGATGAAATATATTAAACAGAGTATATTTCACAAATTCATCATAATAATCAAGTTTTTTTGTTTTCATTATATTTTGGTCGGTGAAAAACAACTCTTTTCACAAAAAAGCAGATCATGTAATAAGAGTGGCTCAAAATATAACAGTCGTAATGAACAGCCATGTAGTGTAACATAGCAAAGGGGTGTTATATCATGATTCTACTCCACTTATAATACAAAGGTCATTACACAATCTATAAAGATCCATTTACATCCAACAAATATTATCATTTCCATTAGACCCATTATAAGCTCGTGCCACTCAGAAAGCCCGGGAAAAGCGCTGTGTAATTTACAAATCCATTAACTCTCTAAAGTAGCTATATAGTGCCTTATCTCTCTCGTCAAAAAGACACGCCAAATTAATTTGTTGACTAGAGTAGGGATTCGACATGTGCCTGGGGATCTTTCAGACGATAAGAGATCGAAATAATCCCAGGCATCTGAAATCTAGGCATAGTTTATTTGTATTTATTTTTCATTTGTATTTTAGGTAGCTTCTGTTGAGCTGTTGGCATTGAAATAAAGGATGAAACTAGGCCTGTCTTCATTTGAGAGGTCAATTGGTGACCCCGACCCCTTTTCCGAGAACTTCAGTACATTCTTTGCTAATTTCAAGAAAATAATTATCAACGTAGTAAGGCATGTTGGCGTTTGAAATGGGATTAACACAAATAAAATGATATAATATATAGATGATCACAGATGATCACTGTTGAACTAGTGCAAGCTTCAAGAAGTGATCGGACTCACAAGAAGAGAAAGTTTAAAATAATGCTTATTGTGATTTACGTATGTATGTCCAACTGGGGGTGATTTATATATTCATTATTTAAAGGCAGAGAGAGAGAGAGAAAGAGAGAGAGAGAGAGAGAGGAAGAAAGAGAGAACGAGAGAGTGAGACTTACACATAGTCATACACGCACACACACGCACAATATGGACAGAGGGAGAAAAAGAGAGAGAGAGAGAGAGAGAGAGAGAGAGATTTTTTTTTTTTGTCGAATAGAGCCTGTGCATTGAAACCATATACGAAGACTTAAAAAAGCGAGATAAAACATAGCCGGAGATTGATCAACTGCATCTGAGGTAGATGTTATAACTTTGATAGGTCAATCAAGACTAGTGATCAAAATAATGATACCATCTAGACACGTGGCCGAACAAAAATGTGAGGTAGAAAGATACAAAAAGGGAGCAATAAGCAGGAGAGGGAAGGGGGGGGGGGGTGGAGGAAGGGGGAGCAGAAAGATAGATAGGCAGACAGATACATACATATGGAGACAGATACTGGGACTTGAGACGTTCAGTGTTAAAGGAGTTTGATACGATAGCCGGTGGTTGAACCTAAATCATTTCAGCTGTGTCTGGGGTAGATATGAAAACACTAGAGTCGATCGATCTCGAACTCTCGATGGGATGGGATATGTAGATTGGACAAGCAGCAGGCCTATCGCATGGACGCGGTGGGTGATCTAGACGAACTGATACGATTGGAAGAGAGAGACAGAGAGAGAGAGAGAGAGAGAGAGAGAGAGAGAGTCAGAGACAGACAGAGAGAGAGAGAAAGTGTGAGAGAGAGAGAATAATACAGGGGCAGACAGATACACAGACAGTAGATTGGGATACAAAAGAGAAAGAAAAGTGAGAGGAAGGCAGGTAGAGAAGACTCAACAGAGAGAGAGAGAGAGAGAGAGAGAGAGCGAGAGAGAGAGAGAGAGAGAGAGAGAGAGAGAGAGAGAGAGAGAGAGAGGGAGAGAGATAAAGAAAATCAAACCTTGAATAGAAACAAAAACTCAGTTAAAACAAAATGAAAACAAAATCAAATATCATGAATATTAAATGAAGAATATTCCTCCTTCCAGAAACCTCCTGCAATATAATCGACTAAAAGTAACACTCGCATGATTATTATGACAGCTGTATATGAATGTACTTGTCATGCAATAATTATACAATATAGGTTACTTGTTCGAGGGTAAAACACCGTTCGATAGAAAATTTACATATGGAAAACCCTAGAACCTATCACCTCCTCCCACCCCCCCCCCCCCCCCATCGAGGATAATGTAGATTTTAAAGGCGGATTGCATTTCAGACGCTAATTCAGACGTTAAACTTGGATTACCCGTACCTAGGAAATCTGGAAAAATCCAGATGACAAATATTATCTGGCTGCAGGCGGACGGTTTGAAGGATGCATGTAAAGTGTCTTTTATGTGTCACCATAGCTGAGGCAGTAAGCTATTACCTATCTTCATCCAATGAATTACAGGGCGAAATGAATCGAGTATTTGAGAGAGTGAAAGATAAAGAGAAAGAGAGAAGGGGAGAAAGAGAGAGAGAGAGGGATAGATAGAGATAGAGAAGAGAGGGGGTAAGAAGAAGAAGAAGAAGAAGAAGAAGAAGAAGAAGGAGAAGATGATGATGATGCTGATGACTTTGATTTGATTTTGACGATCAACAATAAAGATGAGGGTGGTGATGATGACGCCGTTGATGATGATAAAGCTTTGAAGGGGACAGGCGATCTTTAAGACAGAAAGAGAGGAAGAGAGAGAAAAGAGAAATATATCTCTCTATATAAAGGAGCTATTCTGGAGAGAGGAAAGTGTCATAGAACCTGCCGAAATACAAATTCAAGAGAAGAGGGAAAGGACGTGCTAGAGCTTATAGAAAAATTATAGTTTGAATTACAGAAATAGTGGTTACAAACAAAGAGAAGGAAAGTGAGATAGAAAGGGAGATAACGAGTGAGAGAAAATGAGACAGAGAAACAGGATGAGGGATGGTAAGAATACAGCATTGTATCGGTAGAGGAAGGGTATACATTGATTCACACCTTATAACAACGCACTTGTCATTATAATGTGTGAAGATGGGGGATGAGGTGTGTGACTCGAGAGGATGTCCTCTGAGAGAGTTCGATCTTTGACTCTGCAAGGTCAGTCTTGTTCAATTGCCACTTGTATCGTTAAGGTTGAAGAGATGATAAACGGAAGCAAAACGAACCAAATGAAGAAGAAGAAGAAGTAAGCAATGCAACACAAAAATATTCTTTTAAAATATTATCGAAAAGCATAAAAAACAACATTTAAAAAGGGAGCAACTAAGATCAGTTGACTGAGAACGAAATTCAGCTTATCACAGTCATATACCATATTATAACATCTCCCCTCCATCCCCTATCTCTCCCTCTCTCTCTCTCTCTCGCTCTCTCTCTCTCTCTCTCTCTCTCTTTCTCTCTCTCTATCAAATAGTAGTGTATTTAAATTTGTACCTCTTGTACCTCTGTGTCCTATTGTATTTGTATGATTTTTGTTGTATGCTTGTATTTTAATTGATATCTGTATGAGATACAAGAGGCCGACTATCACACAAAATTGTAATTACACGGTACTGTTTTTAGTTTTTTTCCTTTTGTTTGTATAGTGTATTTTTTTAATTATTATGTTAATCATGTATTTTTTCTTCAATATTGTATAACTTTTAGGTTACAAGACGAGAATGTTTATCAGCCTCGTTCATATTGTGCTGTCCTGTCAAAATACGTTTTGATAAATTATCTAATGCAGCATACAGGAGATAGGTGTAATGTTACCTCCGTCCTCGATTCCCTTTGTGTGTAACTGTAGAATAGATGAAGGTGCGCATTGGCAGAGAACGTGTAAGAGTGAAACTTGATAGGCATATCGCAAGTGTAATCGAAATTTTGTTTTCTTTTTATTCAGTTCGAGGCATAATGGGTACTAAGAAAAAAAATGTGGTTGTTCAATAGAATGAGAACAGATATCTCCTTTCGTGCATTCCTTGATCTCAAATGTTCTACACCCCTTGATTTTAAAGATAAACTTGAGTTCTGGTAAAAAAGGAAAATTAATTCTCACAGAATCTAACGAAACTTACACTGAATGTTCAAGATTACAAATAAATGTCATGTGCAAAACAATTTTGGAAGAAAATGTATACTGGCTGAGTAATGAGCATAGAAAGATAAGAAAATCAGGGTAGTACTAGCCCCGACACCGTGTGTGTTGTCCAATATACATCTTTCTGTGTAAGTGATTGTTACTTTACCAAGATTCTGCCAAATTTATGATGATTTTGATGACTCCAGAACCTTGCATTTCACACCATTACTTACATGCTATATGATCAACTTTTCTGATCCATTCCACACCTTTTCTTTCATAATGCAATCGCATTACCAGAACTCAAGTTTATCTTTAATTGCATTCCTTCTTTCACTTCATAATGCTGCTACTTTTTACTATTATATGTTCTGTATTATTATTATTTGTGTTATTTATTTCACTTTTCTCATTGTCAAGCTGTGTTGTTTGTTTATATTTCCCGTTCTCTAAATATATATTTCTATCTTCTTCTTGCCTTTCCTTCGCCCCTCTCTCGCAAAGTCTATCTCTTTCACGCCTCCATTATCTTGTCCCTCTCTCTCCCCCTCCCTCTCACTCTCTTTCTTGATTCTCTCCTTTTCTCATCCTCATTCTCTTTCTCAACTTCAAACAAAATATGTACATGTTGTATCTATGTTTCTTCTCTCTCTCTCTCTCTCTCTCTCTCTCTCTCTCTCTCTCTCTCATTTCTCTCCTTTTCTCACCATCATTCTCTCTTTCTCCCTTTCCCTCAATCCCTCTCCCCTCTCTCTCTCTCTCTCTCTCTCTCCTTGCTGAAGCAAAGCTTCAAGGTGAAGAACTTGTTACAGTCTCTTGGCCCAATTACGAAGTTCATGGTTGTTCAGCAACTAACACCCACTGGCGAATATCAACAGCGACGGAGACGGCGCCCAGAGTCTCTCTTCTCAGTTCTTCGAAATCCCAGCGGTGGCGTGTTATGGGCTGTTACAAAGGAATGAATATTGTAAGAAATACAATTAATTGGTTGCTTATTAGCGGGGGAGGATTCCTGGGGCCCTGTTAAGACGATAAGGGTTCATACACCTACATGTATCAGTACTCTTTCACTTGGAATTTTACTTATGAATTTCATTCATTTTTCATTCATTACACGAATTTATTTCGATGAATATCTTCACATACAATGGACATGATACTATAGTAAGCGAAAGTGAGATGTTGATTATGATGAAACAAACATAAGGACCTTGAATTTAGCAGTCTGTCGACTGTTAATCTGATTAAAGCTCAATAAGGCCTCACCGGGGGTATAACAACAATTCAAGAATATTTAAACGCCCATAGCTCATATAGATCTAGGATCTTTGCCTATGGGGTATGTCTATATCTACGAATTTTAATGTACGTATAGTAAGATGTTGATACCATGATTAAACAGAAAAGATTGCATTGCTTCCAGCAAGTTTCCGGTTTTCTTTGTTTCCATTCCCAGCTCCTTTGTTCTTAACAAATCCCAATATCATCAGGGAATTGCGTTACAATCCACAGGATCTCAAAGAGAGAAATAACACCGTTCACAAGTCGTCAACACTACCGTGTGAGTCAAAAAAAAAGTTTACACCTAGAAAATTGCTAATTATTTTAAAACTCATCTATGAACAGTAAATTATTATACATCTTATGAAAGAGTGTTTTACCCCAAATCATTTGGTATCATTTTTGTGTGGTATATTTTCACGTTTGGATGAACAGGGGGCATTGTTTGCGAGAGTGCAAAAATCGACTTGCGCCAAAGTGATGCCTACATCATGTATTATGTTGGGATTAGCGGAGTGAGAGAATTATTGAATGTATCAAATGAAATGCATTGCATATGCTTTCTGCAGAAGCAAAGTCGCACACACACACGCGCACAAATGTTCTTTGATATTTGATATGTGTGGCTTGATTAATTTTGTTAAGGATGTTATTTGGATCTGCAAAAACCGATTTAATTCCCCAATCCCAATTGTTTTATTCAAACATCACATGAGCAACTTTGGCGCAAGTCAATTTTTGCACTCTCGCAAACAATGCCTCCTGTTCATCCAAGCGTGAACACATACCACACAAAAATGATACCGAATGATTTGGGATAAAACACTCTTTCATAAGATGTATAATAATTTACTGTTCATAGATGATCTTAAAAATAATTAGCAATTTTCTAGGTGTAAACTTTTTTTTGACTCACACTGTATTGTCTGAAGGAGACTCAGCTTTGTACTATAAGACAGGAAATTGCAAAATCGCGCGATTTTCTACATCTTTGATGAAGGTTATGATGTTATTTCGCACTTTCATGAAGAAATCGTACTGTTCAGGATAATCAAAAATCAAATCTTCACAAACACTGATTATTTTCCCTTGAGGCGGGTTCATTTCCTGGTTTTCCCGTTATGAAGGTTGACTTAAAAATCATTCCTAACGAGTCTTCAAGTATGCACTCTTCAAAGACCATTGATGACGACATTATTACAATGATTCAGCTTTAATGTCATAGTCAGTAGCATACCACGTGGATATAGAATATTTAGGGGGACGGTGCTGCGATGGGGGGGGGGGGGGGAGCAGTTCTACGTGGATAAAATATTAGAGGCCACATAGCGAGGGTTGAAAAAGGTTCGTATATTATCTTACTTTCAAGTTGTAATACCTTTCCATGGTTTCTCTAAATCTCCTTCACTCTTTTCACATTTGCCCTTCAAGGAGATGAGGGCCGACGACGAAAGGGGTGAGGTGGGGTGGGGGGGGGGGGCTGGAGGCTGTGTGCCCCATGTCACGTATCATTGCTTGTCCATTTGCAAATCACAAAAAGATGTTTTATACACCTTCTAAAATCTAATGACACATGAGAAAGGAAACTAAATGAATCAAATCAGAATACCTTATTGTGGATTGATCTTTGTCAATTACAATGATATTGATATAAACCTATTCAGTCCTACTGGTTAAGTATTAATAGCTATGCTATTTCATTCAATAATCTTACTCTGTACATTTATGTATGTTGATCTCCGTCTTGTGAATTATGAAATATAACTTTATTTCACCTCCTCAATCACGTTTTTCTTCCAAAAGCTACCTGTAAATAAGGATTCATGTCAGATTGCTGAAGCAGCTGCATTAGAGGAAACACAAATTGTTTGTAGATTGGCTCTATCTAAATCGCTATCGCAACTAAAAGTAGAAGCATAATAAAAATCGATCAACCGCACGTGGTATGAGCGTGTGGAACTGTTTTTTTCCGTTTTTAATTTTCTATAGTAAGAACGATAATCTCTTCGATTGATCAACGTGGTATCTACGGCTCTTGAATGCTTGCATGAATAGACAACGAAAGCGCATTGAAGTTGGGAGATATTCCTTTTTAAATTGGCTTCCTATAAGTTTAGCCACACTGTAATCATGTCATTGAAATGACTAGGCTTCAAATGATTCGATGGGGTTCGTTGTTGACGACAATCGCAGTCTTTAAGCTTCTAGATCTATAATTCATTTTCATTTAAAATTATTGAGGGTTATCGAAAAACCCATGATATATCCGCCCAAAACATCATTAAGTACACACGTAAAAAAAAATTAACATTGAGGTCCAATAAAATTAACATGAATCTCACTTCAGAGCTCCTCTCTCTTTCTTTCTCCCCTATACCCCTCCTCTCTCGATTTCCCTCTTACTTTCTCCATATTTTCTCTCTATTTTCCCCCTCTCATCGTCCCTTCTTTTATCTTTCTCCATCTTCTATGTTGATCTCTCTCTTCCCTCTCTCACCCCTCCCATTTCTCTCTATCTCTCCCTTTCTCTACATTCCCAAGTCTCCCCTTATCTCTCTTTCTCCCTCTCTCTTTCTCTCTCTCACTCTCTCTCTCTCTCTCTCTCTTTCTCTTCGATCTCTCCTTCTCACGTTCTCCCCGTCCTACAGTGCGACATTACTCCCGCAGAGCAATGAAATAGTTGAGCAAGAAATTGGTCGCCGATTAATATTGATCATTATACTACATGTAGTCATGTCATATTAAGGTGAGACTGGTGTTTTGTATTAGTCACATTTAGAGCTAAGCAAATGCTCTAGGAAGGACCTGCATTTCCTGCCAAACTTCACACTTGTATCAGGACCATTATCCAACACAATCAGAGTTTATTTATTTTTAAAGTTTATAAATGGGTTTAACCCATTCTCCTACAGAGACAGGAAGCATCACGGTGCCGTGGTTTATTCACTTGAATCTCAATCTAAGGGTAGGGGGTTCGAATCCTAGCCCGGCACGTATGTCCTAGCTTTGCCAAGACGTTAATCCGTATTTGCTACTCTATCCATCCTGGTGTAAAATTGGTGCTTCGCCATAGTAATAATAAAGTAATAATTAAAGTAATAGTTATAATTAAGGGACCCACGGGAAGAGCAAATTACTTATTATATGATGCAAAAAGCTGAAGCAAATTTCCAAAAATAGTTTCTGACATTATCTATGAGGTGAATTTGTTCGTGTTGTGGAGGCATGGTGGTTCATATTGAAGTGTAGTGATCTCGTAATCGGAAGGTCTCGGGTTCGACACAAAGTTGATGAAAGAATGATTATTAGTTAGTTAAGATATTGATTCTCAATAACCCAAGGCCCTCATAATGGTTTAAAGCTATGGATATTGTCTGCATTGTTTATTGTCTGTTATTTTGCCTTAATATTGTGACCTTAAATTTTGAAAACATACATTCATTCCCAGAATTAAATTGATTTTAATGTACACGTCATAGTTCAACAACATTAGGGACTTTTAGATTTGCGTGGACTGATACGTGTGACTTCCAATCAAGGTAGTGCATTTAAAGGACGTCGACCATAGCAATTCACATTGTCTTAGTGCAAATCCCTATTCTCTTTTTCATGTAGGCGTCATATTAAATACGCGCCTACACACTTAATCCATTCTTTAAAATTATTGATTCGATTTGTAACAAACAACGAGTGGGACTTGAAGGGTGGCAACCATGACTTTAGGGACATTATTAATCCTCTCAATGGTTACATGAATAAGATATTATTCTCATTAATATTTACTGTGATAAAATGAATGAATGCATGAAAGGATCAAGTTTAACACCATTTTATTCATTTCATGAGTGAGTACGCTAAGTAATGGTATAATGCTACCTGCAGGGTCTATAAGTCTACAATGACATTAGAAAAAGAAGGACAAATATGCATGTCGCCAGCAGCGATACAGCCAATTAACAATAAAGTAGTGTCTCAAAGTCAAACCGAACCATGTACCAACCCACATGCGACTCGACCCACAAAAAGCGCCGCTGTACCGTACTTGTAGAAAGATACAGAAAGAAAAAAGAATACAGTTGGACGAGAAACATGTAACGAGAGTCGATACAGCCGTAAGTGTGTTTTGAAGGATAACATTGCAGTTCTGTTCGCTAATGAGGAAACTGCTGGTAATATTCAGGCTAGAGAGTAAAAGTGCATGGCAGGCGAGTGGGAGTACGGTGTCCTAAAAAACAACAACCTTGAATCAATTATTCTTTCATTAGAGAGTCTGCCCATATTATCGAAAAGCGCAGCGACATTTTGCCTGTTGGCTTGGTACACTATATACCTGTTAGTAGATAAGCATTTCATGCTCATAAGAGAAGGTGTACTCGAGAGTTTGGTTACATAAAATTGGTTTTGGGGTGTTTCAACTAGATATATTTGATGAGTTTAGGATGCATCGTGTTAAAATATTCCTGCAAGTTTGATGACTTACACTCTGCCCCTTCAATGTGTATCATATTATTTTACATTTTCACCTCCTTTGATAAGATACTGCATCAATTTTTTCATAGCATGTTTATAAGAAATAGAGGTATTTTACAACGTTCATCGAAACATTTTCCATTACTATCAATTTCTTGATCAAAAGAAATCAAATTAAAAATCAAATCGAAGCACATCAAGTCATATTATAGCCATAATCATAGAGTCTTATTGTTGATTTTTGAGGTCGCACATTAGTACAATATCATTGGGTGTATGCATGCTATTAGTAAAAGATGTGAATACATTGAAAAAAATAACTTCCATGCAGGTGTGTCAGTGAATCGAAAGAGAGAGAAAGAGAGATAGAGAGATAGATAAACAGAGAGAGAGAGAGAGAAAGAGAGAGAAAGAGAGAGAGAAAGATAGGGAAAGAGAGAGAAAGAGAGAGAGAAAGAGAGAAAGAGAGAGAAAGAGAGAGAAAGAGAGAGAAAGAGAGAGAGATAGAGAGAGAGAGAGTGAAAGAGAGAAAAAGAGTGGGGAAGGGGTAGTAAAACACTGCCATGTTTATCATCGTAATTTACCAACGTTCAACAATACCAGAGAGATAGCAAAATATGTTGATATTTATAAAGGGTTTAATACAGTGAAATATTATGTAAATGCTACGATAATTTACAGTGTGAGTCAAAAAAAAGTTTACACCTAGAAAATTGCTAATTATTTTAAAAATCATCTATGAACAGTAAATTATTATTTTGTGTGGTATGTGTTCACGCTTGGATGAACAGGAGGCATTATTTGTGAGAGTGCAAAAATCGACTTGCGCCAAAGTTGCTTATGTGATGTTTGAATTAAACAATTGGGATTTGGGTATTAATTCGGTTTTTGCAGATCCAAATAACATCCCTAACAAAATTAATCATGCCTCACATATCAAAAATCAAATATAAAATATCAACGAACATTTTGTGCGCGTGTGTGGGTGTTTGTAACTTTGCCCTTTGCAAAAAGCATATGCAAAGCATTTCATTTGATACATTCAATTCATTTTGTCACTCCGCTAATCCCAACATAATACATACTGTAGGCATCACTTTGGCGCAAGTCGATTTTTGCACTCTCGCAAACAATGCCTCCTGTTCATCCAAGCGTGAACATATACCACACAAAAATGATATCAAATGATTTGGGATAAAACACTCTTTCATAAGATGTATAATAATATACTGTTTATAGATGATTTTATAAATAATTAGCAATTTTCTGGGTGTAAACTTTTTTTTGACTCACACGGTATTATTTGTCAAGGAGTGGGTTTTAAAATGTTCATAACAGTCACCATCATTTGATAATATTCAGGAAATACTAATAGGATGGACTGCAGCCTTGCAGATAAAACATACAACCTTCGCCTGCGAGAAAAGCCAAACAAAACAAAACGAAGCATATACAAACAGACAAAAAGATTCCTCGAATACTGTAGATGGAACGAAGTCAACGTACTCATGCTATGATACCCTTCTTCAAATGTAATCAAGCGATTTCCGAGGAGAACTCCCCTTCCGTGAATTTCATTTCTCAAGCGCTCTTTGATAGCATTGCCATGTGATGAATCAGGGACTAGACGTTAACATCTCTTGGAATTTTTCTCGAGAAAGCAGTACAGCGCTGAAAATCGTTACGACATGGAAAACATGTTTTTATTTTACTAGGAAATTGGGAAACAACGGAGGTCTTTGGCTTTCACAGGTGTGAATGACCTGGTTAGCAGGGTCGTGAATGAAGCTAGTGTTTTCTGTAGACTGTGAACTCTTAAACAAAAGATTCTAAGAAAGAATTATTCACTTAACCTCATAACGATATATCCATCATCTTCTGTAATCTTCGTCGATTCCCTCATTTCTTAAAATGTGGAAAATAATGCCCTTCACATCCCTCGAGTTTCCCTTTCTGGGCGAACACATCTGTGTAATATACATACAAAGACATACCCACACTTACACACAAACCCACACCCCCACACGCACACGCACACAAGAATACGGAAACTTGGTAGAATGACATAAAACTCCGTCGAGATTGGTATGGTGTCTCTTAATTCCATCAATCTTGTTTCATTAATATATAATACATAATTATATCCTCTTTCTACCCACTTTCTCTAACCCCTCCCAACTCCCATGGTAGTTCTCACTCTCCCTATCTCTCCGGTCCCTCCCATCCCCCTCTATGATATCTCTCTCTCTCTCTCTCTCTCTCCCTGCAGCATCTCAATGTAACTCTTTAATCAATATTCATCGCTTTTCACCTGCTGATTGCCTTAGATTGAGATTTCGTGCCGGCGGGTATTCAGCGAGCAAAGAGCAAAGTATACTAATGTATTGACTTTGATATCTAGATAAGAACATGCTAATCTCCTTGCAATCTAAAATGTGTCCTACTTTGTGTCCTCCCTTCAGTGCCATAATCCGGTTACATCAGAGCAAAGTGACTACTATAATCGCGATCTCGTTATATCACGAACTCTTCAAGAGCTGTCGCTAAATTTCTTCCCTCTATTTTTTAAGCATTTAATTACAAACTTCTTCATGTACATGTACACCATGCATAAATGCTATATAATGATCTATCGTAATCGATTTACAATAAATTACTATGCATTTTTTTTCGCACTACTTTCTTTTCAGACTGATTTACTTCTTTTCCCTTGTCTTCTTGATGTCTAATTTCACAATGCCTCTTCTTCTCGTCCACGAAATAGAAAATGAATGTGAGTTTGAACATTCCTCGGGTTGAAAGCGAACTTAAAATGTATTTTTGATATCAATTTGTGTTCCCATCGAGGAGATACCAAAGATTCTTTTTGTCTCTTTATTCTCGCGCCGTGTTATCGATGGTAATTATCATTGTAACACGATTTCTCGTCAACTTTGATAATCCCATTTGGCACCGTCTGCTTGCGAGATTTGACTGGGAAAGTTTAAATCCATTAAAATGGAAAATAAATCAGAGCCGCGGGCATTTTATCTTTCATGGTGAACAAAATAGAGAAAAAAAGTTGAAGGATTTTAGTTAATGAGCATGCTTCAATTTTTACAAGAAAAAGTAGTATTCGAAGCATCTAAAAAGAAATAAACTTTTACTTGCACTGGTTTCGGTACATTTCGAGAAGCGAGTGCTTTTTTTGTAAAGAAATATCTTCGAATATAATCCTGTCCAATGATAATGATAATTTTTAAAAATGCAGATGTGAAAATATGAAAATATTATAATCAAATATAATCATTTCAATTAGAAAATTGAAGATTATAATCATGAGAAAATAGGATCATCATTACCACATGTTTAAAACGGAATTATCTCATATTTGGGACTACGTCTCACTTTCCAAAAATGACTCATAAAACTGAACCACATTTGTTAAGTATCTTAAGCATTTATTGTAAGGAACGTGTGTACAGCATATTTATCGGTTGGGTTAATGTATAGTTTTATCCCAAGGCAATATCTCATGTGATAAAAGACATTTTGCTAAATATATATATATATATATATATATCCAAATCCAATGTATTCTTTTCAATTAAATTTTGTAGTGAGCACATGCGGTTTTCAGAAGTACTCGTTATGAAATTCAACTAGCAAGCTGTTACGTTTTGTTATTGTAGTATATAAATACAACAAGTAGAAACACGTTTAAAAGAAATCTTTTTATAAAGACCACCTGCATAATATATTGACTTTTGTTTGTATCTCCCATGAGCTGAGCATGGTGAGCGTTCTTTCTATACAGGTTTTACTGTTTAAGGAAACATTGGATTGCAAAACGAGGGCTACTTTGAGCATCGTCTCAAACAAAGATTCTATAAAAAAAAAATCAAAGTCCTTCACTTTTCTTTTGAACATCGTAGTCTTCAATGAACTCATTGGAGAAATAACATCTCATGATCATCAAGTTGAAGATCTTTTGCTACTCTCGTATTCGTTTTTAATAACCGAAGCAGCCTACAATACACTCCACCATATACAAGATAATGATCTTCCACATTCTTACATCGGCATAAAAGGTGTTAACGAAATTCAAGATCATCTGCTCATCTTGTATTCCAGACTAACAACCGGAGCAGTCTAGAATCAACTCCATCAAATGAAAATCAGTCATTCCCTGCCTATTGTTACCTTACAAAAGGTGTTAAACACCGGCAACATGAAACACCAAAGTGGTACATCTTTCTCTTCTGACATTGGCTAGGGAGAACGAGTAGATTATGTTCTAGATACGTCAATGGCGTACACAAGTTCTTGTGATCTACAACATGACTTGTCTGTGAGCCCGCGACATCTTACAGGTACGTGGGTGATTTGCGCTCTAATGAGTGAAAATTTTAGCCAGAAGGTACGAGGAATTTAGGTGCATAAAAAATGTATTTAATAATTAAGAGACCACTAGAGGACAGATTGTCCTGTTCCTAGAAATCCCAATTATGTGATCGACCTGAAGGCAAACCACTTTACCAGGTACGAGGTGCTAGTATGATGCCTAGATGAAGAAAAGAGGGGTCATGCAAATAGCGTCACTGAGATGGGCGGTCCAGTTCGAAATATGGTGATCGGTTATCATGATAGGTTTAGGAATAGGCCTACTATTACTATTATAACAACAACAACAATAGCTACCACCACAACTTCTACTGTTGATGACGATGATTAATATAACGAGGATAATGATAATGATTAAATAATAGTAATAGTGATAATGTTGATGATACTACTCTTACTACTACTACTACTACTACTACTACTACTACTTCTTCTTCTTCTTCTACTACTACTACTACTAATAATAATAATAGTCATCGTCATCATCATCATTATTACAACAAAATCAACAACAAAAATGCCACCACTAATACTAGGGCTAATAATATTTCTAATACTATTGTTAGTGATTATGATGATTGAAGAAAAAAGTGTAGAAATTATTAAGACTTTTGATAAAAGTGATGACATTTTGATAAGATTTATGGTAGATTCAACAACAAAGCAAGGCAGCCAAATTATGACTAAAATCAAGCTTCAAAGCCCATTAGTATTTTGACCTAAAGGCCAAAGACTACGTAGAGACCCTGGCAGGGGCGGGAAGGAGCATCTGTGGGATTGCCTTGGAAATACGTATCTACAGAAGCACAATAACAAACTCTTCATGTTCGAAAGACAGGCGAATATTTGAATCAGATGCAGGTTTTCATGTCGTGTGTAATATATTTTCACATAATTTATCAAAATAGATGTATCATTAAAAAAGTATCTCCGTCATGTTTGTCGACTTTTATGTTATTGCTTTGTTCTTGATGTTTTCTCCTAATTATTCCTAATATTTGAAAGGTTGACCCAAGTGGTGTGAGGTTAAGCGCTCCAAATGGATTAGGATTAGAAAATGACGTCTATTTTTGCTAAAGATTGGCACCCACTTACTTCCCCACTCTCTTCATTGTGTTTGTCTTTACCTAGAAGTTCCTTTTGCCGATATTCTTTCTTTCGTACGAAGTCTTAAAAGGCAAAGCCATATAAGCACATAACAGGTGTACGTGTATAGCGATTTGCGAACCAGACAATAATAAGGCCATCCTCTCATGCTATACAGAGTTCCTTGGTGAATCCTGAAAACTTTGTAAACACACTCTTGTAAATATTGTTTAGTCTTGAAAAGTGATCCCACTTGAACGGCATTTCCCTTTTCCCCTCCAACGAACGATACATGTTATCATAACCGTTGTTCTCATGAAAATCGTTAAATCAAGAGCGGCTCATTATCCTTACAATTCTAAGCTCATTGGGGTCTTGGCTTGAATCAGTTGCAAGACACACCTCCTGATGATTACAATAAATGGAAGAGAAAAGGGATGTGTTGAGCGGTGAAGGCAAAGTGAGGGTACAGATTTTGGTGTTGACTCGATTCAGAACAAGTGTCACCATTTATCTCACTAGCCCATCAAACTTATTGGCCCGAATTCACAAAGAAGGTTTGTCGACAAACCTTGGTTTTCGTACGTCATTATGACGCGTTTTACGCGTTTTTTACAAATAGTCCAGGCTAGAGAGCAAGGAACCTTGTTTTTTTATATATACAATGTTTTTTGATGGTTTCTTATCAATTTGAGGGTGCTGATTCCAAATCCGATGAGTGCCAGACGCGAAACCTTGAGCATTTTTCGTAAAACGCGAAAATTCAAAATGGCCGCCAAAATGGCCGCCAAATCATGAAAACGCTTATTATATGGCCATTTAAAAGGTTATTTGATGTTTTCTTGTCAATTCGAGGGTGCTGAATCCGAATCCGATGAGTGCCAGACGCGAAACCTTGAGCATTTCTTGTAAAATGTGAAAAAATTCAAAATGGCCGCCAAAATGGCCGCCAAATCATGAAAAAGCTTATTATATGGCCATTTAAAAGATTATTTGATATTTTCTTGTCAAACCGAGGGTGCTGAATCCGAATCCGATGAGTGCCAGACGCGAAACCTTGAGCATTTTTCATAAAACGCAAAAAAAATAAATCAAAATGGCTGCCAAAATGGCCGCCGAATCATGAAAACGCTTATTCTATGTCCATCTAAAAGGTTCTTTGATGTTTTCTTGTCAATTCGAGGGTGCTGATTCCAAATCCGATGAGTGCCATACGAGAAACCTTGAGCATTTTACGCAAAATACGATTATTATTTTTGTAGTCGATACCGATATAGTGAACCCAGCAGGCTAGCTAACAAAGTTTACTTTGTGTAATGGGAAAGTTATATACACGTATAAATAAAATAATGAATAAATGAGCATATAGATGATATAGATATTCATTGTAAACCATATTTTTGTCCATTATAGACAATCATTTACCATAATAATATTGAAGTCTTTCTAGTCTTACCACCTCCATAATAGCAGTGCCGAACAATGTCAAATATTATTAGTCTTCACAACTGCTAATGTCACTGTCACTGTCACTCTTCTGATGTCTTGTTCGTTGGATTTTGGCAGCGGACATCGCCCTTACAGCGGCAGAATTCCAAGCATGCCAATGACGATTTGGTGCAGCTGCACTGGGCTGTTCTGCAGTCGCTCTTACACCCACACTTAATGATATTGAGGACTTCTTCCGGTCGACTGGCTGATCATTTTCGAGATAGACGGGTTGAATCGTAGAAGACTTCATCCTCCATCCATTCTTCAATGGGTCTAGGGCTGGGGGTACTGGCTTGCCAGCAGCCACCCACAACGCTACTTGATAATGGGCACGCTGGCAATGTGGCCAAAAAGCGGCCATAGTTGGTGTAAGACTCATTAATTTGGGAGGTACTAGGCGCTTGCCACCAGCCTTCCTTGTGAAAATGTTTCTTCGCATTGTGTCAAGAGAGTCATTTGGTTCTTCTCGGTACAGGGATGCCAGTATTTCAAGCAGGATTCTATTACTTCATCGAGAGCCGTTTCAGTATTACCAAGGAGTAGAGAAGCAAGATAGGGCTCCAAATTCTTGAGTGCAGACGCCTTTCCTACTCCATAAAAACAGGAAACGGTATCGCATCCAGTCAATGCATGGGCTCCAAGTAGATTGGGCATGATCTTCGTGTGTTTCTTGATAACCTGATTGACATCTATGTCTTCTCAAGTGCGAGACGTTGATTCCATTACCACCTTTGTTGTGTGTCGATTCCATTGGTTTGGAAAATGTAGATGGTGTGCAAGAATGACCAGAACATCTGTGTCATCGCACACAACTTTGATAGGTGAGTGACCATCCTTGGCCTCCTTTATCATGTGGTAGACCATTATGACATCTGCCTCTTCGTGTTTCACCTCTTCTTCAAGTGCACCAACACCAACAGCAATTGGATGCGGATCAGGTCCAGTTACGATCAATCGTTTGCCCTCTGGTACTTGCATGGAACACAACTGATCTACGATCATCTTGATGACTTGTTGCTTGTTTGCAGTTACATTTAGGATGACGTTCTGCTTTAGCAGTGGTGACTCACTGTTCAGCTTGTATACACGGCTGCAACCTTTTGCACGTGCTGTTCGGCAACAGGACTTGATGCTGCTCTCGTAGTATCTGTCAAAAACCACATGAAGAACTGGACAACTGTCTGCATATTTCATGAACGTTGCTACAGCAACATCTACAAAGGTACACACCTTTGCTGGAGACGCAGGCCAAGGAACGGTCCAAAGAAGAGCACATCTGTCAAGAATGATAACATCTGGCACCTCTGCACACTTCGTTGACTACACTCAACCTTGATCCTTGACTTCAAGACGGACTTACTTGTGGAACGTGCATCACCATTATTGTCGAACAGTGCGGGTGGATAGAGAGCCAATTCATAAGAGAATAAGGTTTTGGTTGCAATCGTTTCCCTTGATGATGCCATGATCCCGATTACCCAGGCGTAGATCATATCTGTATTGGTAACTATAGATACCTCACCTCTTAATGACGTATCAGAAGCTTTTGCCATTCCTTTGACTCTCCTCTTTATTGTGTCATGGAACCCCTTCGGGAACTTTCTTTCGTACTCGTTCATCTGATCAGTTCCAATCTTGATTGCATCATCGGCATTTACTGCTGGATCATCCACAACCTGTCCAGTGTAGATGTTCACCAGGCTTGAAGGAGGATGCTTCTCACTGTCAAATACATCTATACATGTCGATAGCGTCTCTCAAATTCCCTTTCTGTCAGCCGCATCTTATTTGATTCTTTTGAGACTCTCTTCTTTGTGACAAGTGACAACTTTCTGATCTTCCCCTTCTTGCATGGCTTCCAAGTCATTCTTCAGTTGTCCAAAGAGGCTGAGAGACAAAGCCCAGATAGCCAGGGTAGACTCGTTCAAAGTGGATGGGTGGATGGAGGAGGGGTAGGGTGGATGGAGGAGGAGTAGGGTGGATGGAGGAGGGTAGGGTGGATGGAGGACAGGTAGGGTGGATGGAGGAGAGGTAGGGTGGATGGAGGAGAGGTAGGGCAGTTGGAGGAGAGGTAGGGTGGAAGGAGGAGGGGTAGGGTGAATGGAGGAGAGGTAGGGTGGATTGAGGAGAGATAGGGTGGATGGAGGAGAGGTAGGGTGGATGGAGGTGTGATATAGGTATATAGGGTGGATTGAGGACAGGTAGGATGGAAGGAGGAAGGGTAGGGTGGATGGAGGAGAGGTAGGGTGGATTGAGAAGAGGTAGGGTGAATTGAGGAGAGGTAGGGTGGATTGAGGACAGGTAGGATGGAAGGAGGAAGGGTAGGGTGGATGGAGGAGAGGTAGGGTGGATTGAGAAGAGGTAGGGTGAATTGAGGAGAGGTAGGGTGGATGGAGGTGTGATAGAGGTAGGGTGGATTGAGGAGGGGTAGGGTGGATGGAGGAGGGGTAGGGTGGATTGAGAAGAGGTAGGGTGGAAGGAGGAGGGGTAGGGTGGAATGAGGAGGGGTAGGGTGGATTGAGGAGGGGTAGGATAGGAGGAGGGGGGTAGGGTGGATGGAGGAGAGGTAGGGTGGATGAAGGAGTGGTAGGGTGGAAGGAGAAGAGGTAGGGTGGTTGGAGGAGAGGTAGGGTGGATGAAGGAGTGGTAGGGTGGATGGAGAAGAGGTAGGGCGGTTGGAGGAGAGGTAGGGTAGATGGAGGAGTGGTAGGGTGGATGAAGGAGTGGTAGGATGGATTGAGGAGAGGTAGGGTGGATGGAGGTGTGATAGGGGTAGGGTGGATTGAGGAGGGGTAGGGTGGATGGAGGAGGGTTAGGGTGGATTGAGAAGAGGTAGGGTGGAAGGAGGGGTAGGGTGGATGGAGGAGGGGTAGAGTGGATGGAGGAGAAGGTCCCTTTCCATAGGGCATGTACGTCGTTTCAATGTACATATCGGATCAGATGCCATTCCAAATGCCATCCTGATGGTGCATCACATGTTCTCCATCTAAGAACTGCTTGAGTAATGCTGGTGGCAGACGTTGCATGGAGCGGAGATAGTACAGCCCATAGCGTACATAATTGGTATGCCCTGAAGCAAAGAAATAGGGAAGCATTTCTTCGACAGCTTGCAGATGGAGAGACCAGTCACCCTCCCTCTCAGCTCTAACAAAAGCCATACAGATGAGCATGGGCTTTACAAGACAGTTCATCCACAACTTTGTAGTTCGACTCCTTTGCTTGCTGGCTACTTCAATAAACTTGTCAAAGTCAGTGAATTGGTGGTCTTCCAGTACTGATCTTAATATCTCCTCAATGACAAGTTGAAGCGCCCTGAAATTCTGTGGGAACTTCTTCCCAGACAGAAGTTTTGGAACTCCAGCAAATCGTGACTTCAGTATGTCTTCGAGCCCACTTCCCGACATCAATAGTCGATACTTCCTAGAAAACTAATTATCATGTGCATGCCGCCTAGTCTGGTTACAAACTTGGCAAATCTGTCTTGGTTAGCCCAGACTATGTTTACCATCACTTGTTAGAGTTGCTGATCACACGTAAGAATTGTCCATTCTTGACCTGTAAGTGATGTCAGGAACTGTGCCTGTACCATAGCCGTCATCATTGTGTCAGGTTCTGCTGGTGTCATATCCAAGAATGGAGGGTACACTACTGTAGTCTTGGGCCTCAGTTGCTGTCCACTGTCCCGTGCATGCTTTGTATTGAAAGCGCTAAATTCTGGGCAATCCTCGTTTCTTGTCACGGCCTGTAGGAAAGCAAGATCTTTTGCTGCTGCTCTGTTCTTGGAGACTTGCATACTTTCATCTTACCTGTTGTATATATCATTTACATGATGTGGTAGCCAGTTAACCATGGGTCTAGCTCTCAGATGCTTGTTTCCATGGTGAATATGAAGGACATGGCACTAGTCATGTGACAAGTCACCTGACTCCAACTAGAATGAAAAGTCTCAAATTTGTGTTTGGGTCATGCATTATACAAATGTGGCAGTGTACTTTATGTGATGTTTGTGGTAGATGTTTGTGTGTGTGTGAGGGGTGGGGTGTGTGTGAGGGTTGGGGTGGGTGTGGATGTGGGTGTGTGCCAGGGTGGGGTGGGTGTGTGTGTGGGTGAGCATGAGTGTGGGTGTTTGTATAATTGTTTGCGGGTGATAATTGCACATTTAGAAAAAACCTCTGAGGTCTTAAATCGTGCTCATTAATGGTTTTATTAAATGTGTAATACACCAGTTTACAGTTGTGTGCGCCATTTTAAACAAGGCCAATGACCTAGAGGTCATGTATTTATGCGTAAATTAAGATTGCGCCCATGCAAATTATGATGATATCACTGCCTGCGCGCTGTGTTGTGCGCGCATATCATCATTTGCAAGGGCGCAATCTTAATTTACGCATAAATACCAGAGGTCAGAGGTTATTGGCCCCGGAACAGGGCCAATTTGGCCCTGTTCCGGGGCCAATGACCCGAGGTCAACTGTCTGCGCATGCGCACTGATACAACTGTAAACTGGTGTTTTAAATTTATTTGGCGGCCATATTGGCGGCCATTTTGAATTTTCGCGTTTTACGAAAAATGCTCTAGGTTTCGCGTCTGGCATTCATCGGATTCGGATTCAGCACCCTCGATTTGACAAGAAAACATCAAATAACCTTTTAAATGGCCATAAAATAAGCGTTTTCATGATTTCGGCGGCCATTTTGGCGGCCATTTTGATTTTTTTTTCGCATTTTACGAGAAATGCTCAAGGTTTTGCGTCTGGCACTCATCGGATTCGGATTCAGCACCCTCGATTTGACAAGAAAACATCAAATAACCTTTTAAATAGCCATATAATAAGCGTTTTCATGATTTCGGCGGCCATTTTGGCGGCCATTTTGATTTTTTTTCGCATTTTACGAGAAATGCTCAAGGTTTTGCGTCTGGCACTCATCGGATTCGGATTCAGCACCCTCGATTTGACAAGAAAACATCAAATAACCTTTTAAATAGCCATATAATAAGCGTTTTCATGATTTGGCGGCCATTTTGGCGGCCATTTTGAATTTTTACGCATTTTACGTGAAATTCTCAAGGTTTTGCGTCTGGCACTCATCGGATTCGGATTCAGCATCCTCGATTTGACAAGAAAACATCAAATAACCTTTTAAATAGCCATATAATAAGCGTTTTCATGATTTGGCGGCCATTTTGGCGGCCATTTTGAATTTTCGCGTTTTACGAAAAATGCTCAAGGTTTCGCGTCTGGCACTCATCGGATTTGGATTCAGCACCCTCGAATTGACAAGAATCACTCAAAAAACATTGTATATATAAAAAAACATGGTTCAGTCCCTTTCCTATGGGGCCTAGCCTGGACTAAAACCTGGTTTGTAAAGAACAAAAAGAGGTTTGGCGAAACAAAAGGAGGTTTGAGCTCAAACCTTGCTTTGTGAATTCGGGCCATTCAGTTTAGTTGGGGGGGGGGGGGAGGGGGTAGGTTAGGAGCGAATAATTGCCAAAAGTGAAGATGTTTCCTTTTTTTCTTCTTTTCCTAAAGGCCAGTAAAGAGATACTGGAAGAAGAAAGCGAACTCGCTTAAACATGTAAATGCACACGATATAAAAGCACACGTTATGAAAATCTGCAGTTCATCCACTTGTCTTTTTAACATAAACATTTTGTTATAAGCAAAGTTACAAAATAACGAGTTTCTCGTCCCCGCTTCCTGTTTTTTTACTATCTACTACTCCGGAAAAAGAAAAGAGAAAAAAAAAGAAAAAAAAAAGACTGTCATGTACAAAGCTGAACTCAAGTACATTTTTCACCACTTCTAAATTTTGAACTTGCTTTAGCGAGTGGACTGAAATGATACAAATGATTTGTTCTGTCATACGTTGCATCAGTATACTGAAATAGCACAATATATGTAAAGATATATACCTTGGCCAGCTATATTTAGCATAGCGGACATCTTGGAAAAATAGCAAAAAATTGAAAAATAGTAAAAAGTAATGCCCTGCCTCCTCCTTTTTTGAAAAAGTCCGGGCGAGAAATTCGTTATTTTTTGTTATTTGGCCTTGAATAAATATGTATTTCCCAGGCAATACCACAGATGCTACCTCCCGCCTGATGTGCCAGGGTCTCTACGTAGTCTTAAGCCTTCAGGTTAGAATACTAATGGGTTTTGAAGCTTCATTTTTTAGTCAATATAAGGCTGACTTATCTTGTCATTTTCGCTATAGGTCTTATCAAAATTATCATAGTTTTTATCTATAGTCTTAGCAATTTCCATACTCTTTTTCAATTATCGTAATTACTAATATTATTGGTGGCATTTTTGTTGTTGGTTTTGCTATGATGATGATGATGATGATAAATGCACTATTTGTTAGTATTCTTGTCATTATATAGAACCGACATAAGGAAGATGATGTTCATTTGGTTTTCTTTATCTAATATAATTGCCATTTCTTCGAAAATCTTAATGCAGGAAGATAGTTAAGTGTTCGGTGGGCTTAAAAAATAATCTCAAGATACATTAACTTGAGGTGCTTGTGTAAGTGAAAAACAGCATAAGGCTTACCATGTTTATAGGCTGAGGCTGAGGCTTTAAGACTACTACACAATTGAAAGCACCTCTTTGCCATAGAAAGATCGCCCTTTACTCAAAGAAGACAGTAATTGTTGTGATCTTCGTAAGCACATCGTTGAAAACGTGTCATTTTTCAACTAACGTTATCGAAAATACCCCGGTGGATATTCCACAGCTCACGTGTAGTATCATGCAATTCGCTATAGGTGACGGTCTTGTCTGTCTGTAAAGGCCATTCAAATAGTGGTGAATTGTTTTTAATTTAAGTGACCTGAGCCAAAACGAACTACTGTAGTGAAACCTGTGTGTACGAACCCCTCACGGGAGACAAGATAAGCGGTCTTCACAGGTAGGCGGTCTTTATGTACAGGTTCCTATTACAGATATCCTGTTAATACAAAATGTATGGTTATATATATACATATGTTTTACCCCCCAAAAAGGGACAGAAAATAATATGGTCTAGATAGACGGATGATTCGGTGGTCACTAAAGCAGTTACACTGTACATTGCTTGTCAGATATACCTCTCTCCTAGCAGAAGGGACTTGCACAGGTATCACAGATTTTTGGACCTATGTCTCGATTCGCAGAGACGTAACGATGATTTAGAGCAATTATTATGAACTGTCGTAATGCCTTAACTAGATGTATGAGATTTATTGTATTACAAACGCTTCTTCTTTCCCATTTCCTTTTTTTCTCTGCAAGTCACTCTATTTTATTTTAATTTGTATTGTTGTATCTAAGTTGAGGGCTACAGGCACGTCAAGCTACGTTGCTTATTTCAGTAGCCCTCCTGCATCTGATGTATGTTAATTATGCATTCAATATATTTTTTAAATTTTATTTATTATCTGTATAAAATTATATACTCTTAAAAGTTGGTATCAGTTTGAAACCACATTATGTTCATGAAAATGTATGATGAAGAAAAAAAAAGATGCAGAAACCAATAAATCAAATCAAATCAAATCAAATCAAACATAACTTATGTCCTGTTACTAAGTGGATAGAGAACAAAGGTGGGGGGAGGAGCTAAAGAGAGTGTTTGCGTGCGTGTGCGTATGTGAGTGTGTGTGTAAGAGAGAGAGAGAGAGAGAGAGAGAGAGAAAGAGAGGGTTGGGGAGGGGGGGGAGAGAAGGATAGAAAGGATCAGGGAATGGGGATATCAGCCTGTATAATGAAAAAGTAGTCATTAAATATGGCGAATTCGAAACCAAAAATGAAAAGGACTTCATACAAAAAATTAAGGCAAATAATAATTTTTAAAAAAAATATTGTAATATCTAATGAATATGAATATTTAAAAAATGAAAATTATCAGTAGGCCTATACCTATTGAAATATTGATTAATTTCAATTTCAAATGTCTTTATATAAGTAGTCAGTTTTTAACGAATAATGACAACATTTTTACCGATTTGCGGTTATTTTGGATTTTAAATAAATAGATTATCTCACGTTTATCTTAGGCATATTTTTTTTATCATCTAAGAACAATTTATAGTATACCAAATTCAAATAAAGTATTGTTTGTAATTATTGGTTAGAGCACATCGTTAGAAACGTGGACTTTAGAAGCCGTCATCATTATTGATACCTTTCTCAATCTGCCAATCTCTACCGTCAGACCTCACGTGTATTATCATGCAGTACACGATGTGGCGGTCTTACAGGAAACGTTTTTTAAAAAAATGAATAAAAGCATGGAAAAGATATAAAAAGGTCAAGAATCGAAGAGTGTACATTCCAAAACCAATATTTGGAAAGCGATATTAAAAAAAAAAAAACTAATGAACGTAAAAACTAAATGTAAGTTTTTTATTTCGTTAAGACCTTCTCGCCAATTAATGATACAAATTTCACAAGTGTTTAGACAGTGTTCATACTATAGGTGTAAGACGATTTTTATATATTTGTTAAAATCAATATTCTTATACATGTATTGAGATCCGTATCAGAGTGATAATTTTCGCATTTTAACCATACAAATCATGTGTTACAATAGTCAATACCAATAACTCATCACGTCTGCCTTTCAAACTGTGTAGAAACGTTGTTTTAGTAAGCCTCTCAAGTAGATATTAATTATTTAAGAATTATTACCGATAAACATTAATTTTATAGCCTTCATTTTAACATTTTATTGGGACAAAACGCCTCATGTGTCTGAACGTTTTTTATAAGACAATTATTTAAAGAAGTAATCTAAATCTTGTTCCATGAAATTCATACAGCATTCGACTTTGCAGTGTGCAAACTTTAGAAGTAGTGATAAATCGAAATATTAAGATGTTGTCGATCAAAGAAGTCATTTTCAAAACAACTATTTTGCAAAACACTCTCACAAAACGTTCAGATACGACGAGGCAAAACCGCGTCGTTTTTTTTTTTAACAATGATTTTCGATCGCGATGGTTCTGATTGAATTTATGACAATATATATAAAAAAAGATGCGGGTATTTGTTACAAGGGTATTATTAGAAAATATGTCACAAGAATGAGGCTTGTAACATAACTTATGTCCTGTTAATTATTGTATAGAGAACAGCTGGGATGGGGAGAAAAGGCTAAAGAGAGGGTGTGCTTGTGTGTGCGTATGTGAGTGTGTGTGTAAAGAGAGGGAGGGAGAAAAAGAGAGAAGAGAGGGGGAGGGGGGGGGGGGTAGAAAGGGTCAGGAAATCGGGATATCAGCCTATTATGAAGTATATGATTATTTAAAATATATGGCGAATTTGAAACAAAAAAATGAAGTCGAATTTGTACACAAAAATTAAAGCAAATAATATCTTTGTAAAAAGTATTCAAATTTCTATCTTTATCAAAAGCCTATACTTCTTTAAATATAAATTAATTTGAATTCCAATTGTCTCTAAAAAGGCTTTTCTTAACGATTAATGAATACATCCTCACGCATTTATTATTATTTTTGGATTTTAGATAAAAAGACTACCTCACGCTTATCTTAAATACTAAATTCAGATAAAGTAGTGTTGTTTTTATTGGTCAGAGCACATCGTTTCAAACGTGGACTTCAAAAGCCGTCATCATTATTGATTTGTCAATCTCTACCGTCAAACCTCACGTGTATTATCATGCAGTGATCTGGTGGGCGTTTGAATCTATTTACATCAAAGCAAATATTCGAATGGTTACATACAAATACGTAAATGCAAATGAGGGCTTTGATAATAGAATCAATCATGGCAAACGAGTCTTCATTCCCTCATGTATTTGTAAGCTTTTTAAAAGATCCTTAGTAAAGCCTGATTGGAAGCGGATTATTGTTTTCGCCCAAACCAGACAGATATAGCAAGCAATCCATTTTTTAAGGTCACTTTTAAATCCATTAAAAGAAAAGAGGAGTGTTTTTCGAAGTCTAGCACGTAACCTGTTGCCAATATGATTTAGTGGCGATTGAGCAAATCAAACACTTAGAAATATGTATTACCACAGATGCAGAGGCGGCGGAGCGACTTCCAAAGTGGGGGGGGGGGGGGGGGGGGCACCAACAAAAAAGGGCACCTTCAAAGGAAAAATATACATTTTTGGTAATACATTGGTATTACATTGGTATATACCCCTGTGGGATTACATTATCGGGGATGATTTCAATATAAGTTTCTCTTTATATATCAAATAAGATATTGCTTAAGTATCATACTTTGCAGTTGGGTGTGATGGTCTAAAAATTCATTTGCGAGCGAGCAAAGCGAGCGAGGAAAATTTTCAAGATTTGTGAGGTCGCAGTACGAAAAATTACATCTTATGAAAAGAGGAAACACCCAATCCTGATGGGGTTATAAGCACATTCTCATAACGGAAGACTGAAAAGATCTTTCATAAGTTACATAATTACAACATCTATAAACTACGAGCGAGCGTAGAGAGCGAGCTTTGGGGGAAATTGCTTTTAGTCGCTTGAAATAAGGGGCATGTTTAATGATGAGAGGAAAAGGGGACACTTATTGAAAGGGTTAAGACACTTATTAGAAAAGAAAAGGAGCACGTATCAAAGTACAAAGGCTAATTATCAGAGGTGAAAATGGGGCACTTCTTACACATAAAAAAGAGGCATGGATCAGGAATGAAAAGGTGATGGGCATTTGTCAACGTAAAAGAGGCACCCATCAGATTTTGATAGGAGGGCATAAGAAGTGAAAAGGGGCATTTATGAAAAAGGGATAGGTTCTCTATTAGAAAGGAAATTGGGCACATATCAGTGTTAAAAGGGTAATGAGAAGGGGAAGGGGCTCTTATTAAAAAGAAAAAGAGGCACATGTTAAAATAAACGGGGCACTTTTCATATGTAAAAAGGGGCACTTTTAGGGTACTTGAAAAAGTGGGAGGGCACTGTGCCCCCCCCCCTGCCCCCTGGGAGCGCCGCCTCTGCACAGATGCTACCTCCCGCCTGATGTGCCAGGGTCTATACGTAGTCTTAAGCCTTCAGGTTAGAATGTTAGAATATTAATGGTTTTTGAAGCTTCATTTTTCAGTCAAAATTGGGCTGACTTGCCTTGTCATTTTCGCTATATAATTAGGGTCTTAGCAATAGACTTAGCAATTTCCATACTCTTTTTCAATTAATGTAATCACTAGTATTATTGGTGGCATTTTTGTTGTTGGTTTTGCTATAATGATGCTGATGATAAACGCACTACAATTTGTTAGTATTCTTGTTATTGTATAGAACCTAAATAGGGAAGATGATGTTCGTTTAGATTTCTTTATCTAATATAATTGCCATTTCTTCGAAAATCTTATCGCAAGAAGATCGTATATAGTGTACGGTGGGCTTAAACAATAATCAGATCTCAAGATACATTGATTTGAGGTGCTTTTGCAAGTGAAACAAAATGAATAAAAGCATGGAAAATATATAAAATGTCAAAAATCGAAGAGTGTACATTCCAAAACCATTTTTTGGAAAGGGATATTAAAAAAAAAAATGATGAACGTAAAAACTAATTGTAAATTTGTTAGTTCGTCAAGACCTTATCGCCAATTAATGATATAGATTTCACAAGTGTTTAGACTGTGTTCATACTAGGTGTAAAACGATTAAAAAAAAAGTCAATAGGCCTATTCTTATATTCAGATCCGTATCAGAGGGATAATTTTGGCATTTTTTAACCCTACAACCCATAACTCATCACTTCTGCCTTTCCAACTGTGTATAAAAGGTGGTTTAGTAAACCTCTCAGGTAGATTAATTATTTCAGAATTATTACCGATAAACATCAATTTTATAGCCTTCAATTAAAAATGTTATAGGGACATAACGCCTGATGTGTCTGAACGTTTTTAAAGACAATTATTTAAAGAAGTAATCTAAATCTTGTTCCATGAAATTCATGCAGCATTCGATTTTGCAGTGTGCAAACATTATAGTGATAAATTGAAATGTTAAAGATGTTGTCGATCAAAGAAGTCATTTTCAAAACAACTATTTTGCAAAAGTATAATTATTACACTCTAACAACCCGTTCAGATATGATGCGGCAAAACCGCGGCTTTTTTTGTTGTTGGTGATTTTGACTGTAATAACATAGAGCTCAGTGAATACGCGCAAATCATTTGTTGCGCGCACTAATTGCGATTTATTTACACGTATAAAGTACCGTGGCGGCTTTTTTGCGGCGGTCTACCGCGCCATATTAAAGGCTTCACACTTTTATACATGTAGGCTGAGGCTTTAAGACTACACCAACATTGAATGCACCTCTTTGTCATAGAAAGAACACCCTTCATTCAAGGAAACAGTCATTGTTGTGATCTTCGTAAGCACATCGTTGAAAACGTGTCATTTTCCAACTAACGTTATCGAAAAAGCGCATCTATACCCGGTGGATATTCTACAGCTCACGTGTAGTATCATGCAATTCGCTAGGTGACGGTCTTCTCTGTCTATAAAGGCCATTCAAATAGTGGCGAATTGTTTTTGATTTGAGTGAGCCAAAATGAACTACAGTGAAACCAGTGTATATATAATTATATACACTGTCGCTCATAAAGTTTGAATATTTTTGTTTTACCCCAATTTATAGAAATATTTTAAAAATAATTACAAAATAATAGATCTAGATAATAGTATACATTCTCTGATTTTATTGAATGATAATTTGACAATATGTGTTTTGCGTGACTGCTAAAGCATGTGTATGCTACTATGCTTATCAACTAGGGGACCTACGCCCTTAAGTCATAAATGACAGTAATGAGGATTAATGCCCCACAAAGGGGCACTAATATAGCACATCGACACGGTTTTGATTCTGGGCCTCACAGTTACGAGGCCATTGCTTTGTCACTGAAACATGACTGTACGCAGCGGGGGCTAGGGTAGGGGGCAGTTTCCATAAATAAAACAAAACAAAGCAAATACAATCAATTTTCAATACTTTATTGCATTTTACCCCGGTTCCCAACATAACAAATCCTCTGTGTGTCCATGCCTTGAGCCATAATGCATGGCCGTCCAGAGGATTTTTTTATTGGGGTAAAATTGGGGTAAAACAAAACTATTCCAACTTTATGAGCGACAGTGTATATATATATATATTATATATATATATGTATATATATATATATATATATATATATATAATTTTACTTGTACGCCTATATGTTTTGTTTGTTAAGCTCCACTTAATTCAACAGGGACAGAAAATAATATGGTCTCTATAGACGGATGGTCTTCCTATTTCGGTAGACACTAAAGCAGTTACACTGTACATTGCTTTGTCAGATATAGTCTCTCCTAGCAGAAGGGACTTGCACAGGTATCACAGATTTTTGGACCTATGTCTCGATTCGCAGAGACGTAACGATGATTAAGAGCAATCACTGTCGTTCAGACGAACTACATATACGCAGGAAATGCTTAACAGAACCACATACGATTCTATTCAGAGTGATTGAGAATATTCGAAAGGATTTTCTCCGGATAATTTTCGATCGCGATGGTTCTGATTAAATTTAGGCTTTTCTTAACGAATAATGACAACATTCTTACGCATTTATTATTATTTTTTGGATTTTAGATAAAAAAATATTATCTCACGCTTATCTTAAATACTAAATTTTGATATAGTAGTGTTGTTTTTATTAGTCAGAGCACATCGTTAGAAACGTGGACTGCAAAAGCCGTCATCATTATTGATACCTTTCTCAATCTGCCAATTTCTACCGTCAAACCTCACGTGTATTATCATGCAGTACACGATGTGGCGGGCGTTTGAATCTATTTACATCAAAGCAAATATTCGAATGGTTACATACAAATACGTAAATGCAAATGAGGGCTTTGATAATAGAATCAATCGTTGCAATCGAGAGTCTTCATTCCTCATTTAAATTTAAGCTTTTCAAAAGATCCTTAGTGGAGCCTGTTTGAAAGCGGATTATTGTCTTCGCCCAAACCAGACAGGTATAGCAAGCAATCCATTTTTTAAGGTCACTTGTAAATCCATTATGCCCGCGTCACACTGTCCCGAAGTTGACTTAAGATGGACACACGATGAAGGAAATTTGAACTTCGCAAGAAGATGGCCCCGAACTTGGTAAACAGCCAACCAACAGCCGAAGCAAGTACGATGCCTACAGGAGGTCACACGATGGCACCCGAACCACTCACGAAGGCAACACGAAGATGTGAATTTGTAATAAGAAGTGTATCCGCAGGCCACACGAAGGCCACACGATGGCTACACGACGTCGTATTGAGAGTACGATGCGTTCCGACTAGGTCACGAAGGCGTCACATGACCTCCCGATGATATAAGACCTTCGACCGACGGTGGGAAATTCAATTGCTGATCGGAAATTAATGATGCTCAGAGCAGGGGCGTCGGAGCGACTTCCAAATTTAGGGACGGGACCAACAAAAAAGGGCACTTTCTGGAAAAAAGGGCACCTACAAAGGGTACATTGGTATGTACCCATATATATTGCAGTTGGGTATGATGGTCTGAATATCATATGCGAGCGAGGAAAATGTTAAGATTTGTGAGGTCGCAGTGCAAAAAAATACATCTTATAAAGATAATTAAATCCAATACTGATGGGGTTATACTCACATTCTCATAACGGAAGACTGAAAAGACCTTTGATAAGTAACATAATTATATCATCTATGAAATCAATGCGAGTGAGTATAGCGAGCGAGCTTTGGGAGAAATCGCCCTAATATTCACTTTAAATTAGGGGCACGTTTAAAAAGAGAAGAAAAGGGGACACTTCTCGAAAAGGATAAAACACTTATTAAAAAGGCACTTATGAGAATGGTAAATGGGAATTTGTCGACGTAATTGAGGCATCCATCAGATTTTGATAGAGGCATTCATAAGAGAATGGGAAATAATGAAAAGGGGATAGGTCCCTTATTAGAAAGGAAAAGGGACACGTAAGATTGTTAAAAAGGAAATTTTCAGAGGTGTAAATGGGCATTTATCGCCCCTGAAAAGAGGCACTGACTAAACATTAAAAGGGGTACTTATGAGAAGAAAAGTGACACTTTTAATAGGTGAAATGGGGGCATTTATGACAAGGGGAAGGAGCTCTTTTGTTTTAATGGGAAAACTTATCCTACGGAAAAGGGGGCACTTATTAGATTGGAAAAGGGGCACACGTGGAAATAAAAGGTGGGCTTATGGGAGTTAAAGTGGGTAGTTTTAAAAGGGGAAGAGGCACTTCCTACAAAGGAAAAGAGACACTGGTCAAAGTAAAAGAGGCACCTCTCAAATTTGAAAAGGATAATTATCAGAGGTGAAGGGGGCACTTGTCAAAAGTGAAATGGGCACTTTTTAAGGTAAAATGGGCCCTTTTGCTCTGTAAAAATGGCACTTCTTACGAAGTTATAGGGGCACTTTTCCTACGTAAGAAAGGGCACTTTTGACGTACTTGAAAAAGCCTCTGGTTATGAGGCTGGCTTTTTATATTCATTTATTCATTCATTCAAAATGGCTTATTTCAAATAAAACTTTTATCGCGGCTTTTAGCCGAATTACAAAAGCTTACTAACAAAATTAAAAACACATAATGTAATATAAAATCGATCAAAGCCGAATTTGGAATTTTCCTTCATCGTGTGTCCATCTTATGTCATCTTCGGGACAGTGTGACGCGGGCATTAAAAGAAACGAGGAGTGTTTTTCGAAGTCTAGCACGTAACCTGTTGCCAATATGATTTAGTGGCGATTGAGCAAATCAAATACTTACAAAAACAACCACTTGTTCTTCAGATTACAAGGGTGTTATCTAATCATCAACCCCGTATATATACAGTGCGTCCCAGAAAAAACGAAACCGAGAAGTATCGATGTTTTATCATAACTTAATCACAACCATAATTAATGAATGATACATATTTGGAAAGCTTAGAGTCTCCTCTTTCAGTTGATGCTACTCACGACCTTTGATGCATATTTTACGCATGAGTGATTAAAAGCAATTTGAAGGAAGGAAACCAAAAAGTAATTTGGCGGGCGGTATCTGAATTTCAAAGAAAAATTCATATTTCTAGAAAGTTCATTTTCTGCTCTTTCATATGATACCTCAATCAACAAAAATGAGCCAGGAATAACAAAGTTCTGTTTGTTTAAAGTAGCCCTTACATTTTCAAATTTTTAACAAACGAATTCGTTTTCACTGGGTGCCTGCCGTAGCAAAAAGCAGATTTGACAAAAGACTTAACTCCGTTTCGTTGACAATCAGCCATGCATGAAGACTCTCGTCTACGGCTGATTGTCAACGAAACGGAGTTAAGTCTTTTGTTAATTTCGTTTATTGATACGGCAGGCAGCCAGTGAAAACGAATTCGTTTAATAAAATTATGGAAATGCAAGCACTACTTTAAACAAACAGAACTTTGTCATTCCTCGCTCATTTTTCCTGATTGAGGTGTCATATGAAAGGGCAGAAACTCAACTTTCTAGAAATGTGAATTTTTCTTCGAAATTCAGATACCGCCCGCCAAATGTCTTTTTGGTTTCCGTCCTTCGAATTGCCTTTACTCACTCATGCGTAAAATATGCATTATCTGAGTAGCATCACATGAAAGAGGAGACCCTAAGCTTTCCAAATATGTATCATTCATTAATTATGGTTGTGATTAAGTTATGATAAAACATCGATACTTCTCGGTTTCGTTTTTTCTGGGACGCACTGTATATGCGTGGGTATGCCGATGAGTTTTGCAATAATGTAGATTCGAGAAAAACCGTATAAAAGACGATAAACATTAAGAACATGACCTAACATCTGATATGGTTTCAACGGAACAAATGCGCCCTTTTCAATATAATCAATAAGTATACTTTTGAATGAGAACTTGACAATGGTTCATTAGAAGTTGTAATAATTAAAATAATTATGAAATATTCTATGACCTTTATTATGAGTCCTACATTTTCAACGTTTTTCTGTGTGAAAAGGTGTAAAATTTATTCACTGACAAAAATTAGAAAAAATATATAAAATGTCAATTGTAAGTCAATAGTATCTTAATGCTGTCAATAAAATGGAGACTTCGTGTGCCTATTATCATAAACAGGGTGTATTTTCCAGTCATTATCACTTCCATGCCGTACTCAGGACGGGGCGGGGTTTGCATTCGGCCCCTTTGCATTAACTTTTTTTATCGGTCCATAAGTGTCCCACTTTCTGGAAGAAAAGAAGTGTAAGGCATGTTTTCAGAGTTTACATGCCTACGTAAAGGGGAAAGACATGTTGTGTCACACGTGTCCATTTTATTTTTAAAGCAATGAATAATTGTAAGAAATACCAAAATCCGCTTAATCTGTCGTTTAATATGCAAATTTCTCAACCTACTAAGAGGAAAGTTGCACGTCGCAAAACACGTGCTTTTCTGAAGTTGTATTGATAGTGTTTCCGAAATCAGCACTTGACAACGAAAAGCACTTATCATCAACAGCAAATATGAAGTAATTAAAAAATTATATGAAGGGACTTCAAATAGCAAATTGCTAATTGAGGTTTAACGCTTTGTTCTTCTCTCTGTCTCCTATCTGGTAGCTCTGCCCATCTCCTGACCTTAGAGATATTTTTCCATGGAAAAAGCACATGTTTTGTAACGTGCAACTTTCCTCTTGATTAGGTCAGGGAGATGGGTTAAGAAATTTGCATTTTAAACGATGGATTTAGGGATCTGTTATAAAGACTGCATTTCATTGCTTATGGAAATGTAATGAATACTTATAACATAAATTCTAAGGATTCAATCAAGTTTCATAAAGAAATTATGTGTTTGGTTGTAAGTAAGTCACCAGGTGACAGACGGCTTATGTCCTCTCCGAGAGACTTGGTAATGGTGACTAATGCCTTACCAAGGGGCACCAACGCGTCTACTTGGTTTCATAGCCGGGTCATCCTAATGTTGAGACCACTGCTCTACCACTGAGAGCCAGCGCGCCTCACTGTCCTTGTCATAAAATCATTACCAGATTAATCATTTTTAAAAAGTATGGAAATAAAAATATAATTAACAAGTTAGCGCCAAAAAAAGTCATGATTGAGATATGAAATTAATTATTATTAAATAGTGTGTGACTTTATGAGAAATGGGAAAGTCGGTTAAAGAAGCAGCGCTTGTATGATAAAGGCTCATACAATTAAAGACTATATAGCGTGCATAGTAAAGGGGGGTTGTGCACCTGCACATCCCAATCAGTTATACCGGGAAGAGAGACCAGAAAGAAAGAAATATTCCGTTTGGTCTCCCCCTTTTAGGGACTGGTAACGTATAATACCTTATCAATACAAAAAAATCAATAATGTACAGTAAAGACGTAGCGAGGGTATGTGTATGCTTAAAAATGACTGTAAACAAATCTAAACAATTCATGAGGTATTACCAGGAGCAGATTATATTTTTAGGTGTCTTCATGGAAGAGTTGAACTCGATCACATTTATTGTGAGTCGATCACTGCGTGCAGTAGATGATATTAAAAAAACGCGGATGCAAGAAATGAATTAATACTCCATACGTTTTAGGTACCGTTCAATCCCAAATTTGGAGGTAAATTTATATTTGTGTAATCGTGACCGCCCAAAGAGGGGCGAGATCAAATGGCTCCTGCCGTTGTTCAACAGTTATCTGTACACAAGGCTATCAAGAGACGTTTGTGATTTCACTTTCTTCCTGGAGTATCTTTTTACTAGCCTTTAGGAAAGGAAACACATTTTATGGAAATATCTACACTTTTGTCATTCTTTTCACTCCTTACCTACTAAATGAGTTTATGAGAGCCGGGGGTGGTTCATAAAGCTGTTCGTAAAGTTACGCATGACCTTATGAACGACTTGTATATGAAAAGCCAAATGAAATGCTCAATCATTATTGATTATTATTTATTAAGTTGAACTGTGCAGATATAATTAACATTCTTATTATAACAACCATTTTTAATGCAAAGTATATTTTTTGCCATAATTTAATTGAGGTTATTGGAAATATCAGAAAAAACTTTGGGCATACTATCTGGCACTTCATATACAAGTCGTTCGTAAAGTCATGCGTAACTTTACGAACTCTTTATGAAACACAGGGGGTGATTTATCTCACTAGGGGAGTGAGATAAATCATGTAGAAATGTAAGGGTATGAGCCGCTTTTGATTAAACGATTTTCATGAAGATAACGGTTATGGTATCGTTCGTTGGAGGGAAATGAGAAAAGGGACAAAAAGGAAAATGGCGGTCATCGGTCATCAAGACTAAACACTAGGGACTTCTAGATTTGCACGTCGACAGCTTTGACTGCAACGTGTGACGTCACTTTAAGGCACTGCGCATGCGTTACGTCGTCTCAGTCGGCGATCGAGAATGCGTCAACCTTGATTTTCCTAAATCTAGTACATACATACATACGTACTAGTATGCCGCGTGCGCATAAAATATACAGTTCCTCAGGTAGACAAAGGAACATCCCTTCCCTGCTATTATGTAAAAATGTGTGGAACAGGTGTCACATGCATATTCACCTGTTCTACACATGTTTACATAATAGCAGTGAAGGGATGTTCTTTTGTTGAGGGTAGAATGAGGAACTGTACATTTTGTCCTCTTTCTTTGTCCGTGATGTTCATAGTGTTACTTAAGCATGCATGTATATCGTCGAGTGCAATCTAAAAGATTTCTAATTGTAGTCAACATGGGCAGTTATGTACGTTGACACGCATGATCAGTCGGCGTTCGTCGTGTTCTCGTCCACTCAATCTAAAAGTCCCTAATATTAACAAGAGTGCCTTCCGGATTCACCAAGGAACTCTTGTATGAGAGGATGGCCTTATTTTTGTCCGGTTCACAAATCGCTATACACGTACACCTGTATGTTGCTTTATGGTTTCAATTAGACGTCATACGAAAGAAAGAATGACGGGAAAAAGAAACTACTGGGAAATACAAACACAATGAATAGAGCATGTGGAAGTAGGTCGGTGGCAATATTTTCAAAAGATAGACGTCATATTTAATTCCTAATCCATTCGCTTTCATGGAAACTCATGATTTGAATTGTTTACTTCATTAATATTAGCTTATTACCAACTTATTTATATAGCGCCTTTACATGCTCAAGGTACTAGTATGCCGCGTGCGCATAAAATATACAGTTCCTCAGGTAGACAAAGGAACATCCCTTCCCCGCTATTATGTAAAAATGTGTGGAACAGGTGTCACATGCATATTCACCTGTTCTACACATGTTTACATAATAGCAGTGAAGGGATGTTCTTTTGTTGAGGGTAGAATGAGGAACTGTACATTTTGTCCTCTTTCTTTGTCCGTGATGTTCATAGTGTTACTTCCTGCATGCATGTATATCGTCGAGTGCAATCTAAAAGATTTCTAATTGTAGTCAACATGGGCAGTTAAGTACGTTGACACGCATGATCAGTCGGCGTTCGTCGTGTTCTAGTCCACTCAATCTAAAAGTCCCTAATATTCAAGAGTGCCTTCCGGATTCACCAAGGAACTCTTGTATGAGAGGATGGCCTTATTTTTGTCCGGTTCACAAATCGCTATACACGTACACCTGTATGTAGCTTTATGGTTTCAATTAGACGTCATACGAAAGAAAGAATGACGGGAAAAAGAAACTACTGGGAAATACAAACACAATGAATAGAGCATGTGGAAGTAGGTCGGTGGCAATATTTTCAAAAGATAGACGTCATATTTAATTCCTAATCCATTCGCTTTCATGGAAACTCATGATTTGAATTGTTTACTTCATTAATGTATCTTACAACGGACGTAACGTTTAACCTCACCCCACTTGGGTCAAATTTTAAAAACCAGGACATACGCCAAGAACAAAGCAATAACATAAAAGTCAATAAGTATAACGGAGATGTTTTCTGATCTCTAAATCCATTTCATAATTATGTGAATATTAGTTACACGCGATATGAAAACCTACAGCTCACTTCACCTTTCTTGCGAATGAAAAAAAAATCCCAACCCTTTCTCAACATGGATTTATTTGACCTTGTTATAGCGCTTAACTATAGTGAGGTGTGGTCTGGAACCAGACTGCAATTACACAACTATTCAACTAAATCTTACATTTCTTGCACTGGTGGTTATGAATCATGTACTGCGAGAAGTACATCGGAACCTGGGTTTAGCTCACAATGTGACCGAGTTCAACACTTTCATGAAGACACCAAAAAGTTCTAATCTGCTAAGGGTAATACCTACATGCATTCTTCTAGATTTTACATCTTCATTTTAAAAGCTTACTCTCGCTACGTCCTTATTTATTATTAATAAGTTCTTATTACTTAAGTATTAGATGGTACCAGTCCCTACAAGGGAGAGACCAATCGGATTTACTGAAACTCTCTGGTCTCTCTTCCCGCTATATAACTGATTGGGATGTGCAGGTGCACCCCTCTACTATGCACGCTATACCGTATAGTCTTTAATTGTATAAGCCTATATCATACAAGCGCTGCTTCTTTAACCGACTTTCCATATCTCATAATGCCACATACTATTTAACGAAATAATTCATTACATATCTCAATAGTGCTTTGGTTTGGTGCAAACTTGTTAATAATAATAATAATAACGTTTTATTTACGCCGGGTAGTCACTTCAGTTATGAAACAGCTCTTCCAGCGGGCCCTGCAATTATAATTGTTATAATATAAGCACAAGGAGGCGCGCCGGCTGTGTGGTAGAACAGCACTGGGATGACCCGGCTTCGAAACCGAGTGGACGCGCTAGTGCCCCTCAGTAAGACATTAGTCATCATTATCAAGTCCCTTGGAAAGGACATTAGCCATCGGTCCCCATGTGGCTTTCTTACAACCAAATACATGCTTTCTTTGGCAGGTAAAATAGACCGTCTACCCAAACCAGCAAGTGCTTTGTGAAACTGTCTTAAATCGTCAGAATTTGCGTGATATGTTCTCATTAAAATTCCAAAAGTAATAAGCTACAGTCTACGTGTTTTTTCATGGACAACGGATTCGAAAGTTTGCAAATACGCAGATCTACCAGATAGGAGAAAGAGAGAAGAACAAGGCCTTAAACCTCAATTAGCAATCTGCTTTTTGAAGTCCCCTGATACAATTTTATTAATTACTTCCTATTTTGATGTTGATGATAAGTGTTAATGTTTATCTATTTTTCTTGTATTCTTCTCTTTCTCATTATTTCTCGTTGTCAATTTTGCAAATGAGCTGATTTTGGAAAACTTTGTCGACACAAATTCAGAAAAGAACGTGTTTTGCGATGTGCAACTTTCCTTTTATAGCAGCTTGAGAAATGTGCATACTAAACGACGGAGTTAGCGTATTTGGGGGATAATATATTCCAATTCGTTGCCTTAAAAATAAAATTGAAACGTGTGACATACATGTCGAGCCCCCTTTACGTAGGCATGCAAACTCTGGAGGCATGCCTTAAACTCATTTTCTTCCAAAAAGTGGAATACCTATGGACTGGTTTTTTTTCTTCAAAGACAAAGGGAGTGAATGCCAATCCCGCCCCGTGCTGAGTACGGCACTGATGATAACTTATTAATTTTGCTCATACAGAAGAGTTCAAAAATATTAATATGTAAATACTGAATTACATGTAGGCCTATGCAAGGTGCCCTTATTCTTAAGAAACATGAATTGACATTAGTTTACCCAAATTAGTAATATGAAAGAAAGTGATTATGGCCGGACAAAGTACATCCCGTTCTTATGGTAAAAGGCACATTTAATCACTTTTTGCTAAGAGCATCAAGATGCTATTATTATTAATTTCGATTTTATTGCCTATCGTATTTTCATTGCCCCTTTTCACACAAAAAGTTTAAAGTGTTGAACGGCGATAGAATATTTCTGAATTATAGGTTTTATTACAATCGTCTAATGAACCATTGTCAAGCTTTGAGTCAAATGACTACTTACTGATCATATCGAAAAGGACGCAATTGTTTGGTTGATACCGTATCAGATGTTAATTCATGTTATAAATGTTTCTCGTCTTTTGTATGGTTTTACCACCTCTAAATAATCGCAAAACTCATTAGCATACCCACGCATATTATATACGGGGTTGATGCATAGATAACCCCTGAAAATAATTAGTGACGCTTGTTTAAGCAACTCATATAATTTCTTCTTATATACTGTATACATATTGATTTTTAATTGTAGTTATGGGTTTTGTAATCGCCCACTACTCTTTGATATCCTTGGTCAGTAAAATAGTCAATTTCAATTTCAAGTGTCTTTTTTAAAAAGTGTTTTTTCCACGTTATTACCACTTAATCATGTTGGCATTGTAGTTATGGGTTTTGTAATCGCCCACTACTCTTTGATATCCTTGGTCAGAAAAGTAGTCAATTTCAATTTCAAGTGTCTTTTTTAAAAAGTGTTTTTTCCACGTTATTACCACTTAATCATGTTGGCAACAGGTAATAACAATTATAGTAATATTCGGTTCTTGTATAGCGCATATCACATTATAGCAGGGGCGGATCCACGTAGCGATTTTCCGGCCCGGCCCCCCCCCCCAACCCCCAAAACGATAAAAAAAAATATAGGATAATAACGTAAAGTTAACCTTTTTTAAAACAAAAACAAAAGCGCCCCCGCTTATTCGCCGGCCGGCTGAGTCGGCGCTAAATTTTGTATTTAGATTTGACCCCCCCCCCCCCTTGTCGCCGACTTGATCCTCTTTAGGCGCGGATTTATTAAAAAAAAAATCTCAGGAATTAGGCCAAACAAACAAAAATAGTGATCTAACTAACCCCCCTCCCTCCGCTTATTCACTGGCTGAGTCGCAACTAATATTTTCTCACGGATTGCCCCCCCCCCCCCTCTTCCCGCCGGCTGGATCCGCCACTGCATTATAGCGTCTCTATTACCCAGGCTTTAGCATAGCTCATGGCTGCCATTACGGCGCTCTGACTACGTGCTCGACTTCGATAAATACTCCTTGTTTCTTTTAATGGATTTAAAAGTGACTTTTAAAGATGGATTGCCTTCTATATTTATCTGTCAGGTTTGGGCGAAGACAATAATCCGCTTCCAATCATGCCTAGGTTAGTCTTTTAAAAAGCTGACAAATACATGACGGAAAGAAGAAACTCAATAACAATGATTGATCCTAGTATTACCAAAGCCCTCATTTGCATTTACGTATTCGAATGTAACCATTCGAATATTTGCGTTGGTGTAAATTGAAGAAAGAAAAACGTTCCCGGTAAGACCGCCACATTGTGTACAGCATGATAATACACGTGAGGTTTGACGGTAGAGATTGGCAGATTGAAAAAGGTATCAATAATGATGACGGCTTTTAAGGTCCACGTTTCTGACGATGTGCTCTGACCAATCAAAACAATCCTCCTTTATCTGAATTTAGTATACTAAAAAGTGTTATTAGATGATGAAAAATATAACTATGATATAGGCCTACGTAAGATAATCTATTAAAATCTAAAATCCCGAAATAACCATAAATGCGTAAGAACGTTATAATTGATATAGTTAACAACTTATTTAGAGACCGTTTGAATTGAAATTGATCAATATTTCAAGAGATATAGGCCTACTGATAATTTGTCATGTTTAATATTCATATTTAGCATTTATTTTCCCACCCTTCTTCTCTATCCAATAAGTAACAAGACATAAGTTATAAACAAGCATCATTCTCGTAACATATTTGTTTAACAATTATCTTTAAAAAAATGCAACCTCTTGTATCGATTTTCAATCAGAATCATTCTGAAATGTTCTGTTAAACATCCCCTGCGTATGATGTGTAGTTCGTCTGGACTCGTTAAGGCATTTCGATAGTTTCATAATTGCTCTAAATCATCGTTACGTCTCTGCAAATCGAGACATAGGTCCAAAAATCTGTGATACCTGTGCAAGTCCCTTCTGCTAGGAGAGAGGTATATCTGACAAAGCATTGTATTACAGTGAAACTGCTATACTGACCACCTTAATAGGAGGACCACCCTTCTATAAAGACCATTATTATTGTCATGCCCTTATTAAATTATTAATCTGGTAATGAATTTATTACAAGGACAATGAAACGCGCTGGCTGTGTTGTAGAACAGTAATGTCTCAAAACTGGGATGATCCGGCTTCGAAACCAAGTGGACGCGCTAGTGCCCCTTGGTAAGGCGTTAGTAATCATTATCAAGTCCCTCGGAAAGGACATAAACCGTCGCTCCCCTGGTGGCTTACTTACAAACAAACACATGCTTTCTTAGAAGTCAGGTAAAAAGACCACCAAACCAAACCAAAAAGTGCTTTGTGAAACTTTATTACAGAATTTGCGTGATATGAGACAGTTTTTGAACAACTGAACTCATAAATGAAAAATGGTCAGAACACCTACATATTATGTTCCGATGGATCAAAGAGTAATGAAAGAGAAATAAGAAAAGCTGTGTATATTCCCAAATATGAAGTACAAATTGCGAAAAGTATATCTTCAGTGTCAATATTTCGCGCTGAACAAATGGCAATAATTGTAGCTCTCCAGTGGGTTCACGAAAAATCACCTAGAAAGCAGTAATATTTTCAGACTCCCTCAGTGCTTCGATCGACTTTAACTGATGTAAAAAGGCCTTCATGCATTGAGTCTGAAATCGTATACACTTTAACACAGATAGAAAACAATGTCACAAGTGTATGTTGTGAGTGGATACCATCTCATTGTGGTATTGCAGGAAATGAGAAGGCCGACAGCTTAGCCAAAACAGCAACAACACACGATAATGAAATTGTTCTTCCTTCCAGCTGTAAAGAGATGCTCTCTGAAATCCAAGATAACTCGATGAGGCAATGGCAAAACCAATGGGATAATTCCCAAAGAGGTTGATATTTGTATCATATTCAACCCAAAATTCAACCTACATTTGAATCCAACCTGCATGGTATAGAAGAGACGATAGCATAATATTCACCGAGTCGGTAGTTACCTTTTAAACGAAACTATTTTCAAAATAGGCAAACATCCAAATGGTCTTTGTTTATATTGCAAAATAGAAAATGTACAACATTTTGTTATTTACTGTAAAGAGAGCGACAGAGAAAGGATACAACTACGACAAAGAATTAAGAATGCACCACTAAGCCTGAAAATCTACTCTCTCCAAAGAATCAACGAATTGTATTAAGATATGTACTACAAACAAAGAAATACGATATCTTTTGAACCCCCTCCCCTTTCTCTCTCTCTCTCTCTCTCTTTCCTTCCTCGCCCTAGAAACATTTCCGTACTATTTACGCATTATGTTTAATGTAACTATTAACGTATTTTGTTTATGTTAGTCATATAGAACAGAAGCATGCACTGGACACATTATATCAAGTGCTTGCTTGTGTTCTATTGTTTTTGTTTTTTGTTTGATGTAAAATTTGTTGAACATTTCTTTTGCTCGTTCTTGACAGACCGACATCGGCCAAAACAAGGAAATTCAAGAGACGTCACGCTATAGCAGTACACTGTGGCCTGGATCCGAAGGATTTATAAGCTCGCTCAATGTACGTAGCAGGTTTGGCTGGAACAATACATCCGTGCTCTAGCAGTGGACTAGCGAAGCACAGGCGCACATTGCTTCCAAGCAAGGAATTATGTCGACTCGACGCGACTTAAGAAATAAACTAGACAATGTAATATATATTCATTTTTTCTTCTGAAAGCAATGAATTGCAGTCTATATAACAAATCCTTAAATCCATCTTTTAAAATGTAAATTTCTTAACCTAGTCAAAAGGAAAGTTGCACGTTACCAACATGTGTTATATCAGTGGACAAAGGTCTCTCAAGTCAGCAAATGTGGGCTGATTCACTAAACAGGAGACAGAGAAAAGAACAAAACTATAAACCTCAAATTGTACGTTTCATATCTAGCTCCTGCTTTTTGAAGTCCCTACATAAAGTGCTTCAATTACTTCATAAATTATTTTGCTGTTGATGATAAGTGTTAATGTTTATTTATTTGTCTCTTTGTATTCTCTTTCACATTATTTCTCGTTGTCAATAGGACCAGATAGGAGACAGAGAGAAGAAACGAAGCTTTAAACCTCCAATTGTACGTTTCTTATTTAGCTCCTACTTTCTGAATTCCCTACATACAGTGTTTTTTAATCACTTCGTATGTTGCTGTAGTGTTTTTATTACTTCATATTTTACTGATGCACGTGTTTTGCGATGTGCAACATTCTTTTTAGGAGGTTGGGAAATTTGCATATTAAACGACGGATTTAGTGGATTTGCGGATTTATTGCAATTCATTGCTTCATAAATAAAATGGACACGTGTGACACAACATGTCGAGTCCCCTTCACGTAGGCATGCTTTAAACTCATTTTCTTCCAAAACATATGGATTGATCATTTTAAAAACGAAAATGAAAAGGAGGCGAGTGCCGACCTCGCCTTGTGCTGAGTACGGCACTGATGAGAACTGATTCATTTTCCTCTCAGTCTTTTCTTATAAGAGTTCCCCAATTGTTTATAAGTAAAGACTGAATATGCAAGGTGGCGATATTGTTTTTAAAAAATACATGAATTCTTTCCTCAGGTTTGATAGTTGACAGAGGGTGGTTATCCGAGGGGTGTATGTTTAAGGGGTAGGTGTCCTAGAACCGTTAAAAAAATATGCCCTGATAAAAAACTGGAAGGAAAAGACGCTTGTAATAATATAGGCCTATATATAGTATATGAATGGTCTCAGAAAAATAGTGACTAAATGTTTCTTTTATATCATAAACTTGGTGTATTTTTCCACTCATATTCACTTTCTATCGAAAATTTGACGACATAATAAAACCTGGGTTAAAAGAAGGTTCTAGGACACCTACCTTCTGGACATCCACCCCCGGATAACCACCCAAGTCAACTATCCCCCAGTCAACTTTCCCCTATAGGACAACTACCCCAGAGGGCAACCACCCCCTAGGCCAACCACCCTCTAGGACGACTACTCCCGGGACAACTTCCCCCGGACAACTACCCCTCGGAAAACTACCCCCTAGGACTACTACCCCCGGACAACTATCCTAGGGTTTAGTTATCCGGGGTATAGTTGACTGGGGGTGGTCATCCGGGGGTGGATGCCCAGGGGGTAGGTGTCCGGATACGATTTTTTTTTACACCTTTCCACACAGAAAAAAACCGGTTTAAAATGTAGAACTCATCAATGTCGTATAGAATATTTCTAAATTATTCTTATAATTACAATTGTTTTTAATGAACTTTTGGAAAGTTTTCAAACAACAGTATAGTTATTGATTGTATTGGATAGGACGCAATCGTTCTTTAGTTCATTTTATAAATATTTTTCGTCTTTTGTATGGTTTTTACCATCTCTACATTATTGCAAAACTCATTGGTATACCCACGCATATTATAAACGGGGTTGATGAATACACAACTCCCTTGTAATCTGAAGAACAAGTGGGTTTTTTTTTAATGGATTTAAAGGTGGCTTTTAAAGATGGATTACCTGCTATCTGTCAGGTTTGGGCGAAGACAATAATCCGCTTCCAATCACGCCTACACTGCAAGTTCGCCTGCGAAACGACTTTACACAACAGTTGGATGGATTGAAGAAACTCAATTACAATGATTGATCCTATTACCTAAGCCCTACTTTGCATGTACGTATGTGTATGTAACCATTTTGGATAATTGTTTTGATGTTAATAGATTCAAACGCCCGCCACATCGTGTACAGCATGAAAATACACGTGAGGTTTGACGGTAGAGATTGGCAGATTGAAAACGGTATTAATAATGATGACGGCTTCTGGAGTCCACGTTTGAAACGATGTGCTCTGACCAATCAAAACAACAATACTTTATCTGAATTTAGTATACTATAGAATGTTCTTAGATGATAACGGATATACCTAACATTCACGTAAGATAATCTACATGAAGTTATCTAAAATCCCAAAATAACCCTATATAAGCGTAAGAATGTTGTCATTAATCGTTGTGAACTTATTTAGAGACATTTGGAAATGAAATTAATCAATATTTCAAGTAATATAGGCTTACTGGTAATTTTCACTTTTTATATTCATATTTAGCGTTTCTTTTCCCACCCCTCTTCTCTATCCAATAAGTATTTAACATAATGTCAGATAGAAAGAGAGAAGAACAAAGCTTTAATACCTGTAATTCGACGTTTCATATCTACATGTTAGCTCCTGCTTTTGAAATCCCTACATACAGTGCTTTCAATTACTTCATACATTATGTTGTGATAAGTGTTAATTGTTAACGTTTATTCATTTGTCTCTTTTTATTCTCTTTCTCATTAGTTTTCGTCGTCAATAGGACCAGATAGGAGACAGAGAGAATAAACAAAGCTTTAAAACTCCAATTGTACGTTTCTTATTTAGCTCCTGCTCTCTGAAGTCCCTACATACAGTACTTTTAATTAATTTATATTATGCTGTAGTGTTTTTAATTACTTCATATTTTACTTAAGCCCCCATTACACCAAACTAGTTCTCATTACGTTCTCGAAAATGTTGCCAAATGGGCTCAAACCGTATGCGAACGGAGTTGAACGTAATATCAACTGTTTACGATCTGTTTAAGGACTTCATGGACGGGCTCGGACTCGACCAATGTCTATAATACGATCATAGTTCGTTCAGTAACAGTCCACAATACGTCCAACTGGTCTGTACCCCTTCCACAGTCAGTTCATATCAAGTTCAGATCGGGTAAATTTGACATTTCCAAGTAGTCCAAACCATTCTTACTACATGTAGTTCGCAACTTGTTCTAACTAGTTTACAACCCAACCACCCCGTTCCGAGACAGTTCAACTCTTCCTCATCTCGCTCTTAGTGCGTTCGAACGCGCTCCTATCGTGCGTGTAATCCCGTCCTTGTTCGAGGGCTATAAAAACCCAGCGCGTTCTTGCTAATTGATCCTCGACCACATCACGTTGTAACACGTTCCTAGTAGGATCAAAGTACGGCAAATTAACCCGATCTGAACTCGATATGAACTGATTTTGGACGGGGTAGCTACAGACGAGATGGAAACAGTGAGGACTGTTTATGAACGAACTAGGATCGTATTATAGACATTATTTACACATTCGGCCCCGCTCACAACCCGTTTTACGATTTTCTAGGACGGTTCCAGAACGTAGTGAGAACTAGTTTGGTGTAATGGGGGCTTAAGCACGTGTTTTGCGACGTGCAATTTCCCTTTTTATCAGGTTTAGAATTTGCATATTAAACGATGGATTACGTGGATTTGAGGATTTATTGCAATTCATTGCTTCATAAATAAATGGACACGTGTGACACAACATGTCTAATGTTTGATAGCGAAAATGAAAAGAGGGCGAGTGCCGACCCCGCCTTGTGCTGAGTACGGCACTGATGAGAACTGATTAATTTTCCTCTCAAATTTTTCTTATAAGAGTTACCGATTGTTAATAAGTAAAGACTAAATATGCAAGGTGCATTTGGACATTATTTTTACCCAGGTTTACTTATATGTCGTCAAATTTTCGATATAAAATTAATATGTCTCGAAAAAATACACCACGCTTATGATACAATAGGAACATTTAGTCACTATTTTGTTTAGACCAATCAGATACTATTATATAATAACAAGTTTTCTTTTCTTCCAAATTTTTTTAGGGTATATTTTTTTTGTACACCTTTCCATACATTAAAACCCCGTTCAAAATGTAAAACTCATCAAGGTCATAGACTATTTATAAATTATTTTCATAATTACAATCGTTGAACCATTGAAAGTTTCCAGTCAAAAGTATAATCGTTGATTATATTGGATATGACACAATAATTGTTCAGATGAACACCAGATGTTTGTTCATTTTATATATATTTATCGTCTTTTGTATGGTTTTTACCATCTCTACATTATTGCAAAACTCATTGGCATACCCACGCATATTATATACGGGTTGATGATGAGGTAACACCCTTGTAATATAAAGAACAAGTGGTTGTTTATGTAAGTATTTGATTTGTTCAATCACCATTAAATCATATTGGTGGCAGGTAATTACGTGCTTGACTTCGAAAAATACTCCTCGTTTATATTAATAGATTCAAAAGTGACTTTTAAAGATGGTTTGCCTTCTATATCTGTCAGGTTTGGGCGAAGACAATAATCCGCTTCCAATCACTTTACACAACAGTTGAGTGGATTGAAGAAACTCAATCACGACGATGGATCCTATTACCTAAGCCCTAATTTGCATGTACGTATTTGAATTTAACCATTTGGATAATTGCTTTGATGTTAATAGAATCAAACGCCCGCCACATTGTGTACAGCATGATAATACACGTGAGGTTTGACGGTAGAGATTGGCAGATTGAAAGAGGTATTAATAATGATGACGGCTTCTGGAGTCCACGTTTGAAACGATGTGCTCTGACCAATCAAAACAACACTACTTTATTTGAATTTAGTTTACTATAGAATGTTCTTAGATGACACTGTTGCTCATAAAGTTGGAATATTTTGTTTTTACCCCAATTTATGGAATTATTTTGACAATAATCCTAATAGATCTAGATAATAGTATACATTCTCAGATTTTATTGAATAATAATTTGCCAGTGTTTGTTTTGCGTGACTGCTAAAGCATGTCAACTAGGATACCTACGCCCTTAAGTCATGAATGTCAGTAATAAGGATTAATGCCCCACAAAAGGGCACTAATATAGCACATCGAAACGGTTTTGATCCTGGGGCCTCACAGTTACGAGGCCATTGCTTTCCCACTGAACCATGACTGTAGGCAGCGGGGGCTAGGGTAGGGGGCAGTTCCCACAAATAAAATAAAATACAAAGAAAATGCAATAAATTATCAATAATGCATTGAATTTTCCCCCGGTCCCCAACAGAAAAAATATTTTGTGTGCCCATGCCTTGAGCCATAATACATGGCCGTGCAGAGGATTTTGTTTTATGTTGGGGACCGGGGTAAAATGCAATGAATTATTGATAATTTATTGCATTTTCTTTGTTTTTTAGGCGAAGACAATAATCCGCTTCTAATCATGCCTATGTTTCACTAAAAAGTCCTTTAAAAAGCTAACAAATACATGACGAAATGAAGAAACTCAATTATAATGATTTCCAAAGCCCTCATTTGCATATACGTATCTGAATATAACCATTCGAATATTTGCTTTGATGTAAATATATTAAAAACGTGTCCGGTGAGACAGCAACATCGTGTACATACTGCATGATAATACACGTGAGCTGCAGAATATCTACCGGGGTATTGTGACGGCAGTGACGCTGTAGATGCGCTTTATCGATAGAGTTAGTTGGAAAATGACACGTTTTCAACGATGTGCTTTCGGAGATCAAAACATTGACGTTTTTTTTCAATTAAGGGCATTCTTTCTATGACAAAGAGGTGATTTCAATTTGAAGGTTGATGAAACTAACTGCCTAATTTTTGTATGAAATGTTATTTATTGTATTCCTTCTACATGTACTATACTAAACCTCTGACGTGCACAAAATCCTGACAAAATTCTTAAAACCACAAAGATATTGATGGTTTCTTTGAAGGCGTCAATGCGTAGTTCCCTCCATCAGTGAATTCTCCCTACCAATTTTTTGGATTATCCCAACCGTTTTTCCATAAAAATAAGACATAACACAGGCTTTAAAAAATCTTTCAACACTTGAATGTTTTGAATGGTATATAGAGACAATTGTTTGCTTTATGACGATATACATTCACCTAAAATTATATTAAATTATAAATATACAGCCCACCTGATAACATTTTTGGGAGAATCAAAGAATCGATCAGATCAGTTTTTCCCTTTAAACAAAAATTAATAATAATAATAATAATATCGAATGTTTAGGAGCGCTAAAAACAATGAATACCATAGCGCTTACAAATACAAATAGGCCTATATGAAAAGAGGACAAAAATGTACAGTACAGGAAGTATATCACATAGATCATTGGTGAAAAATGTTAGTTTTGAGGGATCTTTTGAAAGTGGCGTCATTACGATTCGTAGCCGATTTAGCTATTCCTTCTCGAAGGAAGTTTGAAATCCATTGGAAATATTAATTTGATTAATCATGCTTTATCACTATTCGAATTATCGATTATTAGGAATGTTAAACTTTGAATGCTCTATCAAAGGCTACTGCGAATTCTTCAAAAAATCGAATTCGTAGTCAGATCATTAGAGTGTGCGGTGGGCCTTATGAAACCAGGAGGTTCACATCGCACAAAGGACAGTGACATTCTAGTGAGATAATTAGCTATTCGCTTTTAAAAAAGACACCTCAAAATTCTGTGGTTCTTGGAGCGCATTTCGTTCCAACCCAAATTACTGAAATTATTACAACAACCTCAAAAAAACTCGATCGAAATTGAATAATCTTTATTGTTAAATTTAAAAGAAGACACGAAATTGTTTCCACTAAATGAGGACACCTCAGAATCTGTCTCTGAAATAATTGATTATGAAGTATCGGTTTAAAATAGTAAATCGAAATCACGTTTATCGGGGATGTCTCTCTCTCTCTCTCTCTCTCTTTCTTTTTCTGCCTGCCTTTCTATCTGTCTGTCTGTTTGTATTATCTCTCTCTCTCTCTGTCTCTCTCTTTCTCTTTCTGCCTCTGTCCATCTGTCCATCTGTCTGTCTGTCTGTCTCTGTTTCTGTTTCTTTTCTCCTCATCCTCTACTGCCCATCAGCCCATTCCTCTCCTTCCCTTAATCCCATTTGTTCTATTTATAAAATCCCATCAAAAGTTATTTAAAAGGAAATTTAAATCCAAAGTTGAAGAATAACAATGTTTTTACTTTCTAGTGTGTGCATGATAATACACGTGAGTAGAAGCATCGCCTAAGGCGTTTGACGATCAAGATAAGATGATGGAGAAAGTTGGAATAACACGTTTCTGACGATGTGCTCCCACCGATCAAAACAGTGAAGGTTTTCTTTGAAATGCGGGTCACTTTAAATGATTGAAAAGATACTGAAAATGTCGCATTATTACAAGCCACGAAACGGTTTGAATTTAAGAATTGACTTGACTTTGATCGAATATTGGTAAGTTGGTAGGGTGAAATACAAGGAGGATATCATTTTTGGGGTTTTCGTAAACAGGGAATGTCGTTCATATGCATCTAATTCATCTTTAATATATACAGTTTAAATTGGTTTGGGGAATGTCAACTTTTGAGTTTGAGTTTATTGTTTCCACTTTACCATTTACACATGAATTGGTTCTTGGTTTGGGGAATGTCAACTTTTGAGTTTGAGTTTATTGTTTCCACTTTACCATTTACTCATGAATAACTTGTTTAGTTGTACCTCAAAAAAGTGGGAAAAGTGCTCAACTTGTACATAAATTGAACAAAGGTATAAGTTTCTCAAACAAAATAATGTAACAGAGATGTTTACTTTTCTACTTTTTCTACCTAATATCTTTTATGACAAAACACGATAAAAGTTCATACAGATGCATTAGAAATTAAATTAAACGTAAAGGTTGTACCTGTCGTTTCCACAAGGTTATCAATACAATGCATTGTTTTCAAAATATAAAATGGTAAACATGTTTCCATAATTATGAACATAAGTTAAAATGGACATACCGCGCAATTCGTGAAATTACTAACTCTTTAAAAAAATTATGATTAAGTTCGGGCGTGTGATATTGAAATATTTTTGTTATTCATATCAATTAAGTATTCAGCGCCTCGATATTTATGGAAAAGGTTTATAACCTTAATATCCCTTCTCCTCCTTGTCCTAAAGGGGGTGGATTTCCTGTTGACTAGAAAGATGACACGAAAAATGAAGTTCAATACGCAGGAGGCATCATGATATTCGAATGAGCCGGGATTAAGATGAGAGTCGGTATTATATAGCAATTTGCTTTTAAGCAAATACGTCGGTTCGCTTTGATTCTTGAGCGAATTTATCTCTACCAAAACATTTTTTGAAGAATGAAACAGATATCATGATTGAAAATCCAATGTTATTTTCGTTTAAAATTATAAACGAAATTACTCCAATAAAGTGAGAAAACAAGCTCACCTGTCACCCATCATGTTAAAAATAATTGCTGACGATGTTATATTGCTTATAAATCTGAAGTGACACCTACGCCACCAAGTGATACGTGCATAGAGTAAACATTATTCCATTTCCTTTGGGCATTCTTAAGAAGATAATAATGTACTCTAGCTATTATCATGATTTGGTAGGCAATAACAGCATGATAAGACACGTGCAAGACCAAAAGAAGGAACAACATATGGGAGCGGGAAGGAGAAAGGGGGCGGTGGGTTACATAATAAAAAGGAGAGAAAGAAATGAATAGAGGGAGAAGGGAGAGATAAAAGGAGGGATATAGAAAGAAATATACACATGAAGAGTCGTATAAAGAGATAAGCCTAGATAAGTAAATAGAGAAGGAGAAAGGAGGGGGAAAGGGGAGAAAGAGATACAAAGTCGATAGCGAGAGAAGGGGGAGGGAGGGAGGGAGGGAGAGGGAAGGAGAGAAGGAGGGAGAGAGAGAGAGAGAGAGAGAGAGAGAGAGAGAGAGAATTTTCACACCGTTTTACACGTGCATCAAAGACACGAAAACCACAGTTCGTCTCTTTTTTAAATTCATGTTTATTGTTTAGCGGTTTTCTTTTACTTTTATTAACATGGATCGATGGCATGAAATCCAAAATTGCCTTAAGTTATTTCGTGCGTGTGACCTACGTTTTACTTGCGTAAACTCTGCGAGTTCGCTCTCCTCGCTCCAGGTGCGCCGAGCGCATGTGTGAAGATCTATTTATGTATACTTTTAAAGTTGTATTAAAAAGGTAAGATTGTGTATGTGTCACTGTATATTGGCAGATAATGGAGAGGTAGGAACTTAAACAGTTAAAGGAAGGATGATAGACATGGGATTTAATCTTAACGTGTCCTACACATTACCGGTTATCATGGTGGAATTAAGAGCATAATGAACGTTGAAACTACTATTTTCGTTTATCTCATGTAAAGCAGAGTCAGGCGCGGATCCAGGATTTCTTAGGGGGGGGCCCAAATTTCAAATTATGCGAGCCAAATATTGGTACGCAATGGTGACCAACAGTGACGTAATGCGGGGGGGGGGGGGGTCGGTGCAAACGCGAAACGCGGAAGCTTTGACGTTTTATTAAATTATTCGAGAAAGAAGACGACTCGTTGTACCGTTCTCGACTCTTAATCTTCGTCTGAATTTAGTTTTTCCCCTCTCGCGCGAAGCGCGAAAATTTTTACGATTTATTAAATTATTAGAGAAAGAAGACGATTCGTTGTAGAGTTCTTGACTCTTAATCCTTGTCTAAATTCAGCCCCTCCCCCTTCTGCGCAAAGCGCGGAAGCTTTGACGTTTCATTAAACTATTAAAGAAAGAAGACGATTCGTTGTACCGTTCTCTACTATTTTTTTTTTTTTTTTTTTTTTTTTTTTTTTTTTTTTCCTGTTGTCAGAGGTACTTTATTCATTTACAAAAATAACCAACACACAAATCATTACATCATAACAAAATTTTACATTCACTTTAAGTATTTTCTTAAACTATTAAGAGAAAATCTTCAGTGATATAAAATATCCCCGAAGATTTTCCTTAGTTCCCAGATGCTATTTCAAAAGCTCTCAAAAACTCTCCAAAAAAAATACTATGTCCCGAGAGCCCCCGAAACAACATCCGAGATGTTATCCAAGAGTAACTCGTATTTAAAAACATGCCATATGAAAAAGCTGTTGTATGGTTTACCTTGAAAATAATTTAACATATACATCAAATAGATTGCGTATTGAGCATATGCAACGATTGTATTTATATCTGCTCCATTTGCATGTTCTCTACTATTAATCTTCGTCTGAATTTAGTTTTTCCCCTCCCGCGCGAAGCGCGGAAAATTTTACGATTTATTAAATTATTAGAGAAAGAAGACGATTCGTTTTAGAGTTCTCGACTCTTAATCCCTGTCTAAATTCAGCCCCCCTCCCCCTCCTGCGCGAAGCACGGAAGCTTTGACGTTTCATTAAACTATTAAAGAAAGAAGACGATTCGTTGTACCGTTCTTGACTCTTAATCCTCGTATGAATTTAGTTTTTCCCCTCCCGCGCGAAGCGCGGAAAATTTTACGATTTATTAAATTATTAGAGAAAGAAGACGATTCGTTGTAGAGTTCTCGACTCTTAATCCTTGTCTGAATTCAGGTCCCCCCCCCTCTCCTCCCGTGCGAAGCGCGGAAGCTTTTAAGTTTCATAAGATTGTGAGAGAAAGAAGACGATTGGCTGTACAGTTCTCTCGACTCTTAATCCTCGTCTGAATTCAGGTCCCCCCCCCTCCCATGCGAAGCGCGGAAGCTTTGACGTTACATTAAACTATTGAAGAAAGAAGACGATTCGTTGTACCGTTCTCGACTCTTAATCCTCGTCTGAATTCAGGTCTCCCCCCTCCCCCCCTCCCGCGCGAAGCGCGGAAGTTTTTAAGTTTCATAAGATTATGAGAGAAAGAAGACGATTGGCTGTACAGTTCTCGACTCTAAATCCTCGTCTGAATTCAGGTCTCCCCCCTCCCCCCCTCCCGCGCGAAGCGCGGAAGTTTTTAAGTTTCATAAGATTATGAGAGAAAGAAGACGATTGGCTGTACAGTTCTCGACTCTAAATCCTCGTCTGAATTCAGGTTCCCCCCTCCTGCGCGAAGCGCGGAAGCTTTTAATTTTCATTAAATCATTAGAGAAAGAAGACGATTCGTTGTACCGTTCTCGAAAATAATCCTCGTCGGAATTTAGTTTCCCCCCCCCCCATCCCGCGCGAAGCGCGGAAGCTTTTACGTTTCATTGAATCATTAAAGATTCGTATTACCGTTCTCGCCTCTGAATCCTCGTCTGAATTCAGGTTCCCCCTCCCGCGCAAAGCGCGGAAGCTTTGACGTTTCATAAGATTATGAGAGAAAGAAGACGATTCGCTGTACCGTTCTCTATACTCTTAATCCTTGTCTGAATTTCAAAGATGTTCTTTGTCTGCTACTTTTTCTTCCTACGTCCTCTTCCGATTTGGGGGGACCGCGGTCAGATAAGCATTCAGGGGCCCGCCTTAGGGCCCCTGGTGGGGTCGAGGCGGCGGAGCCGGCCCCGGAAACTCAGGGGTTTTAGGCGTTTAATTAAGGTCAGATGAGCATTTTTTTTTAAATACCTATTATTTTGTGACACTGGAAGGTCACTATTTGGCGTAGGGTCCAGGGGGCGGAGCCCTCCAAAAGAGGGGTTTTAGGCATTAAATTACCGTCAGATGAGCATCTAAGGGCCCGCCGTAGGGCCCTAGGTGGAATCCAGGGGGCAGAGCCCCCGAAAGCTTTGGGGTTTTAGCGGTTAATCACGGTCAGATGAGCAATCAGTATCAGTACGCCAGTATCTCCTCTTTTCCTTTTTTCTTTCCCTTTCCTTCCTTCTCTCTTATTTTTTTGATTGGTGGGGGGGGGGGGGGGGGGGTCAACAGCTTTGAAGGCAAGGCCCTTTCGGCCCCCGATCTCCTTCTTCCCCCTTTTCTTTTCTTCTTCCTCTTCTTTCTTTCCCTTTCTCTCCCCTTTCCCTTTCCCTTCTTTTCTTTTTTTCTCTTTTTTTTTTTTTTTTTTTTTTGCGGGGGGGGGGGGGGGGCCAAGGCCCGCTCGGCCCCCCCTGGATCCGCGCCTGAGCAGAGTTATCTATAGACTGTACTCCTCAGGTATACTAATATCTTAAACATGGCTGATAGCATATGGGGTAAAACAACTTGGATTTTCATTAAAGGGATCCGGTAACTTTGTCTCAGATTCTGAAACGAAATCCTGGATTTAGCTCATGCTGCAATGAACCTTTTTGGCAGTCAGGAACCCCGTGACTTTTACAAGCCGATCGCCTGTCTGATTATCAAGATATTTATGATTGGAAATTGAAACCAAATTTTGCATTTTCCTAACGGTTTTCATAACACTACGGTCTATTGGGGAAAACGAGTATGGTAAAACCGGTCACTCAAAGATTTTGACTTTTTTGAGGCACTTCTTGATCATTTTGAAGCGCAATTTTGAGGGCTTCAATATAACACCATATCACAGTTACTGATAATACGTAGGGCCGTGCATCTCAGATGTAACATTGTTAAACGATGCCTTTAAATATATATATTTGTGAAACTTTGGCAGAGAAAGAAGTAGTATAAAGGGACGTTAAAAAACGGGGGTGATACAAGTGGAAGTCTTTCGCTGTCTCCTTCATGTCGAAAGTATAATCAGAATTAAAACAAAGTCCAACAGAAATTCGGTCAATAAAAGCGTAGTTCGTAAAAAAAATTGTTTGATTGAGACAATCTGAAGACATCATTTCCTTCGTAGTATTTCCGCATATAATAGGGACTTTTAGATTGATCATGCGTGTCAACGTACTCAATTGCCCATGCTGACTACAATTAGAAATCTTTTAGATTGCACTCGACGATATACATGCATGCAGGAAGTAACACTATGAACATGGCAGACAAAGAAAGAGATCAAAATATACAGTTCCTCATTCTACCATCAACAATAGGTCATTCTCGTAATGTAACCAAATTTAATGCATAAGTCTTTGTGAAGTGCCCCAATACAAATTATTTCATTCACCTGATAAGAATAATAGTAATTTAATAGTTAGAATGCAAACTGCATATATCAAGTGTTGCTAGGTAGGTCAAGCCATAATGTTTGTCCAACCTGGCAACAACTAATGTATGCAGTTTGGATTCTGTCTATTGAAATATTATTATTCTTACCAGGTGAATGAAATAATTTGTATTGGGGCACTTCACAAAGACTTATGCATTAAATTTGGTTACATTACGAAATTGACCTATTGCTGTGGTAGAACATCCCTTCACTGCTATTATATAAAAATGTGTAGAACAGGTGAACATGCATGTGACACCTGTTCTACACATTTTTACATAATAGCAGGGAAGGGATGTTCCTTTGTCTACCTGAGGAACTGTATATTTTATGCGCACGCGGCATATACTAGTACCGTACTAGATTTAGGAAAATCAAGGTTGACGCATTCTCGATCGCCGACTGAGACGACGTGACGCATGCGCAATGCCTTAAAATGACGTCACACGTTGCAGTCAAAGCTGTCGACGTGCAAATCTAAAAGTCCCTATTTACATCTGTTGTGCCCCCAAATAAAGGAGGTGTGCCCGAGAAAGAGAAAGACGTACGAGTAAAACGAAAACCGTGTGCTGAATCAAGAACGCGTGTATTCACATGTGCTTGTCCTTTTCTTCTGGGGCGAATTAATTACATAAACGCTCTTTATTGAATATATTCAAGTTAATAGGAACGTCAATGATTTAATTCAGTTTGGCGGGAAAGGAAAGTCTTATTAGATTGAATCGAATTGATTTTATAAATCATCAATACCTGTCAGAATGCCACGACTGTCACTAGATATATTTTATACTTCTTTTGCTAGCATTTTAACGCATTGCACTAACAAATACATTATTCTTGTCAGGAGAGATCCTATTTCGACACCTTATAAACTTGCTTTCGTTTTGTAATGTTCTTAGCAGATACATGAAGATGAATGACTTTCCTGTCAATAATTTATCAAGGGCCATGCTTCCCGTCTTTATAATATTGAGATACACCAATATCATTTATAATTTGAATTGAATTTTATTAGTAAACTTCATTCATATACATGAACATTTTTGTTTCACAATACATATATAAAACAGTTATATAAACAAGAATATCAACAAGTGGTATAGTTTCTCGAATAATCACAAATTAACAATAAACATTGTAGCTTGTATATACAGTGGTAAATGATATTATAATAATTTGTATTTTGTATTTTGTATTTTGAAGTGAACGAAAAGTTAGTTTACATGTTAACAATTTTTTTGAGAATTGTAGTGAGCTGAATTGTAAAAATCTATCCTTGTTCACTAATGACATGTCAAAGACAATACGTCATGATGTCATTTTTTTTATTATTGTGTATTATTCGTCAAATGCCAGCTTTACAATTCATCGAAACCGTGAGATCTGTTTTCAGGTTGTGATAGAAGATATATGTCATTGCATTGTGCGAAAAATTGTCTGGAAGGAATTGGAAAAGAAAAGGTCTGTCATAATTATAAGGATAGGTGTCCTGTGAGGTTATAGAATCATCAAAATGATAAAAGATTACCTCATGTGTACGGGACTACATACAATAGTGTCATGAACGTTTGGTTCTAAATTTTGAACTATTTATTGTCATCTTTCGAATACGAGGGCTTTTTAAGGGTCACCCCTTTAGGGGACTTTTTGGGACATTTGCTTAATCGAGAACACACGTACTTACATGTGCTTCCCTTTCTTATGGGGGCGAATTTATTACATAAACGATCAATATTAAACATGTCGAAGTTATTCAATGATTCAACACAATTTTTATAGCTATTCATGGAACTGCATGAAACCGCGCTATATGTTAGCCCTTTTCATTTACAAACCGCGGATCGATGTATCGAAGTGAAATCTCTAAATTTATCTTGACCACGAGCTGACCGACGTCATAATCTGACTGGTCACTTTTAATCCTTATAGAATAGGACAATCATGTGTTTTCAAATACTAAGAAGTGGTGATAACAGATCATCAGTGTTTATTGTAAACGATTTAAGAAAGCCACATATTGATTGGTTTAAATCGATACCTTTCATGATTTGTCTTGAAATGTGCTGTAGCAGAACGATCGAGGGTTTGCGAAAATAAATCCCCCTATCACACTTTAGTTACTGAATAAAGTCTGTTGAGAGCTATAATGGTGTTGATCCTGGGTCAAGTAGCAAGATTTATCGCCATTGGATCTAAGCAGATGTGATTTACAGGGTTAGAAATAAATAGTAATCCATTACCTTATATCCTACATAAATTTCAAAACATACGAACCAAATAGTAATAAAGTATACTATGCTGAAGTTTTTTTGTCGTCGAACTTATCTAGTGGAGGTAGGTATAATAGGAATTAATTTGATAATACAAATTAAAATATACTTCGATTTAATTCAATGTGTATGTAACTACGTGCTGATGTTTCAGTACGAAATGACAGTATGAATCTGTAGCAGCAGAATGGTTAGAAAGGAAGGCAGGGTCAGGATCTAATCGACAATAAATGCAGTTACAAAATCGAAGTGGTCACAGTTTGGGTATTTTGTGCTGACACATTATAAACTATAAATTGATAAGAGAACAATAAATTCTTCATGAGAATTATAAACGTACTATTGTTAGAAAATAGAATAGGAAAGTTAATTGCCTTGTTTTTTAAAAGCTGAAACCGCTAAAGATATGTAAAACCTCTAATTGGCAACTTCGCCACATGTGTGTGAAGCCATCAAGGACATTATATTTAAATCTCGCAAGTTACTACATTGCTCTAAAAAAATTTAATAAAAACAATCAACTAGTAGGTTATTTTACAGGAACTCCCACATCATTGAATGATGAAAGACATGTTTCTTCTTCTTTTTTTTAAGGAGTTATATTTTTTTTTAGTTTATTGTCGATACAGAATCAAATACCTTAATTAACATTGCTCTTGTTTTCGATGTCATATGAATATTAAATTCGCAAATTGAATTACTAATCAGCATTTCAAATTGATTACAAGTATAATGAAGTTTTAACTTCACAGCTTGGAGGAAGTATACGTATCACCATATTCATTTTTTTCAGAAGATTTCATGACGCAAATATTTGAAGTGGGTTACAGAAAAGAACAAGATCCCTTGCATTTACGTTTCGTCCTTCACCTTGGAGAGGGGTGATATGACATCAGCTCCTCCGTCATTAGGTTCGTGCTTTAATTCGTCAAAGGTTTAATGGAGTTATCATTTATCGGGGTTGCAGTTGGGTTTCAGATTGATTTTAGGTTTAGACTTAGGGTTAGTATTGGGTCTAGGGTAAAATTTAGGAGCTCGGTTAAACTAGAAAAATGACCGCATGAGCATGCGTCGTCAAACAGATGAAAGAAAGAGGGTTTTTGTTTGTTTGTTTTTATTTCCGAAATCCATATATACATACAAGTTTTAAAAAAACATACATATAAAACACATTTCAAACGATAAGAAAGTAAGTAAATGTGTAGAGTATAGACAAACGGTTGGATAGCCCATTTCAGAACCATTTTCAAAATGGTCCTGTTCTTCCATGGGGTCCAAGAGAGAGAGAGAGAGAGAGAGAGAGAGAGAGAGAGAGGGAGAGAGAGAGAGGGAGGAAGGGAGGGAGGGAGGGAGGGGAAGATGGATACATAGACGTATAGCAAGATAACGGAAATACATGTGTATTCACTTATTACGCAATGATATGTGTGCATATATGCTGCCAAAATGATATTCATACGAGGTTTTTAATCATTAACACAATTGTTGTTTATTGGAAGACAACATGCTGAGTGTTTTGCACTTCTCAAATATCAACCCATCGTGTAAACCGACAAAGGGAGAAGATAAGTATGAGGAGATAAGATTCGAGGTGTGGCTCTAGCGGTGTACCTCATTGACGTCAACATAGGATCATGTTATTCACTATTCTAACAATATGAGAGAGGATGAAAGTAGTAGATCCGAGGTCCTTTGTCAAGTTTAGAATACATAATATATTACATGTATCTTTAATCATTTTCTCAAGGTGAGAGCACAGTGTTGAATTGATGAAGGGTCCTGACTCTCTCCAGAGTGGTCCGGGGTTCGATAACGTTCTGACTTCGTGTGCCTGGACGGGGTATATACAGTAAATATCTACATTATTCTTACCCCTTGTAAATTTAATGTTGTTGTTTTTCGTGTGTTTTTCGTAACTTAAGAGTGACAGGTGGACTGGTTGGATTAAGGCCTTTTTGATGAATACTTTTAGATGTAAACTTCAAATACGACCATCATAATTATTCTCATTTGTTTTAAAGGTAATACAAAGCTTTGGGAAATTGTGAACACTGGGTGGATAGTGATTCTTTACAATTTTGATATATTCGGATGCCCCTGTGGATGTATTATGAGCACTGGAAAATTTAGCCCCTAAAACACTACTGCTTTCGAGAAAAATTGAATATAAATATTTACCGGTGCTCCCGGTAAATTTTGATGAATTTCAAATAGGGCCTACTGCCGTACAATGGTAGCTGCGACCATGGAAATTTTAGAATATGTAGTTGTGATATATAATTTCCAAACGGGAATAGGTAATCGGTTTATTTTAGTCAAGAAACATTGTTTTATAGCTTAATTAATATATTGACCTTGAGAGGGAGCTATACAACATTAATAGTTTATTATTTACAATTTCATAACTTTAGACTTGATTTCAACCGCGACAACGATCACTAAATGCTGTGGGATCGAATATGTTTCCAATATATTCATTTGAACCAAATTCATGACCCCATACCAAAACTTTGTATTACCTTTAAAACGGAAACAATTCAGACAGATACCGACCCCCTCCTATGCTATAGGAGCCTGGGAAAGCCCCTTAACTAATTCACGTCGCGTTAACTAAATACTCGTGCGTGAGCGTGGTTACCATAGAAATATATCAAGGATTTACTATTCTCGCAAGTACCTCATTAAAAGAAAGAGAGATTAGTAGGCATGTCAACCAATCTATAACAGGTAGATTTAAAAGAAAAAGATTTAGAAGATAGAGGTACATTTTGATGAACAATCACAAGAAACCTTTTAAAGATGATTCTGGGGATCGAAGATATTCTGTTCTCTTTTCTTCTACAGGTAACCAATAGCCTACTTTATGGCCCGGTCCCACTGGCCGACGGACACAAAACGTATGCATAAAGGACACAGCGGACGAGCAACATTTTCGGGGTGGCTCCATCCGTTTTCATCCGCTCCAGAAATGGACAAAATTTGCGAAAAATTTGCGAAAACAGAACGGAAAATAACGGACGTGGGTAGTATGTAGCGGGGATGTTAAACGGATGTTCATCGGAAGCCTAGCGGATGAAAGCGGATGGACGTGGATGACAGCTTTGAATACTTTATATACGAGATGCATACGATTACATCCTTTCTATTTCCGTGCTACTAACGATGTATATACGTTCCTTGTACCTTATCTTTCCTCCCTCTTTCCGTTTTTAGCTGCAGCGGATGTGAGTTGCGAGGATGCCAAGAGGATGCAGAGAGGATATAGCGGACGTTTAGCGGATAATAACGGACATAGAACGTTTGTTGCTCGTATTTGTCGCGGATTTACATCGTACACGGCGGAAGTTCATCCGTTCTAAAAGTTTTGTGCAGCTCAAAACTTTTTGCGCGGACGAAATCACAGTGGACGGATGCTCGATGGATAGAGCGTATGAAACACGTATGCAATGAGTACACAACGGATGCATAGCGTTTTCCAACGGATGGCAAGATTTTTTTTACGTTTTAAATCCTCTTTGCATCCGTAAGTGCAGTGGGACCGGGCCTTTATGTGCATCCAATGAAGAGTAATAAGAGAAGAGAGTTGTGATATCGACAGTAGAGTTATGTCATCAATAATTGGGCCAAACTATCGTAAAATTTAAGCGTGATTTCTTAACCATTTACTTGACCAGTCGTTTGCGGCTAGTGTCAGAAAAATAAGGGTATTTACACAATTATTGTTAATGAGATTTTTTATTTTATTTGTTCAGATCTCTTTTTTCTTTATCTGAAAAGAATGAACATTGAATAGTTTAAACCATTGTGGGGTTGCCAAAAGTAGCAAAAACATGATGGCATATGTATGGTTTACGCAAAATCTGCTGAAACCAAGTGAGCATATCGAGGCGAAGGTCACTTGGGAGAACTAAAATGGCCGATGATTTTGTTTATGACCTCCATTGCGCGATACGGCGCTCGTTTGAATTTTTACTTTAAATGTGAAAGTGCATCAATATTGACCTAGAGTAAAGAAAATTGTTCTCTTTAATGTAGGAGGGAGTAAAGAAAATTGTTCTCTTTAATGTAGGAGAGCTAGTATATCTATACAGATTTATCATCTTTTTTTATTAACTGATGACTGGAAACAAAAATAAACATAGCAATCATGTGGTTCCGTGACCCTTATCCGGAAGCTTAGAATAAAAATTATTTATCCTGCATCATGAATGTGTTTTGTTGTTAAAGAGAAGGTTGAGTTCTGGGAAGAGGTGAAAAATAATTTGTGAATATTACTCATTCTTATTATGCAAGTATGGAAGAACATCAGTTAAGACATGTTCCCTGAAAAGCATGGCTCTTCAAATGCCTTCATATTCTAAATATGCATGTAACATCGTAAAAATCGGGGCCGGCTTTTTACGCCACGTGTTCGTGTAGTCCCATATACATCTTTCTGTGCAAGTGTTTGTAATTTTACCAAGACTTGGCCAAATTTCTTATCATTTTGATGATTCCAGAACCTTGCAATACACACATTTTTATATGCTAGATGATCAACCTTTTCTGGTCGGTTCCACACCGTTTCTTTCACAATGCAATCGCATGACCAGAACTCAACTTTATCTTTAAAGAGCGGTGAGTTTTTATATGGAAAATTCGTTTCCGAAAGCGAATCCAAACAATTTTACAGAGAAATTATGTTAATATCTTTATACATGCTTGAATTACATGATTGGTTATATCATAATCATTCTTATATTTGCATATATGTATTTTGTTGTTAGTTCGATGTCTCAGCACTTTCACAAAAGATGAATTTCAGAGGGTTTCGATCGAACAGTGTAGGTAGGTTGTTTTTTGTACAACCAGAAGCTTCGTCAATTTTGCGAATGGGTTAGATTCAGGGAAGAAGAAAAAATCCGCGAAATAATTGATTAAAAACAGAGACATTTTCGCAAATAGATAAAGTTCATGTCATAAAAAATGTCCAGTGCTACCCTTCAAGTCAATATTAAGGAAGAAAAAGAACCGCAAGACACTTCAGTTCAAAACATGTTTATATCAAATAATTTCTCAAACTGGTTCCGCCCGCCTCGTTGGTTTGGGTCAGATAAGCTGTTTGCAGTATTTAAAAGAAGAAAAAAAAACTTCACAATCTCTGCTTGTATTATTTTAACGAATTTTGACATCTCAAAGTGTGCTACACTGCTTATCAAGCGTACTGCCCTTATTTGTTTGTGTGGACTTGTGGTGCGTGAATCACCTAGCCCACGATGCGGACTGTCACTGAGGCCGCCTTCCGCTTGTTGTTGTTGTTGTTGTTGTTTTGATGTCTCATCCATACACAACACATTACTCATGAACATCTCATGATTCCGTCCAAGTCTGAGCGAAAACACAAGACAGCAATGCAAAATAGTACTGATTGACTGAATTACCGATGTGATCCAAATATCATAACTCGAAGGAAAAAAAAGTGTCGCTTTTGACAGAGTTTTGTCAGTCCATCATGACGAACCCGGCAATGCGTCGATGGGAATAAAGAATTACTTCCGACTCAAGACCCCGACATCCGATCATCACTTGTTGCCGAGTTGATCACTTCCTCGTGATTCACTGAAGTTTTGCCCTTTGTTTTGATTTCATGCAATTTTATAGGAAAAAACAGCTATTAACCAGTTACCTATATATCAAAAAATCCGAAGGGCGCGGGAGCACGCGCCCCAATCAGATGACGAGAGAATGACAGAGAGAGAGAGAGAGAGAGAGAGAGAGATAGAGAGACAGAGAGAGATAGAGAGAGACAGAGAGAGAGAGAGAGAGATAGATAGAGAGAGAGAAGGGGTGATGGGGCAAAGGGGGTAAGAATATGAAAATAAGTTGCTACGACTTCTTTTGTGACACTATTACTCTGTTTTTGCACATTAAAATTAAGGAATGAAATCTTGCGAAAGCTCACAATTTTTTCCTACCTCTAATAGACCTCAATCTTTTCTTTAAATCTAGTAGCATAATTTACTAGCCTTTAAACATGTTAAAAAAAAATTTTTCTACTCTCAATATACAGTCCGGAGAAAATCTAATCATCATTATTAGTTCACGAGGTGGACAAATATTATGCTCCAATATCATATTGACCGTGAAATTTGAGAGCTGAAAAACAGGAGTTGGCAATCACCTGTTTTGATCAATGTGAGGCGAACGTAGACCACATGAAAATAAAGTCAAAAACGATGTTTAGTGAACGGCGGATCCATGGATTTCTTGGCGAGGGCCGTGTGGGGGAGGGGAATGTAGGTCTGCAAATTCTCTGACAAGAACGGAAAGGGTTATTACGTTTCAAGATTTGGTTGGAAAGTTTTACCACTGTTACATTTAGGGGGCATATTTATTTGTCCTAATGTGAAACAAAATTATGCCAGATGTGGGTTCCGACGGATGTGTGAATATGTGTGTGCGTGGGCCTGGGGGTTAAGATTATATTATAAAAGGCGCACTACTGTTATCTCCCATAGTTGGCACACATTAATGGTTTTGGCCAGTGGGTTCCCCAGAATCCTGAATTTCAAATGCCTTTGAAGATCACCATCTTACCGCAGCTTTTGATTTACACTGAGCAGGCGCGTAGCCAGGGGGTGGTGGGGGCGGTCGCCCCCCCCCCCCCCCAAAAAAAAAAACGCCGGCCAAAAAAAGAGAGAGAGAGAAAGAGAAGAAAAAAAGAAAGAAGATGTAGAAAGAAAAAGGGAAAGGAGTCGAGAACGGTACAACGAATCGTCTTCTTTCTCTAATAATTTAATGAAACGTCAAAGCTTCCGCGCTTCGCGCGGAACGGGAGAAATTGAGTTCAAATTAAGGATTAAGAGTCGAGAACGGAACAAAGAATCGTCTTCTTTCTCTAATAATTTAATAAAACGTCAAGCTCTCGCGCTTCGAAAGAGGGGGACTGAATACAGATAAGGATGAGGGGTCGGGAAAGGTAAAACGAATCGTCTTCTTTGTCTAATAATACTTAAAAGCTTCCGCGCTTCGCGCAGGAGGAGGGGGGGGGGGTTGAATTCAGACAAGGATTAAGAGTCGAGAACGGTACTTCGAGTCGTCTTCTTTAATGAAACTTCAAAGTTTCCGCGCTTTGCGCGGGAGGGGAGGAAACTGAATTCAGATAAGGATTAAGAGTCGAGAACGGTATATCGAATCGTCTTCTTTCTCTGATTAATTAATGAAATGTCAAAACTTCCGTGCTTCGCGCGTGAGGGGACTGAATCCAATAAGGATTAAGGGTCGAGAAAGGTACAACGAATCGTCTTCTTTGTCTAATAATACGTCAAAGCTTCCGCGCTATTCGCAGGAGGGGCGGACTGAATTCAGACAAGGATTACGAGTCGAGAAAGGTACAACGAATCGCCTTCTTTCAAAGCAACCGCGCTTTGCGCGGGAGGGGGGGAAACTCCCCCTCCCTGCACCCACCCCCCTAGGGAGCGCGCTATGCGCGCTCTTAAGTGATTCGCACGCTTGGCGTGCTCACTACCGCCCCCTAAAATGAAATCCTGGCTACGCGCTTGACACTGAGATAGGAGGTAAAAGAAAGAAGGTAAAGGTTTTCCGATTTTAACTTCCTTAGAAGAATGAACTAGCTTTTGCTGACACTTATTTACATTGTTTACATATAGAAGTTGCCTCACCCCCGCTCATATCATAAATCCACTGTTTAAAATTTAAAAAAATACACACAAAAGCTTGACCTTAAATTGTAAAAGTCACATTGCATTTTATTTCTTTTTATACATTTTGAACTGCATGTATAATCTTGAAATAAAGATTTCATGAAGTTAAATTTAGAAAGGCATCTTTCTCTTTGCAGTAGCTCACTCACATGGTATTGAACAGTGTGTTCTCCAGAATCCCGAATTTTAAATGCCTTTGAAGATCACCATATCACCGTAGACTTTGATTTACACTGAGATGTGATGGATGTTCAATAATTAAAATAAAACAAGTTTCCGATCTTGAACTTCCTTAGAAGGATGAACTAGCTTTTGCTGACACGGATTTACCTTGTTGACAGGATAGAGGTTCCTTCACCCCCGCTCATATTATAAATCCACTGTTCATAAACATGACAAATACACACAAAAAATCTTGACCTGAAATTTGTGGCAATCCTCGCCCGCCCCCCCCCCCCCACCCCACCCCTTCTCTCTCCCCCTCTCCTCTCTCTCTCTCTCTCTCTCTCTCTCTCTCTCTCTCTCTCTCGCTTTCTCTTCCCCCTCTCTCTCTTTCTCGTTTTCTCCCCATCTCTCTCGCCCTCCCTTTATTGTATTAAGGAGAAAATAAAATTGGAACCTGGGGGTGTTTCATAAAGAGTTCGTAAAATTAAGTATGACTTTACGAACGACTTGTATATGAAGTGCCAGATAGGATGCCCAAAGTTTTTTCTGATATTTCCAATAACCTCAATTAAATTATGGCAAAAAGTACTATTTGCATTAGAAATGGTTGTTATAATAAGAATGTTAATCTACAAATTCTGCACAGTTCAACTTAATAAATAATAATCAATAATGATTGAGCATCCCATTTGGCTTTTCATATACAAGTCGTTCGTAAAAGTCATGCGTAACTTTACGAACAGCTTTATGAAACACCCCCAGCCGTAGTTTACTCCCGCCCCCCCCCCCCCCCCACTCAGTGTTATTTAGGGTACGCATATGCGTGTTCCAAACGACCCCCCCCCCTTTTCAGCAAAAGTCCGGTGTGTAAAGTCAATACGGCTCGACCTTTTTCTTTTGTATACGAGCCTTTTTCCGCACCCCCCCCCCCCCCTTTTCAGCAAAAGTCCGGTGTGTAAAGTCAATACGGCTCGACCTTTTTCTTTTGTTACGAAAAGGACATTTTGGCAACACGCATGCGGTCATTTTGAAACCTGAGTGGGGGGGCCGGGAGTTTACTCCACTTCAATCATGTCGAGAGCGACAACGCCTGTACTCGTGCACTCACTTTTCTATGAATATCATAAATAGACAACTCGTTAATATTTGAAAACACTCAAATTATAAACTCAAACAGGAGGAGCAGTACCAATTATGATCCGTTTTAGTTGGCTTCATTTGCTTTGTCATTTCGATTGTTATTGGTCTTTGAATGTTGTATGACGTCCCTTCCAACGCAGAATACTGGAAGGTTTTTTTTCTCAATAGGAGAGGTCCTGCGGCTATTTGCTCTCTGGAATCGAAGTAAAATCCGAGTTTGTTGTCATTTGTTTTTGCGTGTATTGTTTCGTCTCATTGTTTTAATTTAGAAGCAAAGGCCTCAAGAAGATGCCCCTTCAAATTACGTAAATAAGTTATTTGGGTTTTCAATGCCTCCACAATGATGTGATTTCTTGCATATTGATTTCTTTCCAATTCCCAAAGTGCTTATTGTTGATAATTTAAGGACAGAAAACGAAATGCAGAGGGACATAGTACGTTATCATGGAAGTTCTGAACTTGAACTTAAACTTAAAACTTATTGTCAATTAATTCAACACAATAGGTATTAACATTTTAATACAATAACATAAAAGGATAAAAGGAACCAGAAAAGATCATGAATGATAATCATACACAGTACCTTCCAACATAATAAAAAGCACTGTCTGGGTAAATAGAACAAACACATTTCCAGATTTGATTTTGAAATCAATAACCTCAAAGCGAAGAGAAAGAAGGTAAAATTAAACAAAAACACAACAAATATTTTTCCGAAACATATATATACATTAAGTCAAAATAAAATTAAAAAACAGAAATCAAGTACAATTGGCATGATGTATTTTGCGAAGCCTGTAAGTACGCTACAATATACATGTTAACACCTACTCAGATTGCTTCGTGGAAAAATAAAATGTAAATATTGATGTCAAGGATAATATAAAGGGTCCTTCCCCTCTCCTTCGAAAGGCCTGAAGGAGAAAGAAAACAAACACTTGAGTGATTTCTTTTAGTTGCGAGGCGAGGTATTCAAAAAAACATTCCACAACCATGACGTCTCTTTTTTCAAGAAAATTCCATGGTCGACAAGATGAATAAACAGTATTAAAATGGCGACAAAATTGAAACAACACGACAGAACGAAAGCATTGTGATCGAGGGTGTGTGGGAGAAAGGAGGGAATTGTATACATGATCAATTTTCTTGGCTTTTGATCAGCACCATATACCTTGGGGAATTGAACTCATACGTATGTTTGTTCGCATCATCATTCGTCTTCATTAATAATTGATGCGTTACAGTCTTACAGAGTCTCCAAGGCACGGATGAGAGCTGAAAGATCCAGATGGAAAACGATGAAAGGAAATTTAAAAAAACAGAAGGAAAATCGATTATTTTCCTTTACTGTGTAGGAGTTATGAAATCCTTTTCATGATTTGCTGTATCAAAAATGCTTTTAAAGTTATTATGTTTAATCTGTATTCTCATCCTCATTTCAAAGAATGATATAGCACCTTGTTGATTATACGGAAGAAAGTCAAGGTAAACGGGAAAGGTCGGTTAATCTAAATATTAAGACGCGAAACATCCTCATCTCGGAGAAGATAAACAATCTTGTGAGTAAACAGGAGAAAGTCAAGGTACAAAGAAAAGGTCTTTCAACTACGGCACATGTTTTCTCCTGTTTCTTCTTGCCCTTCTTTTTCTTGCTCTTTTTTTCTTATTATTTTTGTTACATCTTCTTCTTCTCCTTCTTCTTCTTCCTTCTTCTTCTTCCTTCTTCTTCTTCCTCTTCCTTTTCTCCTTCTTTTTCTTGTTCTCTTCCTTCTTCTTTTTCGTCCTCTTCTACTTCTTTTTGTTCTTCTTCTATAACTTGTCTTTATTCTTGCTCTTGTTTTTTCTCCTCTTGTCGTTCTGTTTTTCTTCATCGTATTCTTATATAGATAATTCTCAATATTGCATCAGGGGGCAAACGAGAGAGGTTTCATCTTGAAGATGAAATATCAACGTGTTAATAAGCATGTCTTCTAGAGAAGGTCAAGGTACATCGAAAAGGTTGATAAAGCTAAATATTGGGTCACAGAAGATCGTTAGAAGAAGCGGATCGTGTTTACCAGTATTCTTTTTGGTTACAAATCTTGTGGTGATACAAAGTCCTTGAACTTGTTTTGTTTTAGTGTTTAATAACGAAGAGGGAAATAAGTTGGTCATGGTCATTTCCACCTTCACCACAACTGACCATAAAAAACACCTTGACCCTTTCCACGGGACTGTGGATCACATGGTTCGCAGTGCGAGTCCCGCCACGGTACCAATTTCCTTTGGCAAGACGTTCGCCACTCTTCACCCAGGTGTATGCGTACCTGGTATGAATTTATTCCCTGATTGCTTTTTAGCGCCTTATAGTCCGGCAGCCAAATCCAGATTATTGGCCTAACCTTGTTTTAGGGTCTATAGTTTTTTTTTCAATGGATTTTGATTGCCTAGACCTTCTATTTCAAGAATCCGATTGCTGACACTCTGTCAGCCTTGAGCAATTTAAGATATATGACGTCATACAAAATGGCCGCCAAAGTACATGATTTTCCTTTAAAAATGAATAATAAATATATAATAAGGATTTTTTCTACAATTTTTGGCAGCCAAATGTCTGTATCTCTCTTGGACCATCACTAAAAAAATGTTTCGTGATGTTGCATGGCCAAAGATGACCAGCTTATTTGCATATTTTGAAATAGCGCCCTCTATAAACATATTAATTTGAATAAAATATGTGTGCCAGCCAAATGCCAATTTCTTAAATCTATGTCACGTTGAAAACATATTAAATGTTTTTTGGGGCAACAATTGCAGTTGTGCTGCATTAATCTTTCATCGTGTTTGGTACAAATTTAGATAGGGTAGGTGTGGGGAATGGAAGACCCTTAAGCACATTTGCATAATTTACATAAACATGAACAATGTTACACATACAGACATTGTATTCACTTTAGTATTTTTTCTCTGTATTTGGTAACGAAATTGTGGTCATGATGTAACTGATTAATAAGATAACAATGATTAATGACGTCATCGCCAAAGGCCTCTCATTACCTACATGTGTAGGTAATAAGGGACAGTTACAAATCAAGGCATTTTAAATACAATTTGAATGAAAATGGGATTGTTATAGTTCAAACACTTTTTGAAAGAGATACATGCAGACAATGAACTTACTGTAATGTTGAAACGGTTTTAAAACAATGTGGCACAAAATATTTCTGTAGTTTTTTGTTTACAGTAATAAAGGTGCTCTCAATTATGTTAAAATACTTTCAGAATAATGTTCTGGCAATATGACTTTTACATCGATCAAACTCCCAGCATAGAAACAACTTCTTAAAATTAAATGCATTCAAATTAGAATGGTGTCACGTACAACCAAATATGTTTCATGATAGTGCCTTTCAACATGAAATGGACAACTGGGGAGAAGTAGGCCCCCATCTTGGACCTGGTGTCCCCCATTACCTACACACATTTCTGATCAGACACCATTCATGGTTGGCACATTTCATAAACTTCGTTTTAAAACTGATTTTTAGGAGCCACCCCTAAATATCTGCATACACCACAGCATTCAGTGAAAATTGTGTTTTTATATCAGAACAACATTTTACGATCAAAATTGCTTATCTTGGTCAATTTTGCCAATTTTCTCGTTGAGAGAACGCATAGTAGTCTTCGAAATGAATTGGATATATGCAGTAGTGTTGTTGAAGACCACATATGTCGCTATACCAATATTGGAGCCAACACGGACAGACAGTGATGGGTTCAGGCTTGGTGGTCTCCAATTCCCTAAACCTACCCTACATATGTCAAGAAAAAAAAATGACTATGAAAGAATTCATTTTTCATCAAATCGGTGAGAAGTGGTTTTACGGCACACATCATTATTCAATTGATAGGCTTTATTTAGACCAGCATTGCTCCAACGTCAGTAAATGTGGATAAAGCAGTTGACATCTATACTAGACAGATGCATGATTTTCAAAAGAAATTACCTGGTGGATTCTATGACACAATTTCCAAGAAAGTTCAAACCGTGGCAGCCATGAAGAAGTCAATGTTGGGGGTACGAAAGTCTATGAAAAGTTAATCTACTCCAGAGTGATATGACTGCAGACAAGTTCAAGAGAGGTCAATGTCAAGGACATTTTGTCATAAGAGCTTTCACCAGTCCCAACAGCACTTTTTGATGATTCTGGAAACGAGCACTCCCATGTCAAAGACGGACTTATAGAATTTGACAAAAGTTGAGATGTCAGCCAGGCATGAGACACTGGAACAACCATGTACAGTTATTGATGGTTGTGCTCTGCTGTGGATGAAAATCTGATGATGTTTGCTTGGTGTTTGACAGATCCGACAGTATCTAGAGGTCATAACGGGTCGAGAGTCTTCCAACTGAGTCCCGCGTCACTGCTGCCCTCCAAGAAATATCTTACTGTTCGTCGTCGTTGTCATATAGATCATGGCTCACCCTTGTGACCCGTTTGATGAGACCTTTTGATCGGCATCTGTCTCCTGCAATCTGGTAGAGTGTCTTTAGTATTTAGAGGGTGGCTAGTGATTTCCCTAAGGTCGTCAGTCCATCTGAGCTTGAGTCTTCCTTTGTTACGTGTTCCTTCAAAGGTACCTTGAATGATAATTTGTCAAGGTTGTCTCATGATCTTCTGCTAACTTGACCAAACTATTTGTAGCTTGTACTTGTCAATCCTGGTCGCAAGTGGCGATTGATCTCCGATGATGGACATTAATTGTGTCCATTGGTGTCGTAATATCTTCATGATATCCCAAGTAGCTTCGATCTAACACCACATTTCAAAGGCAGATATTTGCCGAGCTTCCACCCTCCTTGACAATCATTGACCCAGGAACATTATATAAACTTGTCCACTTGATCAACTTCTTCTTCATAAACCACCATGCTCTGTTGCATGTAGTTAATTTCCACCAATCATGATCTTGGTCTTTTTCACATTGAGGTAGGGTCCAAATTATTCACTTGCACCCTTCACTCTTTTTTAAGGAGTTCTAGTAGTTCTTCTGATGTTCTTGTTATAAGTGTTGTCAGTGGCATACTGAGCAAAAACACTTAGAGGGGCTGAAAAACAATCTGCATCACCACCACTCATACATGTTACATGCAGGCCCCGCGGATCTTTTTTTAAAGCGGGGGTGGGGGGGGGGTGAAGTATTTATGATCAGGAAGAGAGGAGCGCAAATTGGCATGGTGTTCAAGGGGCACAGCCCCCGGAAGCTTAAGAGTTTCAGGTATTTATTAACTGTAAGATGAACATATTTTGATACCTCATTTCACCTCGGGTCACTTTCTTTCTTTCTAGTTCTCTTTAACATACTTTATACAAAAAGTGAGGGGGGCTTGAGTCCCCTGAGCCCCGCTGTTCTGCGGACCCTGACATGTAGGCTTTTAAATAAGCATATTTTTTGCTTGACTGTGAATTTAGGATTTGTCATTTTCCAACATACGCTTAACAAATAATAATTTACTAAAAAGTGAGAAAAAACCCAGGAAAATCATGTCATTTCAGCAACATTTGTTAATTACTGGTATCGAATATGTAGACAAAACAGTTTGAATTCTGTTTGGGGGTCAACTGTTCCCCCCCCCCTAACCCTTCCCCATCAATACGCCAGAGAGTGTTGTATTGTCGGCGTATCTTAGGTTGGTGATCGTTCGTCCACCAACAGAAATTTGACCAGGGAGAGAAGTTGTTGAAACGTGTCTCTAGTGTTGCTAACCTCACTATCTTTTCATGACAACAAACGACAGTTGATCGACATCATAATTATATGCGCGAGTCTGCAGGATGATTGGGTGCTCAGAAATAGACAAAAGCACGAGCAGGCCTTTACCGTCAAGATGAGGTTCCTGTTCAAGTGATTCCAGACAGTGATGTCATGCCAAGGAAAGGTCTGTCCACAACATAGTTATGATGAAGCAGGCAACATCAAAGTACAGCAAGCGATTTGAATTGATGCTAATGAGAAGATGTATGTTAGGGTCTTAGTGGATGACACAGACGTCTACGTACTACTTTTGCATCATTATCTACATGACGGACTTATAAAACGCCAATGACCATGGAGACGCCCCTTCACAAATCGAACTGTTACTGATGTTCCTGCCAATGTAGACAAGTTAGGAGATATCATTCCATCGATGTTGGCAGGACATGCGTTGACGGGATGCGACACTCTTGGGGCATACTTTGGCATTGGATAGGGTACAATGCTGAAGTGATGAAGCAGAAGATTCGACTCCCTTAGGACTCAGTTGGCAATGTTGATGCAGCATGGTCATATGTCATCACTCAACCTACTCAATGCTTTGCTTCATGTTATGGACAGTCAACAATCAACTGAATGTCAGAGGCTCGTATCAACGTGTGGCTATCAAGGGTCCGAAGACTAGGAGCTCCAGATACCCCCAAACCTTGCCTCACTACCTCAAACTACTGAAGCGTTTGTAGAAAATGTTAAGAGAGCTCATTTGCAAACATGCGTGTGGAAGCACGCATAACAGTCACGACCTGACTGTGCAGAATTAAGTGTTAAATGACATCCTCTTCGGCATGGAATATTTTAGGGTTCCCAACACTTTAGAGGGTTTTTAAACAAATTTCAAGATTTTGAAGCAAACTTATAAACGGATATAGTCCTGTATCGTATTGGTAGTTTGTAATGTTTAGGTTAATTTAAAAGAATCTAGTACCTTAGAAAACAAATCTAGTTTCTTAACGCTGTCACTGAAAATGGGCATTTATCACCTTATGCCACCTCATATCTATGGGACAGAGAGCATAAAATTCAACCGTGTTTTCTTTGAGTATTAAATTACGAAATAAAAAAAATGTGCAGCATAATTTTTACTCACTGTATCCAGTGCATCTGACTCATGACATATGATAATCTCATGTTAGAAATTGGTATTTGGCCATCATTTAGAACTATGCAAGTTAATGTGTCTATAGAGGGCGCCATTCCGAATTATGCAAATTTGCATATCATTTGTGATCATACAGTATCGCAATTTTTATTTAGTGATGATTCTAGAAAAAAATCAAGATATGTCACTGCAATTTAATGTAGTAAAATGCTGTTAAAACTTTTTATATCATTAATTTTGGTTAAAAAGGGGATTTTGGCGGCCATTTTGTATGACGTCACATATTTCAAATTGCTCAATGCTGACAGAGTGTCAGCAATCGAATTCTTCAAATTGATGGTCTAAGGAACTATAATCCGAAGAAAAAAAAACTATAGACCCTAAAACAAGGTATATCGAGATGGCTGCCGGACTATTATGGCAGCTGGGCAAAAGTCAGGAAACTGTAGGCCTATGATTTTCTAAGCCCCTGTGATGAATACGTGCGCAGTGTAAACGTAGCTACAATCATTATTATCATCATCATCATTATTTCTTTTTGAAATGTGTATTTTGCATTATCATTATTGTTATTATTATTATCATTTGTCACCATCACTACCATGGCATCCATCATCAGCATCCTCGTCATCATCGGGTCGTTATCCGACATCATCGCTCCAGTTTCACGATTTCCAACATCAATTATCATTGTCGTCATGTTCGTACGTCATCTACATAGCCTTTGTTGCACCTCTTGTAATTTGAATATAGGGGTTTAGGAACGTACTGATGTTCAAATGATTCTTCTGGCTTATGACGGTGGATAAAGATAAGCATACTGATGCTGAAGTTACACAATGGTTTCAAATGTCTGTCCTCGTGTAATGTATATACCTATGTTGTTGTTATGACTGTACTTCAATCTACAGTCGACGGTGAATACAGATAAAGTAATTGCTGATTGTGCGGCCCTGAAGAAAAACATGACCTTGAGACCCCTAGAAAAAACATATTCCTGGAACAAAAATTACCTGCATTGCCACCCCCCTCCTTTCCCTCGAAGGACTGATGATATTCTTGTTTATTTTATTTTTCAAACACATTAGTATTTCATTACGAACATTACACCCAGGTACTGTGTTTACCTGGACACCCGATCCTCGCCCTTATAGCTAAATGTCCAAGTTCGCTTTTATTCCTCAGCAAGACCGAGACAGCGGTCCCTGGGAGTCAATTAACAGTAACCTAGTTTATATGGACAGTCGTTATTTGATTACAATTCCAACATGCAGACGAGAAGAAAAAAAGAGATGATTGTGATGGGCATGGAGCAATTAGGAGGAGGCTTTTTTATTGGTTCGTCAAACGAGCGATTGCAAAAAGGTAGGAGCTACGGCGATTTGAAGGAGAGAAAAGAAAAGAGAGAGAGGGAGAGAGGGAAGATGAGGGATGGAGACACAGAGGGAGAGAGAAAGAAAGACAGCGGGAAAAGAGAGAAGGGGAGAGAGAGGGAGTGTGTGAGAGAGAGAGAGAAGGGGGAAGCTGAAGCTCGACGGCGTGGGTGGAAGGAACGTCAAGTGCCGTTCGTAGGTTTTTCAACTTACATGTTCTTGCGAATTCGGGGCAATGATTCAGCCCCATCAATCCAACATCCATCTAAAATTTAAGCAGTTAATCGGCTTTGAAGAAGAAGGAAAGTTGATATTGTACAATATAGAGTTGCCACCCCCTCCTGATTTGTGTGTTATCACTGCCCCTATTGATAACAATTTTTACTGATAAGAATACGATATGGATGTAGAGGTAATATATCTGGGTCATTTACCTTCTGCGGTGTGGGTGCTGATCGAAGCAAGCGGCTAGTCGATGACATTGTGATTGGTTTTATTATAATGAATAAATAAATAGATAAAGGGACATAATTATGTACATGAAATGTAAAGAAAATAGATGTAAAAATGGTATATAAACCAAAAATGTTGATGGATAAACAGGAATCTCTATTCTTATTTTGACGACAGTTTGTGACAATGTAGGCTCGGTTACTTTTGTTGTTTCATGCAGAATGTTCCAGGCGTTCAATACGGAAGTATATTACAGTGTTCATCTGTTCATTCAAAGTTGCTTTATTTCAACAAAATTTCTTCTGAAGTACATTTCTAAAATATATCTGTCAGACGATGGCAACGTTTTGGGGTTACCCGTAGTATGTACATTCAAATCAGCCCATTAAAATGAGCCACTTCATACTCTGGTTTAGGAAATGATGTTGACTGAGTGAAAAAAGAAGCAATCAAAAAATAGCCTTGATGAATAACAAAAGTGTCGATGTCACAAACGACATTTGCATCTGCAGCAAATGAGTCTAAAAAACAATTGTTATTTCTACCTAAAAATACTGTTTGTGGTTATTTTCAAGAGTCCTCCCAAACACTATCCTTCTAAATGTTTAATGATTTTCCTCGTATTTCTAAGAAAAGAGAAATTTACACCGACTTCAAGTTTATGATATCACCACTTGACATTGCATACTTTGATACTAATCAAAGCGAAGGTCTCAATCATGATATTCAGGATAATAACAACACGTGAACGCGATATCACGTGTACAGAAATTTTCAAGCACAATTCATGCATATATATGCCAACTTTTTCAGAAATTTTCCCCCAAGGCGAATGTGTTGGGTATCTATTTCCAACCCCCTTCTGTTTGGTATATCACATTATTTCAAAATAATTTGTCTGCATTTACATGTTCGACAAGACAGCTTTTGACTTGTTTTTTTGTTTAATGTCAATGGACAAAAATGCTTCCGGTGTATATGAAAATACGAAGCATTACAAACGCAGATTAAGGATTCATTATTTATTTATACCTATTATTTGATTTTAACAGTTTATAGCCCAAGCGAAATTTAGGTAACCCTCCCCCCCCCCCCCCTTAACAAAGAAAAAAATAAAATTTTGGTTTTGGTTAATAATGACAGGGTCATAACAATCTACAGTTTATTTTGTACGTGATATCAAACATGAGAAGTAAAAACAATTTACAATGTACAACCAGCAACACAAGAAAGTGGACTTGCTTTATCAACATTTCCATATAAGCTGTCAATAAAGTACAATAAAATATATCAAATTAAAGAAAAGTTGATACTCTACCATATCAATTAAGGTCAAGGTATGAACGTTTAGGCTTGGATAGGCCCATTCATTGAAATGTTAGAAGGTCTCATTTAGAAAATTGCTGGGAAAAAAAGCAATTAACCATTAAAATGTTACTGAACATTTGCATCTGTAAAACTATCTTGTTTAACACTAAAATCAACGAATTAGAAACAAAGTGGAGGGTTAGGCTCTGGATGTCAACTGTAGTCTCAGGACAAGCCACGGGGCGTTTCACATTTTGTCCGCCGACAGCTGTCAGCGCTGACTAAATTTGACCAATCAGAGGCCTGGAAAATAGTCGGTGACAATGAAATTGTCGGTGAATATGACATTGGTCGGTGAAAACCACCGACTAATTGTTTCATGAACCCCCCCCCCCCAGGTCAAGATGGTCCTCTTTCCACCCAAGATCTGGGACGAGCCATAATAATTATGATACCTCCAATGCTCATCAATATTTGAATGGAAGATGCCCCATGTTTTTTTTTTCCAGACTCATTTATTTGTGTACTGCTATGCTCGCTCACTCATGAATGATATGATTCCAATAGCATATCATCTTAATTAGCATATGTTTATTTAGATATAATTATAAAAGATACTTTTATATTGCATGGTTGTTCAAAAATCTTAAATATAAATAATGTCCACTTTTTTTTGTGTGTTACTGAGTGTAGATGCTGGGCGGGCGGGCAGGGTTTATTTTCACATAAGACCGGTGCGTATATAAAAGCTGAGTTTCAGTCGGCGTAGGCAAAGTGCGGCGATATTAAACCTCGATTGTTAGGAATGGGAACGTATCTTTTAGTATGCTACATCATTTTTACATTATGTTAGTGGTGAAATAAGAATAAAACAGAGTAAGTCAACTTGCATGTTAATTATGTTGGTCTCCTGTCTGATCATGCTGAAAACATGAAGTTCATGCCCTATGTTGGCATATTTTTGATCGGATCATGGGTATTATATTCCCAGAGGGACAAAAGTACTGTGATCTATGTCATTACTGGAAAAAGAGCTCAACAGGATAAGCGAATATATAACTTTGATAGTAAATATTTGTTAGCCCGGAAAGATAATAAAATAATGTAACCAGAAGAGGTGACAACACGATCGCGTCTATTTTTGAAAAAAATCAAAACCAAGGTCAATTTCAATACCCTATAATAATTGTATGTCCCATAGGAATCATGTTCGGGTTACGTAATACGTCATTGTCTAAACAATGTTGGACATTTCAACAGGTGACGCACATTCATGGCTATTGACATTGCACTAAGTTGATTTGTTGAAAGTAGTTACCATTGTGGTAGACGTATCTTGACTTCAAACTATTATGTACGTCATATTGCCTACCAGCATTTTGTTAAGGATGCGACGGCATTCTTGAAGCTTTGAAGTGGGACTTGAAAATCCAATTTTGAAAATGCATGCGTTCAGCAAAAATGAAGCAAAACAGTAGTGTGTAGGTGGTTTCATTGAAACGTTGCTGATAAAAGTCATTGTAACATTTAAAATAATTTTGTTATACCAATTGACTTCCAAAGAACGTTTGTTCTATCACTTTACAAATGTGATGAATTTGTGTTAAAATATTTTCTCTCTTATCGAATGCCTCTGTACAATCGATGATATTACCCTACAATGGATTTGATTAGAAAAACAACAACAAAAAGACATGTAAGGAAGGCTTGTTTTTCTGGTTGTAACGTTTAATTGCATAAGCGAAGAAACAGAAGAAAAAGCGTTTCTCCTTCATTTATATGACAACAGAATTAATGGCCACATCTTGCATAGTGAAAAGCAGTCGTTTAAATGAATATTTATCCAGCATCGACTTGATGCGACTTTAATATCTTTATATTTTTTACGATGTTCCAGTTTACTTCACCAAAGATGAAAACATTTGTAAATTAAAAAAAACATTAACAGTATGCTTTGATGGTAGTTTAATGACATGATGTTTGAATATGAGAATCTAAGAAATAATTTTGACTCGTTAGTTTTGTTCTGCAGTTTGGCTGTGGTCAATTAAAAATAAAAATAGAGGAATTGTCAAACAATAACATTGCCAACGTATCTACAATAATCTTTCTCAGCACTCTGCCATTGCTAAAGTGTAAAACACCAATTTCGTCATTTCATTTCAGCACTTACTGCCAGATTTATACTTGTGATTTTGTTATATATTTCAGGACTATCTTTTCTCAGACGTCTATGAAAATATTTATACTGGTATTGATCGTAGAAATGGAATCTGTTTCTTTCTAAAAAGGAATTCTTAGAACTATTAGCCAGCTCAAATCCTGACGTTTCAAGTATCGGAAATTATGTCAAAATGCAGGTATATCCGATTGTAAAATATATTTTGTTATTTTGAATACATGAATTAAAATCTTAAAAGTACATCTGACGCTCTTTTGTATTTTTCAGATATATGATAAGTATAATCAATTATAATGCTCGATTAAAGTACCGTTCTACAATATACCATTGGGGAAAATGTTGATCATTAAGGCAGAAAATGTAAACAGTTTCATTCATAATTTCAAGTGTATTCTGATCTAAAAGACAAACGTTAAACTTTGATTCGGAAGCATGCCTATTTCTTCTGGAAAATTAAAAATGATTTCACTTTTCCATCCTTTCATTTTATGGAGTACTTATATTTTGTTCACATAATATAGACGGGTGGAATTATAAAAACGAAACGTCATAAAGTAATTTTCTTCATTTCTTTTAGCATGCTTAGATTTATCGTAAATTTCGGTGGCTATTTGAAAGGCTTCCTTCAAGATGACTTCGGATGTTGATACTTTCCAAATGACACAATTAATCAATACCTATTCTTGTATTTTCCTTCAAAACAGTCGATCTGTACGTGCTTTTCTGATAATACTAACATTTGTCCAAATAAAGGTAATGAATCAGCATTAGCAGGACGAGTGTAACGTTTAAAAAGTAAATAGAAATGGGCGGATACATGTAATGCTCTACAGAGAATGCAATAGGGACTTTTAGATTGAGTGGACGAGAACACGACGAACGCCGACTGTTCATGCGTGTCAACGTACTTAACTGCCCATGTTGACTACAATTAGAAATCTTTTAGATTGCACTCGACGATATACATGCATGCAGGAAGTAACACTATGAACATTACGGCAAAGGAAGAGGACAAAATATACAGTTCCTCATTTTACCCTCAACAAAAGAACATCCCTTCACTGCTATTAATATGTAAAAATGTGTAGAACAGGAGAATATGCATATGACACCTGTTCTACACATTTTTACATAGCTGGGAAGGGAAGTTACTTTGTCTACCTGAGGAACTGTATATTTTATGCGCACGCGGCATACTAGTACCTTGAGCATGTAAAGGCGCTATATAAATATCAATATGTATGTATGTGTATGTACTAGATTTAGGAACATTAAGGTTGACGCATTCTCGATCGCCGACTGAGACGACGTAACGCATGCGCAGTGTCTTAAAATGACGTCAAACGTTACAGTCAAAGCTGTTGACGTGCAAATCTAAAAGTCCCTATTGTTCCCTTGAGTTTACGGGGTACAAAGACATAACTTAGCATTCAGGTCACGTCGTGTATAGTTAGGGTATATACAGGTGTTTTTTTTCGCTTCCTCAAAGATCAAATAAGGAAATGCCAATGGCGCTAAGACTTTCCTGGGCTTCCCTTTGGTACAACCTGACACATCCATTAAATATGTCGGTACAATAGGTTGAAGAATGGAAAAGTCGGATGATAGTTCAAAGAGAACTGTGCCGTAAAGAATGGGAGGCGGAAGACGAAGAAGGAGGAGGAGGAGAAGAAGAGGAGGAGGAGAAGGAGGAAGAGAAGAAGAAGAAGAAGAAGGAGGAGGAGGAGAAGATGAAGGAGGAGGAGGAGGAGGAGGAGGAGGAGAAGGAAAAGGAGGAGGAGGATGAGAGGTACGAATTGGGTGAAAGTGGATGATAATATGGAGGATGGAATATGTGATAAAGAGGGGAATATAATATAGACCTATTCCTTATCAAGTTAAAAGTAGAAAGAACATTTTAAAGAAGCCTATATAAAGGGAGAAAGGAAACGAAGAAAGGTAGAAACACGCTCAACTTAAACCATTGTGGAAGAAACGAGGATGACGAGAGAGAGAGAGAGAGAGAGAGAGGGGAGAGAGAGGGTAGAGACAGACATAGAGAAACAGAGATAAACAAATAAAGAGAGAGAGAGAGAGAGAGAGAGAGAGAGATGGGGAAAGCTGAAAGAGAGACAGAGAGAGGGAGATAGAGAATAAAATAAATTGGTAGAGGGATAGACGGAAAGACACGTCGACAAAAAAATGACAGAAAACGGAAAGAAAGAGAGAGGGAAAAAAAAGAAAAAAGATAGTGAATCATTATCAGACAGAAAAAGGACACCATTTTGGGTGTGGCGACGACAGGCTACCAACTGAAGCCATTTCTTATCAAGTACAGAGAGAAGTCATCAGGTGACACTACTCGGTGAAGGGTGAAGCCATATAGCCATTCGTTATGAATGGCGATGTAAATGTTCCTAGTTCGCTTCCTTTCAATTACATATAGTAGGAGAAGTGAAGTAGTTACAAGGTAAGCACAATCTGAATCGACTACACTGCTTTGTTCAAAGATAAAGATCTACAAACAGAGGAAGACGTTTGGTAAACAGAGCAGACAATGCCAGTAGAGACAATATCTGAAGGCTAGGAGTATGTCCTAGATTTGACCAAACATAGCCTCTGTTTGAAAGCAAAGTACGAATGGGGTGACACTCAAGACAGTGTATGTTGTCTCATGTAGGTGCAAGGGTGAAAGTGCACACCATAACCCTTCAGAGTAGAATAGAAAGAGGGATGACGTAACGCTACGGAGAATGAAATGGAAGGAATAAATTTGACAAGGAAAAGAAAGAAGTCGTGGTTAAGAATGGAAGATTGACATTTTAAGACTTTTAACATAGAAACACATTATCATAATACTGAGCTAGGCGAACAAGTAACTAAATGCAGTCAGCGTATTCCTAATTTAATTGGTCAGATTGTTTATAGACTTCATCCAAGAATTGGCTAAATCATGAAATACAAGATCAGTCGTCTATAAGATCCTATCAAGCAACATTTATACATGTATCATTACGATATATCCATTAAGGATACGAGATACAATCTGCATGATAAGAAAACGCGGTTACTTAAAAGTCAGTCTTTATAAAATGTGCATTATTATTATTTGTACATGTAGATATCTGGTAATCCCCCCCCCCCCGACCCCACTACGAGTTTTCCTCAAGTACATTATCTGAGTGACGTCATACCATAATAACAGTTTACTTGCTTATTGTCTTTATGCCCTATGGTCATGATGAATAGAAGATCATTAAAAGCCAATGCTGAGTGGGAAATATGAGAGATGAAACACTAATCTCCTTCATACACCAGCTCTCCGTTATCCCGTGGGAGCATAGCTGTATTACCTGGAAACTCCCTAGGGCGGTATGTAGGGTTATATGACAAAGATACGTCATAGTTTTGATCGTGTCCCTCTCAAACTAATATATGCTGATAACTTGTAGAACAATTAATGAGCGTTCCTGGACGGTGTGTGCGCTCTATAAGTTTACACTATTATTATTATTATTATTATTATTATTAGGATGCTTGCCAAAAAGGTCCCCCGCCCCAGTTGTTTGAATCCACGTAATGTTGTACTGGTAACAGTACTTTCTTGGTGAATTCAACCATGAAATACAATGTTGGTTGCCGTATGCCTGGATTTAACTAACAACTTTAATGCTTCCGTGTACCGGTATTTACTTCAATTGGTTCCTGGATACCTAGGTGCTTTTGAATTCACTGTTTTAATCTAGTCATGATTAGAATAAGTTAGCATAGGCTAAAAATAGAATGATCGCCTCACACCTAGTATAGTGCTTTTAACAGGAGTGTGGCGCCGAAAAATGCTATGCATCATTGCTATCTCGTGATTTTATTGGCGCCATACGGGATGTACCTTGCCTTCACACTCACTCTTGTTGCTCGTCATGATGTGATAATTATCGTCATAATGTCATTCCTGCTATTTCCTTTCAAACCTTATACCTGGTAAACCCTCGTATAAACTCCTTAGAGATGACTCCAAATATTTAGAGGGGTGGAAATCCATTCTTTTAGGGGTCATGTTATAGGGATTTCAACGTTTTGATTCGAAATCTACACCTAGTTGTGGAATCCACTCTTAATCACGGATATTAAAACCCCTACATTGGATTGGATTTCAACATAATGAGAACGGATTAAGCTCCAAACGAAGGAATCCCTTGTGTGACCATATAGACCTACTACGAATCCATGGTGTGACTTTCATTTCCTCTATAATTGAGAAAGAACGAAAAAAAAAAAGAGTCAAGTCTACACAGAGTTGGCTGAAACTAGATTCTCGAAAAGGTGGTTTGGTGACTACCTCGTTTTGTTAACTCCCTAGGATGGATTAGACAGAATATCGGTTGCCACACACCCACGTATTTCAAATAAAATGCCCACCTGTATACAGCGTGATTCATTTGACTTGTTCGCTATAATATACCCCCTGGAAAAATCTAAGATGTGGAGGGTTGAGAATTTTAATTCGTTTTCGTTACATGAGAAGTACAATCAAGTGTATAGTGTATTGGTTGGTAAATAATGGAAAATGAGAATAAGACATAGTTATAGAAAAGAAGAGAGTAAAATTCGAGGGTCACATTCCAAATCTGTCCTCTCTACATGATTAAAACTATATCTTGTTTGCAATTGGTCATTACTTGTATAAAAGGTATTTAGATGAATATCCGGTTTCATTTTTCGTTTAGGGTCACTCAGCTAATTTTAGGGTCATTGAGCCAAGCATCACTACATCCTTTAAGTGGCTTTATACTTGGTAGTCCCGTTCCTTTCCGAGAAGAGAGACGTAAAACGCATCGTAATACCTAATTACATCTCAGCAAGATGACACAAATTCTTGGTGTACACCGTCACGAAGATGCTTAACAAAAGACACCGTTGTCTTTAATCAAACATTGTGACCTTAAAATGATGATGCGTTTGACCATAGACCTATGGTGGTAGGTCTATGGTTTGACGTAGATGAACGGTCGAGATCGAGCCATAAGGTATTGAAGCATGTGAAGGACACTCGACGCCCATACAATTGCTGCCTGACCTAATTAGTTCCCGGGCTCCAACTACATCCGAATTCCTCTGAAGTGGTACGTAAGAAACCATGTAGGTACTAGGTATGTACAGTAATAACTCCTTGGTATGTGACAATGTTGAAAAGAACTATTATCATTTATAATTGAAAAATACGATGATGAAAGGTTCAAATAAACTAGGTGTACCTCAAACCTAGTTTATTTGAACTTTACCAGGGGAAAGAGGTTTATTTAAAGCCATGCATACATTGTATGTATATATTACATCTTACCTGCTTTAATTACACCGGGGTAATGTAGGTTTTCCCGCCCAATTTCATATATTTGTTACTCGAATAAATTAAGGTGCATTCAAATTCACGCATTATCGTCTTCCGATCAATATCGGTCTTTCATTTGGAAACACGCGGATTGATTAATGAGCATCCAAATTAATTCATCGGCAAAATTATTCAAATTTAGGGCATTTCAAATTTTCTTATCTTCATTTGATTATTTTTTTTATGGCCAAAAACAACTCGTTAACGTTCATATACGAAGTAGTGAACGTACCCACGATTTAAAATGTTGTGCACTGAATTTCGAGGTTCGTGTATTCAAACTTACAAAGTAGGCCTGATGAGTCTGTTGGGCAATCAATTGGGGGATTGTTTTGGGGAATTCTTAATAACATTAAAACGAATGAAAAAATTGATAAATTGAACTGGAAAAAAATTGATACTGCATAATTGATAATGGACGAGCAGATATGTCTTTTTAAAATAGTAATGATTCGAGAAATATCAATATACAGTGCGTCCCAGAAAAAACGAAACCGAGAATTATCGATGTTTTATCATAACTTAATCACAATTACAATTAATATATGACACATAATTGTAAAGCTTAGATCCTATTTTGATGCAACTCATAATGATGCATATTTCACGCATGAGTGATTAAAACATTTTGACGACAGGATACCACAAAGTCACTTGGCAAACGGTATCTGAATTTCAAAGGGAAAATCACATTTCTAGAAAGTTCATTTTTTGCCCTTTCATATGACAACCCAATCAGGAAAAATGAGCTAGGAATAACAAAGTCCTGTTTGTTTAAAGACCATCTGCCGTAGTTTATAGGAGGGATTAGACTGCCCTGCAAGGTCACTGGACAGGTGGTTATCTCATCAACTCAGCTCTCAGTTAACATAAGAAAAAGAGGATCATGGGAGACCAATGGTCACCGATTAGTCATTGTTTGTTATATAGAGGGCGCAAGTAGCTACAAGTAGTGCAGTGGGCCTTTAAAGTAACGCTTGCATTTCCATAATTTTAACAAACGAATTCGGATGTCTGCTGAAACAACAAGAAGATGTAAGACTTCATGCATGGCTGATCTTCAACGAAACGGAGTTTGTTGTTTGTTGCTAGACAAAGTGAGGAAGCATGCTTTTGCTTTTGTAAAAAAAAGTCGAATTCTAGAATGCAAATTGAAAATTTGAAAACTTTATTAAGCACTAATCAATTATTTCTCAGCGAATTGATTCTAGTTTATCTTCTTCGATTATGCCGCATCGCAAGCCAATCTCTTCATAGCTATTCCGATATCAAATGTACACGTCACAGTCACGTGGAGCCAGTATGGGCAAACCCTATTCTCAGCGAATTAATTGATTCTAGTCGAACTTCTTCGATTATGCCGCATCGCAAGCCCGTCTCTTCATAGCTATTCCGATATCAAGTGTACACGTCACAGTCACGTGGAGCCAGTATGGGCAAACCTATCTCAGCGAATTAATTGATCCTAGTCGAACTTCTTCGATTATGCCGCATCGCAAGCCCATCTCTTCATAGCTATTCCGATATCAAATGTACACGTCACAGCCACGTGGAGCCAGGATGGGCAAAGAGGCTTATAATCGCTATAGGTTGGCACGGACGCACTGTCACCTGTCTACGAAGAACCGATCATTTTAACGAGCTCATGTACCAACAACTTTGCTAATAATCAATAGCATTCCAGGACTTCCATGACGTCACGCCATGTACTAACATGACGGTGTATCTCCTTTTCTCAGTTTAATCACCACATGGCAGCTGACAGCTTTCTGTCAAAGTCCTTGTTCTTTGTTTCCCCCCCCCCCCTCTCAGTCTTACTTCTTGTCCTAGAAAAGTCGACTACTCTTCTATCTACTTCTTCTTCATTATCCAATACCAGCCACCTCGGAGAAACTATCTGCGCATGAGCAGATACAGGTCATGTTGTACAAAACCGTAAAACCCACCGAGATGATTAGAATGCTGGATACCTGTTTATGAAAGATGTGTAATCGTTATTCATTTATGCACCAACGGTACAAACTATGATACACAGGAGGAAGCATTCTTTTCAAGAGGGCAAACAAAATATATTCATGAAACCACCTCTTCACTTTGGGAGTGATAATTCTAAAATGCACAAAGTGGGACGGCTTCATGTTTAAAAGATCTGTGGGTGTTTTTTTAAATTTTATTTTACATGTGATATCTCTGAAGTGGCTTATTCTTTTGTATCTTAATTCAATTTTTTTACGGGGGTCCACTGTCCTGTCGGTTTAATTCGAGATTTACTTGCAGATTTAGGGAAGTCACAACTAGCCCTTGTCCCCCTTTTAGAATTGAATTGTATTTATGTACAGGCCTAAATACACAAAGAAATATTGCATCACCCTAGCTCATGACCCGACTTGGCTGAGAACCCCCAACGACTTTACTCGACTCGGGATTCGAGCTCAGAAGTTTTGTGGAATAGATAGCAATTTTGTCTGATTTACATTGGGTACCGTCACCCAACCGCACTCGCTTCCGCACGTCGATTTCAACACTGCTACATGGGCCATTATCAGTGAAACGGTTGACTGACGAGCAAGTTATCATGTATAATGGCTGAAACTCTCGATGAATTCATCCGTGTAAGCTATATGGCAGGTGGATTAACCCTTTACTTTTGAATCGGTAATTAGTATATTTAATTATCATGACGTAGGCCTACGTCATGTATAACACTAAGGACCTAAATTTCGAAAGACTTTTGAGCTATTAAGAACAAATCAAGGATTCATCACTTCAATAAGACGTGGGAGAATCGATAATTGCTTTTTAGAATTTGGAACATTCAACCATTAACGATTAAAACGTTGTACCTATCAGGGGTCCTGTTTCCTTAGAAATATTTCCAATTGAACTCATTACAATAATTGCTGTTTAATATTTTCTCTAAATACATGAATAAATGTTCTCCTTTTTAGTTTATATTAAACTAATAATAATGTGAATGTACATTTTATAACCTTATTTGTTTTGTTGTATTTTGCTGTAAATATGACAATATTAATTACCTGCCAAGTGCCATGTTGTTGTTGTTGTTGTTTTTTGTTTTGTTTTGTTTTGTTTTGTTTTGTTTTTTTTTTGGGGGGGGTATTTTGGGGCGTTTCAAAATCTTAGGGATGGATATGGAGGGGTAAAAACGGCCCTGAAAACTGTAAGATCCATTTTCCCATATCCTCGTCAGGAATTCAGAGACTTTTGGGGATACCACCTTTGAAAAACATGAAACATTGTTTTTCTCTTGTGAGAAATTGTCTGACTAGTGCCTGTCTGAAGGTTTGCTAGAGGGACATCAAGAATTGTGCCCCCCTTCCATTCGAACAATCCTAGCTCCTTCTCTGTGTTTACTCGGGCACCTAAATCGGCATTTTTCAAGTCACGGCACCTTTTAAAGAATTACAAGCGAGCAAATACAGTCGACTTTTTTTAATATCCTAATGGTAGAAATGTAATAAAAAACAGCTTATAAAGATTTACAACTTTGTATGCGGCATCTTCCTGCCGAATACATGAATACAAAATACCTATCTTCAATCAACTCGATATGAGGACATTCGGGCATCTCGTTGCCCAGATTTATCCTGTTTCTAAATATTGCGAGTGAGTGAAACGAACGAGGGTAGTATAGTAGTATAGTAATTTCGATATAAAACATAACATTATATTCGAGCACCTCCAGAAAAATAAAGCTAGACAAACAAACAATCACTTTAGCGAATCTGAATATGAAAGATCTCTTGAACGATCATTGCGTATTGTATTACTTCGAAATGAACAGTTTTTCAAGTTTCAAATCCATAGATTTTCATTTTGTTGTTGAAATAAATGAATAAAGTCATATGCCGAAAGGGACACAATCCACGAAATCTCCCACTAGATATAACATCAAAGGTCATGCATTACTGTGATGCCCTCAAAAAGCCATTCCAAATTTTTCCTTAATATAAATGATAAATAGCAAGATAATACTAATACTGAGATGCTGTTTTTGCTCCTTAAATGTAATATCAAACAAGTGAGAGGTAGAAACAAGTTAGATACATGGCATGGGACGTAAATTCTGCAGGTAGAGTGTCAATATGCAAGCAGGGTTCCCACTTTAATAGCCAGGAAGGAGCCTCGAGTTGTGGCGAGCTGGCGCGAGCTTGAACTCGCGTAAACTCGCGTGAACTCGCTTAAAATTAACTAATTTTTAAATGATATTTGCATGAGTGATCTACGACGCAACATCGCCTTTCCTATGTTGGTTGTACGAGTGAACCGAGCGTGATACGAGTCACGCGAGCTCGGTATGAGTTGCGATGACATGTGTTCGAGTTCTAAGGAGTGATAAGAGTTTTCTACGAGTCATAATTAGGGGCGGGAAATGTATAATTTTGGCGCTCTCCAAAATGAAGATGGATGCCAGAAGCATATATCTGCACAATAATTATTATAGGCCAGCTGACGTATCATGGTGCGCTCGTCATGCTCGCCATACATTCAGCTCATGCTCATACGAAACTTGCCGTAAGTCCACGTACTCGATCTCAACTTGCGTTAATCTCGTGGGCAACTCGGCATGACTCGCAGCGCAATCGTCGTGCTCGTACTCCGCTCTTGGAAACTTGCATATATATCACCCGCATAGGTGGCGAGTTCCTACGATTATGAAGAGTGCAGCGCGAGCTTGTTATGAGCAATGCAAGTATATTACGAGTGTAAGTGAGTTCACCTCTAGTTCCATCGAGTCAGTGAAAATTTGGAACATGTTCAAAATTTGGAACTGCTCTCGACTTCGAAGAGAGTCATGGAGAGTTGTAACGAGTTACACCGAGCCATGCCGAGTTGTCGCGAGTTATCGCGAGTTGTTGAGGCAACTCGCCACAACCCGCCATAACTCGCCAATACAACTCGGCTAAGTGGGAACCTTGCTTTGTTGTCTGGAAGGCCATCGGGATGGAAGGATCCTAGCGTAGGGCAGTGAAAAGCCTCAAATTAAGACAACCCTGTCCAAAAGTTACTGATATAGCCAGGTGAAATCCGGTACAAAATTAATACAAAGCAGGTGTTTTACTGTTCAGAAGATATATTCATAGATCGAGAACAAATGGCTCTATTTCGAGTCCAGGTCATGGATTAGGCGGAGATTCAGAATATTCGTTCTGAATATTTATAAAAACTAAAGAAAGTAACCCTAAAGAAATGCTCATCAATTACTATCCCCAGTGGCGTAGCAGATCGAGAACAAATGGCTCTATTTCGAGTCCAGATCCGGGATTAGACGGACATTCAGGATATTCGATCTGAATATTTATAAAAAAAACTAAAGATAGTAACACTGGAGAAGAGCTCATCGATTTCTATCCCCAGTAGCGTAGCTACTCGGAGCATAAGGGACACATGCCCTCCGTGAAATTACAAAGAAGGGGAAGACAAGCTAATAGTGCGGTATGGTATGTAATCCCGTAGGATTTTTGTGCCAAAGTTGATTTTTGTTGTTGCTGTTTTGGCTTCAAAAGGGTCCCAATTGGCCAAAAATGATGGGGTTCAAATTTTCAGACCCCTCCTTCATTTCCTGGGGGTCACTATTGAGCGCCAAAATGGCTTGTATAACGCGCAATAGGGAAATTTGGTGTCTTCGGGAAAATTTGAACCCCATCAATTTCTGATAGCTTCGACCCCAATGAATTAAAAAATGCACAAATGCAAAAAAAAAAAAAAAAAAAAAAAAAAAAAAAAAAAAAAATCAACTTTGGCACAAAAATCCTACGGGAGCTGTTTCAGTGACATACCGTACCACACTATAAAAAAGAAGATGATTTTACCCCATCCAAACCCTCACGCCCCCACCCCAGCTCGACGGTATTGTTCTTTCGTCTTTTATTCCCCTAGTATGACCGGTTCCCCCATATGATATCAGCACCACCCTCATAGGTGCGACCCTTAGATACGCCACTGCCTATCCAAATTTACACCGTCGGTCATTATCTCCTATATTGGCAGCTTTGTTATCAATACCTTGCCAGTAATGATCAGCTTTTCGTAGAAAGCATCTAATGGTGTAGCCTGCCTTGTATTTGAAATGAAAAGGTTAAATCTGAGATGCTTTTTGCTGTACGATTTTACCCAAGATATATTTTTTTTTATATAGTTCTTAACATACAAGCTTTAATCTTGTGTTTTATGCAACTGATCAAATCCTGGATATACTCAAGTAACTAAAGATACTTTATCACAGTAATCTGCCAGATATACATAATATACATGAGTGAATAATTTTATCCTTTCCTGCTTCTTCTTTGTCAAGAAGTTAAATTTTTCTTTCTCCTCGCTTCCTTCGATGAGAGGTCCTTACTCATACAAGCTATACACTCTGCAGACTATGATGTTAAAATGTTGTTGACAATCTGAGAATGAAATTGGTAATACATACCACAACATCACAACAGTTCAGCAAGAGTGTACAAGGTATCCTGCTTCCTGATTATGTACAAGGTATGTAAATGAAGAGCAGGCTTTGCATAAAATGAACCTCAAATAAAGACAACCTTGTCCCAAAGTAACCTTCCGTTACTTATATAGCAAGACAAAATCCGGTGCAATACATAGCAGCTGTTTTTTTCTTTCCAGAAGATAGATAAACAGATCGAGAAAAAATGGCTCTATTTCGAGTCCAAATCCTGGATCAAATGGAGATTCAAGATGTTCGATCTGAATATTTATGAAAAAACTAAAGATAGCAACCCTAGATAAGCTGTGCTCATCAATCCCTATGTCCAGTGGCGTCGCCACAAGGGGCATAAAGGACACATGCCCCCCCCCCCCCATGAAATTACAAAAAAGGGGAAGACAGCTAATACCCCCATCGACACCCTAACACCCCCTCCCCAGCTCGACGGTATTGTTCTTTTGTCATTATTAGAATATGCACAATTTTGCCAAACCTGTGATGTGAATTTTTCGTATAATAGATTAATGTTGTTTATGTTTTTGTTTGGTTTTCCACTTCCTTCAATGAGAGGTCCTTACTCACACAAGCTATCCACTCTGCAGTCTATGATGTTAACATGTTGTTGACAATCTGAGAATGAAATTGGTAATACAATACCGTACCACAACATCACAGCAGTTCAGCAAGAGTGTATATCCTGCTTCCTGCTTCTGTAAAAGGTATGTAAATGAAGAGGAGACTTTGCATAATGAACCTCAAATAGTGACAACCATGTTCCAAGGTAACCTTAAGTTACTGATAATGATATAGCAAGACAAAATCCGGTGCAAATACATAGCAGCTGTTTTTTTCTGTCCAGCAAATATATCTAATGGCTCTATTTCGAGTCCAAATCCTGGATCAGATGGAGATTCAAGATGTTCGATCTGAATATTTATGAAAAACTAAAGATAGTAACCTTAAAGAAGTGCTTATCAATCCCTATAATATGTCCAGTGGCGTCGCCACACGGTGCAAAAGGGACACATGCCCCCCATGAAATTACCCCAAAAATGGGATGACAGCTAAAAAGAAGATGATTTTACCCCATTGGCACTCTAACGCCCCCCCCCCCAGCTCGACGGTATTGTTCTTTCGTCATTATTAGAACATGCACAAGTTTGCAAAACCTCCTCGAAATATAACACATAATTCTCCGAATCTACATCGACTTAATTACCACTTAATTACCACACATGCCTATAATTATGTTTACATATTACTGTGATGAATTTTTCGCATAATTTTTCGCGTAAAAGCTATACACCATGCAGACTTTGATGTTAGAATATTGTTGACAATCTGAGAATGAAATTGGTAATACAATACCGTACCACAACATCACAACAGTTCAGTGAGAGTTAACAAGGTATTTCCCATCTGAAAAGGTATCTTTCAATTGATTTTTTCCCTTTTCCGTTCAAGTAGAATTTGTGTGAAGGCTAAATTTCACTTTATTATGAATAGTTTTATCACCTTCCTACACTTTGCTCATGAACTCTCAATCTGTTGCGTATTGCAGATCCTGGTAATTGATGGCTTCTTATTAAATTAATCCTGGGTCTATTATCTCTCCTACCTTTCTTTGATTTCTCTTTAGTCTCGCTTAACGAGATACTAGGGACTTTTAGATTCGCACGAAGACAATGGGGATTGCTACGATCGACGTCCTTTTAATGCACTGCCTTGAATGGACATCACACGTATGAGGGCGCGTTCATGCTTGATTTTGACGGCCAGAATCAGGCATCTGTTACGCGTTTAGTTTAAAACACGATTGCGTTCATGCTCACTTTTGTAGAATCACCGAAAAACGGCGATCACGATCGCCGATCGTAAACTCACAAAAAGATGCGTTTACAAATAGGGTCAACGCACTGACCTCTAGTGGGTCTACATAGCATGCACACACAGGTTTGCGAATCCAGCTGAAGGCCACCCAAGGAGAATTGCCTGGAGAAGTGAGCATGAACAGTGCACCGTGGAACAGCGATTACGATGAGCGTTTACGATGAGCGTTACAAATCGCTCATTCTGCCTTCAAAATCAAGCATGAACGCGCCCTAAGTCCACGCAAATCTAAAAGTCCCTAATGTTGAAACTCAAAGTAACATGTAAATCTTGGCCAAGAGGCGTTGGAAAATACAGGCATGGCCCCTGGTACGTTTATCATAACCGAGGTGCTACTTCGCACGAGACTGACAATAAATTGTTCCGCTCTACAACTTTTTCCGAGGGTCGTGAGATGTTGATCTCATGGACCGTCGCTCTCCTGGGATGTCGGTCTACTGGAGTGTCTTGCCGTGAATGTATAATGATAAACATTGGTGTGAAGCTTTCTTCGGTGTTGGTGAAACTGAGCGGACTAGTCGGAATATGAAACGGAAAGCCTGTATCTAACATCTTTGGTTTTTGTGGTTGTCAACAGGAAAAGGAAACCTTCCTCTCATTAATAATATACATACGCACACCCGATAAGGACAATCACACATTAACGCAACCGCATTCGCTTACTCCCGAGTAAGCGAGCAATGAAAATATTTGAACATATATTTTGTGAAATCCAAAGTATACAAATACATGTATGATAATGATGATAATAATAATATTCTTTACAAATTTAAATTTAAATCAAATGTGCATTGGCCTGTATGATTCAATGTCATTTCGTATTCATATTTCGGCACATTTCAGGCTTTGAATGTGAGTATGAGTAAAGCCTCGGTCACAAATGCCATTACGAACTGATACGAACGCCGTACGAACGATATTTAGACAATGGAAATTCGGGAAGACAATGGAAAAACAGGGAGATTCGTACGAACCTTTGTGACCGTAGCTTAATGTAAGCCATTATAAGGTTTTGATAACGCAAACAAATAACATTTCACCATCCTCTGAACACCTGTTGAATTCGGTTCCTTGCTGCTAAAAAGTTTTTTTCTCCTACAAATAGTCGATGGACCACAAGGCAACGGATTCGAAGTGCTACCACAGAACTAATGTACTTTGGTAAGACATTAGTCTTCATGTTCCGCTCTCCACCAGAGTGAGGTAAGTGGGTACCTGGCAGGAAGACATTCCCAGAACGCCATACAGTGCTTATCTGGCAGCTGAGCTAAAGCCGGGTATTGATTTTATGGCACTTGTATTTTAATAGCTAAGTAGTCAAAATTTGGAACATGTACAAAATATATGCGTTATTTAAGTGCACCTATTATTATAAAAGTACGCAAAAGACATGTGAAATAATGATTTATATGATCTATAACATTTATTTGATCGCCTGTTGTTTATCTTCTCTCTTGTATTATATACCGCTGTTATTGTTGTAGTGGAAATGCGGACGTCATATAGCTATATTTCCTGGCAATGGTAGACTTTTCGTGGTCATCATTTTCTCCCCAATCGCATAACTGCGTCATTGCTATATCCCCTTTCGTACGTCTCAAGAACTTCGAACCTTAAGCTACAGTCCCATATACGTCCCGGACCGTCCCGGACCATCCCGGACCCCATCCGGGGTGATCCGGGATTCGGTCCGTGTTGACACCGTGTTGGCACCGGGGTGGTCCTGGATGGTCCTGGATGGTCCTGGATGGTCCTAGGCGGTCCGGCAGTCGACCCCGGATGTTTTTGACGGTCAAAAACTGCCGGGGTGGTCCGGGACGGTCCGGGACAATAGTTTGATCCGGGATGATCCGTGTAGCCACCGTGCTGGGTCCGGGGTCATCCGTAGTGGCGCCGGGGCAGTCCGTGTTGATCCGTGGCAGTCCGGGAGTGAGTTATTGACCCCGGATCACCCCGGCGCCCCTACGGATGATCCCGGACCCAGCACGGTGGCGACACGGATCACCCTGGACCAGCACCGGGGCGTTCCGGGATGATCCGTGTTGGCACCGGGATGGTCCGGTGTCATCCGTGTTGGCACCGTGTTGGCACCGGGGTGGTCCGGGACGGTCCGTGGCGGCTCCGTGCTGGGTCTGGAATGATCTATACTGCTGCCGGGGCTATGCCCGGACGGTCCGGGGCGGTCCGTAGTGGTACCGTGTTGGGTCCGGGGAGACGGTCGGCGGTTGCGATTTTCTTAAACAAAACATCCCGGACCATCCCGGATCACCCCAGACCATGGTCCGGGATGGTCCGGAGTGGTCCGTGCTCATCCGTGTTGGTCCGGCTTTATATGGGACTGGGGCTTTAGATCTTTTTATTTTTTCGAGTCCCACTCACTTCAACATTTTGAGAAATAAGGTACAACACGAGTCTCGGGGATGGTCAGATAAGGAAAGCGGGACACAATTACCGAAGGACGGGACGTTCCCGTAAAATACCCATATAAACTCTATATCTACGAAAAGTCCACCACTGTCAGAAAACATACCTACCTAATGACGTCCGTATTTCTGATTCATTTTGATTATTCTCAAATCTCAAATCTCACCTCAATAGCTAGCTGATGGAAACAATTAGGCGCATTTATACTGTCAAATACCTCATTTTGAAAAGTCGCGATGTTTCGTGCACCCGGTTACACTTGTGCTGAAACATCACCGACGGAGCTGTTCAGCGATGTTTTGGCGTGTTTCGGTTGGTAATGCGCATGTGCAGTCTTCCCGACCTTTGACCCCGGCCTGCTATAAGATTTTTAGCGCGCGCAATTTCCAGCTAGCGCTATAGCTAGCTAAATAGCGATACATCCCATGCGCATGCATGCGATATGTTTTGTTTATCTCGCGTGTAGTATTTGAGGCAAGAGTGGATAAGTTACGAAGTACGGACTTACGGCTGCTGATTCAGTTTTCCCAAATTCAATCGAAATCTAGTAGTAAAAACGATATGGGAAGGTTAAGAAAATCATCGTTGTTAATAATTGTTAATTTCATGCTTTCACTCATTTCTCTGAAGCCCTTTTCCCCACGTTTGCAGGGACGCTTGGAAGTCTGGTGGAGGAGCTCTCCCTGCCTCCACATCGAAATCAAGAACTTCATCTCATCATCAGTCCAATGGGAATTGTTCACTTCCATATTAATTAATCTAACAAAACACTCAAATACTACTACTAGACAGATATGGCCAGACGGGAATAACGAAGATTGAATAAAGGATGAGTTAACGGAATTGGAACAAACGGAGCTAAATGAACGGATAACACGCGCGACGATGGAAATGCTATAAATATCACACGGGAAGAACGTGGTTTAAAAGAGCGCGGGTAACAATCCGGAAGTGCCGGAAGTCACGTGCCTAACATCGCGATGTTACAACTGCGAGCGGTTATACTTGCCAAACACGCCAAAACACGCCAAAACACGCCAAAAGATCACACTTCGTTTTGGAATGTTTGGGGCTTGGCATGTCTGCCGGTAAAGCGTAGTTGCCCTTGGTAACATCGCGGCCAGGCTCCGGTTTGGCATTTTTTGGCGTGTTTGGATGACAGTGTAACTGCCCCTATGACTGTTTAGTGCACAGCTGTGAATGCTTGTTTCAAAATCCACCTACTTCAATCAAAAGGCGTCTCTTCTTCTTCATGAGGCGTTTTGGAAGGTTTTGAAGGTCCTATGACATTAACACGTTTTTAAGTGTGGTTGGATTATGAATGTATGAAATAGTCCTTTTGTAGTCCACATCGTTGCCCTAATGGGTACTGGATTAACTATCCTCTTTACTAGTATTTATATATTCCATGGTGTCATAGTATTTCGTCATCGTATGTAGATCAATGAACAGACGTTCGTATTATACGATGAAATTGTCGGGTTTCGCGCCTTCTTCCTTGTAATACAAGTTCTTCAATTATATTTATGTTCCTACTTATAAATTGTATTGTTTGAACAGATGTCAAAAATATGTTGTCAAATTGAATGGAAGAAAATAAATGTTTATTTGAATTGAATTGAATTATCAAATGAGCTCCAGGCGGGTGAAAGCAGCGATGGCAAATTTCCCTTGAGCGTATAAAAACAGCCAGTCCTCTCGTAGCAGTCGATATCTCTATTATAAGGCGCCCTGGCTTTGAAGGAATTTCTTCCTACTCAGGAGTGGGAATTCACTCTTTGAGAAAACATAATAAGAACCGTTTTGTTTATGAAAAAAAATCTCTATCCAAAATAGTGGAATGCACTCTAAATAGAGTAATTTGAACCAATACTGTAGAGTGGATTCCACTATGATTTGGAGTGGATTCTACTAGAAACGATGTGATCCCTAATATTACACCTAAACGCGTGGTGTCCATTCCTCTATACATCGAGAAAGTACCGGGTGTCCATTTACTTCACCTGGATGGAGAGTGGCAAACGTATAGATTAGAGTCTTAATTGCCGAAGGACGTTGGATTTTATGTTTTGCGCCTCCTTTGCGAAGGCGGAAGGCCATCAATATCAATGTTAATTGGTATTGTATTTGTAAGTTCGTATTTTATTTATTTAATCACGGTTAAAAAGGCTGCTATCAACTAGAATCTGCTTTTCAGCAACGAATACAACAATTACATACAATAGATATCACAACAAATATCATAACAACATAATAAGATTAAAACAAACATGATGAATTAAAAATTGCTTAGATAACAGCTTATTGAGGGGATATAAAACGTGCGAATCAAGGTGTTTTAATTGGTAAAACGTGACAGGTCATTGGTAAATGACAGGTGTCTAATTACCGATTGAACCACTCTGATTGGAGTTGAAGAGTGATTGAAGGTGAGCAGTTATGCTAGTATGTCGGGCTAGGACATTATAAGAAACGGATAGATAGGAGAAATGCGATTGGAGAATGTGGAGGTTGAAAAAGGAGGAGGGGAGACAGACAGAGACAGAGAGAAATAGAGGACGGGTTGAAGATTGTAAATCAGCTGTTACCATGGTGAGGGAGTCCGAGGACGATTGGCAATTGAGATAAAAAAGGGTGAGGGGATAAGTTAAAGATGAAGTTGAGTTCTGGTCATGCAATTGCATTGTAAAAGAAACGGTGTGGAACCGACCAGAAAAGGTTGATCATCTAGCATATAAGAATTTGTGTGTATTGCAAGGTTCTGGAATCATCAAAATGATAAGAAATGGGGCCAATTCTTGGTAAAGTTACAAACACTTGCACAGAAAGATGTATATGGGACTACACGAACACGTGGCGTAAAAAGCCGGCCCCCGATTTTTACGATGTTACATGCATATTTAGAATATGAAGGCATTTGAAGAGCCATGCTTTTCAGGGAACATGTCTTAATTTGATGTTCTTCCACACTTGTATAATAAGAATGAGTAATTCTCACAAATTATTTTTCACCTCTTCCCAGAACTCAACCTTCTCTTTAAAGATCGGTGGAGGACTGGAAAAAATGATGGAGGGACACTTGCTGATGGCGGAAGATGGAGAGTGAAATAAGGAGATGGAGAGGAAAGGGGAAGGTGAGTTGAAGAGAGAAGATGAGCTGTTATGTGAGCATGTCAGATCAGGGCCCCGTCTTACAAAGAGTTACGATCGATCCAAATCAATCGTAAGTCCTCCAATCAATCGCAAGTTTGCAGTCTCCTATCTCTTATGTACATAGTTACGATTGATATCAATCGCAACTAAGTTACGATTGATATCAACTCTTTGTAAGACGGGGCCCAGAGTATTAGAGACAGACGGACATGAGAACAGAACATGGAAATATGACGGAGGTAGAAATTGAAAGGGGAGACTTGAAGAAAATACAAAGAAAGAGAGAGAGAGAAAAGAAAAAGAACAAAGAGAAAGAGAGCAAATAAAGAGCCTTTATGATTCTAGTATTCTAAAACCTATAGAGGATGAAAACAAATAGAGAGGAGAACAAAAACGAGGAAGGTAAGAGTGTCAAGGAAGGTAGATGAAGCGCGAAAAGAAAAGAGGGAATGCGTGTGATTGTGTGTACGAATAATATACAGAGAGTGAGGGAGAGAGAGAGAGAAAGAGAGAGACTTGGAGTATGTTATGTCAAAATAAAGAAAAAATAATTAAAGAAAGAACGGAGATGAGAGAGGAAGATAATGACAACCAAAACCTCACAGAACATAGGATTTTGTCTCTCTATCAACATTCGTTGTTTTTATTCATTCAATTTCAAAAGGTTTCACAAAGTTATGTTACATTCAGCCTCGACACAACGAGACGACACTGCATGTCAACCTCAATTGTCCCAAAGTAATCGCAACGACGAGGGCCCCTGCATCAAGTGTTCACATTTAAATCTAGTTTATTAATTGGCCTGGCAAATTATACAAATTATATATCTATTTTGTTTTAATTACTACTATTGCGTTTTACTTTTGTTTTTAAATTTAAGGCGTTTTCAATTAGACAACATAAATACCTCTATAAAAAGGGTCGTTGCATTTACATGTGACACATGCATGAATGATATCTTCGCTTTCATCACAGTCATGTTTGACACAAGTCTTCAGAAATCGAAATCCACTTCATTAAATGTCTTTTCACTTGTAACAGATTATAAAGTACTTTAAAGTAAAACTCTCTTATTTTGTTATCATTATTAATTAGGTTGCTTTTAAAACAATTTGTCCTATCTTTATCTTTACCTAATTTCTTTTCTCAAAATGAACAACAACGCATCCTTATTTCAATAAAATGTAATGCTGTTTCCCAGTTAATTCATTCAATTTTTTAAAAACATCTAACCAAGATCTTTGGAATTTCTAAGTTTTTTCTTCCTTTTCACCGTTTTCTACTTCCCTTAGACAAAGTTTTGGAATAAATGTTCAGTTTTGCAAGTTCAAACAATACATTTCCTTTAACATGACTGGTTTTTTAAGTTGCTGACAATTTGCTCACTAAACTTTTAACAGTACCTCAAAGAAGAATATCATTTACATAAACCAATCGACTCTCAAAGCAGTGTTAAAAAAAAATCTTTCTGAACGTTATATTTCGATTATACCACAATATTTCAAAGAACTGTTCTTTACAAGCTTGTAGAATTTCACCAAAACATTATGATATTTTAGATGCATCATAATGCAAAATTCTTTCATCATAACTGCAGTGTAGCAGTTGTTTAAGACCGCCTAACTGGTCAAACTAAAAGTTTTCTTCCACATCATATCTGACTCATCCGTTATATTCCCTAACCAGCGTAACCTCAAATTCATTATCCGTCTTTCAACATTCATCATAATACATACCGTACTGTCAAAGTACACAGTACAAAAGATGTAGGTCATATAGGGATTGTTTTACTGCTGGCGCATCTTTCTTTGTCCACCTTCGTATAAATACAGAGGAGTCGTTGAGTTATTGAAAAAATCTGCCATACAATAAAAAGAAAGAGAAAACAAATACATCGGTTAGGATTCCAAACAGGAAATGTGGCCGTAATCATTGAAAAGCCTAGGTTGTGTTGTTTTCTTCGCATATCTTGTTGCTCAGAATACCACGGACATCATGAGCCCTGCCTCCCCCTCCAATTCATAAAGAGGTAACTTTATAGGAATGGAGGGACTATAAGGGCAGATTATTATTATTTTACCGGAGGTATTATATCCATTAAAGATATCATTTCCGGAAAGTATATTTACTTTCCTTTTCAGACTCGCACATAAAGAAAACAAATCAAGAAAAGAAAAAGTCACTTCGTTCCTCATTCAATCAACATATCCATCTCAAACTACTACTTACTAAGGCCTCATAGGATTGGGTATATCACGTCTTCAATAAAACCTTTAAAAACATTGTCAAGCCGCCCCCCATCCCCTCCACCAATAACACAGCCCGGCTATCCCAACTTTTAATGGAATAAATATTATTGATCCAGATTATTGTGTGACATACAAAAAATACCAAATATGTGGCTAAAATGAAACTACTGAGATAAGAAAGTCGGATAAATCCATGACCTACATTATTATTATAATGGAAAACATGAAAACAAGAAATTTTACACGTTTATTTTCAAGCGACATTTGCACCTTACAACAAGAGGTGAGTCTAAAGGTCTGGATACACACACACAAATATAAATACAATAAAGTTAGGATCAGTGACAATTTGTTCCTTTATGATTAACCTTTTATTTCTAGGTCAAATTGTTTTCAATTCCAAAGGGCGATCTCCGGTGTTACGTCGCACGAGCACAGTGAGTGCTTTCGTGCACGAAATCACTAAGTGATAGAGTTCAGTGTTTTCTTAAAGAAAAAAATAGCGATAGTGCTTTTAAAGAAAAAATTACTACTTAAATGTTTCTTTTTTTTTTAAATCTTTGTCAACTCACAATATATTTCATTTTCTTCACCTAGTACCGATACTGATGACAGTCAATTTATGTATATGTTTGAACAGTCCCAATTTTAGAGGTAAATTTTCTTTTCCTCCTGCTCCCTTCTCTCACCCCCTCCTCCCTCTCTCTCTCTCTTTTTCTCTCTCTCTTTCTCTCTCTCTTTCCTTTCTATCTACTCCCTCTAACTCTCTCCATTTTCGTATATGTCTTTAAATCCGACGGTCTGCATGTTTTTATGTCTCTTGTCTCTCACAGTTGTGAAAAAGTAAGGGAATAATACGATATACATAAATGTGTTTTTCTCCGCGTACAGCTCGTACATGTAACATGTTATCGTTACGTATATATTTCTTTTGTCATCAAACTTCTGCCCTCAAACCTTTTACTCATCTTACTTTTGTGCTTGTATCAAATTCCCTACCACCCCCTTCTTTCTTTTAATACAATTTTCGTAATGGTATCGGAATACAGAAAGGCAAATCGAGACAATGTACTTGCTCCAGAAATATCACAGAGGTGTTATGAAATTGGAAGTATCGACATTTATATATATATATATATATATATATATATATATATATATATATATATATATATATATATATATATATATATACATATATATTGTATTTTGAGAAATGTAATCCTTTTTTTGTATTTTTAATTAAATAAATCGTCCCTATTTTCACGAAGTGACGGTAGTGGGGAAAATCGTAACGCAAAGTAAATGCAATTTTTTTTCACTACCGTCCCTTCGTGAAAACAGCGACGAAATATCCTTTAACTTAACCATTCGTTACAAATACACATGAAATGAAAGAATTAGGACTTGTTTGATTGTTTATTACATACAATAATAACCTTCACTTCACACGGACTTTTTGAAAAACAGCCGTTTAGGCTGAGAGAGTTACAGTGTCTAGATAAATAAATGAAATAAAATGAAACCTCAACACAACACCAACAACAACAGCAATAATAATCTAAAGCATTAAAAAAAGTTAGAATTGAAGTTTTGATTGCTTGGCAAATAAAAAATAACAAAAATAACAAAATAATCGGAATTATCAGCTGAATTTATATTTTAAAGATGTTACGAAAGGGTGTTAACATTTAAAAAAATAAAAGAACAGAACAAAAATTGTTGAAAACCCTAAGCTAAATTTAGATATGAAGCATGTTATGAAAGGTTGTTAATTTGCGTAACATCTAGTTCTTTTTATTCGATAAGTCAAGATTTCTTTGTATATTCTCATGAAAAATAATTTGAACTTCTTCAAGAGTCTTTTATTTATGCAAATGGATAGAAGTTTTTTTGATTGCTAGATTACGAGCGATTTTCGTTCAAATTCATAGTATTTAGGGTGTACAAAAAAACGATAACCCATTAGTAAGGAAACTCTTTTTGAGTTGATATGCATTATAAATGTCGATGAGTGACCCAATTTTGGTATTTTTTCATTTATCCTGCAGAGTTATACATTACATACAGTGCGTCCCGGAAAAAACGAAACCGAGAGTTAACGATGTTTTATCATAACTTAATCACACTTATGATTTACAAATGACACATATGTGTAAAGCTTAGATCCTCCTCTTTCATTATTTTGATGAAACTCACATGATGCATATTTTACGCATAAGTGATTAAAACAATTTGAATAGAGGAAATCAAAAATTCATTTGGGGGGCGGTATCTGAATTTCAGAGGAAAAATCGCATTTCTAGAATGTTCATTTTCTGCCCTTTCATATGACACCTTAATCAGGAAAAATGAGCGAGGAATAACAAAGTTCTGTTTGTTTGAAGTAAAGCTTGCATTTCCATAATTTAAACAAATTCACTGGCTTGCCTGCCGTAGCAACAAAAGAGTCGACACAAGACTTTTAAACTCCGTTTCGTTGACGATCAGCCATGCGTCAAATCTTTCGTCATCTTTGTGCATGGCTGATCGTTAACTACACACACCTCGCCCCCTTTCTCTCTCTCTCTCTTTCTCTCCACCCCCTCTCTTTTCAGTTCAGCTCAAATCAATAACAAAAATTAATGAGCATAAATAAATGTTAGGTAGGAAAAAATGTTTCGTAGGTAAAATATTACCTAAAAGCACACATAATGATACATACATTCCCCCTCTTCTTTCTTTCCTTCTTCCCTCTCTCTTCCCCCTTTACAAATTCATTTTTTCTATTGAGGACGCGTATTCCCTACACCGGGAACGAGGCCTAAGCCTCCTGCGTAGAGGGAGAGTCCTTTCAATGCATTGTCCTGTTTTGGGTGCTAATTCATCAATCCGTTTCCTCATGCAAATCTTTATATGTTTCCTCTTCTTCTGGTGGTATATAGTCAATCTTACCCATATAAGGAGGACGTTATTTTCTCTTATTTCCTTGTAACTGATTGTTTATATCGAGAACATCTTTGTAACTATAGATCGTTGTCAGTAGAATTTTGGACAAATTCAAGTGGGATTTCTTATTCAGTTTTCACTTTCAATCTCAGCATGATCAGTGATAATCTTTAGGTGGCGCTATTGACGATTCACGACAGAGCTTGTGATTATACACTGAAATGTTTGTTTGTTGTTTTATTTTTGTTTGTTTGTTTGTTTGATATTTTGTAAGTAAGTAAAGTATGGTTCCGAATGTGGACAAATACATTTGTGGTAAATCAATATACAAGTTAATATCTGATCTATCATTAAAACAACTATTACTGTCAGAATAAGCTCGAAAAGAAATCACTTTTTCACTTTTTCTTTCTCTCAAACAAGTTTTCAAAACTATTTATCGAGTCATTTTCACAATACTTAAATTTTGACGAAAAAGGGGGAAATTTTCGTAGCTGAAAGCAACATTGATCGAATAACCAATTACTCTGCTTTTCATTCTGTGTATATATTTTATAGCTGCAGATTTCGTTTTTCCGCATCCTATGAACAAACCAAATTATTAGAACAAAAAGTTAGAAAATAAGATATTATAAATAGAAGAAATAATGTCTTTTATCAAACTTTGGGTAAGATAAAATGATACAATGTGATAACTGCTTTTGTTTGAAATGTACATGACGTGACGATGACAAGGAAATAAGAATATTTGTTTTGCTTACTTAATTCCCTTTTCTCTATTCGATTGTATGTTCAATAGTAATGGTTTACGTAAGGAAACATTTCCCCGGCTATTTATACTTCCTTATAAGGTATAATAATATACAAGCTAGTCGTTCGTGATTTGAAACCAAAGTTTTCTCATGGGTATGTAATCCATACTAATGTTCGTTGGTTTTTAACAACGCTGATCGGCAGAAACCACGCTTTAGCTGTGAGCCATATAAATTGTAATAGGAGAATACATTTCCGTGGGTAAAATGTTTGGGATCGACTGAGGCGAAGGATAATGTATGCACTTACGCAACTAAACACGTACATAAATTCGGGATTGGAATGTAAGAATAATAGGTATTCTACATTAATATAAAGTCTTCAATGGAATATAAAAAGAAGAAGAGTCGGATGAGGAGGAAGTAGAGGAGGATGAGGAAGAAGAAGAAGTAGAGGAAGATGAAGAAGGAGAAGATGACGAAGAAGAAGTAGAAGTAGAAAAAGCAGAAGTAGAAAAAGTAAAAGAGATTTTTTTTTTTTTACAAGAGAATAGTAATATTGCAATTCAGTTCGCACGATATCACTTCGGTCTCCCTCTTTTTAGGTCAACTGATTGTTGTGCAGGAAACAATCAGGCTTTCTCGTGACAATAATCATCCAGTAATATTTCCAATCAAAATCAGGTTTCAGAACTTCTAGCAGGAATCAGAAATCAATAAGAAGATGATATAGCTGGATATGAAAGACATGAAGCAAGTGCCTCTGGAAGAGAGATAGGGTAAAAGAAAGATAGTAATACGATGAGGATAAGTACTTGGATATTGGTGGTAGATAATACCCCTCTCGGGATTAAGATATGAAGAAAGGAATGTTTTAATTTGCATTTAATATGAAGATTATAGCTGGATATGAAGGACATGAAGCAAGTGCCTCCGGGAGAGAGGAAGGGTGAAAGATAGTAAGATGATGAGGACAAGTACTCGGATATTGGTGATAGATAATACGCCTCTCGGGATTAATATACGAAGAAATGGATCTTATATTTGATTTGCCTTTAATATGAAGATGATAGTTTGATATGAAAGTTATGAAGCAAGTGCCTCTAGCAGAGAAAGAAAGAGAATAATAAGAACCACATCGATAATGCCGGAAGACTGGTATAGCTATACCTCTCTTGGGATAAAAAACCGAAGAAGTAATCTGACTTTAATTTGCCCACATTAGACAACACTCTCTTGCGGAGAGGTAATATGAAAACAAAGAATAATGAGGATTGAGGCCCACGCAGATGTTGCTGGTATAAAGATACCCCTCTCAGAATCGAACCCCAAAGAAGGAATCTTACTTTGAATAATGGCAGGATTACGGCAAGTCTCTGGACAGTAACCTACGCACCATCCCTGGTGATTTAAATAATAATAATAACAATAATAATGGGTTCTTGTATAGCGCTCATGTCAGTCAGATTTAGCCCTCCTGGCGCTCCCGATTTTCATACGGATTATTCCACTAAGTCCATCCTTGAGTTTTTTAATGCAATTAAAAAATAATAATAATGCTTATAATAATAATGATAACGATGAAAATAATAGCAATGATAATGATAATTGTAATAAAAATAATATTAACATCAATAATGATAATAGTAATAATAATAATATTGATAATAACAATAATAATGATAATATAGATAATGATGATTATAATTTTAAAAAATTAATGATATAAATAACAATAATAACATTACATTTTTGCTTAACCTGGGAAACCTCATCAGCGTCAATAGTGTTCCTAAAGGGCAGTGCAATGAAATCTTAGTACACCAGCAAAATAATTACCAGGTCCGCATTTATATACCTGGGTGGAGAGTAGCAAATGTGGTTAATGTCTTGCCAAAGGACGTTAGTGCTTGGCTGGATTGGAACCCTCAACCTGCAACCCTATGATTGAGATACACTGCAATACATTATGTATGGGCTATAGAAATCAATGATCACACATCAACAATCATTATAAACATTGTGGAATGGCTTGGTGGGGACTTTTTAACTTGGTTGTGCTCTTCTGGGTATTTTCCCTTGATCCTCTATATTAGTCGAGGCATGTTTGTTTGTTTGTTTGATTGATTTTATTTCTGCGTTCAAAAATATACAAATTCAAAGTCAAAGTACAAAATTTCGAACAATAACAAATACAATGAATACAATGTTTACAAAGGTAATTAAATGAAAAATCATGTTCAATTATATCATTCGATAAACATGTACGAAGCATACAATAACATAAGAAATATGAAATATTTTCAATAAATTAGAGAGGTAATTCGGAACGCAGGAGACCACCATCGTGAGCGGTTAGGCTGGAGAGGGATGGCGGCCTCGTAAAAAGAATTGGCGACATAACTCTCTTCGAAAAACTGAGTGACCAAGAGGGTGCGGTGCAAGTGCAGGTGCAGTGAGCAGTTGCATGATAAAGAATAAATAAGTCACGGTTTTGTTATACTAATTTAGAGAGGGGAGCATATGATTGTATTATTTGTCGTTTAAGTGTAGCTTTTAAGGAGTAGATGGTTGAACAAGACTTTATGTTGTCGGGTAAATCATTCCAAATGTCCGGGCCAGAATGTCTAACAGATTTGTGTGTTATTGATAATTTGGAGTTTGTAAGATGGAAGTTTCCAGATATGCGAGTAGAGTATGAATGAACGGAATTATTAAACCTAAACATGTTATCAAAGGATGGTGGAAGCAGATTATTAATGTACTTAAACGTAATAACTGCTACTTGAGTAGTGTTCAAATCGAAATTTTTTAGTGTTTTAAGTTTATAGAATAAAGGATCAGTGTGAGCTAAGAAATGCGAACCTGTACAAATACGTATGGCTTTCTTTTGCAGTTTGAAAATAGAATTGATTTTTGTCGAACCACAATTTGCCCATACACTATTACAATATGTTATATACGGGAGAACTAGCGAATTATATAGTAGGAATAAGGTTGCATGGGGTAGAAGAAACTTTAACTTGGAGATTATTCCAATACTTTTGGAAATGCACATTGTAACTTGGTGTAAATGATCATTCCAAGTCAAGGTTTCATCTATAAGAACACCCAAAAACTTGGAATTAGTTTTCTTCTCTAGTAGCATACCATCGATTTTAATATATATAGGTGTTTCTGTATTATGAGAATGATGTTTAAAATACATGAAATGAGTCTTTTTTGTATTAAGTGAAAGTTTATTGGATTTAAACCAATCTGATACTTTGTTAATTTCATAATTCAAAGTATTGTTTAACGAATTAAGGTCTTTATGGGAATAAAAGATATTTGTATCATCGGCAAATAAGATAAAAGAAAGAAGGGGGATGTATTGATAATATCATTTACATAAAGAAGAAATAACAGTGGACCTAAGATGTTATTTCTGTGATATGTGATATTCTCCTACGTGGTAATTGTCCGGATGACAGCTGGCTAGCTGGTATAGCTGTCCTTCCTCGATAGCTCCCCCATTCGATATGTGTCATAAGGATAGTAACTCATGGTGATAATAGTCCGGGGTGGTGTTCGCCGGAGCTGTCGTCTGGACATCATGATGATAATGTTTTTAAAAAAATGAAATAAATTATGGACAATGTCTTTCAAATCTGCGACCAGGAGCGTCAGATGAGGGTGTGTTTGGGATTTGTAATCATTGGTCAGAAGTTGTAAGCAAGAAGTAAACATAGACGACTTCTTTGTTTTTCAAATTCGTTTCGCGACACATCTTTCAACAGACATATCTCTATGAAACAAAATTATACTCATGAATGCCCTGTGAAAAATAGAAACCTGCACTGGCAGTTGGGGTGAGGGATATATAGCGAGAAAGAGATGGAGATGAGAGATAAGAGAGAGAGAGAGAGAGAGAAAGAGACAGAGAGAGAGAGAGAGAGAGAAAGAGAGAGAGAGAGAGAGAGAGAGAAAGAGAGAGAGAAAGGAGTGTGGTTGTTTTTATTTTTTATACATTTACGGTCAAAATTAGATCAGGTAAACACTTTACTGTCCTTGATGGTTCGTAATACTTTTATGGAAAGTAGATATCAGATCTTTCGAGCACCTTTTCAATGTTTTCCAAATGGGCACTTGGGGCTTATATTGTTACAAATTACCCATGAGACCTTGTGTTTTCCGCAGGGGATGTCGACTTCAGATTTGAAGCGGAGAAATCTGCACTTTTCTGTCTGTATTCGTGTTAACTAACTATTAAAAGGCGACATCGTCTGGATGATAGTAAATGGTGTTCGATGATAATTATTAACTAGTACAGGTTTGTTTTTGTAGGCCTTTTTTTATGTAGATATATATGAATAATTACTTATTCATCCTTTATTCCGTTTGCTGTATGATGAACTCACATCATTGTAAAACTCAGTCGACATACGTCTTTTTAAACAATTGTCGCTCAGGTTTTTTAAAGATTTTAGCGTGTAATTTTTTTAACACTGCAACACGACAAAATATTGTCAAGAACTGGCATGTAGATTTCAAATGCAGAAGATCTCAAAAATGAAAGGAGATTTTGATTGGCAACCTCTTTAAAAAGTATTGAACTATTTTCAATGAAACTTGGTAAATAATGCTGTGGGAGTTTTTCCTTATTTTTTAAAAACTTTTTGTTTGCAGGGGACTAAGAAAAAATTTCAAATTTATGATTATGTTTTTGTAAGACCTTGCATTTTCCAAACGTTACAAACAAAGTGCATGGAAAGTTATCTGTGCGTAATATAGGCCTATGCAATGAGTCCTATTTCTTTCGCCTCAACATTTTGCATCAAACTTTCAAAACAAATTAAATTCTTAACACAAAGTTGGAAGTAAGAAGATTATTTCAATTATATTCACAAAAACATAAAGTCAATCCAATATATTCAGTTTCTGAGAGGCAAAGTGGCTATATCAAATAAAATCCTAAACTACATGTTTATGTTCATATAGAATTGTGAGAATATATATCATAATATCATTGTTCAATGTGTTTTGCCATACTTTAAATAATAACAGTTTAGATTTTTGTTTTCTCCTATTGAAACAATGCTTTGTTGATTCCGAAAGTAAATTGCTCACGTTGCAATGATTGAAAGACCATGAGTTTACTTTCCGGACTATTTTCATTGGCTTTTGTACCAAAAAAACATTGTCCATAAACTTATAAATACCATGATTACAAATGAATCATCAATCTTAAAATGTCACGGAGGTCAAGATTCATTAAGAAATGCTGAGGTCAAATGGCTTCAATGGAAATGTCTGGCATGAAATGCAGAGGTCATTAGTAGTGGCCTTTACCAAGTTTATATTGTTTCTATAACATTGGGTTATCTTTGTATATACGGTGGGAACATGAACCGACATCTTCCCTGTTCTGTTATAAATCAGTATGAAATTAACATCAGTTCTAGATTATACTACAGGGACAACATCAATGAATCTTGAATCAAAAAAATGATAGAGATGACTTCCATGTTTAGTCACACTGTAGATACAGGGGAAAATAATGTCGAACAGTACTGTTTATCGTGTACACAATCATGCAGTTTTGAAAATTACTATTGTGATGTGAGTTGTGATACTTATTTCATGCAGTTATGTAGACATAGCTCGTAAAATATATTTAGTTTATAGTATTCTACAAGATTTAAACAACTTACTGCGAGTGAAGGGTCATATGATTTGATGACGTCACGAAATTATCTTATAATATCAAGCAGGGATTACATCGTTTAAGATTTGTTGTTACCTGTCTTGTTTATCAAGATAACAACATTCTCGTTATAATATTTTGTTGTAAGATATCATGGCAAAAACATATTTATTTCACGTATCCACACAACCAGGCGCGTACGCAGGGGGGGGGGGGGGGGGGTTTGGGGGTTAAAAAAGTGTCCTCTTACCCCCCCCCCCCCCTCTTATTTAGCGGCTGGCTGAGTCGTTGCGATTTTTTTTGGACTCCAAAAAAAAAAAAAAAAAATGTCCCCCCCCCCCCCCCCACTGAGCGACTTTTCTGCCGGCGCGATTTTCAAATTTTCGGGAGCAAATTTTGGGCCCGATTTTAAAACCCCTCCCGTGAAAAAATCCTGCGTACGCCACTGCACACAACCCACTCTCTCAGACACAATAACACATTTTATTCTAAGAAAAACTTGTTACTTGTTCCCTTGAGAGTAAAATTGTTAAGCAAATTTAGACCATCAATCCACCCACATCATTAACGTTTCACTGCCAGTGATCATTATTATAACGAAATGAGCTGTACGGTAAAGAATTAATATTCATGCCTCTGAAAATTGAGTTTTACAAACTTAATCTGAAGTTCATCAGAAAAGGGCCTACCAAAGATTTTATTTGGGGAAAGTACTGAATCGCCTAACCATATTATACTTTCTACATGTATGTTTAAACAAAAATCAACACTTCAATAATGTCAGATGGGAGAATCTGTAACACCATTTCTCACCAATATTATTTTTCAGAATATGGATGAAGGCCAGAGTGTATAAATGAGATGTTTTCTGTACGACTGGAAAGGAAGCTCTGCTTCCGGATTTACTGGAAGACACTGCACAAACACCTCAAAATAAGTTTCGAAAAGACATTAAATTAGGGTCCATGTCCTTGTTATTTACTAATTGCGAATGCCAAAGACCACGGCATCTATATGCATGTGTTGTTTGTCTCCTTTAATGATCCAATACACACTCTGCCCCAGGTGTCCATTTTCATAACAAACCAAATTAACTTGAGATTTCAAACTTCGTGTATATAGCGACAACAACATTACTTATTTTTTACTGCACGTGGAAAGTTGTTTTTGTGTCTTGCCCTTCGTGTATGCGCTGGTGACGATTCTAGATTTATTACCCCCCCCCCCCCATTATTCTCGTAAGGAAAAAATATTCTAGAACAGCTCCTGGTATGAGCTCCCTATCCCTTTACTATCCTAGTTGTTCCTGTTTTCAGTGAGTTCACGATTATCCATATACTGTACAATGAAAACATTTCGCATCGAATGAAATGGTCGTAGATATTCATAAAAGCGTACAAAGTTAAATCACTAATTCACGGAGCACCGCCATAACCTATTTCATTGGTTGTTCTGTACAAAAATGTATTTTCTAAATTGTGTTAAATGTTTAGAATAAGTAACAGAGCTGTTTTTATTTCACGAAGTCGTCTATTTTGTTTGTTTTATTCGTTTGGTTGAATAATTGTTATTTATGGATGAAGAGAATGGCATTTTATACACTGTTTATAAAAAAAAGTGTGTGTCATTTTTTCGTGACAAATTTTTATAAACACACACACATATACCCACACACACACACACATATACACTTGCTTTTCAAACACTTTCCTACATTAGTCATGATGTCAACCTTGATCGTATATACACAAGCAAACGGTATACATACGTCTCCCACATCAGTAAACAATATCTGAGTCATTTGGGGGAAAAATTCCTATTTAGCATATTGATTCCCTCAGGTGTTTTGTTTTCTGTTCTTGTTAAAAAGTGACCATGATTGGTCATGCTCATTAGTGTGAGAGATGATTCTCTTCCCTTCTTAGATTTATTTCTAACGGCAGTTTGGATCACTAATGAAGTGTTTTCGTCCAATACTACTGACTCTCCAATATCATAATGACTTTAAACATTTTTTTTTTGTCTTGAGGGGGTTTTTCTTCTACAAGGTCATTACATTTCTTGCAGTAAGCTATAAATTTCACTTGGAATTGCAAACAATGCATTTCCTGAAATGTTGTCCTTATTACAATTCACCCACGCTCTCATTACGGTAGTTATGTCTACATTAACAAGCATCAGTGATTATTTTCTCGGTCCGTTTAGACATGTAGCGGAAAACCCCTTCAAAAACCTCCGCCTATTTTCTTCTTCTGTTTTTGTTGTTGTACACATTAATAGCAATTTTGAAGGAGGAAGAAAAAGCCGCGGCGACATGAATCATATTTTGTACCGCCTATAAATATAGCAGCTAAATTGTTTCAGCCGATCATTTTTTTCATTTTTTTTTGTTTACAGTAAGATTTTGACAAACTCTCCTCGTAAGAAATTCGTAAAGATGGCGAGGTTCCCCAGCACCCCTTAAAAAACACAATTTAATCGGGCGCTTCATTGATATCACAAGAATCATGAAGGTGCTAATGTGGGATACCATCTTACCAAAAACGGAATATCAGGTATGGGGAAGAAATATCCATTCACAATCTTGTAATACACGTGTTTTCACAATGATTTTATTGACCGTATTTGATACGAACTTTGTTTTATGTCTTCATCTGCTTCCAATGTATTAATAATAATAATAATAATATGGGTAGTTATAATGTTTAGGCTTTGACGCTCATGGCGCTGTATTACCCTGGCTGTAGCCGAGTTGCCACAGTATATAGCGCTCAAGCATATCAGGTAGACAGGTACCCATTTACACCTGGGTGGACTGAGTGGCAAATGTAGATTAACGTCTTGCCAAAGGAAACTAGTGCCAAAGCGGGTCTTGAACCCCGTAACATGGGTGGCGCGTTATCCGAGCACCAACATGGCTGAACATTAAAAAAAAAAACGCGTATGCTTTCCCCCTTTTTTTTTTGCGGGGGTTTGCCGCTTCATTTTTGAACGGGCCTTTATCCTGTTTTAGCAATCCTAGGGGTGTCAATAAATCACTATGAGGTGGCTTAGAAGTTTGCGGAAATTTTTTTTCAAGTTCCCCGCCTCCATCCATTGAAAAAAAAATCCATAGTTTTTATCAAGATTTGTTAAAAGATGCAACACAGAAAAGGTCTCTTTTTTCTAACTAAAGGTATAAAGGGAAATTTATCAAATTTTTCAAATTGCTTTTTTAAAATTAACTGTCCGGATACACAACGCCTGGGTACATGCCGTTTTAAATTCTACAATTAGTGTCACAAAATATCTGAATGGAAATCTCTTGATAAATGCTTGCAAATTACTTATCTCTGTATCCCCAGAAGAAAAGTGTCAACCGGAAAGAAGTATATCTATAAATATCATTTACAATTTACTTATCTATTCTTAATCATTTTGTTATCGACTGGTGTAGAAAAAGGGAGAACGAATTTCCTGTCTCATCGAATTAAGATGTTAATGTGTTTGTACCTACGGCGTTGTTTGAGACGAGGAACGATCATAATTTGGAAATTAGTGCTGGACGAATTTTAAAGTCGTGATAGAAATGTCAAAAAAAGCAGGTAAATAAACTGACGTCAAGAACAGAATACTGTTTAGGATAAAATTGATATTGAGTATAGCATATAAATGATACAGCTGAAAAACTCATGATTATACACAAGATTATGTAAGAGTACGTAAGTGCAATGTTTGATGAAGAAATGTCTATTCCATAATGTTAGTTTTTTTATGTGAATGAAATGTAGATAGTTTGTCAAGGTGGTTCAAATACATTGGTTTATAGCTACTTCTCAGTGTGATTTATTCACGAAGAAGGGAAATCGGTTAAAGAGTCCATTATGTGTACACGATACACATCGTTTCTTATTATAATCAGAAAAGAGCTTGTCTTCAAATACTGGAACAAGATGGTGACAAGTAAGGGAATGTATATGCCTTCTATATTTGCCTTATATTTGATTTTACCATGGAAAATATTCTGTCCTGCTTTCACAAATAGAAGAAAAGTTTCAAGATACCATGCAACAAATAAAGCGCTTTGGGGAAGTTTTGGTGTGCATTTTGAACGTAAAGAAAATATGGAAATTTGTGCAAATGTCATGATTCTGGAGTTTAAGATTTTATTAGAAATAATTATGGCGTAAATATAATTATGTGGGATTGGTAGTTGCAGCTGAAATGTCTGGTTAGAAACTATAAAGTAAAATGTACAGCCTCGACATAAACTCAATTCTTTTAGCCCCCCCCCCCCCCTCGAAGTATTTAAAGCAACAGAGTAACTGATTGCCAACACATCCCTTATGGAACAATCACAGTGTTACCACATAGTGGACCACACTGTGTACCATATAATCAAACACAGTGTGTTACCACAGTGTGGTAACACTGTGATTTTGGGACATGTGGTAACACTGTGGTGTACTATGTGATGCGTACCACAGTGTGGTAACGCTGTGGTATCGACTGCACCACATAGTACACCACAGCGTTACCACATGTCCCAAAATCACACGTGGCCCACACTGTGGTATCAACCACATACATATGGCTCCGTTTAGTCTCATTTCACAACGCCCCCTATCGTCAGAGCATGGTCAGATTCAGCAGCCGAACATGTTAGCCTATGGATGTTTTTTTTTAAAATCGTTAAAAATTCATTTTTTGTTTAAACGAAAAGCACATCCACCCCGACGTACGTTATCACTAGCTCTTTCATTGGAGCCCTCATGTCTCATTGACTTTTGAAAGTTCACCCACCGTAATTTTTCAAAATAGGTTGCAAGCTCGTCATTGCCTATATTACACATGTGAAACAAGTCTAACTTTGGACTCAGTTTACCAAGCGATTTGAAGATTATAGGTCAAGCACACGAAACATGAAAAGCATGAATTATCATAGATCACTTCTGCCTATTTCATTTTGTCCATTTCATCCAACCCCCCACCGTAATTTTTCCATTTAGTAAAAGCAAACATTTTGCCGAGTTTAGCAAAAACATGAATATTCATGAACGGTCAGACAATACAGCCTTTTAGTACGTAACGTATAGTGAATGGGAATGTGCGATGATCCGTGTACGAGGTAGAGGTCAGTGGTTTGTGCTGGCAATGTTCACGCGAGCGAAAATGAGACAATCGGAGCAATATGGTACACCACAGCGTTACCACATGTCCCAAAATCACATGTGGCCCACACTGTGGTATCAACCACATAGTACACCACAGCGTTTAATACCACATGTCCCAAGATTACATGTGGCCCACACTGTGGTATAAACCACATAGTATACCACAGCGTTACCACACTGTGGTACGCACCACATAGTCTGGTAAACTGTGGCATCAACACCAGATGATACAAGTAATTAGTACTTTACGCTATAATATTAATTTGGCAAGTGGCAACAAATAACACAGCATCACCGTGACTGGTTCATCTACAATTTCCAATGTAAAGTCATTGGTAATAAGTAGGATTGTTTAAGTGTCCCAAACCTTCCATATAATTGTATTTTATTGAATATATTTTAGTTCATAGTTAGTATTTCCCTAATTCATGTTTAATTAAATGTAATTTACACAAAGTAGTAAAATGTCCTTATAATTGGCAATTTATATTTTCTAGTACTTTTGAAATGAATTGCATATAACTTAATCATCAGTAATTAAGAATTATGCTTTAAATTCAGATAACTTGTATAAAAACATAGATCTGCACGCACCCCATATTCATTATGCAAATTAACACATAGTGATTCATACCACATTGTGGTAAATATGTGGCACACTGTGTTAATTATGTACGACTATGCGGAAGACAACATGTGATCGCCGAGTTTGCAGGTAGTTAAATACATACCACACTGTTGCAAATATGTGTCATTGTGTGTGAAATATGACCGATTATGTGGTAAATCGAACCCCACACAGTGGTAAATATGAGTCAATCTGTGTTAAATATGTACGAATATGTCGTAAACCACATGATTTGAAACCAACACTGTGACTATACTGTGATCACAGCGTTTACACATAGTTCAGTACAAACCAGACTGTGGTAAATATGTGTCACTCTGTGTTAAATATGTACGACTATGTGGTAAACCACATGATTTGAAGTCCACACTGTGAAAATACTGTGATCACAGAGTTTACACATAGTTCAGTACATACCACACTGTGGTAAATATGTGTCACTCTGTATCAAATATATACGACTATGTGGTAAACATCATGATTTGAAACCCACGCTGTGAAAATACTGTGATCAAAGAGTTAACACATAGTTCAGTACATACCACACTGTGGTAAATATGTGTCACTCTGTGCTAAATATGTATGACTATGTGGTATAACACATGATTTGAACACCACACTGTGACAATACTGTGAACACAGAATTTACACATAGTTCAGTACATACCACACTGTGGTAAATATGTGTCATTCTGTGTTAAATATGTACGACTGTGTGGTAAAACACATGATTTGAACACCACACTGTGACAATACTGTGAACACAGAATTTACACATAGTTCAGTACATACCACATTGTGGTACATCACTCTGTGTTAAATATGTACGACTATGTGGACTATGTGGTAAACCACATGATTTAGACCACATACAATGACAATACTGTTAACACACAGTTAACACATAGTTCAGTAGATACCACACTGTGGTACATGTATGTCACTCTGTGTTAAATATGTACAGCTATATGGAAAACCACATGATCTGAACCCCACACTGTGACAATACTGTGACCACAGAGTTAACACATAGTTCAATACATGTACCACTGTGGTAATATGCGGTTCTCTGTGTCACGTATGTCAGTTTATGTGGATATTATGTGGTAAACCACATGGATTGAAACTCCACACTGTGACATCAATGTGAACACATAATGTCCACGCAGTTTACACATAGTTGATTATGTGAACATAGTGTGGCAACACTGTGATTGTTCCGTAAGGGATATTTTACCCTGCATTCTTATCATCATTACTTCAACACATCGCAGTCCAAGAATACTTAATAAGTGGATGAGAAACCGCTAGAACATTTATGTTTCCCCTTAGTTAACGCCCCTATTTCACAAAAAACAATATTTCCGCATTACGAATACCTTCATGAAACTTTGAGGACATTCTAGTTTGTGACGTCCTCTAATCTCCCCCCCCCCCCTTTTTTTTTCTCTCCCTCTCTTTCGTGATGTCTTTTAGCGATTTTTTGGCGAGAAAGATATAATTTTTCAAAACATGTTTACGATTTGATCCATGAATTAGTTGTGCTTACATCCGTAATTTATACATGCAGGTGACTAATTCCACGGAATGGGAAAACAAAAACGATTGCACACAGCGGTATTTTCTCTGGTACCCCAATACATTCATTATAAAGGTTATGTATCTGTTGGCTACTTGGATTTTGAAAGAAATTGCAATACGATCATGAAAGTTATTTTAGAATAAGAGTAAATTGTATCTGCGTGATGTCCCTAACGGTCATGATGACTATTTTCAGCTATAATGTCTTGCGCAGAAATTTCATTGCAATAGTGACTGTCTGGATGCTGGTGAAATACACGGTTGTCCATAAATTATAGTTGGAATCACCTCTTTTTTCATGAAATTATTGTGACAATATGACTCATCCTTAGAATAAAGTTTATATTTCCTCAGAACTTACCTGATTTATTTATTAATTAATTAATTAGTTCTGAGAAGATATAAACGTTAGCTTTCAATAATAAATCATGTTGTCACAATTATTTCATGAAAAAGAGGTAAGAAAATAATGATTTCAACTTTATGGGAAACAGTGTGATGCTAAAATTTTGCTGGGTTCTACAGATACACTCTAAAAAGGTGTACATTCTGGAAGAGAATACAGAAACAAAGGACAAGAAATGAATTATTTTCTACTCTTTGTTGGTTAGCACTCCACTTTAGACGAAATAAGCTTTGCTCTTTATCTTGCTATTCATAAAACAAGAACCAAAGACATGTTGACCTATTGGTTTGAGGTAAAAAAAAAAAAAAAAAACCTACTTTGGTTCAAATCACATTTACTTTGTACAAATTTATTCTTGCATATGCCTACTTTAGACGCTTGAAGAAAGGGAGGAAGAAACATTAACTCTATGATAAAACCCTTTCTTGGGGACGGGAGGGGGGGGGGGGGTAATTTCAGACAACAAGTGACACGATTAATATTTTGCAGAATGAAGTAAATGTTAACACACAAAAAAAAACACCTTGACCAATGGTGTGTATTACCTGCGGTACAGGGTACAGCGTCTCGGGAGAAATCGCCTTCGGATGGCTAAGGTATTGGGTTAAATCTTTGATTTACATGGTAAGGAAACACGGATTATGACAATGAAACTAGTGGCTTGACCAACAGGATAGCTCGGATTCGGCCATCGTAAATATATTATGCCCGTTGCACATGGGAAGTCATTACGACTGTGTTATTTACCTGCGCTAAGCTTGTTTGTGAAACGCCATGTTTGCCCGTACGCCAGTTACTTAAAAAAAAAAAATTCATTTAATTTTCTTCTATTCATAATTATGCCACTGATCACTATCGTCGAAAAACGATGTTGCCTAGACATCTCTTCTGTTGTGGCATTCATCCGTAATGGCTACTCCATAATGGCTACTCCCTACCCCCCCCCCCCCCTCCCGCCCTCCCTCCACATCCCCAACTCACTAGTTCCCCAAGGCCAGATTCTCCCGGCACTTCCCCACTCCACCACCGAACAACACATTATTTTCTCCAACACAAAAACTACATCCTGATTACAAAGAATCACCCTGAATCGAGAGATCAAACGGAAAAAATACGAGACAAGGAACATAATGACAAGTTCTCGATCATCGATCTTCTTCAACTTGAACAGAGTAAACAGGAAACCCATCGAAGGGGAGAGACCGAGGATGAAAAGGACCATCAAAAAGTCTTCAAGATAATCTGGTATTGATTGCTACACATGGACTTTCTCAAAACACACGGTATAGCAATGGCGGATCGGGAGGGGTAGAGGAGGACGTGCCCCTTATTGGTCAATAAATATTTTTTCAGCTACCTTAAAGACGAGGTTAGGTTAGGTATAAGTGAATAAATATTCTTAAAGCCCCTCTAAAGTGTTGGGAGCCCCAAAAAATCTGATGAAAAATTTCACGTATATTGTACCTTATAAATGTGAATAAGAATGTCATTTAAGACACAATTTTCTTCAAGGATTTCAAAAACAAATGTGTTTGAAGTCGAATACTAATGAAAAAACAGAAATCCCAAATCATGATTTTTTTTTTTTTTTACAAATATTGTCATCAAACACATTTTTTGTTGTTGTTGGGGGGGGGGGGAATCTTTGCAGAAGTGTGTTTTAAATGACATCCTCTTTCACATTATGATAAAATTTAAGTGAAATTTTGCCATCGAATTTTTGGCGAATTTGGGGATCCCAACACTTTAGAGGGCTTTAAGCTTTCTTTTGCCTTCCTTAAATATTTCTACAACCTCGGATGAAACTCTGATGTAACATGACTGTGTAGTTCCATGTACCAAGATATTTATCCAGTGCTTGTCATATCATTGATTTTTAGCAATTTGTATCTTTTTGAAAAAGAAAGAAATTTTGATTCCCAAACGAGGGTTCCAAAACTTGATGATACATGGTTCGTGCTCCTTGCCCCCTTCTTAGAAAAGGACAAATACCCCTGGATCCGCCACTGCCGCGGCTGGACAATTCGCAAAGCCCCACTGGACACTGCGTCATGATCATGCTGTTAAGGATATCTGGTTGACTGATGATAGCTGGAAGATGGAGGGTAAAGAACCTCTATACTCCTTGGTGAGGGAAGATGAGAGGGCGGTGATGAGGAGCTACTAGGAATTGTTTTGCTATGGAATCGTTCCACCACTACGAACTTGAAATCCAAGTAGGACAGTAGCATTCACTATTGTTTCTTTCACATCTCTTTATTTTACCCTATCCCCATTCTCTCTCTCTCTCTCTGTCTTTCTCTCTCCATCTTTCTTTTTTCTAGCTTTCTTTCTCCCCCTCTCTTTCTCTTGTTCTCTCCTCTCTTTCTCTCACTCTCTCTCTCTCCCTCTCTCTCTCTCTCTCTCTCTCTCTCTCTATATATATATATATCTTTCTCTCAGTCTCTCTATATCTGCGTCTCTGGGTCTCTCTGTCTATCTCCCTTTCTCTATTTCTCTTTAATAAAATCCCAATTACTGTAAAAAGCGGACGGGGAATTGGTAGTATGCATTTATGTATCATTTTACTTATTTTTCTTTCTCATTGGAATGAATTACGCAACTCCAGGGGATTCTTTTTCTTTTGGGGATAACAATTTGGGTACTTAAATAGTCGATGGAAATCCATATCATACGTGAGCCAAGCGAGGAGTGTGAATAACAATTGATTCTCTTTCCCCCAAGTTCACTACCTCTTCCTGGAATAACCACATTTTGATAACATTCAAAATATCGAAACGGACAAAAGCAACCAGAGCTAAGAACATTCACCTTCTCTTCTTCCAGGGCTTTTTATCATCAACCCAACAAGCAGAAAGTCAATCGTTTCTATTTCCTGCTGAAAAGTAATTTCCCTGTCGTCAATTTATTTCAATATTGACTGCTGCTTCCAACTTTTATTCATATCTTGATTCTAATAATTCCCATCGATTGTATCCATGCTAAACACAACGTGGGTACGCTGATCATCGGTTGCTAATCAATCCACTATCCATCCCCCTTTCTTTCTCTCTCTCTCTCCTCCTCTCTCCCTCTCCTCTCTCTTTCTCTCTCTCTCTCTCTCCTTCTCCTTTTCTCTCTATGTCTCTTATATATTCTCCTCTCCCTCTCCGCTCTATCGATGCCAATCTCTCCTTCCTATTTTCTTTTTTCCATAGCCCTCTTTCTATTGTAAAGTTCACATTGATATCTATAATTCAGAGTCATGTATCCTTCTGTCGTTTTTAAATGGGTTTCTGCAAAAACAGTCTTGCCCTGCATTGTTTTTCAAAAATAAATCAACAAATAAAACGGAGAGTAAATCATTTTCAAAGTACACTGTTCGTAACTGTTCTATGACCCATACATAGTCATTGTCAATAGGTTCCATTACTGATGTTTTGTTTTCTTATGCTACCTGTACTGTATAAGCTTTTAAAATGGCCAGTCTTCTTCGCCCCTGCTATGACGAGCTTCGATCAGTCATTGCAATTAAGTTTCCTAATTCCTTTTTTTCCAAAGAATAGTTGGAGCTACTTTTCTTCGAAACCAAAAAAGTGATGTCACTCAAGGTGAACTTTGAAAAAATAGGAATATAGTGCATTGGCTTAGCTGCCTGTATATAATGTTGCAGAGATTCTATCCGGCCTATATTGCTTCACCTTATGGTCAACTTTTGGATAACAATATTAAGTTATAAAATCAAGAATCCTTGAAATGTACTAATGTAGCACGTAAACAAATTCAAAGGCATGTTTAAATCACGGGGTATGAACTTAATTATTTTCACATGCCATTAAAATAGAAACATTTTAGAAACAGTACAAAAAAAGAAAACGTGAAAGTATAGGGCATTCCTGAATGTTATGAACTGTAATCTAAATCTGACGAACCATTTCTTACTAGCTGGTATTTGGGATTTTCCCAAAAAAAATTGAACAAGGAATAAAAATACCCCCCAAATATCCACTTTATCAATTGTTAAAGTGGATAACATTTTTAGAGTCTTATCTTGTGGTGCAATCAACAGCATTTTCAGTAAGGCTACGACTGGGTGTTACCAATATCCTTCAAGCAAAAACAAAAAAGGTAAACTATCATGGAAGGGTATTTTGAGCAAAGCAATCATCACGTGGCAGCATGATCAAAGATGTTATATAATATATTTTGTAATTCTTGAAAATCTTTGGACCTATAGTTTGCGTTTTTCGTCTGTATGAAAATGTTATTTCTGTCTCGGTTATTGCTGTCAATTCATAATACTGATTCTGTACGATACTTCCTTTTTGTAAATACCATACAACAATCAAGGGCATTATTCACAGAGATGTTTACAAATATGTTTTTCATTATATCATCACATATTTCTAGTCATGATTCTTCATTTGTTAATTAAATATTTGACCCAGTTATTTTCAATTTTCAAATTGTTTGATTTTTATTTAGAGGGGTGGTAGCAGAGTTTATTCCGCTAGAACCAACCCACAATATACATATTATACATGCAAATCCGTAACATCTCTTAGTGTGTGAGAAGTCAATTTACCCTGTGATGACCCCCACCCCCCCCCCCCCCTCATAAACCGAATACTTCAAGAAAATGAATTATGGGCCTATTTTGATTACACGTTGGGTTTATTTTTCGGCCAATCAAAAACAATAGCCCCTTTAGCCGTTTCCCCTCAAAAACAAAAAACGACCTAGACCTACATGGTGTATGCGTTCTGCATGAAAGTGAACTTGTTTGTTAGATTTTGGCACGAGCGAGGTAGAGTCCGGGGAGTTTTGGCGGATGTTAACACAAGATCCAGGTACCAATGTTGAAACCGCAAACTATTATCTGGTTATCAGTTATGACATTGGTTTTTTCGATCGTCGAATAAAAACCATAAACATCACTTGTTTGTTCAGGCACTTAGAAGCGACAATGTAGATGCGCATAATATCATAGCTGCACCCCCCCCCCTAGTCTGCAAGCACAGCCCTTATTTGACACTTTATCAAAAAATCATTGTGCCTTGAGAGAAGCCTAGCCCAGCTACCAACTGGTTATGTCACCTACAGTACATGGCCTATGGTAGTCTTATAGAGCAGACTCACTTTTACGACTGACCAGGGTTTGTGCTTGCAGACTACCCCCCCCCCCCCACCCCGCCCTCCAAGAAAAAGAAAAGAAGTTTAGGGTTTATATACAAATACATATAGACCGTCTCTCTCTCCCCCCTCCCCCCCCCCCCCCCCTCTCTCTCTCTCTCTCCCTCTCTCTCTCTCTCTCTCTCTCTATGGTCTAGTTAGGTTTAACGCGTTAGGGAAAACTTAGAACCTCGGTCTAATTAGACTCGAAGTTAGATAGAGCTTCAAAACGTGCGTCGGTTTAATTTTGTAGTAAATATAGGGTACTGACTTTCTAGCACTCATGATTGCGTCCACATTCCACAACGCTGACATAGAAAAAACATTTAAAGATTGTTGTTTTCCTTTTCATGGACGTCGGAGAATCGTATTTGAAAAGAAATAGATCCCTATAGCATCACTTCCACTTAACCACTTGACCGCCATCAGTATAGATTTTAGACCAAGCGTATACAGATCTTGTTTCTTGGCAAGTAAGAGTTCGATACACCCGGACACCTTTGAGAATTCTCTCCCTAAGCCTGAACTTCCTCACCACAAACAAGTTGGGGGCGTCCCTGCATAACCGTGTTACACGATGTGTTGACAGGTATTAACGATGGTGGGTAGGGTGGATACAAGATATCGCTTTAAAGCCCCACTTCACTACTTATAACTACTTGCGCCCTCTATATAGCGAACAATACCTAATCGGTGACCACTGGTCCCCCAGGGTCTCCCTTTTTCTTATGTTAATTGAGAGCTGATTTGATGAGATAACCACCTGTCAGAGACCATGGAGGGAGGTTTGATCCCTCCTGGCCAAACTAGTGCAGATTGGCTTTAAAATAAAAAGATTCTTTGACTTATTTTCTTCCACACATTATTTTGTAGTCCAACTTTCTCCGATGTCTCTGTTACGTTTTAAACAATAACAACAACATCATGAACAACAACATTATGTCCAAAAGAATTAGTTTCTTTGTAGGGCTGATATTGAGGTAAAGAGGATACTCATCCCTGTGATTTCCAGAAATCCTAAGCTAAACTCTCTCTCCGCAAACAATAACAACGCAATTAAGAAACGTCCTAACAAATTAAGTTTCTTGGTTGGGAAATTCAAGTCATGTATTGAGATTAACAGAGTTCGATACACCTGAACTCCCCTGAGGATACTACTCCCCTTCTTTTCCAGAAGTCCTAAGCCTAAACTTTCTCCCTGCAAAACAATTGGGGCGTCCATGCACGACCTGTCTGGTGGTTTGACTGACGGGTAATCACGTGCGTGATGGTGGTGGGGTGGGGCGAGGTGGATGATAAAATTATATTTTAAAAGTTAGTGTCACGTCGATTACGAACGATGTCCTCCTTGCATAATCATTTTCAATCAAGCCTAAAAGATAACCGTCATTTTTCTGTGATTTGTATTTCTTCATCAATGTTTTCTTTTAAAAAAAAAGCTTCCTGCATGGAAAAGGAAAACAGATGTTCAAAAGTAAAGGGGATTCTTAGAGGGCTACAACGAAACTCTGAAGGCTAAATTTATTCCGGGTCCCCTGCAGTGATCACCTGAATTTTGCAACTTGTATTAAGCCTAGATACTGTTAATCTACTACACTATCAGAAGATATACCAATATTCTCATTTGTGGTGTAGAATACACCACAATATCTGACTTACGCACGTTACTGTGCAACATCTTTCTTCCTCTTCTTCTTTGTGTGGTTTTAATTGGCTATTAGCGAGAATCGATTGTTTTCACCCCCATTATTGATTCTTGTTCCACTTTATGTGAGTCCAAAAAGGTAGATTGTTAAGACCTGAACATTTTAAAAAAATTCTCTACAAATGAAATTGTGCCGACAACAACAAAAGAGCATCAAACTCAAAATCAAAACCAAACCAAGCAAAACAATTTCAAGAAAAACCACCTGCAAATAAGCAAGCAAACAGACAAACATGGAGGTTGAGCGAGGTGAAAGCGTCAGGGTTGCTTGCTTTTGACTTGCTTTTGTCACGCCTGTGGTTTACGTGACGTAGGTTTACAAGAGTTGTTCACTCATGCGCAACGGTTCTGCATGTACATCTTCGCTCTTGAATAGCGGCCAACAAAACAGTTCCAGAAACATCAGTGAAAGTGATTATTTAACGGTTTACAAGTTCTATTGTGTGATATCTAACAACACATTTCTGATACCCCTAGATCCAGCTGACCTTCTCTGTACTTCCCTAAATCCTGTTTCAATTAAAATCCTTCTCTTTCTCTTTTTTCTTCTCTTCAGGGTTTGATAACTCTTTCTCTGTTGCCTACAATAATCTCATATTATCCAGAAACACACTTTTATTTCCTTAAAGAGAAGGTTGAGTTCTGGGAAGAGGTGACCAATAATTTGTGAGCGTTATTATTGTTATTATGCAAGTGTGGAAGAACATCGGATAAATAATGTTCCCTGAAAAGCATGGCCCTGGTGTAACAGCATAACAATCGTGTAGTCCCATATACATCTTTCTGTGAAAAGTGCTTGTAACTTTACATAATTACATAGACTGGGCCAAAATTCCAGAACCTTGCACTACTGATAATGCTAGATGATCAAACTTTTCTGATCAATGCCACGCCGTTTCTTTCACAATGCAATCTCATGACCAGAAAACTTTAACCTCCTACTTTTCACAATTATTCCGTGTCATGCAATTTTACTCATTGATAGCAGGTACTTGCATAATTTATGCAATATCGATTTTTTTTTTTTGATTTTTTTTTATAAAGACATGTAATATGTATTTTAATTATATCAATAAACATTATTTCGTTTACATTTTACAAGGTCTATTTCAATTTGTATCAATATTTTATATTAATTTCTGTGAAGCATTTACAATAGAGTCTGCCTGTGAACTGTCAGTCATGTCTCAATTCTAAAACTGAATTGAATTGAATTGAAATGGAATACTAGGTAAAACCTGGAGAAACTGTTCCGCATCTCAACTCCATACATTTTAAACCTAAGGGTTCCATGGAGGGAATACTTTGTTAGCAGATCGACCTTATGACAATATTCAATACTGAGCGACAGTTCTAATAAACTGCTTATATCGTCTCCTTCCGGAACAAAAGAACTGTTGGAAACCAAGCTCAATTAAACGTTAGGAAGAATTGCTGACAAAAACGCTGTTAAGATGTCCACTGGCTAGTTTTATTGATGAATTGATTATTGACTTTAATTTTGTTAACGCTGACTGACCTGGATTTTTGGAAGAGTTTTTACTTTAAGCTGTGACCCTGGAAGAGCTTAGTAACCTTAAGAAATCATCAGTTATGTAAATAATATTTGCTTTGGAAATAATTATTGTTCGTCATCATTTGACCGACATATTATGTAGGGGTTAATGAAGTTGCTTTTAGCTTCGAGGCACAATAATATATTTTGCATGGATTCTTTTCTTTGGAAGCAGTACTATAAAAAAAAATCTGACCTGAAGAAAACAAAAAAAAAATAACTAGGAATGGATTATGGTGTTTTGATGAGAATAACAACAACAAAGGAAAGATTTTTTTTGTATGTTTTTGTTGATAATGAACTATTTTCTCTTGTTTATGCATTTGTTATTTCAAATTGAATGTTATGTTGGAGTTAAACAAATATTTTTGTTTAATGTCTTAAATTCTGTTTCAGGATCCCTGAATGGGTTGTGAAGAGACGTAATATTCTCGCATACTCAAATTGGTATTCAGGTTGAAAAACAAAAATGGCCATCATGTCGTTTGTTGAATAGCATAAGCCCCATCATTGCAATTAAGCAGTAGAAGATATTTGATATTGCCCCCCCCCCGATAAATATGAATCGAGCAATCATTTTTTTCAAATGTTAAGGTAAGGTCCTCCCTCCCCTCAAGGAGATACGTTAAATAATTATTTGAAGTTTATTTGTCCCCCAGTTACACCGAAAACATGATTATGTTTTGTATACGAGTTAATAAGTAGGTTACAAATAAAAATACGCAAAAGCAAAACAAAAACTACCGATGATGATATAAGAAATATATGTTTATCCCTTTTCCCCTTCCCTTTTAGCTGTGATCTTATTGTACTGACCATTTATTTAATAAGCAGGGAAACCTTAATGCTCAGATCGTTTGTCCATCATTATCATTTTGTCTCTCTCTTATTTTTAGACCTCCCCGACAAGGCATTTTTTAAAATCATCGCTCAATCCTTTTAAACAAGGATATCAATCCCCAAGCGTATCCATCATTTTCATCCTCCCTCCATCTATGTTTCAAAACAACACAATCTCGATAAAGTACGTGTCTGATGGTCCGTTTAGACTATAAGAGTATATTTATACAAGAGTCATGTAAATAGTCGGTGTATAAACATCATCATAGAGCGAAATGAGTTTGCAGACTAGAAAAACAACATTTTATTAATAAAATTGTATTGAAGAGGCCAGTTGACAAAACTACTAGCCAATCAGTCAAGCATTAGAGTGAGATCACGAAAACCCAGCCCCTCCCCCCCCCCCCCCCGTTATGATGTTGAGACCTGATGCTTTATCGACTTTTCGTTTGAAACGATGTTTAAACTTGCGCTTCTAGATCTACGATATTCAGACTTAACAAGAATATATAACCACTCATCATAATAGCTATACGATTGTCATTTATCCACACGATGAATTTAGTGTCCCTTTATGGACACTAGATGAATTTAGGTAGGCTGAGCGAGAGGTATAAATTCCCGGAAGGTGATCGTTACCTTGCGGATAATGATCATCGGAAAGTGAGTACCTGGGAATCGAAATTCGAGTGGGGCGGTAGCATAAATCGATGGCGATCTGTCAAATAAACAGGTCCATTTCCAGGGAATACTTTTTTATTTTTTTGTTCCATCAACCCGAATTCCTATTTTTAAATCGTGGCATCGATTGCTAGTCTGTCTTCGCTTCGTTCAATCCTTTATGGAGCACATTGTTTTGAGTTCAGCTACGCCATGGCGCTTACAAGATAGCCGACATGCAGAGTATAGTGCCTGGATACAAGACTATTATACAAGACTGTATTGGCATAGAACTTCCCCAAATGTGGGTCCATTTGCTGTTTGTGATTTTCAAATATAGAATACAATGTTGACTTGCATCTTTAATTAAAGTGTGTTATATCATTCAAACCACGCAATTAACCACCATTACTGTATTAGCGTTTAAAATTAAATGCCCAGAATCTACGTGTTATATCATTAAAAAAGTACAAGCTAATTGCCAGGGATAGGACACTTTGGAAGTTATCAACGCCCTAGCTGTTTTGAATCACTAAATTAGACAAGCTATAAAAACATTATTGTTTGAATGAGTGAGGGTGGTATCTGTAACACAATGCAAGAACCAACCAATGGTGTGAATGCACTTTCTAGCATCCGCCAATCCCTGCCCACATAACTGTTATCAAAGTTATTTCAGGATTGGGTTTGTTTGCAATTTTTGTAAATAATATGTGAGTAGAAGGTCGTTGATGAGTTGAAACTAAGTACGATTATACGTATATATAATTATGATTGATGCATCTGAATTCAAGTTCTCGGCTAAATTTTGTCCCCTCTCAATAAAATATGTATTGTCACTGTATTGACTAAATTTTGATTCTGAAGTCAGCACATTTTCATGGATATAGGGATAAAAAACTATTCAGGCTAGCAGCAAGCGGCGCAACTTTGATTTAAATCTCTATATGCGTTGTGTATTAACAGTGAACTAGCTACAGTTGCCTTTTGATCACACACTGCAGTGTAGAAATACACCCCCCCCCCCTTCCTGTTCCCGACCGATGAATTGGAATCGTATAAAGCAAAGACTCGCAGATGGCGCTATTCTCATAATGATGTGGAGTGTGCGAGAGAATCGTTCTGCTAAAACTATATTCGACAAAAAATCGGTCACTATTTTCTAATTAAGGTTTTCAAATGAGTATTTAATATAAACTTATCTTTCATATTTCAAAATAAACATATATAAATCCTCTATTAGATTATAATGCAATTGGAATCATATTATGTACATATGAGTGAGCTTAGCCACTTTGCAATAAATGAGTTTCTAAAGAAAAATTGCAAAAATTGGGCATCTGGCTATTCAAATGTTGATGAGCATTTCCATCTTGTAGAGTTAAATTAAAACGAGAAGCACGAAAGAAGATGCCTCTTGACCATGCTTGTCCAAACCATGCATGCAGTCCTGAGACCACAGTTGGCGTCCAGAGCTCAATTTCCCTCATCCTTTGTTTTCTTTAATGAACAAGAATAGGCTATATACAGATGCAAATGTTCGTTAACATTTGAACGGCTACTTGCTCTATTTTTTAATTTTCTTAATCAGACCTTCTAACGGTCAATATTGAATGTGCCCATCCAAACGTGAAAGTTCAAAACTAATTGATGCTGGTAGAATATTTACTTTCCATGTATTTGATATACATTTTATTTTATTTTATTGACGGTTTATATGAAATGATGTTGAACAATAAAAAAAAAGTGTCCACTCTCCTTTTTTGAATGTATCTACGTCGCTGTTGCTTGTATGCATAGGCTTACGGCCGACACCTCCCCCCCCCCCTCTCCCCCTCCCCCAACCACTGTCTTGTGCCTTGAGTTCAACTCTGAAACTGCGCCAGTGAACGAGCAAAATATTTAGCACAATTTTGTGTTGACAGCCATTGATCATACTGGCGGCGAGTTTTATTTGATCGCAATCACAAATATAATTTCGTGATAACAAAAATGACACAGGAGACCTGACATAAATGTCACCACCTGTTTTCAAGAATAAAATAACTATAAGTAATAAGAAAGAGTCAGATTTGAAGACTTACGTAAATTTTCAAACGTACCCTCGATGGAGCAAGAAAATGCAACCAAATCGGCAGGGGCGGCGGAGCGTCTTCCAAAGTGGGGGCGGGGGCCAGCAACAAGGGGACTTTTCCTATGTAAAAAGGGGCACTTCGGGGATACCAAAAAATGAGTGGGGCGCCGTGCTCCTGCCTACTGGGAGCGCCGCCTCTGCATCTCCGCCTGAAGCATTCTTGTTTACAGGGCAGAGATAACATTGCAACCCATTTTCCACGATTTACCGCTGACTCCAAAGGCTTAATCATAACAAAATTAATGTGGCACGAGTGCAAAGAAAAATATACAGGCTTCAATTACTACAAATACAATAATTGATGATAGTTATGAGAGGTACCGATCAGACTTGAGTTTTCGAGCTTTTGCGAGTTTTTAGCGAAATAAAGGAATTATGAATAAACATTATTTAGGCAGTTTTAAATCAAAACTATACTATCCTGGCATCAAAGCTCGAGCATGAATGGAAATCCTGGCGGAACTATAATAAGACTTACTTAGTGTGCGATATGCTGAAAGAATTATTATAATTTAATAATTGAATGAGAGATAATTATGTTGAATATTCAAGAATTGTCTCGATGAGACGTTTTAATTTGTTTTTTTGTCTTGTTTTATCAACAGTCTTTTTTTTTTTACACCTAATCCGTTATTTTCGAAGCTCGAAATATTCCTCGGAAAAGTGAGCGAAAATCGCAAACACTCACGTTTGGGTAAGTAGGCCTATACTACTACAAATTCTCATGTTCCACGGCAGAAATAATTATTTTGTTATAGTACCCAAAAGACCTTGATAAGGCTTATAAATCAGGCGCCTTTTATGTAGTTCAATTATGCTCATTAAAGGAAAACATAGTACAAAAACACAAGGTAACACTGCACGTAGTCCCTCCAATCGCTTTATTTAAATCATCCATCCGGACTTTGCCAACCTTTTGGAGAGCATACTAAATATACTATTCGACTCCCAAGATGGCGACTTAAACAAAGACCGGAAGAAATAGAACGACTGACAACAATTCTCTCTTTTCTAGAATTACATCACTTGTTGCCGATCGTATGTCGTTAAAGTGAGGTGTTTCATAATTTTTCATATGACCTCGTAATTTCTAGAATAAGATCCTCCACCTTTCCTAAATTTTAAGATTGTTTGAAAAGACCTCGTACTTTCCATGGTTGCGTATTTTCCAGTCCTACATTAAGAAGAGACATGCAGCTGCGCCCAAACAATTATTATGGAAATAACGCCAAAAAACTTTCACCCCGCATCGATCAGGTTAACTGAGAAAGGATGATAGTCGAATCAAAGAGGAGGAGAACATTTATTCCCCTATCGTCAAACTGACAACAAGCAAGAGTCTGATTATGGAGTGAAAAGAAGGGCAACCTTTATTCCTTCAACCTCCTCCACCTGCAGCAGAACCCAACAACAGCCTCTGAAGAGTGGCGTAATTTTTTTTTATAGAGAGATTGAAAACCGCCACATTAAACCAAAATAATGACGACAACAACACAGTCATACAACAACAAGACCTCCCCGACTTACCAATCTCATTTCCAAAATGGATTTCACTTGCTTCTATAATTTTGTGTGTATAGTCAATCAAGGAGAAACAATACCAATAATATAATTAAAGTAATGCAAGCATGTCGATACCACATAGTGTCATGTTGCAGAGATGGACTTGGTTGATTACAACTATTTAGCCACAATAATATTCATCTATTCGTTGGATAGAATTGTCTTTTGGTATTTTTTTGTATTCATTGATTTTATTTCTAAAAAATCCAATTCTTTTTCGTACAGAACATAATTTATACCAAACTGCAACATAATAATCACAAAGCTTTTTTTATCATTTGATAAACGAAAATAAATACAGCAAATTCCTTGTTCGTTATTTCACAATGTATATGACGAAAATACATCACAATCACATAAAAGTACCACACTACACAGTTATTTCAACCCCAAAACTAGAACAAAACAATGCTTTTTTCAGAAAAAGACTGAATAGTTACAGAAAAGAATATATAAAAAATAATGAGTACTATACATAATTATAATCGATTAGCTCTGACATATATCGGGCTTCGTATAGAACAACTTTAGAAATGTACCTAATTGATCCGAATTCTCGGTTTAGGGATTGAGAAAGGATTTAGCATGGGTAAGACAGACATACTTAATACAATCACGGTTGCGCTTTTTCCAAGCCTCAAGCCGAATTGGTCCAAAAGGTATCTCAAAACTGTGTCATATGGGCGAGGATTAAAATAGGGTCGTTTATTCCCCTCTATTTCGTACTCATTTTGAAGTGGGTAATGCACCTTCATCATTATTATATCCTTAAAGATTCGAGAAAATGATGTGCGATTTTACGCTATATTAAGAAAATCCTTTGAGCCAAAGCAACGTGAACTACCTACGCAAGAGAGGTAATGATTCATACCCCTTACTCTTACAATAATATTGTTTGCCTGCGAAAGGAGAGGGTTTTATAATTGGAGCAAAAGAAGGGGGTAGAGTAAGGGTGTTGTGGTAGGTCTAATTTGGGAGATACTTTTGGCGATTCAAAACCCTTCGCAGGCAAATCGTATTTCATTAGGTAGGTCTATTTCGACTTGAATAATATGCACAATATGTTTGTATAAATTGTGATTGTAGAAAAAAGAACCACGAACTTTTCTCCGAAAACTGGGTCAAAAAAAATGTGCAAGCAATCAGGCCAACGTCTAGATCATCTCATGAATGTCCCGTAATGAGTGGCAGATGCGTCTCTCCATGCAGGACCAACCCCTCTTCTGTAATGAACGGGTGCATGAGTCTGCGATGCATGGCCGGCCTCGGGGAAATGTAAGCTTTCAGACTAAAGTGAATTTGTCAAAACTCTGTCACGTTTGCAGGTTTTGGATTTGATTTCGAGAATAAGAAGATCTAATGATGGAAAAGTATATTTCTGATTTTTCTAGTATTAGAAAACATATGAAACATATGGGATGCTGTAATTTATTTAGGCAATCAAGCTGGGTTCCTGTGGCACTTTAAAGGATATGTCATACAAGTTCGCTCTTATTTTTTAGTGTATGATTATGCAAAAGTAGAAATGATGGTTATATTTCATGCGGTACATGAACATGCATTTTGTTGAATTTACCACCATATAATTGCACACGAGTCATGTGCAATTCAGCCACTGGCTGAAAGACATGTTTGAATAAAAGCTTTATTGATTTGAATTGAAATGAAAATCCTTTTTTTCTAACCATAACAAGTTCAGATCTGACAACATTAGTCGCCCAAAGTCCTTTTAGAATATTACTTAAAGATGATCAATGGCCAATTTTTAAATAAAGATTTTGAAGTAGACTTCTTACATAGACCAAATGGTTAAATAATAGTAATAATGATAATAATAATAATAACAATAATAATGATTGTTTAATTACAAATCTTTTGCCCCTTGCAATGGCTTGGTATAGGAAAGATTCGGTGCACACCCTCTTCCTCTCCCCTCCCCACCCCGAAATAAATCCATACTTTAATTGTTATTGTTCTTGCCAGCCTCGCCCTTTTTCAAGTCTGGAAAAGCCACTGACTGCTTGTGCACCATTATATGAACTTGTTACTGTTTCTTTGACATGGTGTATGAGGTTTAAAGTTGTGATTCTGTCCATGGTGGGATGGGGATGCAGCTCAATGCACCGCATCGTGCATCGTACGCATAATAACGAGAAGAGAAAAACATTCACATGTAGATTTTCTTAAAGCACTTAAGTATGGAGTTAAGTGGGAGAAATGTGATCCTAAACTCTACGATATACTCCCATTTTATGAAAACAACGCCAATTTCCTTTAGGATATACAAAAATCAAATATTCTCATTCTTGCCAACCATTTTTTTTATCGGAACGCTATCAACGAAGATCTAATATATAAACCGCAAGTAGCTGTTTTACATTGACAGGAAAGTCTCCAATACCTTTCCTCATTTGTTTCGCTTCTTTGGCCACCAAATCCTCACAATAAGATGAATAAGATAAAGAAAGGAACCATAGTTATCAAAGATAATTCGAGAAGAAAATCGTGGGCAATGCAACTTCCCTATATTTAGTAAAACATTTGTAAACCGATGAACTTTACCGAGGATGGGCACTCTATGTTATACCCCTCCCGCCCAAAAAAACACGTAACACCCAAGACATAACAAAGCAAAGCATAGCAAAAGCCGTTACATCACTGTGAGGTAACAGTCAGATTAACTCCAACTTAGGTGTGTCAATACGGATAGATATTCTTGATTGTGAAGTATCTCAAAGCACTTTTAAGTTCAGTGTCTATATACACACAATCACGTTGTATTGTGAAGTGGCGTCCATGTACCCTTTTACAATTAACCCACTTGGATATATATCGACTCTTACTCGTTCGATCGAGGGCTCAATTCGAAGGGGTAAGACGATGAAACATGTGAGGCTCCTCGCACGTGGCATGGTAAGATTTCAACAGGCGTCGTCATTTTACGTCGCAATTACGAGTGGATTTTGAAAGTAGGTGAAAATAGAAATGCCAGGCGTGATCACGTCCACCAAACCATTACAATGCGCATAATTTGGAAGATCAATCGTCAAATTGCATTTTTATCCCTTCGGTTATGTTTTTGATAATTAGATACGGTTCTGGAAACAAAGAAGAAATCAAAGGCGATAAAAGATTTCAAATCTAGGGGAGTAATCCAGCTTTTTCGGAATCTGCTTCCCCTTGGTATAATCAAATTTGTTTAAGAAAACAAATTATCAGGCTGCACATAAAACAGAAATCATTATTAGTTCTTATTGATTATGATCCTGTTTGATCATTTTCTCATGAATGATTTATGATTATGTTATATCACCTTGCCGAAATATTGATAGAAAAAAAACATAAGCTGAAAAATGATTTGGAAAAGGCAATCCTTGCGAGGAGTAGTTTGTAAAGAACAAATTTATCAGACATGAATCTGTAAAACTCGATGCAGGATAGCGTGTCGCTATTTACTTTGTGATCGCCTAAATACGAAAAAGGAAAAAAACAAACAAATTTACTGAATTAGAACATACAATTTTTTCTTATTTTACAAGAGATAACAATGTTTTGTTTACTTCTGTTTCTGAATAGATAAGTGATATACATAACGTCATCTGAGCCACAGCGAACCAATTCGATGTGTTAACGTCACCAATGGTGCAGTTTTGTCCCTTTTATTTGAACAATTTATTTCAGAAAATGTGTATAAAGTTTTAAAAGTTTATCAGAATCAAAGAATCGACATTTCGATGGAGTTTTTCCTCTCTCTTTAAAAGAAAAAACAACAAACCTTAAATTCATGATTAATCTCTTTTTGATCGAGGTCTCATTTATGTACATCCCTTGAAAAGGATTTACAATTTTCCATATGTCGATTTTACGTCTTCTGCAAGCAATCACATTATTTTATAGCTATAATATAGTTGAGCCAATGTACTCTGTGCCTTTTATAGCAGTACAGATCCCATGCGATTTGTAAACGACATTAATAGACAAAGAAAAGTGATCTAATTCAGAGGATTCATCGCCGTCGTAAAAAGAAAATGGAAAAGTCTAATATTAGAACATGACAAAATATAAATGTTTTATTTTCGACTTTAAGAATACATCTTTTTTTTTTTAAGAAGCTATTATTATTTTTCGTTTAAAAGCTACAGTCTCTCTTGGATGGAACTTTCGGTCATGTGAGTTGCTGGTCTCGTGGGCTGACGGTCTATTTGAATGTCTCTTCAAAAATTATTTGTGTACCCTATTATATGAGAGATCAGCCAGTGAAAACGAATTCGTTTAATCAAATTATAGAAATGCAAGCATTCCTGCAAGCATTCCTGGCTCATGTTTCCTGATTGAGGTATCATTATGAAAGGGCAGAATATGAACTTTCTAGAAATGTGATTTTCTCCTTGAAGTTCAGATACCCCCGCCAAATGACATTTTGGTTTCCTCTCTTCAAATTGTTTTTAATCACTCATGCGTGAAATATGCATCATATGAGTTGCATCAAATGAAAGAGAAGGATCTAAGCTTTACAGATATGTGTCATTCATTAATTATAAATGTGATTAAGTTACATGTATGATAAAACATATATTTCTTCGTTTTTTTTTTCCTGGGACGCACTGTATATTGTGTTTTACACTTTGTAAAACATTGCCCAATTTAGCCGTTTAGGCCGCGATGCATTGATATTATTTTATTCTCAATATAACCATTATCAATTCAAATCATTTCATTTCATCTGTCAAAAATAATATTTTCTTTAATTTGATAAATAATTAGTCTAAAATTTGATTTTCTTGTGCCCCGTTTCCAAAAGCCTTGCTCATGCAGATCTCCCACTAACATAGCCATCATTATAACAGCCAGAACTTTGGTAGGCCTAATCGTCTAAAAACACAACTAACACAATATATATTCCACGTTGACATAATTAAGATACTAAAAAGGGAATGAACCCTTCACATAATTAGTTTGTTGCAGAAATGTTATTACGCAGGTATAGAGTACATATTGACATTAGATCTTGAAATATATCAGATAAAGAATTTAAAAATTAATGATTTTTTTTTTATTGACTTATGATAAGGATACCTTGCCATTGTCAAGATGGTAATAATGCCTAATTTTATCCATCTTCTCTATACTTTTCGATTTGTGTTGCACTAATATAGACCCATTAAAATGCCTAAAAATATCTCATTTTAAACTGTTATCATCTGAACGTGGGACAGATATAATTCCAGATATTATGTGAAAATATGTTACTCTTATTATATCAGAAAATGTGTCTGCCCCTTGATGAAAATTGAGAAAAAGGATATTTTGAGTAATTTCTAGTACACAACGAATAGCGAATTATTTCATGTTTGACATAGGCTAATTTTGTATAATAGAATAGCCGACGGAAGTCCGGGTGTTTAATGATTTAAAAATGCTAAAATAGTTATTTTTTAGTATTATTTGCCCATTTTATCTCGAAAAGTCAGAAACCCTCATCAAACATAATTTTATCATGCTCCCATTTTGGTCATTTTTACGAAAGTGTAATCCCTTTTGATAGCATTTTTAACCATGGGCCATAAAACAAAAGTTAGCGTTCTATACAGAATGTTGAAATATTTTCCAATTTTACTCTAGAATTAGCGATACGCGGATTCGAAAGGATAAAGACAAATATTGTTGATGATTTGGTGAAACGCCAACTTGCCAAAGGCATACGTCAACGGTACGTGGGAGGCAGAATATACTTTTAATTTGTCTTGCCTGTTTTGATGTATATTAAAGATGACAACGTAAAGCGACGAAGTTTTCGTCACACGTGCTGCTTCTTCCACATGTTCCTTGGTATTCCATTTTCCCCCTGATCAAATCCAAATTTTTTGAAAAGCTTTCACTAGATTTGATAAATTATCTGCAAAGATTTGCTCTAATCTGATACACAAGGGAGATGCAGATCTATATAGGGGATGGGGCTTAGATATAAAGCTTATACAGATTCATTGAAATTAGGCGACCGCGAACTGTTCCTTATTTGTTTTTTTTTGTGTTTTTTTATTCTTCTTTTTTTCGTTTCTTTCAATTTCTTTCCTTTCCTTTTAATTTTTTCTTACCTTTCTTTTTGTTTTGTTTTGTTTTGTTTGCTTTCTTTTGTTCTTTCTTTATGCTGGTAAATGAGAAAAGGGGCTGTGAGTAGGACGAAAAGCGTGAGAAACATAAGAGCAGCCATTTTGTTTCTTGAGAAGAGCACTTTGCAACATCAGTGAGGTCCTCAAGGTTTGAAGCTCCAAATCTAAACTTATATGAACCTGCAGATGATGTATAGTTTAAATATATAATCTTTCCAAATGTATCATTCCAGTATTAGAATTGTTCTACATCTTCAGTAGATTAGGTCTTACGATATTGGATTACAACTTTCTTATGTAATTTCTACACATATACGTTTGGAAGTTTGCCGAAAGCCGGTTGCTGGAAAAAGAATGAAATTATTTTTGCTTTTGACTGAAGAAATGTATTCAAGAAATTAAAATGAGTATAAGCAGCTTTTATATGTACCATAAAACATAATGGGGTGAATTTCTAAAAACCTTCAGAAGGGCACTTTCACTCACAGGAGGGGCGCTTTTATCGTGCGCAAAGTCCTCGGCATCATTTTGAAGCCTCCAAATGAACTAAACTGCATTACAACACGTAGCTCAGGCGCGTACGCAGGGGGGGGGGGGGGGGGGTTGGGGTTAAACCCCCCCCCCCCTTGAGTTTTTTGTTGTTGTATGTTTTGTGTATGTTTTTTGTGAAACCCCCCCCCCTTTTTGAGTTTGTTTTTTTTAATAATATTTTTATTTAAAAAAAAAAAAAAAAAATCATGCCAATGGCTGACCTAAAAAAGGTAACCTTACCCCCCCCCCCCCAACGGAACAAAATGTCAAATTTTCAAATTTCGAGACCAAAAAAAAAAAAGTGTCCTCTAACCCCCTCCACTGAGCGACTTTTCGGCTGGCTGAGTCGTTGCGATTTTTTTGGACTCCAAAAAAAAAAAAGTGTCCTCTTACCCCCCCCCCCCCTTTTTAAAAAAATAAATCGTTGAATTAATGTATCCTTTCACAGCCCCATGTTTTAACATTTCCATAATGATGTTGCTCAACTGTAATTGCTTGTATAACGATTTTTTATGCTGATACCGAAGACATTTTAAAAGGTCAATCGAAATAGGTTAATTGCTGTTACTCATGATATGGAGCAAAACATGAAAAAGTCATCTTGGATGTTGGAAAGGAGAGAGGGGGAGGGAGAAAGAGAGAGGGTGTAAAGGGATGGATGGAGAAGGATAGAGAGGGTGGAGAGAGAGAGAGAGAGAGAGAGAGATGGAGCAGAGTTGAGAAGAGAGAGAAGAGGAACTTTAGCCACCGGTTACGATTAAGAGGAACAACATGATAAAGCGACAGATATTCTTGATGTTGGAGTTATCATCAGAGATTTTAACAGATTTTTTTTTCAAGGCCTCTGGGAATCGTGAAAGAAATCTAACGTTAATCACTCTGCTTCCGATGGCCATCATTAAAACTTATTCAGGTACCTATCAGAGAGAGGGATCAGCGGGAGAAAAGAATTGGAGCAAGAAGGAAGAAACGTTTAATATTTAGAAATATCACGCATTTGAAATTCACGATAACATCCCTACTAATAATCGCAAAGATATGATATTCCTTGAATTATTTTTACACGTCACGAGCAATTTAAAATTCATAATTTAGTACATGTAGATTCATCATCAACATCACCTTTTCACAATACAAGATATAATACACCATTTTTTTTCATCGATTAATATGAATAGTCGCAAAGACTTTTCGAAAAAGCATATTTTAACCAACTACGGCCGGGTTGTTTATAGATGGCTCTAGCCTGTTAATCACTTGCTAAATGTGCAGACATTGTTTAACGAAATAATAATCCAAAGCATGATATCTATGACATATGTTTTTGAAATTGCCCTTTATTTGACTTTGGAAAGTCTTTGCCATCGTAGTTATATTTGTGAAAGATTTCAAAATACGATAACTTCCGAGTCCTGACCGAAATTGCGAATGGTTCACCTATTATACTTTCGAATAACCAAAACCAAACCTAGCATTCCGAAAGGACATCATTTTTTGTTTGCTTTTTTGATTTTATCTCGACAGATTTTTTTTAAATTGTGCCCCTCCCTCTTTTTACAGACTACTCGGTCCCTTCCTTAGTTTCACGATTCGTAAAATTATAATCTCGATTGATCATTTTAATTATCATGAGTCCTTACTGAAAGTCCGGATCTTGCTTTTTTAAACAGGCAGAAGCACATACAAGAAGAAGAAGAAGGACAAAAAAGAAGAAGCAAGTACTTGACGAATTGGCCTATGTTTGAAATCTCAGTTGAAAGACAGCAGGATAATAAGACTTCTGAAGGGTCTTAAAGCAACTCAAATATAATTCATTCCTTTGCAATTCTAGAATGACAGAATGATCTATGACAAGTGTCGTTATAAATAATTTATAGTTTTTTATACGGCTCGGCTTTCTGGTTTTGAATTCAGCATCATACATCAAAAAACAGCATAGCCATTAGGTTGGTTTTTGACTTTCGACTATAAAAAAATTTAACTTAACTTTTGTTGTTGCTATAATTTGGGAATAGAAGATAATTACTGAATCGTTGAAGGATCTATTATCATTTTCACCAATATTTTGAGTGATTATGTTGTTTTTGACACCCCTTTTCGGTACAAGTCATAACAATAATGTTTGGACCCACCTGTAAATAAATTGCAAACGACTCTCAAAAACATTTGCATGTAAACAAAAAACTGTTTAATCTTGGGCGAGATAAGGATTTTGAGAATAGCTAGTTGAAAAAATATCGTTTTCTTAAATATAGTATCTAATACATACGGATCGAATGAAGTTAAAGATAAAGCTCTGCAGTATACAGGGCTAAAATCTTTTGTTCCCAACGCCATTCACTACTTCAATGCACAAGCCCGGAGGTCTGGAACTCAAACGTAAATACTGGTCTCAACTTATCATTTGTCCTGAATTTAATTTTTGTTAGGGCTCATTATACTAAACTTACCTACATTTTCAAATATACAGTAACCTTAATGTTCGAATTTTCACCTGGAATGCCATGTTTATGTTTATACTGCAATCAATGTATTTTTTTTTCCCGTTTCCAATGCAACAATCATTTTCAGAATGTAACCACGTTTGTAACGATGTACATTCGATTATGTATTCTTCTTGTATTATGTATATAATTATGTACAAAGACTTGTAAAACCAGTGAAAAAAGAATTTCCCGAAAGGGACAATAAATTTTCAATTCAATTCAATTCAATTCAATTCAATTTAAAACAAAAACGTATATAATAAGCCATCATGTGCTCATGCTACATTTTCGTTATTTTGCTATGTTTATATTTGAGCGGTATTTTGCAGTAATTTCTGAAATATTTTCTTTTCATTTTCTTTTCATGAAAAAAAAAGAAGAAAGAAATTGATCAGATCGTGGAAGGGCCTCGCGAATTTCCTGGAAATAATATTGTCAGTCCTGTCGTCTTCTTTGCACACCCCTATTCACATTCATACCTCTCTCTCTCTCTCTCTCTCTCTCTCTCTTTATTCCTATTTCATTCTTTTTCTATCTCTCTCTCCCCCACTGTCTCTCTCTCTCTCTCTCTCTCTCTCTCTCTGTTTCTTTTCCCTTTACCTCTTACTCCCTGTCTTTTTCTTCATAACTTTCATAATCTACCACAGGATTTATGCCACTGATCGTAATCCTCTTTAAATGTGCACAGAAGCAAACATTTAGTCCCTACTGCTTTCTAGGCATGCATACAAAATAAAAGAAAATAAAAGAAAAAAATAAAGAAAAAATAAACAGCCTTGTCGTCTGATGGGTGTGTATTAATGATGGATAGTACAGATCGCTCTGCATTTATTCTTCATGGCATTGAACTAAAATTGTCCGCGGGGCACGCGACATGTAATGCCTTCATCCTTCTTCTCATGTTGCTTTCTTGAGAGCATGTTGAGAAGAATGCTTTTGTCGATACCACAATACACGCCTTATAGCTGATTCAAGCGCGTAGCCAGGATTTCATTTTAGGGGGGGGGGGGCGGTAGTGAGCACGCAAAGCGTGCAAATCACTTACAGAGCGCGCATAGAGCGCTCCCTAGGGGGGAGGGTGCAGGGAGGGGGGGGGGGAGTTTCCGCGAAGCGCGGAAGCTTTGAGGTTTCATCAAGTTATAAGAGAATGAAGACGATTCGTTGGACCATTCTCGACTCTTAATCCTTATCTAAATTCAGTTTCTGTTGACGTTTCATTAGAGAAAGAAGACGATTCGCTGTACCGTCACGGTCCTCGACTCTTAACCCTAATAAGGCCAGGGGGGGAGGGGCATTATGGCCCCCCCCCTCCACGATTTTTCCGATTGCTCGGGAACGCATATGGATGGCGCCCCGCCGCTCGCTGACTTTTTTCTTTCGAGTCTTGCGCAACTTTTAAAATAATTTTTTTGAAAATCGGACCTACGGTAACAAGGTCACGTGACCTTTTGTCTTTGCATGTCAGCCCGAAAATCGCTCATTTTCGTGATTTGTGTACAAAACATATGGAAAAATCATTTTTCCTAAAAACAGTCTTGTTTAAAGTTTAGGTGGTTGTTTTGGGAGTCATAATAGTTGAATTGTAGTAAGAAATGAAATAAAACAACAAAATACATCAGTTAAAAAACAATGAAATACTTATCAAAACAAGGGATAACATAAGGAATAAGCTGGCTCTTCCAAATTTTCTTGTCGTATTATTCAGAATGGTCTAATGAATATATATTGTGAAAAAGAATGCTTAAATATGAATAATATATGATTTATGAGTAAAAATGTGATTTTTATGAATTTATTTGCATAAATTACCATAAATATGCAAATGAGTGAATTTTTCAAAAAATTGAAATTATCATATTATTCTATACATTTCACTTGACATGCGTGCAAATTTTCGCGGCGATCGGCCGCTTCGCGGCCGAGATCTTAGGGGAGGAGGCCATACTAAGACCTCAAATAGCCCGGCCTTTTTAGGGTTAATCTTTGTTTGAATCAAGTTCCCCTGCCTCCGCGCGTAGCGCGGAAGCTCTGAAGTTTTATTAGATTATTAAAGAAAGAAGACGATTCGTTTTACCATTCTCGACTTTTAATCCTTATCTAAATTCAGTTTCTGTTGACGTTTCATTAGAGAAAGAAGACGATTCGCTGTACCGTCACGGTCCTCGACTCTAAATTTTTGTTTGAATCAAGTTCCCCTGCCTCCGCGTGTAGCGCGGAAGCTCTGAAGTTTTATTAGATTATTAAAGAAAGAAGAAGATTCGTTGTACCATTCTCGATCGACTCTTAATCCTTGTCTAAATTCAGTTTTCCCCCCTCCCCTCCCGCGGAAGCTTTGACGTTTCATAAATTATTAGAGAAAGAAGACGATTCGTTGTACCGTTCTCGATTCTTAATCCTTATCTGAATTCAATTCCCCCCTCCCCTCCCGCGCGAAGCGCGAAAGCTTAGACGTTTCATTAAATTATTAGAGTAAGAAGACGATTCGTTGTACCGTTCTCGACTCTTAATCCTATTTCTTCCTACGTCCTCTTCCTTTCTTCTTTTTTTCGCTCTGGCTCCTAATGGTTAGGAGCCATAGAATATAACACTGAGTTCCTATAGGACATATATTCATTCAGATGGTCATATCTCAGCCAATACTTAACATAATCAATTGGTTATCGACATTTGGACATTATTTTTGATGTTATTTCGGAATATGAAGAAAAAATTGAGAAATTCTAAAAATAGATTTTTGATGACGTCACCCTTCACCACTCTATGATGATCGTTGGCCCACTTGCCGACTTTCTGAAAACAACTTTTCTGAGAGTTTACGAGACCGACATTATTTTGGTAAACTAAGATGCCCCCGAGGTGCAAACCGTAAAAACAATCACATCTTTAGCGAACATGTTTAGGATAGGTAATGATGGAGGATTAGTGAACAGTAAAGCAATGGCGTAATGTGGGTTTATCTCCTGGTATCGTTCGTTCGTGTCTCCTTAGATCATTAAATCTTGATCTAAGGAGACACGAACGAACGATCCCGCGAGATAAATTTATTTCTGACCAGATGGCGCAACATTTTCACCAAGACGTCAAAGAGAAATATCGTGCCATCCTCTTATCACACTCACTTTCCCTCTTCGCAACCCCCCCTCTCCCATTGATCATGTTATATGTGCCCCCATAAGGGAATGATGGGGGGGGGGGGCACATTGAAGAGGAACAAAGTGCAGAGATTTACAAAATAATTGGTCAAACCTGAAAACCAATTTCTTCAAACATAATTACAAAGGATTTTGTAGCATTTCCGCAATTCCCATGCATTTCAATCAGAATGGAGCTTCCTTTTTGAGGTAGATGACTTATTACATTAATTAGTATTGTACTTTACTTGTACGATTCCATTGCTGACGTCATAAACGACCTAGGCCCAATGCCATCATAAAGTAGACGTGATCTGCAGTATTACGGATAATTCTCTTTTTCACACGGTGAGCAACTAAATTGGGTACTTATTTGGCAATTAAGTAATAGTATAAATGGAGGGATGAGGGATGGGATTATTTTCTGAATGGCACACAAATGAATATTGAACAGAACTTCCGTCGAATCACGATCGGAAATACCACCACCACCAAAAAAAAAAATTGCCAACAGGAAAAGTAGTAGAAGAATACAAATAAGAAGAATAGAGAGAAAAGAAGGAGTAGAAGAAGTAGAAGAAGGACAAAAAGGAGAAGGAGGGAATGGACCAATATAGTGATAGAGGAAGGTATGGTGGATGGAATATGTGAAGAGGAGAAGAGAAAGAGAAAGAGAGAAAAAAAAAAGGAGAGGATGAAACAAAGACATGCAGCACAATTTAATAGAAAACACAATACACACGTTTTCTTCACAACTATAATGCTGCTTTATTCTATTACATTAACTTGAAAGAGGCAACATTTGAAAAAGTAATTGAAAAATGCATGATTAAATAAGATCGTAATTTTATAAGATGTATCTTGAAGCAATGTCTTAACACGGTATACCCCCCCCCCATCCCCCCGACTTGGTACAGCAGAGAAATTTGGTATTTTGCAGACGTGTTGTTGATGCACAGGTTTCCTTTCATTAATATGATATTCCTTGAATTAATTTAGACATCACGAGAAATTTAAAATTCATGATTTAGTACATGTAGATTCACCACCAACAACACCTTTTCATAAGATATAATACACCATTTTCTATCACCGATGAATATGAATAAAACCAAATAAAACTTAATCCCGAAAATGAAATGAACATGATTCAAAGTGATTCAATTGACTGAAACTCATATCCTTTAATGCTGGACTACAGAATGATTTAAAAACACTCCTTTTCTATTCAAATCGAAGGCCTTTCCTAAGCATACTAAAATGTATGATATATATAGACAAGGATAATTCCAAACTTGGTAAGCAAACTTGATCATCGCTTTTGTCGGTCAACATTTTTTTTCTTTCTTCTTACACCTGTTTTGATATTGTGTCTATAATTTTCTCATATTTATCATATTTTCTCATATTTCCAGTAAGAGAACGGAAGATTGGACAATAAATCATTTTGCACCTGCTCAACATAAATGTTATCCGCTGCCTTTTGATTGCCGTTGGCCAAATTATGTTATTGATACTTCTTTATACTAAAAGGTTTGTTGTATATTACTGGAGGTGTAGTATATATTACAAGAGATGGAAAAACATCCAAGGTGTTTTGTAAACTAAGCAAGCATAAACAAGGAGAGGTATTTGTTGGAGCAAATTTCGTAATATTCTCTCCTTGACACAAAAGCAATAAGTGTGATGTATACAGAGCTGCCAACCTCCAGAACAGAAAATCAGTAATCACAAGGCTCAAAATCAGTAATTTGGGGTATAAATCAGTAATTTCTTATGCGGCGCTATGAATCTCAAAAAACGACACGCCAACACTGCGCGGACGCATGATTATCTGAAATTTTTGGTGATTTTACTCACACAAAGATGTTAAGTATTGAATTTCAGGTCATCACAACACAGTTTATCATGAAAAATGGCTCCTATTCACAGCACTCGCTACGATAAATCATATTTAATTCATTAAAAAAAAAAAAAAAAAAAAAAATCTTTTTTTTTTTTTTTTTTTTTTAAATCCGTAATTTGAGACAACATTCCGTAATGGTCGTTAATTTCCGTACCAATTACGGAAAATCCGTACTAGTTGGCAGCTCTGTGTATAGCATTTGAATAAATAGTTTAATGAGCCATATTACAAGAGAAATTAAGTGCATAATATCCAGACTAAAATATAATATGTTCTTTAAATTATATTTCATCTTGATGAAGATTGAACATCCAAGACATTATCAATGTTAATACACTGACATATACAACTTCCAATTGTCTTCCTAAAGAGGTTATCATCTAGATATGTAATGCGATTATAAACCCCTTTTTATGCAAATCTATCTATCGAAGATGATCTTATAAACAAATCTTTTCATTTTCAATTACTTGCAACAAACCCTTTCACAATCGCAAAATAGAGAAGTAAAATCATTCTATACGACTCTATTCAAATAACTGTTATTTACAATCTACACATTGACATTATATTACATGTTACACTATTAATTGTACATAAGTTATTTCTGCTTGTGAATGAAAAAGTGGGAAACAAGCAGTCTTTCATGTTTATATACAGATGATAGAGTATTTAGTCTTGATTTGTTTGTTTTAGATTAAAAAGTAGACAAAAAAGGAGCAAGAATGTTTATTTCAATTCCTCCCTCCTCTAAACACTATGGTTTACAATACTGCAATGCTACCTACATAGTACCTACACAGATTTCTCTTTATACCCCCCCCCCCCCCTCCTCCAAAGCACTCCCCATCCTCTTACAAATTTGTCATGTTATTTTGTTGTTTAGAATCAGTCATTAAGAATCAGTCACATTTCCTGTGTGTCACAAGCCGACATTCTAAGACTTGTTTCTACCATTTAATAACAAATATAAAAAATAGAGGAAAACAAAGTCTGTTAAGTGCCAGAAGAGCATTAATGCTGTAAAAGTACAGGAATCAATGCCCTTCTGGTACCAAACAGATGAAAAATATGATTATGACATCACCCTAGAGATGGATCTTCTTTCTGTCGCGACTTACGTTCCCCCATGATAGACACAAAACAAGAGAAAACCTCTCCCTCACTTCCTGCATATGGAGGTACTCATGCTTGTCATCCAGTTTACATCAAAACAAGTTTTCCAGCAAACATCAGAGTACAGAAGCCAAAAGGTGACTGACATGATATCAGGAAGTTCATTACGGCATTAGTCCTCTTACATAATAAGCTTTGACTCAACATAAGTTCATAATCAAAATCAATCATGACCAGTTATTGAAAAAGCCTGTGATGTTGTAGTTATCAAACTTAATTTGAAATCAACTAATCAATATTTCAAAATCCCTTGATGTTAGTTAATGCTTTCATTGTGTAATACAATCCACTGGTGAATTTTTGGGTGGTGTAAGATATTTTATGGCCAAGGGGGATGAGGGGGTTGGAAGAATATCAGTTTTTAGGGGGTTCCGTATTTTCAGTCCACATATAAAGCGAGATCGAATACAAGAGTAAAGGTAAAATAATGATTGAAGGCTTGATTCACTTAGAGCAATTACAACCCTCTAACTTTCTAACACATCCTAACCCCTTCCCACAATGATTCTTCTACTAGTAGGTACAGGTACATGCAGAAGGGGGATGTTCCAATGTGAGTATGTACTATTTCAATATTTTTTTGATAATCCTATTATGTACACTTCATGATGGAGGGGAGAGGCTTCACAATTTCAGCTGGGTGTGAATGATCTTGATTGAGTACAAGGAAATGAACAAAATACAAAACAGGTTCAACAAGCTAAAAAGTGGAAATGATTGATGAAGCATTGTGATTTTTAAGCTATATCCAGGCAGTTCGCGGATGATGCCTGGATGGTGACCTTCTAGTCGCCCCGCAGGTAATACTCAGGCTCATGGTGGCACATGGTGTTCAGCGAGATTTCTTGTGCTTCCTACAATAGGAGAGAAAACGGAGAAATATAAAAAATAACATTTAATATGATTGCAAACATGTTATTTATCATGGTTTCTTAAATCATCCTTGGTAAATGAAGTTGTATTTTTCTACATTTTAGTTAATGGACTTACAATCTACCTCCACTTGAATATATATATATAATTAAAGAAAAATGAGTGTTTAAGCCAAACAAATATCTTTTTAATTATTTTTTTGTCTGTGTTCAGCATCGAAAATAGTTATTAATTAATTCTTATTTCTTAACAAGACATGATGGAGGAATATTCTAAAAGGAGATGAATTGAGGATTACCAAAACATTTATCTTTGAAAAGCATTACCACTGTAATCACCACAGATTTCTAGACAATCACCAACAACAAAGGGCATCAACTAAAGAATTTAGCTTCTTATCTCAATTACTGGAGAGGAGATCTTCTGAAAGTAATTAGAATCATAAACCTATTTCAAGGAGAACAAGCTAAATTGAAGAGGTTTAATGATTTTCTGCATCATTATAACTCTAAGATTAATCTGGGTAATGATTAAAAATACACAATGAATCGGTACAATGTCCTTATTAGTAACTGTACAAAGCATATCTTGCCTCCCACTCAAAAGTAAAGCTATGTTTTTAACTTTTTATTACATTGATCACGTTTACTTTATGATGATTCTTATACAATTTTCTTGTCTTCTTACTAAACTTTATAAAATCATATTTTTGTGCCAGAAAGTATTACATTTTACAGTGGGTATTGGTAGAAATAAAGAAATGACCCGGTACATCGTCCAAGAACTAAATATACATCTTGCATTGTTCCCACAATGTGTGAAAAGATATATTTTGATCTTTGATCATTTTTTTTCTTTATGAAAAATGTCAAAACATCCCTTTATGAGAATCCAAACTAAATGAAAATTTCTGTTCATTGAAGAGGACCAATATATGTGACAGTGTTCCCAATTTTTGTTTCACTGAAGACAACTTTAACAGTTCATAACTTTCCAATTTTAGTCGGATATTGCTTAAACTTTTGCAAACTTATGTTTGTTTCTCTCCTTTTTCTGCTTTTATTAATACCATTTAATTATCAGGGTGGACTGCATGGACTTCCACTTTGAACTACTAGGTGATTTTCAAGTTTTTACCTGTATGCTACTTATTACAGTACAAAAAATGCCTATGAGCAATGAATACATGTTAAATTGCTAATATGCAACAAATCCCTCCCTTTCAACTTGCCGAGAGCATCTCCAATTTCAACACCCATGTATGAGTGGCCTATCCTTGCACAATATACCAATCCTGCGGTGCCAGAGGGCTGCACCGGCCGTCACGCTTCAAGATTATAAACGTGTACCCAAACCTCCCAATCCCTAATCACTTCAAAGTTCCTTGGAATGGTGTGAGCGGGGTACTTAGCACTAATGGCTTAATGCACTCAAAATCCTACCTTCAGGTGAAATATTTTGCTGATCTATATTTTTATCAATTAAGACCCTGCACGTGAGGTGTCCAACACGTTCCAATACGCCCAGTACAGTGGGCAATAGTTTAAACTGTGCCCTTCGAAGCAGTCAATACTCACATATTTCTGATAGAAATACAAGGGGAAGTGCTCAAGATCAGCACTCAAATTAATTACAAATACCTTGTTAGTATGGATATTAATAGATTGATGCATTGTTTTATAGGCTGAATATAATTCCATCTCACACTCATTCTCTATGACCTTATACCAAATATTTGTTTTAGTTTTCATAATTACATGTACATGTAGCACTAAACTATAATAGATCTTAGAAATGTTATGAATAAAGAAAATAATAATTAAAAAGGAAAAGCATATGTAATGGATAGTAGGGTCGAGTGGGGGAGGAAAATAAAGATAGGAGAAAATATTACTGTAAAACCCAAAGCAGTCATTTTGAATTTTGAATTTCATGCTGGGAAGTTATTAAATTACAGACAATTCATCTAAGTGCCAGACTGTACACATCAAGTAAAAGATAGATAGAAAGTGATAAAAGAGAGATTGGTGTGTTTTGTTTTGTATAGCGCCTTGAGTAAGTTATTAGATAAGTTTGCTTTATAAGTATTTATTATTATTATTATTAAGGGGGGGGGGGGGGTCTTTACATACTTGCCTGGGAGGCAGTCAACTAATGTAGTCTTGACAGCAGACTTGAATGTCAAGTCTTTACATATTCCTAGATATCAGTGCCTCATCTATGAACCCCCAACCCCTCCTCCTCTTCGCCTGACTCAACCCGGTATTAATCAAAGAGGAAGGAAGCTAGAAACCCGAAATGACTGATTACAGGCTAACTGAAACTGCAACAACAAGTTGCAATCTTGGCACTGTCCTTAAAGCCACACTAGTAGCCAAATAACTCTTTTAAAGTTTTTTTCTTTTCAACTTCAATCTATGTACTATTTTGTTCCTAGAAACTTTTTTAAAACTTGATATGGTAAAACTAAGATTTCCCAAAGAGCTGTGAATTTTCCAGAGCTCAATCGCTCACTGACGAGCGATCCTGCCGGCCCAAGTTATGTCTGCCCCTGGCATTAAAACCAGGGTTCAAGCAATGGTGATCTTGGATAAAATGTCATTTCTCTCGATAAGTGTTTCTACACAAGATTTGATGCCTTTCCCTCGACTTAAATCTAAGGGCATCAATACATCCTCAATTGTATGTACACGAACAAGAATTGTAGTATGTACACGAACAAGAATTGTACAGGTTTTAGTGTTCATATTTTATTTTCAGGATAGTCCTAGAAATCAGGATGTCCCTACTTTTATCTTCTTGTAACACAGGATATCAAATTCTAAAGTTTGTTGAGAGATAAATAGTGATAAAATATGAATTTCAACATTATCGAGGATAAGTCTACTTTGTATTCAAAATCTAAAGTTCCTTTCTATGTTGTTCTATGCTTATTATGTATTATGTCAGCATAATTGAGGCTTGGGAAATAAGGAATTTGGGGTGCGTGTGTAACAAAATGAAGGCTGCACTGCTCATCTTTGCCTGAAATTGCTGTTTCAAGGGGAGAGGAAAAGAACCTGAAGATATTGTCATGGTTACAACATCATACGGCAGTCATGCAGCTACTACCGGTACTAAGAGAAAGGGAGAGAGAAAAGAGAGATGGATAGATATATTAGGAGGGAAAGAGGAGAGAGGAGAGAGGAGAGGAGAGGAGAGGAGAGGAGAGGAGAGGAGAGGAGAGGAGAGGAGAGGGAGAGAGAGAGAGAGAGAGAGAGAGTTGAGAAAATTAGCCTGGCTCCCAAGTAATGGCATGTAAATTGGTGTGCATGAACCATGTAACACATGATGCACGTTGGTCATACCCTTTTAACCAACACTTCTTCACATTTCATGCCCCTCCAAATACCAATACTAATTAATGGAACAAGTATTCTTGAGTAACTATAACATGAGACTGACTAGCATGACTGGGTCATAAAACATCTATGTAATTTCACATACCATTACCGTACATGATTGCACCTCTCCATGACATTTCATCACTAAAGCAGGAAGTTGAATTTTGCCCTAGATCTTCCAAATTAATTAGGTCGATTAGTTGTAGCAAAAATACAGAATCTTCAGGTACATGTACCAAGGCTAAAGATAATTAATTGGAAGATTTTATTTGTTGTTGTTGTTGTTTTAGTTTTAAGGGCGTGTGTCATTCAATTATGAATATTTACGCCGAATTCAAGTTTTTTAATAATTTCAAATAATTTTAAATGGAAGCAAAAAAAAAAATTGACGCTGTTCAATTTTTCGCATTTTGCGGAGATTCCAGACAGGCTGTCGACATAAAATCATTTAACCGTTTTGTGCGGTTTTGTTTTGTTTTGTGAGAATCCACATTCTCCAGCCTCCTTTCAAGGAAGTACTATGCAAATGTTTGCTAAGTGTGACCCTTTTTACAACTCCCACCTTCACATGCATTGCAAGTTCGTGACAGTACTTCTAAATCATTCTTACAACTCGCTAGGATGAAAACGTGAGCTTAGAAAATTGCATGCTTGATCTTCGACGAGGACATGTACATTGTTGGTCACTTGTATAACAAGTCTCCAAAAATGTTATAATGTTTCATAAGAATAAAAAGTAAAAACTAATGTTTTAATTAACAGGGAGACCATGCAGGGCCCTCTTGAAATCTACGGTCGGCTTTTAATTATTTTTTTTTAACACCATTTTTAGAGAAAAAAATATTAAAGCATTACAAAATATCAGCCCAAAGAGGGAGAAAAAAAGAAGAAAAAAAGAAGAAAAGATTTGCGACCGACCGACGTATGTTTTGGCACCTAAAGGGCAATACAACATCTTTTTTTTCAATAGCCTGATGGAAGAAGGACTCATACCATCCATCTACCGATACATACACAGGAATCAAATTTCGAAAAGGAGCTACACCTTCTGTTCCAACATCACTTGACTTGAGTTGGAAGCACTCCTCGATGTAGATTAAAACATTTCCCTATATCACTTAAAGACAGGATGATGATGGAATGGGGGGGGGGGGGGGAGGGGAGGATCAATATATGTATGAGAACAAGGCTTATTTGCAAATATTAGCATACATTTCTATTAAGCAAATATTTGGTGGTCTGGCGTTTTTGAATAAGGAAGTTGGTATGATTTCAAGTGTGGTTTTAATCAGAAGTGCTCGTTTTTATTAAAAGACTCCCTGGCCATGACCATGAATATACAAATGAAAATATTTTGACCATCATATCAATTACTGAGAGCCTTCTAATGCTATATCATTTTCATCCTTAGACACTGGGCAGTGTCTGTTGCTGGGATGATACTGAAAGGGATCACATCATCACTCCAGAGTTCCATTCTCTCTCTCTCGCATAAACCATTACCGTAACATGAAACATTTGAAACAATGCAAAAGGCCTTCAACCAGCATCCAACATGACTGATCTTGACAGAAGTTGGAAACTACATGGACACACAGTAATGCCAGCAGTCTCGTACTTTGTGAATACAATTCTATTTTTCCTAAATTTGTTTTTATACAGTCCCTGTATCATCAATAACTAAGAAAAAAAACATTTAATGAAATTTTCTGTACAGAGCTAATTGGAAAGGACCTCACAAGATAGGTGACAGTGTTGCCAAACTGAAGATAACTTTAAAGATTCATAACTTTCCATTCTTTTTTAGTTGGATATTGTTCAAACTTTTTCCCAAACTAAATTTGTTTGCTTTTATTATTACCAGTTAAATATCAAGGCGGTCTTCCACTTTGAACAAGGTGATTTTCAAGTTTTTACCTGAATGCTAGTCAGTACAGTAAAAAAAAAAATGCCTATGAGCAATGAATACATGCTAATATGCAACAAATCCCTCCCTTTCAACTTGCCAAGAATTTCACCAATTGCAACATCTATACACGAGTGGCCCGGAAGGGGGCCACCTGTCCTCCCACAATACCAATCCTGCCAGAGGGCTGCAGGCTTCAAGATTATAAATGTTTACCAAAACCTCCCGATCCCTAATCACTTTAAATTCCTTTGGAATGGAGTGAGCTGGGTACTTAGCACTAATGCCATGGCTTAATGCACGCAAAATTATACCTTCAGGTGAAATATTTTGCTGAATTATTTTTTTATCTATTAAGACTTGGCACGTGAGGTGACCAACACGTTCCAATATATCCCTTTTTTTTTACCTGGGATTGTTATCTTAAAGGTAATACAAAGTTTTGGTATTGGGTAATGGATTTGGTTTAAATAAACATATTGAAAGCATATGCAATCCAATATTCAGTGATCGATGTCGCTGGGCCGGTTGAATTCAAGTCTAAAGTGATGAAATTGTAAATAATAAACTCTTGTATAGTGCCCTCTTAAGGCCAAGATATTAATTTAGCTATAAAACCTTGTTATTTGACTAAAATCGACCGATTAACTATTACCGTTTGGAATACATTCAAATCTGCATATTCTGAGATTCTTATGATTGCAGCTACCATCGTCTGGCCGTAGGCGCTATTTCAAATTTATCAAAATTTACCGGGAGCACCGGTAAATATAAAAATTTACCGGTGCTCCCGGTAAATTTTTATATTCAATTTTTCTCAAAAGCAGAAGAGTTTTAGGGGCTAATTTTTTTAGTGCTTATAATACATCCATAGGGGCATCCAAATATATCAAAATGGTAAAGAATCACTATCCAGAAAATTTTCAAAATTTACCAAAACTTTGTAATACCTTTATTTTTCCTTGGGAGTTTTGTTGCAAGTTTCTTCTAGAGAAAATAGTATAGTATTAATGACTGCTTTGAGAGAAATAGTTGTTTTATTACGCTCAAGGGAAGGTTAGAATTGTGCTATTCCCCGAGGCTTGCCGAGGGGAATAGCCCAATTGTAACCTTCCCGAGAGCGTATGAAAACAACTATTTCTCGAATATTAAAGCAGTCATTAATACTTTTATATGCCGAAAAAAAATAGACTAAAAAATAAAAAATAAAAAATATTTTTTTTTTTGTCGAAGGTGAGAGTCGAACTCTCGCGTACAATGAGTGACGAATCTTACACCAACGCCTTACACCACTCGGCCATCGCGCGCTGTTCACGAGCTTGGCAGTTTTGTACAATATATACATTAAAGTGGATTGAAACCGGCTTCGGCGTGATGAATGCTTCGCAAAAGCACCCTTCTTTTACTTTTGCAATGCATATTGGCACGAACTTAGATCAAGATCTATCGGCAGATGTTGTTTTTTTTGTTTTTGGAAGTTTATTTTCGTCTTCATGTCAACAATGCAAGATAAAATTGTTGGTAAGATCGATCGAGATTCAATTGTATTGAAATTACCGACCAATCCTTCGCACACATACGGTATCCTCGATCGCTCAAACCATTTTTTAACATGTAAACCTATGGGGTAACCATGGAGGCTGACCTATTTTTTTAATAACCATGGTTATTAAAAATAGTAAATGTTTTATGCATGGTTACCGGGAATTTTACAGGAACAGTTGAAGTTTATGAATGCAATTCGACCAATCAGATGGCTGGATTTCTTAAGTGAGGTATATAAAGCTAATTAATCAATTGATTAAAAAAATACTCTTCTTCCGCTCGATTTATATCACTATCAATGTGAAATCGTCCAACCAGTCTGTAGTTATTTGAATCCCTCATCACTTCAACTTTCCTTGGAATGGGGTGAGCGGGGCACTTAGCACTAATGCTCTCAAAATCATACCTTCAGGTGAAATATTTTGCAGAATTATCATTTTATCAATTAAGACCTTGCACGTGAGGTAACCAACACGTTCCTTTTCAGTGTTTATCCTTTTTTTTTTCCTCGTGGGCATGTAATATGAAAATCCTTGTGAGTTTCCTTGCTAGATTTCTTGTCTCTTCTTGAGACAATAGAGCTAATTAATTAATTGATTAACAAATTCCTCTTCTCCCGCTCGATTTAATCATGTGAAATCGACAAACCCCATTCTGTATATTTTTGAAAGAAAGGTTTCATCTGTGAGATATGGAATCCCACAAAATCTCCTTACAACAGCCTCTCTACCCTGTTTCAAATATTCTTGTAATTACCATGGAAGATAAGATAACAGAAAGGATAAAAGAATTATCAGAACACCTATCATCTCATAATCTCAATATATTATCTTGTGCACATTTTTAGTATTGGCGCCAGTTTATCTCCTTTACAGGGTAAAGAACTGAGAGAAAAGTTACAAGAATTTTCTGAAATTTTTTGTTGTTGCAGTGGTGAAGAAAGAAGAGTTTTCAGAATATCGCCCCTGGTACCACCATAGGATGGGCTATACCCCACAATCAATTTTTTAATTTCCCTTTTATCTATAAATTTAGTATTCTTTATGATCAAGCGAGATCTGTATGGATTGTAATCATAAGAATTGCTTGAGGCCAGATATCTGTAGCTAAATTTCAGATCACAATAATTTTGTTGTTATCAATCCTCTGCAACCCCCCCCCCCCCCCACCCACCAAAAAAAAAAGTTAGATAAACCCAAAGAAAGAGCCTTAGAGATTTGCAAACATAAACATCTCAATTCTAGTGGGTTATTTTTTCCCCATCAGTTTTCACTGTGCTTCACTTTATAGGCTATATCACTCTCTCTCTCTCTCTCTCTCTCTCTCTCTCTCTCTCTCTCTCTCATCATTGCAAACAGTAATAAGCAGTGGTATAAAAGGAAAAGTGCTTGGGGCAAAAGGCATACAGAGTTATGCGAAAGGAAGAAAGTCCATGAGATGTATTGTGGATAAGATTAGGTTTTATCCTTGCACTTGACAAATCCCTCAGATTTCTTTGAAAATTATATATCTTAGAGGGGGAGGATAAAAAGATGATCTGTAAGTATTATCGATTCTACAGATTGATAATTTCAACTAAGATCAAAATATGGATTAGCGAAAGAAAATTGGAAGCAGAGGACTAACTCATGGCTTATCCTGCAAATCTCACTGCCTTAATAACTTTTGTATTTATCCTTAATCCCTTCATGTAAATAAGTGATATGTTATTTCTGATAAATGAACTTCCCATACTACAACACCTACAGCTAAACTTTCTGATATTTAGGAGATTTCTTGAGGTCGACAGAATAATTTCAAAATCTGACAAAGGTAGATGTTAAAATTAAGAGTAATAGTCTGCAGCATACTGATATTATAAGGAAAGCATAGACCAGTATAATTGAAATCAAGTTAACAGCATACATGCACAAATACATAAGTATATAAATATATATTTTTGTATCAACACTAACAAATTAAGACCCAAGAGGTTCATCTTAGAGGGAAGGGGTTTAATACCTAGGTAAACTTCATGCTTACTAGTATCCATCTGCTTAAAACTATAATCTTAACCCCCTTCCCCCTAACCCCCCCCCCCCCCCCCCCCCCCCCCCCGCACACACACAAATACACCTCTAAAATTCAACATTTGGACACTCTCCATATAAATACATGCTTCATTAAAATGAAACCTTTTTTTCTCTCTTTTTTTTTGGTAGTGTGAACAAGCAAAATCTTATGAAGAAACTAAATTCAATCATCAGAAAATACAAACACAATGTATGCAGTAACTTTAGCGTGACTCAGTAATTGAGTGCCAACCCAAACTACATCTTGTATAAGCATATTCCCCTGACCCAAATACTTGCATGGGTGCATTGGGATATCCTTACAAGTAAACAAGATTGGAGTCGTTAAGAAAGAAGGTGCCACATCGTCAACGTGACGTACTGCACACGTTCCCCGGAAGATTGGATGCGCTGGGATTATATATGCTCTATAAATGCACTCCTCCAAAGAGCTCAAAAAAGAGTTACAACTACAAACTTTTCAATCAAGAAATCCTGTTAGAAGCCAACATACAAATTTCATTTTAAAGGGACTAATTAACTGTTGAAAACATACAAAAATCAGTCCATTTCATTATAAGTGATGACATTGGTATGGAATTACATTGTATTCTAAATTTAGAATACATATATTTAGCTGTAGTTTAAGTGTAGGGGTATCAAAGTCTTACTAAATGTATTCTTATTTCAAGTGAACTTTAATGTTTCCTTATGAAACATTAATTTTCTTGAAAACTTTCAGGGATCCCCCCTCCCCCCTTCTCTTAGCCAGAGTAACACAACTAATCACATGACCAAAATATAATATTTAGGGTACTTATATTAGACTGTTTTTGCTTTAATTATAATCCAGTATAACCTTTTAAAAGGCAATTGGGTCACTAGATTTGGCAGTAAATGAAAGAAACTCATTTCATCAAAGAAAGCATTATAATTTTTTTTTTTTAAATATTTTTTTTAAAACTTCTTACTCTAAGAGCAAAACATTTGCAGTCCTCTTCTTTTAGGGGTTTAGGTTTGGTAGGTTCCATCTAAAATCCATTGATTTTAAGAAACTTTTTATTAAAAAAAAAATGAAAAAATGAAAATACAGTTTTCATGAAATTTGTGGGGTTTACATTACACTTCGTTCACAATTAGGTGAACATGCAAAAGAAAATATTTAAGGCTCTTTTGACCCTTTCTAAAAGCACAAATTATTTACTATAATCATTTCTATGACATTATTCTCTTCATGTCTCATGCATTATTCCATACCTAATTAGACAATTATTTGGTTCTCTGGTATGTTGCTTTTAAAGTGTCCAGTTAAGTTTGGTAATAGTGTCTATCATCTCCTCCCCCCCCCAAAAAAAAAAAAAAAATCTTCCCTGTTCTGCATTACTTGAACTGTGCATTAATGCATACCAGTACATGTATATATGGTCAATACTTGGAGTGAAAGAGAAAAAAACAAAAACAGATAGAATTTCAGGCAGAAGGACTAATTCATTATCTGAAAAAATGGTGTTAATTTTCAAAACAAACAATGGGAGAGGGGACATACACTTTGCTTTAGAGAGAGGCTGAATGTCCGTCCTTCCTTAGTCCCCAATGAAAACAAAACTAATACAAATGTGTTTTCACCCTACATTCTTGAACCTGATTCTTCTTCTCATCTTGTTTGAATGCACTGTTGATGGATGGCCCATTGTAATTATCACATCCCTCCCGGCGACGGCAACGTCACATACAGAGAATGTGCAAGGTTACATAAGGAAAACCCTATCACAGCCCACATATACACGCCTCTCAACAAAACTGCTACAGAAGTAAAGCAAGATAGAATGAAGAGTGTATGACTAACTGTAATTCTAGAGGAAGTTGTTTGATTAAAAGGAAATCCAACCTTGATAGCAAACTTCTCTAGAAGAGAGCAGAAAAATCAGAGAATACGCATACCAGTGAATGTTTGAATGAATAGGACAAAAAATGAGAGAGTTAAGGATTTTGAAAGTTGCAAGCACTATAGGTATGGCCTCTTCCAAGTGGCTGAATCAATAATGTCTCTTTCATGTAGTGGCGGACAACTTTCCCACTGGTTCCAACACACAAAACACAAAGACATATATGATCAATCAATTACAGTGAACCTGCTTTAGTGACCACATGTATTTTTTTTACCCCCTTGAGGCAAAGATTCTAATTGAAATACGTATACAAAGGGAACCCTCGTGTAAAAAACACTTTTGTGTCTTCTACGAGTGGTCATTCTATAGAGGCTTGACTGTATTCTGTATGCTCACGAATCGGGACAGGACGAGACTCTGTATTAGGTGAGGACTACCCCCAATTTGGGTCAAGGCCAAATAGGCTGCCCTTCTGCAGCCACGGGCGGGGTAGATGACGCATTATTGGCAAGAGACTGAAACTTTAGCTGCCTATCACCATGGCAACCGGAGGGTGGTTTTGTTAAACAGAGCGGACGGAGGCAGACACTGACAACAGGAGGCACTGGCTGGCTGGCATGAACTCTCTTACACTTTTCAGTAGGGAATGAGAAAACATGTTTCATACAGTACGTGTTGAATCATTCTCGTTCAAGAAGGTTCATCGGAAAATCGACATGTGATGGGGCTATTCAGGTTAAAATTACCTACGGGTGCTATTAGAATGAATCGTAGAAGTTAGTTATTTCTTCAGCTAAAAAAAAAGATCTCATTGCTAATATGTTATAGTAATTAGAATTTGAAATAATCATTCAATGAACACATTTAATTTTGGCATTAGTATGAAGGTACATGTCAGAGAAAGGAGACCCAGTCTAAGCCTCAACTAGTAAAGTTTGAACATTTAAAGTCACTGATTTCCCAAAATCTATAACTTACAATCTTTGTTTTGCAAACCAGTAATTGCCATATTCAAAGTGGCAAAGTTTGCTTTCTTTAAAAGTTTTGGACAGATATAACAAGGACAAATCACTATAATTAACAGATCTTGTATTATCAGACAACCTAAATGAAATACAAGTGAAAGCAAATGACCAGCTTCTGCTATGAAACACTTTTGTGTATTTCATTAGAAGTTGTTGATAAGTTAATTTGGATTATATTGATAAGTATTACTGTAAGTCAAAATATAGGACTTATTTCCATTGAAAAAGAGTCTTTACGCAGATTTATTCTGTGTAAATTCAGATGTGTACATTTTCAAATCATCCCATTAGATACAATAAATTGGGGACAAAAAGTTAGATATCAAAATGAAATTTTTTAAAGAATGCTTTATTTGCGAAAGAAAGAACATCAAAGGGCAAAAAAAGGCAAAACAAAAAAGCTTGCTAAGCCCTATCAAATCTACAAGCTGCACACTGTAATTGATTAGAGAAAATATCCTCCTTACAAAACAACAAAACAAAGGTATCCAAGTGCAGGGTTCGCTTTGGATGACGGCACATAATAACGCCTACAAGTACGTCAGCAGTCTGATCCTTGCTTACATCATCATTAATTGGTGGCAAAAAGCCAGAAAAGAATGCAAATAAGAAGACCTTTAACTTTACAAGAAGAAGTCATAAAAATGTAATCTATATTAAAACCACAAAATTCAGATTTGCACATTTTGACTCATTTAATTCAATCCATATTTATATCATTAGGGTGGGTCTCTCTCTTTTCTCACCTGAACAAAAAAAGTTTTCTTGACTATATCCCACATTTCACAACATTAACCTTTTTAATTTAATCTATATTTTTCAATACCCTTTGCTATTTAATACCCACTTGCCCATTGACAGCACTTGCCAAAGTAGCTTTAAAAAACTATTTGTAAAAAGTAAATACTTCATTTTTATTTTTTAATATCTTAAAATTATGTGTGACTAATTTGCCAGTTAATTCCAGTTTAGCATTACTTGTCCATCAATCTATACAATTAGGTAGCTCCGGACAAGCCGGAAAGTTTGTTTCCATTACTTTGTAGGTCATAGTCTTCGCCCTGTTACTGAGTGTCTGGATACACTAGCCTACATGTATGGTTTGATCACTGTTACACAGACTCAGCTTTTGAAAAATGAGTTTTCATGAGTCATCTTTGACACAAAATCTCTCTTTTCCTGTTTTTCTGTATGCATGGTGGTCAAACCCCATCTACCTAAAGGGGGAAGCTGCAATTTGTAAAAGCCCACGACTGGTGATGTTTGTTTATTGTTTTTTCCTGTGATGGTTAAAGATCGCTCTCAATTTATCAGCAGCATTGAATGTGCCAGATAAACTATACGTCATCACTGTTACACAATATCCCACTTTATACACTGTTTTACTACAAACTGATAATTATATTATTACCTTTTTCGACTTTATGAATCATTTATGAATGCGGGCGAGACCAAAAAACGAATGTGTGGGGTGGGTCAAAATGAAGATTTAAAATTAATGGAGAAAACCTGCACTTATTATCTGTTTTGAGTAATATTTACTAGCTCTCTGGAACCTACATGCTTTAATAGTAAGCAAACTTTTGAACAAGTTCATGCACAACTCAACTACAAGAGGTGACTTTGCAAAAAGATATTTTGCATGTCATCAATATAATTCAGTTATGAAATTATGAAGAAAAAAACAAGGAAGAAACTTACTTGTTGGCCACAGTGTGTACAGCTGATACCGATGAAGATCCTGCTCTATGCTCAAGCCCAACAGCACACTGCAGATAAATCAAATAAAAGTACATTCAATTCTGAAGGGATAAAAACCATCTAGAATGCTCATTTATAAGGATTGAACAAACAAACAAATAATATTCTTCTCTATATTTGAGGTTTCAGATATGGAACTCTCCTCATCTCTCTCCCTCTCCATTTTCTCTGTCTCTTATACTTTTTAAATCTCTTTTTCTACATGTAAGTTCACTTTCAAAACTAGATGGAATTCGACTGCACGCAGTCGAAAATGATGCCTCCGTCATAGAGCAATTTTACAAACCAAAACAGAACACATTTTTCGAATTCAAGTTCAATTGTAATCCATTAACAGGTTCTCAGAATATCGTGATTACAAGCAATTTCTCATATGACCCTTTGATCTTTGACCTGATGACCCTAAAATCTACTCAGTTCATTGGCTCTGCAAGATGTCCTGAGTTAAATAGTAATCCATCTGTCAGTTCTAATGAGAATGCGTTCACAAGTTATTTTTGGATACATAATGAGCCCATGACCTTTGACCTCATGACCCATGAATCTACTCAGTTCATTGGCTCTGCAAGATACATACATGATCGAAATTTGGCAGGAATCAATCAATCTGTTCTAATGAGATCACAAGCTATTTTTGCATACATAATGAGCCCTGTGACCTTTGACCTTTGACCTCGTGACCCCAAAATCTATTCAGTTCATCGGCTCTGCAAGGTACATACATGATCAAAGTTTGGCAGGAATCCATCGATCGGTTCTTGAGATAATGCGATCACGAGCTCTTTTTGCATACCTAATGAGCCCTGTGACCTGTGACCTTTGACCTTGTGACCCCAAAATCTAATCAGTTCATCGGCTCTGCAAGATACATACAAGACCAAAGTTTGGCAGGAATCCATCAATCGGTTCTTCAGATAACGCGATCACGAGCTGTTTTTGCATACATAATGAGCCCTGTGACCTTTGACCTTTGACCTCGTGACCCCAAAATCTAATCAGTTCATCGGCTCTGCAAGTAACATACATGACCAAAGTTTGGCAGGAATCCATCAATCGGTTCTTCAGATAACGCGATCACGAGAACGGGACGTACGGACGGACGGACGGACGTACGGACGTACGGACGTACGGACGTACGGACGGACGGACGGACAACCCGAAAACATAATGCCTCCGGCTACTTCGTAACGGAGGCATAAAAATAATAAATACATCTTTTTCCATTATTTATATTCACAACATCAGAAGAAACTACTGTATTTTGCGGAATTTTCATCTGTTAAATAATTCAAGATCTTTTCCCTGTGTTTTTTCTACTTCCTTTAATATGCATGATTTACCGAAGAAAATACTTTAAAGCAGGGATTAGACTGAGGAAAATCTTCTTTCTCAGAAAATTTGATGACAGAATCATCACCTATCATAGTGAAATATCAAGACTATCTAGGAATAAAGCTTGGTATGTGAGTGAGATCAGATTGACGTCTAGAGGAAGTCTTTACTCTGGATCTTTACCACTCAGAGGCCAGAGCTGGGTCCACAGCCTACACCGTACGTCATGCACAGAGGGAGTACCCTAGTCTGAGTCATATACTACAGTTTGTAGACCCCCTATGTATTAGTATTTAGTAAGAAAAGCTTGTCTGCAGCAATGTTGCATCTTCGTTGTTAGGATAGTTCACATGTAGCTGCATTATATATTCTATGTTTAGTTTACTCATACTTTGTTCAAGTTTTTCCATCATTCAAAATAAAAAAATTCCCCATTTTTCTATCATTTCTATTTGTCTTCTTTCAATTGTTTTTGTTTTCTAGATGCTTATGCCTAGACTTAAGAATGCCTAGCACATTAGATAGCCTGTTGTTTGGTATATTTTTAAAGGGCATATATATTTTGTATAGAAAAGATCATACATCATCAGTTGAGAACCAAAAGGGCATTCAAACTGTGTAAAATTGTATTGAGGTAATACACCCTTCTGGCTCTTAACAATTTCTTCACCATAAGTTCGTTAACCCCTTCCCTCCTAGCCCACATCTAACCAGACTGCCGATAGGTGAAGGTCATGCCATCGACACCAAAGTGCATGATACAGGTTTCTGTCTGTCTGACTGCCAATACACCAATGCACTGCTCACAACAGTTGCCTAATATGCGTGGTGCAGTCTCAAAACACACATGTTCATTCACCTGTTATTAATTGGCTGGCATAACATATGAATTCACACCAACTAGCAAAATGATGCAATAACAAGATAATAACCTAATTTAATATCTTAACAGAATGATGCATGTGTTCCTTAGTGGGGAAAAACATACTTGGATGTTCAAGTACATTAAAAGTTCAAAATTTGGATGTGAGTTGTAAAAATTGGCTGACTTGTGCAATAACAGGATAACAGGTACCATGTGCCAAACTATGAAACTGGGATGGTATGGAGGTGGTGGTGGCAATGGAATTGGGTAATATTACTATACCAATCATGCAACTCGCACAAGGAAAATTATCATCATGTTTTCAGGTGATGCAAACATCAATCACTGCAAAAACTAGAAAGGAAATGGAATGGTATTGAAAAAAATCCTCTGAAAAAAATACAGCAATGCAAACAAACCAATAAATCTCATGAGACAAAACATGACACATTGGCAACTGCGGCAAGACATGAAATGACAATTGTTTTGGGTCTCTATGCTATCCTCCCAGCTTGTTATGACTGCAACAGCCAAGGGCACATCCTAACATTTTGCTAATTTGTCATCACTGAGAATTAGTTTGGAGGAGAAGGGAAAAAGCATGTCATAACTTGTGTCACGTGAACTATGAATGAACTTTCACTGCAGGAACTAATGTGCTCTACTTGCGTGACAGAAGTTGGTTACAAAATGTACAGCTTTGATTTACAAATAAGTGTGTTGTTTATTCAGGGTATTGTTTTATTCAGGGTGTTGTTTTATTCAGGGTGTTGTTTTATTCAGGGTGTTGTTTTATTCAGGGTGTTATTTATTCAAGGTGTTGTTCAGGCTTGGGCTCAAGCAGCCCCCCCCCCCAATCAGCTTTTGACTTATAGACATAATTTATAATATTGGCATATGATATGAAACAAACACCAAACTCCCCAATATACGAGTCCTCCCACACTGCACCAAATGTACATAGAGTTTCCGAAAGGCAACAGGTTGCCAAAATCATAATAGTTTGGACTTGAATTTGGAATAATTAAATTTCCTGTTGCTTTCACTGGTTGGAATGTTTTTTGTAGGTGCTTCCCATAGGAATGTCTTTCCGATCACGGATCAGATAAAGCGGATCAAATGAAAGTTGACGTGGTCAAAAGGGAAACTCCCTTGCATGTCTCTGCAGACATTACACATTTGACCTCATAAAACTGACCTGGTAAAGGAAACAAACAACCTGTTGCACACAGAGGGCAAAAATGCAAGATTAAACAGCAAATCTGTCAAAAATCAAGCCACTACATTACTATCAAAAATAGTTTTTGATTGGATTTTACTAGGGTTAAGGTTTTTTTTGCAAGGAAAACTGTACTTATGTAACAGTTTCCATATTATTAAAAAAATATATATTACAAAAGCTATTTGGGATAATTTGTTGAGCTGTGTTTTTGTTAACTTGGTTGTGGAAAAACAGGAATGAGATAACTAAAATGATTATGGCATTTTTTGAAAAAAGTTTTGATCATATACCCACACAAAACATACATAAATAGTGCAGGGAGAAGTGGAAGTAATAACAAGTAAATGGTCTGGGGTGACAAGAATATACATGTATGTGCAGGGCTCAATACTAGTGGATTCAGAACACTAGGGCTCTGTTTCATAAAACTTGTTATATCCCTCATGTAGTTGTTTGCATTGCGATTGTACAGAGCACGAAAAAGGTATAGACAGGTACTATCTACCTGAGAGATCGAGATAGTACTTATTGTAAAGTAATTTTTTGCTGCTACCCTTGCCCATTGAATACGCATAGCAAAGTAGGTTACACGAAATGTCAAAGTCAATGTCAATGTCAAATGAGCGCGCATCGACTTACATGTATGCATGTTGCGCTTTGTAAAATCTAGCTGAAGCTAAACTGTCTGCAGAATCCGTTCTTATTATTATGTAAAATTCACTTTAGATAGACCTTATTGCCGATGTGGGATATAAAACAAATATTAACCTCCTTTACTCTGGCAATGGATACAAACTATCATCGCCTCGGTGATCTTGGGGCCCCGAGATCACCTCGGCGATGATAGTTTGCACCATTACCCTCGTAGTCGATTAATATTTGCTTATTATCAATAACAAGTTACAGTAATTGTTATAAGCTACTGAAATCATTGCATTTGATTGGCTGAGAGAAAATTTGATTTGTTATTGATAACAAGTTTTATAAAACAGGGCCTACATTCCTGTAATGTCATGATTTAACTCACCCTTGTCTCTACATCCGTCCATTCCCCGCTGTACTCGGCTGGATCATCCTCCACCCTTCGCTTGCTCCTACCGAGGGTAGAGGACAGGGGGTCTTCAGACCTCAGCTTCTCCACATCGGTGAACTGTACGGCACGTCCACCTCCCCTGGTGGGTATCACGTCAGCCTGAGGGTTAAACAGAGTGCATAACAACATGAAACATGATATACTATGTTTCCTCGTGAAGCAAAATATACAACATAGATAAAACTAAATGTCAAGCAAGTGGAGTGTTAAGATAAAATGCAAAATCCAAAAACACTTTCACCATCATGGTGTGATCCCGACATGGCACTAATGTCCTTTGGCAAGGCATATATCTTCATTTGTTACACTCGACCTAGGTCGGGGTAATTATTAATACGCCTCGGTTTAGAATTTCTAGATAGACGCGCTATAGAAATGCCTATCATTATTATCTAATTGCTGTCATTTTGTCTAGCATCAGAAAGAGGGATGAAACAAAGGCAATACAGACATGTCCATTTTCAAATAATTCAGGATGTGCAAGAAAGGCATACTTTGTGCCATATTAACATGTGTCATTATCTATTAGCTGCATGTAAGACCTGCAGAGACAACGGAAGAGTTCCAACCACAAATTAACTTGCATTAGGAATACTTATTTATGATGGATATGTATATATATATATATATATATATATATATAAAACCCTACATGGTACATTAGGCGGACATCATAAAAATCCTAACCCTAACCCTAACCCTAACCCTAAAACCTAACCCTAAACCTAACCCTAATGTCTACTTAATGACTCATTTTTTCACTCCCAATGTCCTTCCAATGACACCTTTAGTAAAATTACATATATAGAGAGAGATATATAACAAAATTGGGCCTTCCACGAGAAATAAAACGTAAAAAACGTTAAGAGGACACCATATTGTCCTTCTAATGACAATGTCTACTTAATGACTCATTTTTTCACTCCAAATGTCCCTCTAATAACGCCTTTAGTAAAATATATATATATATATATATACACTTTATGGATTGAGTTGCATTCTGCATTTGACAGACCAACTCTCGGCACACAACATTAATCAGACAATGGTCAGGGTCACATGACCTTATGATGCCTCGTTCATACAAGACGTGGTAAACGGCATGAAAGGTACATGCAGGCAACATAGGTCCCAGAGTATACTAATGTAAAGTACTTGATGTGCAATGTTACCATGTCCAGGGGTGATATTGGTTTTTTTCTTTCTTTCTCAACTGCCCCCCCCCCCCCCTTGAATAAATTTTTTTTAAAGGATTTGGGGGAAGAAGAAAAAAATGTCATTTAAAACATTCCCCCTCTTTTGAGTAAGAAAACTGGGAAAAAATTAGGAAAATTAGGAAAAATAAGGGAAAAATCAGGAAGAAAAACAATAGTTGGGAAACTGATTTAAATCTAGTCATTATCAGGTCTGCATGTCGCATGTGGACGGGGCTTTACCTCTGCATATGGTTTTGGATACATCACTGGTAGACACCACTGCTCCAGCTTACCTTGTAAATCTTGGTCTCTAGTTCCCCAGCAGAATCTTCCTCTTGGTGAGTCAACATGTAGTTATCTGTCTTCCTGATATCCTTCATAGATGGGTTGGAAACCCGCTTGGCATTCTTGGATTTGTTGGGCTGCAGGACAGTTTCTGACAAATCAAACAAGAAACAGATACACATTTTAACTTTCTTTCATCTCCAGTTTACTAAGTACTTTAACACTTTTTCTGTTTCTATTTCTGTTTTTTAAAATCTTATCTCTAATTTCATTTTACAGAGCTCAACTTCTTGTATTTCCTTTTTTTCCACCTAAGAACAAAATGGATCAGTATTTCAAGTATAGACCAGACAATATATATATATGCAACTCTATAGAAAATAGAAAGACACTTTCCCAGTGTTCAATAAGAAGACAAAAATTTATAAATAAAGATTTTCTCTTGACAAAAAATAATACACAAATGTATGTTTTATTATTCAAAGTGTGCACTCATGACAATTAAGAGATTAGAGCTGTTGGCCTGATGAAACTGTAACAGCTGCCTGACTTATTTTTAGGGGTTGCACTTCAATACTTTCTCTGAAGTGGTTTAATAATTCACTGTCCTGTTCATTTGCTTGTAATCGGTGTCCATCTTCCTAGCAATATATCCTTTATATACACATCAACTCGCTTCCTCTACCTACCTGTGTTTAGAGTCTCCGTCGGTTGGTGATCGATCCAGACGCTGTTGGAGGCGGAGCGTGATCGACGATGTCGAAGCCTGACCGGCGGCGGGTTGTTCTTCCTCTGTGCCGGCGGTGACCTGGAGCGGTTGAAGCTCTCTACCAGCACCTCCTTGGCTGCTTTCTTAGCGCTCTCCTCCTCCTCGTGGCCCTGGACGATCTGCTTCAGCTGACGAAGCTTCTCCTCTCTCACCCACATCTCCGTCTGCAGCTTGAGCTCCGTCTGACGAACCCTCTTGTTCTGAATAATAATAAAAATAATACATCATATTTATGAAGCGCTTAATACTAATGTTTCTAAGTGCAAGAAAAAGAACAAAGGAAAAGGAAGGAAAAGTGAGACATACCAAAGAAACATGTTAAAAATAATGAATTACAAGTAAACGGCAAAGAAGAATATGACATTAGACAAAATAATGACTACATCAGTATTAATTAAGATTATAGATAAACAAGATATGGACTCAGATTTATAATATACGATGTGAAATGTGCAAATGCAACTTACAATAACCTTGTGTATAAATTATTATATTAAATATTGAATGTATCAAAATCAGATGTTGTTCTGAGCATATATCTCATTTTAATTCTGTATTTTTACTTTTGTTAAACAGAAAGTACTTCCAGCTTTTTCAGCATAGAAGCATCCTTAGCTTAGAAATTGTAGCATTAATGAAATATAGAAAAGACATATAAGGGTTTTATCCAATAAAAGGAGGTGGAGTAAGTCATTGGTTTTCAGGAGGGTGCAGGTTACCAACCAAAAACAGGTTCCATCACTGGCAAAATCAGCCATCAGTACATAAATATATTTACGAATTGGAAGGACTACATCTGTAACATATGCGATTTCACCCGATGGATTCTCTAGGTTTTAGGAGAGCACAATCTTTAATTCTTTATATATATTGCTGCTCAAATCATCTGTCAAAGATACTATTTTATCCCTGGCCCTACATTGAATCTTGACTTCCAAACAAGGTTTACTCACACATTCCTTCTCCCACTTGTCCCTCTGATTGGTGACGGCTCCCTTGAGGGCTTGCTTGAGACGAGCTCTCTCCTGGGTTTCCATCTGAATCATCTTCTCCTTTTCGGAAAGCTGCAATGCACGACAATAGAAAGAGAGTAGATGTATGAGAGGATGATACCAAAGTCATAATAATAGACCTCCTACTAACATGTACGAACAACAAATCTACGGAGCAGAATCATCTCTTAAAATAAAATACACATGTATATATATATTTGTTTTAATTATTATCATCAATATCATTATTACAATGTAAATATTTGGCATTTCCTGGCAAACAAACATCATCACTTAGACCCTAACGGTCTCTCTATGTGATCAGTGACTTGAGAACATTTGTGACATGGGTTACATTTTGTTTTAAATGATCACTATTCATTTTATCATAGCATGCTAGTGTAGCAAATATTACTAGGCTGACATTAGGTTAGTGTCAATTGTTTAGATTCTATTTTGTAATTAAGAGCAAAGCACTAGCTTGGGGTGCCAAGATGGTAGGAAGTACTTTGAACACAATCAAAATATAAATGAGGAATTTCCAATACCTATCAACAAATTTTTTGGTCTACATACAATGAATAGAGTGAAACAATATTCTTTCACCATCTCCCAGGGCAAATACTATGATTGTAACATTCAGACCTTCATTTCTAAGGAGCGCGATCGCGCCGGCGCTCCTACAGCGCTCCTAAAAAATAATCAGGAGAGTTGTTTACAGCGCTCCTTGCAACGAAAAAAATACACGGTGGCGACGGGCGATTCGCCCCCTAAACCTCTGAAATCACCACAGTAAAATTCAAGACGAGGGCGAAAAAAATCGATATATAATGAAAAATCGCCCCCGCCATAAATTGATATTCCTTAGGAATTAGTAAATTAATTTATTGATGTGTCTGAGTGAAATCTCCATTCCAACTACCAACTCCCAAACTAGAAACTTCCATCAACATTTTAAAAGTTTTGTGGTTGAATCGGATCGGCGGTCGTACCTAGATCTACACACAGCGCGCTAGCGGTATCCGCCTAAGCTCCTGGGCGCCCAGGCCCCCGATGGAAATACAGAGTACATATCGTGCACATGCATACGCAGTTCGCACACATTCACGACACAAAAAGTAGCTCAGCTCCAGCGGCGCGCACGCTCCTAGTATGAAGCAAAGAAGTATTTGCGAGTGACGAGTGCTGAACTGCTAGCGACCAAATTGGTACGTAATATGTTTATTTTGTTTTTTTTTTGACCCAAATTTTTATCATGGACAATGTAATCCCATTAAAAAAAATGTTACTCCGTCTAAAATTGTGTTATTTATAACTTAAAACCATTAAATGCGAGTATATTTTTACTGTTGTCCCACATACAGATATATTTGTTATAACGAAACGTGCAAAATCAATGCCGGATTTTTTCCCTATAAAATCGGTATAAAGCTAGTTTCGTAGACAGAAATTGAATTTTGTTATAAAAAAACCGTAAATAAATATATAATAGATGTTCGTATACCTCTGAATTTTTCTTACAACTGTTAAATTAAATTATATTATTTATTTACTATGCCAGGCACATTGTCATTGATGCCTGAGTACGAGTGATGGTATCAATTTCAGTCTACGAAATTAAACTAGCTTTGGCTTGGCCTTTGGCTTTAGAAATAGAGTCTATACGTGAAAAAAAAATATGGCCATGATTTTGCATGTTTCGTTATAACAAATACATGGGTATGTGGGACAACAGTAAAAATATTCATTCACATTTAATGGTTTTAAGTTATAAATAACACAATTTTAAACGGAGTTACATTTTTTTAAAAATGGGATCGCATTGTCCATGCTAACAATTAGGGACAGAAAAAAAACAACTAAATAACATATTACCTACCAATTTGGTTGCTAGAATTATGATGGCTAAAGAAAAACACAACTTATCGTTACAGCTTACAATTTGGCTTTAAGAAAGTAGCCCCCTTTTTTCAATAGTAGCCCCCACTTTTCTTAAAGTAGCCCCTTGTTTTTTTTTATGCAATGGGGTAAAGTAGCCCCCATAAAAAAAATTAAATCTTGGCCTGCGTGTCAGTGATAATATTTTCTTACAATATAAAAAAAGAACAGTTGAACAAAACTCTCCTTTCGACAAGTTTTAGTTACATGTACGTATAGATCTAAGCCACACGTTTAGCACAAAGTGAATAAATCATGGGTATCTGAATATGTCTGCAATACTCTACATGACATATGTACGTTACAACTGTATGTATATTTGCCTTTGCTTGGAATTTAAGTAGGTAAAACCATGTTTTTAAAAATACAACCTTAAAAAAAAAGCCCCCCTGAGCTCCAAAATAGCCACCGCAAAATAATTAAATAAATTGAAGAGTTAAATATTTCGTTCGTCGTTTAAATTGTTTGACATTGTTTAACGTTGTTCCAAAAACTGAACTGTTAATTTACAGGGTGACTGTGAGGCAGACTGAAGTTACTTAAGTTGAACATGAATGGTAATAACCAGCAGTATAATCACCTCCTCAAAATTAAGATGAAATAATTGACCTCTAAGTCTAAGCTAAAGTAGAGTGGACCAAGCAAACTGAGTTGCAAATTCAGTTGATTATGATGATGATAATTGAGTGTACTGCAGTAACTTGAAACTTCAATAAATGAAACAACACGGTTGTCAGTCAGTTAACACTTGTTTGATATGTATTTTATTACAGCATTTTGAACCCACACACAATAATACAAGGTAAAAACATCAATTTTCAAATTGAGCTCCTCACTCTTTCCAGGAGAGTTATTTGAGGAGCTCAATTTGAGCTCCTTGGCAAAACAAGGAGTGGGATTAATAGAGCTCCACCAAATTCTAGAAATGAAGGTCTGTAACATACTCCACAGCTAGCACGTTTTCCCACATTCTTACCTCTGATGCCATGTCCCGTTTGTCTTTCTCATACATGTTGTGGGTGCGTTGCAGCACGACGTTGTCCTGTTCCAGGGACCTGATTCGCTTCTCCATCCGATCGCACTCCCGGGTCTTGGAGCTCAGCTTGGCCGTCAGGTCGGTGTTGGCGGTGCGTAGGTGATCTAGCTCGTGGTCCGATTCCACCAGCATGGCCCTGAAGGCACCCTCTGTGAATGCAATGTGATGATTTGGGAATGGGAAAGGAGTAAGACTTAGTTAGCTAGACATGTCACACTTAAACATTGTGCAGTATCTAAATAGTCAACAGACTCTATCTTGAAATAATATTGCTAGTGACATTCGTTTGTCTCGCAATGTATGGTCAACAAGGGATCTAAAAGATCACGACGTTTCGTGCGCCGCTGCAACGTTTCGTCAGGTCATAAAATATAATGTAAGGAAGCCTGTTTTGTACTCTACGGGTGGACCGGCGGTCAAATAATTTGATCAATAATTAGAACTAGACTTTATCTTACTTGCCACACTCAAATGCTGGAAGAAAGTGCATGAAGATACTAAATTTTACCTTTGAGAAAAGTTCAGAAGAAAATAGTTATTAAGAGATTCTGCTATAATCATCCTAACAAACAAATTCACTGAACGTACTTAATTATCTGAATTTAGAGAATTCAACTATTTTTTTTTAGTTGAAGTATTATTGGGACTATAATGACAAATTCTACCCTACAAGATATATACTTTGATTAAACTCTAGATTGGTTATTTTTTAAATTCTAAACAGCCATTTTCAATTATTTTTTGCAGGATTTGTATGTTAAAGTTAGTAAATCAATTCAACATCCGCCCCCTGTCTATGAATAAGAAAGGATGTCTTACGTTTTCTGGCAAGTTCATCTTCCATGATTCTTCTTCTCTTTTCTCTCTCTGCCAGGAATGCCAAGAGGTGGGGCAAGGTTTCCTCATCACATGGATCGGAAAGCTGTAATACGAGAAATAAATCAGGTTAGAAAACTAGTTTGTAATCAAATTTTGCAAAAGTTTTATTGATAATTTTTTTAATAAAAAATGGGTTCACATTTTTGAAGAAAAAAACTTTTAGAGTTAATCTTATTCAGAATTAGTATCACAATGCCACAAACTCCATCATCGAATGGGGTTATCTAAAAATCCTCTCCTTGAAATGGTCGGTATTCCACAAAATTGACACCCAATGCTGGGTTTAAGCTCAGTCTACAGTCGACTTATAACAAAGGAGGTTGGACCTAAATTGTCCCTTTAGTATATGTGATTTATGATATGTGATACCAAGCATTGGTTGGGTTTAACTGAATCAGCAGAATGTTGGGAATATGAACTATTGTATATTCTGCAGGTTATATTCTTTTATGTAAGAGAATCATCAATATACATTGTGTATCCCAATGATTTATGAGAGCACTTGTAAGTAGAAATAAAATAATATTCACAAAAACAATCAAACAAACCTGTAAGAGTGGGAACGGGGGTCCAAGGGTGAGAAGGGGCGGTGGAGGAGGTGGCATGTCATAACCATTCTCTTCAAGAAGTTTCTTGTATTCTTCATTAGCTGAAAGAAAAGGTAAGGATCAAGATTAGAAAACATACAATCCGAGTGATATACTCAACAATATAAAAATAGATGTATCACTCTTTTTATCAAAAGAGTGTAACATTCTTTTTATATAAACATTTTCTACATCTCACAACAATAAATGAACATTTGTGTTATATGCACATAGATCACTCCTAACATTTTTCCGGAATAATGTATTCCTCGTCTGCAACCAGATTGAGCCACCATCTTTAGTTTAAGCTACCCCCCCCCCCCACCCCACAACCTGCTCAATACATAATTAGTTGGGAACTCAGATGGAAAAATGAAAATCTTATGCAATTCTTTGGATTTTTATTTAAGAAAAATAAGCAATAGATCATTCAGAATTGACAATATTTCTGCAGATCTTGGACGGTTGTACTAACTCACCCTTTCTTCTGCCTGGAGTGAGACCAATGTCAAACCTGATCTCCGTGGGTCTAGCTACTTGTACCTCCTGTGTGATCTCAGCAAACCTCATCACATGCTGTCAGTCATGAGCAAGAAGGGTGAGAAAATGAGTGAAAGATCAAAGCTACTGTACTGGGGCCTGTTTCATAAAACTTGTTATCTATAACAAGTGCTAAATTTCTATGACAAATTTGCTCTCAGCCAATCAGATGCCATGATTTCAGTAGCTTATAACAGTAGCTTGTAACTTGTTATTGATATCAAGTTTTATGAAACAGGGTCCAGAACCTGGGGGTGTTTCACAAAGACTAAGATTGACTTTAAGTTGGACTTAACTATGACAGGCCATTCATGCCACAAGTTCCTCTAACCATTCCTGGCATTGGTTTCTAAAGGAACATACAAAACGTGGTCACAAATCTACAGAAAGGAAAAAATATTATCTAAAGATCATAATTGAGAGATCGATGGTGATAGCAACCAGTGGCATGAACAGCCTGTCATAGTTAAGGAAAACTTAAAGTCAATCTTAGTCTTTGTGAAACACTCCCCTGGTACCATTTTTATTTGAGGATCTTATACAGCATGAGATGAATCAGGTACCCTACATTCTGGTATTCATGCTGGAAAGACTATCATTAATGATACTCCAGCTTGCAACAGAACTCTTGTTAAACCTTAGGAAGGGTGGTTCCTTGTCTGTTGAGTGGGACATTCACACGTTTGTTTTGCCTACTGACTGCAAATAATGGATGGTATAATGTTCTGGTTTGACTATGCAGAGATGCCAGAATATATACTTTCATTTTACTGACATTTTACTAATTTTAACATATTACCTCAATATTGTAGTACCTAGTGCCACGTACAGATTGATGGTGGTGATGACGATCAGACAAGTATGTAACAGCTAGGGTCTAAAAACAGTGATTTTAAATGACACAACTTAAAGTAGCCATGTGGAAGAAAATGTATTCAACCGATTATAGAATTTTACCACTGCCAATACTTACAGTGGTCTCATCGAAATCCTTGGCACTAGGGTTGACATTCACCACCATCCGAACTTTACCCTCACCATCAAAGTAATTCTTGAAGAGATGGGTTAGCTTGGAAGTTCTGTATGGGACCATCTGTAGAGTAAATAGAAAAAACAAAGATACAGGTAAACTCAATAATGCAATTACAGTGTAGTTGTGAGGATATCATGATGTTCACGTCACAATATATGTACAGTTCTTTCAGATAACCAATACCAGTGAAGAAAAGACAACCTTAGATAAATCTGATATAACTCAGACCTGCCAAACCTCTGGAGTTCAAAAACTGTATTCTTTAATCCCAAAAGTTGTATTTTACTGACAAAAGTTGTATTCTCAAAAATAAACACAGACTGTTACGCGGATCAATGCCTCTTTCAGTTCCTACAGACAGGAATAATTTTTTTATGGATCATTGGTTGAATATGCATGATTTCGTCACGACTGGTGTTTTTGATGAAGCAATGAACATCCCAAAATTGCCGATGTGAGATGCTTGTAGGATACTAAACAGGACAAAAAGGGCATTTTACCATTGAAAATGGCACACACACACTAAAAAAAAAAATTTAAAAAAATTGTACTGTCGTATTTGCTTCTAAAAATCGTACGAAATACGACTAAATCGTACTGGTTGGCAGGTCTGATAACTGATTATAATAGCACTTGAAAGAAGATATTCAGTATGTAATAGTAGATATAATAGATTATCTACCAACATAACAACCTTAAAAATACTGGAATGGAATACTCTACATGTTGGAAGGTTGATATAATCAAGTATTTCCAATTACATCAATACATATTTAGATATGTGGATAACAATAATGTCTTGATCGACATTGACAAGAAGTGAATTCTCCTGACAAACAAGAATTACTTGTGCTTGCAAATATTTTGTGGGCTCCTAAGATCCAATTTGCAGCTAAAAGTCAATATGGAATGAATGAATAGAAAGCAATATTCCTAATTTTAATGATTTGAACTCTCATGATATGGACGGGATTACAAAAACAAGCCAACACTGATAGTTTATGAAATGTCAAACTTGAATGCATCTCACTTTCTAGTACATACAGCCCTACTGGGATCACACAGATTCTGACTGTTTTGTTTATCTGAGAGGTTTTGAACTGACTGACCTTGTTGGATCCTTCTGTCTGGTTTTCTCTCAGTGTCTCAATACATGTCCTGAGTGTCATGAGAGAGGCATTGATGCTTCCAGCTTCTTTCAGTCTGTCTCCTGTGTTGTTGGTTCGGTGTGTCCTTTCACTTCCAGCTAGATCGACCAGGGACAGCTGACTGATAGCAATCTGGTCCTTGTCCTATGGTACACAAAATAAGACATAAAAATAAACAAATAATTTATGTGCTTTGCAGTGTCAAGATTCATTGTTCAATTGATTCCCCCCCCCCCTCCCTTTTTTGTTGGGAGTAAGGGGTTAATATAAACAAAATCAATCAAAAAATTGGAGAAAGCAAAAACACCACACACATATACCCCCCCCCCCCCCACAAAAAAAGAGCTCACTGTAAGAGATATTTCTTTAAAACTGAACATTGTTCATAGCTACACCAACACTTGCCAATGCACATTTTACAATGGGAAATACAATCGTACATGAAGATAACAACAAAAAAACATTTAAAGCACTTCTTCAGGACATGTGGATGTATGAGCAACTCAACAAAGTCACTTTATGCTAAAATGTTAAAACAATACCTTTCAAAATACAATTCTAAAAGCTGCATCTTAAATGAAAGGTAGGATTTTCTACAAAGTGGAATTCTACCCCGACCATTTCCTATAGCCTGCGAAGACCTAAAATCAAGTTGAATGGTCAGAATCCAATGGCCTACCTGTATAACCTCCTGTCCAAGCGAGTCTAGTGGTGCCTGGACCAGTCTGATGTTGAAGACACTGTGACTACGACTCGACTCTGTGTTGAGCTGGGTGTGAGCCACCTTACGTTTGGCCTGACCTGTAAACAGACACCAAGTTCAAAGGTCATAATGAATGGATAATAACAGAGGGCTAAATTAGCTATTCAAAGATTGATTCAATTGATCAACTGTCTGAAGAAATATCATATGGTCAGAGCCAGACGAGCCTTAGCTCTGTGTTGAAGTACGAGTTAATGCCTTTCTGGCTCAAAACATCCGATACTTTCAAAGATTCAATCATCTAGAGATTGTTTTTCAATTTCTTCAAAACATAGTTTGAAAATTGGATAAAAATTGGGGAGATAATATACATCATCATCACAGAATCTTTTTCTTCTAATTGGATTGTTACCTTTGAGGAAGACTTTGTATGCATCTTCTGTTGTTTTGACCTCTACTTCTGTGCACATAGCCACATACATGTTATGGATGTGATCTTCCCTCAGATTCCTTGGTGTCAAGCCCCTAAAAATAAAAGAAAGAAAGGAAGATAAGGTTTATCAAATGTAAACTTTGAAGGTGTTACTGGATATCATGATGCACACTAGCATGGCAAAATAGAAAACTCTGTTTTAGAACAGCTAAGAGCAGTATAAAACAAACATACATGTATATGTATCAACTATGCATATACTTTTACTACAACTTCACTTTCTAATTGTTTGATTGGTAAGCATGCACTGATATTCATATAATTTGAGGTGAATGCAGGTTGAGGAAGAGTGCATTTTTGGAGGGGGAAGGTAATTGTGATGAATCAATTTTCGCAATCATAACCCGTGCCTTCAAAGCACTAAAGTTGAGCAGCAATTTACTTGAACCTTCTAATTTCTTTACTAAATGTGAGCAAAGTGCATTTTACATGCTGCATAACTATGTTTCAATAATGTAAATCAACACTCTAAATGTGAATAGACTTTGACTAAAGATATATAAAACGAAAAGGAGCTGTATGTTTCCACATCAGTCAAAGAAAGGTCAGGACACAGCATCAAAAGAAGGAGAAAAAAAGAGGAAAGTAGCATAAGAAAAATGTTGAGTAAAATTAAGTATGCAGATCTGAAGTCTAGAACTTTTGGAGGATGGTCTGGATATTCAGTACTTCAATTACAGAACTTGGTTATTTCTTTAAAAACTGTATTCTCATAACACACATCTCTAGGTGATTTATTCATTGATAGAATATAGTGGGTCAATAAAGGCAGACCTGCCAACCTCTGGAGTTCAAAAACTGTATTCTTCAATCCCAAAAGTTGTATTTTACTAACAAAAGTTTTTTTTTGTTTTGAAAATCGTATTTTATTGAGGAAGATTGTACTGTCATATTTGCTTCTAAAAATTGTACGAAATACGACTAAATCGTACTGGTTGGCAGGTCTGAAAGGTATGACCATTGGATAAAATCAATTATTACCCATATCAGACATCTGAGCAGTGGTTTTTCAAAATCATATTACACTTCTTGTAATCCTAAAAGAGCTAATCAGTAAATATAAGACTATATTACCCTCTCGTGAAAAAGCTTATAGACTTTACGTGTTAAAAAAGCAGTAAATATAAGACCATATTCACCGTGCCTTATTTTGTCATTTTCATTGCGCATCTATCATGCGTACGAGAACCTGCACACTTTGCGCGCACTCTATTGTGGCGTAATAATCACACATGCACTGTTTGCAGTGTATCAAAAATTTTGTCTAGCACTAGATGCACAGTGCTGGTTTGACAAAGTTGGTTCAGTTCTTTGAGATTGTCATGGTTGATTTATGTATTTGCTCTAGATGTCTGATTTGGATAACAATAACAATATTAACTGGCTTAACTTTCGAGAGATACCACAAATATTGCTCTCACAAGACCCATATTGCCCTCGTCTTTGACTCAGGGCAATATGAGTCTAGTTTGGGAAATGTATGTGATATCTCCCTCAAGGCCAGTCCATATTATATAAATGTGCAGTTAGTCCAGTCTTTCATACTGTGTCACTCATTAACAAAACAGGGAATAAACGCAAAGCAAGAAGTATAAAAGCAAAAAGGAAAGCAAAAGTAAACAAACTAAACATTATAAATCTAAATCCAAAACCACAATGACATACATTTCGTCTCTGTTCCAACGATTCCTGCTATAAACAAGGAATTGAATAAAGAAAGAGGATATAAACTTACAAATAACAAAATAATAAAGTCTCAAAGATCCATACTATATTTTGTTTTTCCTTATATGGTGAAATCTAAAATTATGTGAAAGTTATAATTGAGATGACAAAATAAAAAGTTACAGGACACAAAAAAATCATGAGTTTTACCGTTTCTGTCAAAAAAAAATCATATTAGATTTTAGCAGCAACTGTCAATTTACTATGATACTCCTGGGGGGCGTTTCACAAAGATCCTAAGTTGAACTTATCTCTAAGTTGGACTTAACAATTATGGAAAGCTGTTAGCATCATTGGAAATATTTTGTAAAAATTATTCTAAAAGGCATAAAATGTTGATTCAAAGCATTCATATTTTCTATATCTTGGGAGATTTCATGTTCTTAATGTGGAATTTATGAAAAGTCTGAAATACTTGAATTTTGCTTTTCAATATATTTCATTTTAAGGCTACAAATGGCTCTCCATAATATTTAAGTCAAACTTAGAGTTAAGTTCGACTTAGAGTCTTTGTGAAACACCCCCCTGGTAATATGTCAAGATCACTCAACATACTACCTAACATAAAAAGCAACTATCAAATGATTTGTGAAATATAATGGAGATTCACTTCTGCCTATGGGCTAATAGTATACACAGATGGTACAATGGGTACTTCGCTGGAAATGTGTGTAGACAAGCATACTGTAATATGTAAATGATGATAATACTACATGATAAACAAAGTGGATAAATAGACGTATAGGGAAAATGGAGAGTGAAAAATGGAATAGTAGCAGTGAATAGAGACAAGCTGAAGCTTTTCATCTTGCACTCATCAGAGTAAACTGCAAGAATGAATGGACAGAGGAAAAGCTTCAGTGCATCTATTCAATGCTACTCTTTGATCGTGTAGTAGCAATCATCCCCTTAGAGTAAGAATGCTTGGCATGGCTGATTAAAATCACAGTCCATCTCTCTAAGTGCTGAAGGACTGAGTTCATGAGCTACTGATTTATTCTCAGGTGTCCAGATACTCACTTTGAATGGAGGGAGTAGGGTTGCTCCTCTAGCAGATCAAAGATTTGATTGTTGTAGATCTCGACGTAGGAAACAAAGATGGCGTAGTTGTTGTCCTCATCAATGGTGCTCAGGCAAGTCGGGTCTGGAACCCTTACAAAGTTGTCCAGGTCAGGGAAAGCTTTCCTGTTGTTTTAAAAAGGAATGGTTCATGAACAATTAAGACTTAACATTATTAAACATCTTTCCGCATCAAAAACATTTACTTTATTTTATTTACAGATTGACAAATACAAGAGTATTGTCAAAGTTATGGAAAATCAGTAGAGCACACACTTCACTGCTTTATGTCTGGCTTTTAAAGCCTGCTTGCATATTTGCAGTGATTCAACATTTTCTGCAGCAACAAATGCTCTTAGCTTTATTTCATCCAAGAAATAGTAATAGGGTTAGGGTTGCAATTGGGCTTTATGGCGCAGTGTTGGGTCCATGGTTGAAGTAAGGAATTCAGTTAGGACGGGTAATTAATTGTCCACAAAACAATTGTTGTTGTGTATCATACCCCCATACTTCCACAACCCCCCCCCCCCATAGATCTGTGACTAAAAAATTGAACAGGGGTCATTGCTGTGCATACAGTAACATGTTTACTTACCACACAACATTGCCTCTTGCATTTCATTTAAATATACAATGGTTTTATATCACCGCAGCAGTTTTACCACTTTATCACAACACGTTTGGATAGGCCTTTATGGTTTTGTACACGACATAGAGCTGTCTTACCAAAAGAGAACATGAGATAAGATATCGGTGAACATGTGAAGAAATACTAACTTTGGTCTCCTGGGTGTGCTGGGTGTACGGGGAGTTACGGGTGCCCTAGGCGTGCGTGGGGTACGTGGGGCTACCGGTGGGGGCATCAACTCTTTCTTCTGTCTCTCCAACATAGCATCTGCTTCCGTCTGTACATCCATGCCATTCACCCTGTCTGGCTTGAAAACCTACACACCAAGAGATATCCCAAGTTCCACAAAGTGTTAAAATCATGAGCGAGAAAATAAAAAATAAAAAATGGAGCATAAATTCTCAGTTTGTATCCTGCAATACAACTTAAACATCCACAATATGATTTCAAAATAGCCAGTGTATATAGAGGAGTTTGCTAGGTGACAATCCTCATAATACATAATTGAACAAATTGGTGTACAGTACTTTTCCTTCATACAAAGCCTTTCCCTATGTACACAAACAGATAATACTGGTCTCAATGATCTGAGGGTTTGTTGTTCTCTGTAAGAAGAATTGCCGTTAAACATTTGAGACTGATCTATTTAACTAAACGCATAATCTCTGCTGTTGCTGTTGCATTGTTTCAGTTGTATTGAAACATATCAAACCAAATGTCACAGCTAGTCTACTCAGAACTACAAAAAGTTTGTTAGCATGAGAGTAATGAATGATACATAAATAAAGAGACATTATGAGATGATATCTTACATATTTCCTGGCCTGTAGATCACCCAGGCTGTTGAATAGTACATCAAGACACCTAGGCAGGACTCCTCCGTCTGTGGGTGTGCCCTGCATGGTATACGTCTTACCTGACCCAGTGACTCCATACATGAAGAGCAGTGCTGAAAATATAGAGGTTCAAAGAGCGTAACATGTGTCCATGCCATTCTCCCTTACACTAGGTAATATACATGTACATATTCACACATTGCCACTTGTCTTCCTTTTGTATCGTGGCATAATGTATCTGAAGTTCTGAAGCTCTAGCCTAATTCCAATTTATATAGACTAACATCCATTTATGTAATTCATACTTTTCCAGGAAATAATCAACCTTACCCTAGACTCTGTACAATTATATTTCATTATGACAAGCTTCAAAGCATGAGGGATGCTGGTTGCACAAGCAACATTTCTCATAAAATACACTACCCGGTATGTTGTATATTGGATGTACAATATCCATTGAGAGCCATGCAGAAGCTAATACTTGTACACTTTTAGAAAGTTGAAGCCCTTCTGGTTCTCAACAGAAAATATGGATATCATGTAAGATCAAACTTACATACACAATGCAAGCTAAGGTGGGCAGTACTACCTTTAATACATAGGACTACACAACATCATTCAAACTTTTATCTGATAAAGTGGAAAGCCAAGAAGATAGTTATCTTACAATTCTTGCCATGAAGAAGATCTTCTACCAGTGGCAATGCTATACTGTCATATATAGCCTTCTGTGAGTATTCTTCACTGAAGACAAACTTGAAGAAATGCTGTGTCTGTAATTGAAGGAAAACAAGATGACAAAGAAATAGAATTGTATCACTTTAGAGCCTCCAACTGCTTTGATTTGCTTTGAGAAAAAGTTAAATGAGGAGCAGAGGAGAAACACTCTTGAAAATATATAATTGTTGATTCTGCCACTCTGACAGACATTTCAAAATATGAACAAAAATTCTTATATAACACAAGCAAAGCAAATATTTAATACATGTACAAATTATAATACACAAAACAGTTACAATCACTAAATTTAACATTTATTTATTTATTTCTGATATTTAGACAGGTTGACTCATTATCACCAATAATGGTGGTCTTCCATGAGGCCCTGTTAAACATGAGGTACATTAGTTTAATAAATATATATATATATATATATATAATAATAATAATAACAAAATCTTGAACATAAATTCATAACAGCAATAAAGAATAAGTAAGAACATAACAATATTTATATAAGGACCCCCCCCCCCCCGAAAAAACATGTTTGGATTGACACGTTGTTATACCAAAGAGATATCACAGTGAGCTCGCTGTGATGTGTTGATGCTTATACATGAACTAATCTAAATGTTGCACATGTAATAGATGTGTGTTTATTTATGGTTTTACAAATGTGATACTTACCTCTTTGTAATTGCCCGTTCTGAACGCATGTGAACCCTGAGATGAGTGAGGAAATGAAAAGATGTTAGCTTGGCCAATTTAATATAGTTAAACCTTGAATTAATAATTTATGGATAAATAATGATTAGCAAACCAATACATGCATGCCTGAACATTTAAGCAGATTCCATTGTGATATTGCTCCTGTTGAACTAAAATATTCCAACATAAAAATGTATGTACTTTGAAATTTATTCTATCAAAATTGATAAGAAAATCTGATCTAATCTAATCTCAGTTGTGTCATGATGGACTTTCTGTCAGACTAATTCTACAGATCAGAGTCGAATTAAAGCAATGTTGCATCAACAAGTGTTATGTCACACCGTACTTAGATGGGATTTATCACAGATTTGCAATTAATCATTATGCATAAAAGTATGAATACAAAAAACAAATACAGAAGACCAATGATTCATGAACAAACCTCTGGAGGTTTGAGTTGTATTGTGTTGGTATTGATGACTTCGATACACAGTTCATCATCCTCTTGCACTGGTCTCAACCTGCAGTACACCTACAGAAACAAAACGTTAATACAAAGTCATGATAAATCATCAAATGAAGAATGCATGTTGCATTTTTAAGGATTGGAATACAAAACGTGAAATTCCATAATTCTGAAAACTGAACAAGAAAACCATCTTTTATCAATAATAAAAAAGCATTAAAATATATGAATTATAGCTTAATCTGGAAATTGTTATTGTGGGCAGTTGACAAATTTGTGTCAAGGCATAAAATAAGCCAATGTCTCAATAGGCAATAAAGGTACTTTGGTAGAATGTCATAACGTTTCACCTTTAAAGGTAAAGACCAGTATTGGAAACGCCCCAATTTAAAAAAATGAAATGGAAGCTCTCATTACCAATCATGTGAAAGAATATGTTTTGACTAATACATGATGATACAAAATTTGCCGGGAAACCGCCTACTAATTCATATATTTGGTAAATTTGTTTCTCTCATGGTCTGTGAGAGATATAGGGTAGTCCCATATACATCTTTCTGTGTATAGTGCTTGTAACTTTACGAAGAATGGGCCAAATTTCTTATCATTATGATGATTCCAGAACCTTGCAGATGCTAGATGCTAGATGATCAACCTTTTCTGATCGATTCCACAACGTTTCTTTCACAATGCAATCGCATGACCATAACTGGTCTTTACCTTTAAAAAAAGAAAAACATGATTATATATTACTAATGGTCAGTGCACACTCTTTCATCTTTAAAAAGTATTTCCTTGATCAGTTTTCTACTTGGTTTGAGCTAAACATCCATGTCTCGTCCTGTTAAGATTTAATGGTGGCTGAAGTTATTCCCTTTTCTTTTGTAGCTTTAATTGCCAACCCCCCCCCCCCCCCCTCACATTCAACATTTCTGACCTCAACTCATCTTACCTCAACGGGGTCCTTAGCACAGCTAGGAGGCTTCCGAGGGGTTTTCTTGGGAGTTTTGCCTCTTCTGAAACAAAATTGCAAATATCATCAAAAGTTAAGAATATAGACTAGGTCTAGTCTAGAATCTATACGAATAATTCTGATAGCTCTCTTAGACATATACTGCCTACAGTAAATCAACCATATGAATGTAAGTTGAACAGATTTGAAGAAAGTATTCTCCATAGATTAAGAATAGGAGTGATAGGTTTGAACTTAGATCTCTTCAGATTGAATATACACTCGACAGGCCATTGCAATAACTGCACAGGACGTACTGAAACTGTAAACCACTTTCACTGAATGCCCAAAGTACATAATAGAAAGAGCTATGTTACTCGTAGAAACTGATTTATCACATCCACAGGAAATCATGATACTACTTAAACTTTCAGAAATAGTTAAACAAAAAGCAATAGTTCGCTTCGTTTTAAGAACAAAGCGGCTGTATCAAAACCATTAAATTGTTGTTGATGTTTTTTGTTTTTTTTCTTCTTCTTATCTTCTCTTTTCCTTTTTCTTGCACCAATAAAGCCCACAATACTTGTAACTAATTTGACCTTTTACTTTTTCTAACAATTCGGTGATCACCTCCAACATCACATGCTAGCTGGCACCCCCTCACCTATGCCGGAGTGACCTAGGTTAAAACCGAAAGTCTGCGAAATATACCTCAAAGACTGGTAAGATGGCATTTTGAAAAGGGTGGGGGTAAGTGCGAAGTACACATGTGCATACGTGAGGTGATATTTGAACGCGCACGTGCACGTAAACACAAGTACGTAACTTGCTAGGCCGTCGTCTCTTTCCAAAATTATTAATTTATTGAATTTTCTCTCTAAAAAAAATTTATAGAGTCTAAAAAGAAAAAAAGAGGAAGGAAAGAGGATGGAAAGAGAAAGAATCCTAAAAATAGTCATTTATGACATGAAATTGTACATATGTATATATATAAATAATTCATAAAAATAGTGTGTGGCAAAAATAGTCAACTGTGACTGATTGCCAAACAAAAACAAATCAAGAAGAAAGAAACTATATCTATTATCCACATCAGGGACATTATGTTAGACCTACATGAGGATCTGAGACATTACGGTACATAACTTAACACACGCGCGCAACCCACCATCTATTAGGTATGTGACTAGAAAAATAATTGTGGGATTACATTGTATCTTATATCATTGGAAAGGGCTAGAAAAACCATTTAAAATGGTATATAAACCATAGCTCTAGGACAAATATTTAGCGAGTTATGATTTTTTTAAGATTAAAAATCTGATTTAATTATCGCCATTGTTTTACCATTGAGACCTCTCAAAATCTGTGACCGACCATGACCAACATAAAGGATGGTCTTATCAAAAATGTAAAAATTATTCATTTTTCTAGATAAAACCTTAAGGAAAGAACATGTGATAGGGGAAGAAAACCAATATTGTATTATTTGATGTACTATAGACCCTTCTATAATTAATTAGTAATTAGCAAATTAATTAGCTAATTAGTCGTTAATGAACTCACTGCCACAAAAAGACATACAAATTTCCGTAATTTCCTGACAATCAATTTTGAGGAAGTAAAAAAAACAATGATTGTATGTTCCGATTTGATTTATAATTTTATATTCATCAAGTAACGAGAAAAATGTATAAATAAACGAATTAAATTAGTTTTAGAACTATTAAAACTTATCTTCAGGGAAGATTACGATGGTAAAGATGACATTGAAATTTGACTTGAACAAAAATACACTTTCACATGTCCGTTTCTGAAAATTCGAAGTCGAGGCGAAAGGAAATTTTTCCAATGACGTCATCAGACAAGCAAGCCAAATTTGGCGAGAAACCGCCGTTTCCACACGCAATCAAAGAGGAACCCTGCAGAGTAACTCGTATTGGGCGTGAAACCGCTGCCGGGCGCGCTGAAACCAAGCCAATGTGCACGATAGTCACATACCTACATCTATGCACTTTTATTGTGCAGCGTTTTACCGTGAAACCTGTGAAAAACTAAAGTGTAGAATAGATCTATACTAATATCAATGTTTTTCCGAAAAAATACTCCCCCCAAAAAGAAGAAAATTGACACAAAACAGGTCAACTTTAAAATTGACAAGCAACATTTTGTTTTTTGAACTTTGCATCAGTTGTGATGTTTGTTGACAGTTTGCGATGCCACGGAAATCTGGACGTATATACCAATTGGTCCTGTCCAGTACCACCTTAGATGTAGATGAACATCATTTGCAGAACATCACCCCATGTTTTTGCACTTGCATATCTCGGCTCACTGCACTGGCACGTACATGTACATGCACAGCAACTCATCTCACTCACATTCACAATCCTGTTTCATGCACACAAAACACGCCACTAGATTACCCTTTAGCAAGATTAATATCCTATTTTCATAATATTTATGTTAACTTGTTATGTGATTTTTTAGTTACTTACGTTGGCTTCATGTTGAAATCCCTCTATCTAGTCAGAAACGCAGAATTTTTTGCTGATATTTTCACAGAAAGTCAGCCACAGTGCAGGTTGTGCGTATTATATTATGCATGCATTCAAAAGCGAGCGCGGACAAAAGCAAAGAGCCAATCATCTTCCGAACATGGAGAAAGGTCGCAATGATTAGACGTAGAGGGAGACAATCAAAACAAGGATACATTTCGCGACCTTTCATCATTCATCCGGGCCTTGCGTAGACATGGTGCAAGACCAAACAGCCTCGCCCGAACTACTGGCCTGGGATCCATCAGCGCTAGCTATAGTGTGGAGGTGCTCATTTATAGCAACCTACTCTGCCTGCTAGCTAGCTGCTCTGCGGTTCCGGGAAGAAACATGGTGGCTCTTTGAAACCTCACAACAGACTAGTCTATTACTTACATGGATTTTGAGTAGCCTGACGCACTGTTCTGTTAGGATTTTGGTAAGAACCAATCGTCGGATATATTTTTGGAAAATAAAATGGGCGTAAAACTACTAAAAAAAGTAAAAGACAGAATCAATCGCCCAAGTCTGTGTGAATGTGATCAGGATTCTGGGTGATGATTTTCATGTGAATGAATGATTAATTTATAATTAAACGTTAAAGTCATGAAAGTTACAGTAGATCTAGACTAGATCTAGAGGTCTAGTCTATATCTTGAAATGTCACTGTGCCATGAATTCTGTAATTTATGAACATAATAATATTAGATTCTAAAGGTAATATAGGCCTAGCCCTAGACTCTACAAAGTTTTGGGGAAATTCTGAAAATTGGGTGGATAGTGAATAGACTCTAGATCTAGGTCTAGACTATTTACAATTTTTATATATTTGGATGCCCCCGTGGATGTATAATAAGCACTAAAAAAATTAACCCCTAAAACACTTCTGTTTTTGAGAAAAATTGAATATAAAAATTTACCGGTGCTCCCGGTAAATTTTGATAAATTTCAAATGGAGCCTACGGCCGTACAATGGTAGCTGCGACCATGAAAATCTCAGAATATGTAGTTGTGATATATAATTTCCAAACGGGAATAGCTAATCAGTCGATTTTAGTCAACAAACATTGTTTCATAGCTAAATTGATATCTTGACCTTGAGAGGGAGCTATACAACATAAAGAGTTTATTATTTATAATTTCATAACTTTAGACTCGATTTCAATCGGGGCAACGATCAATGAATACTGTAGGAACGCATATGATACCAATATGTTAATTTGAACCAAATTCATGACCCCATACCAAAACTTTGTAATACCTTTAACTCTCTAACAATTTATCAATGACATGTCTTGAGTCTAAGAATTTTTTATTTTTTTAATATAATTTAACATGTTTAATATCAATATGGCTGAGACTCCACATACTACATCGCTTAGTCTGAAGTACTGTTAGTCATACTCGTAGATAGACTAATAAGTGTTACACAAAACCCTCTTTTCCAAGACAAATGACAAGTTGACAACTTCTCCAACTTGTCGGGACTTCAAATTGTCATATCTTTTTAGAATGCCATCACAAGTCATACTCAGTCATAGTCAGCTGACTGAGCAAGAAGATCATTGAGATTTTTCGAAAATATTCTTGGGGTAAATTTCTTGTGATTATTAATATTTACTGGGTCTAATTGTAATTAGAAACGCTGCCCAGTCTGTCTAAAAAAACCCTCAATATTTGAACACTGCATGTGTGTTGCTGGAGCTAGGATTAGTTTGGTTGAACAGTAAAGAGCAAATTTAACAAATGAAATTGCCTTGATCTAAATTATTAACATGTGTATTTTGTAATTTTGTTAACATGTGTTTATACTACAAAGCCGGGGTTTAAATTTGTCTTTATTGAGGTACATGTATATATGACCATGAGCAATATGAGTGACCAGTGAGGCTGAGATGTAACTTCAGCAACTAATTTGTTTTCAATAACAGCATTACAAATCTTACAGGCTTATATATAAGATGAACACCACAGACAGATTCATCATATTCAGATGTAATGAAAATTGAGATACTAGTACAGATGTCAAATAAATAATTCTATAATTTGATATTTTTATAAATTTATTTTCAGAGATGCAGAGCAATCTGAGTTCATGAGTGAGGATAGGCAAAGTTTATAGTGTGGTGAGAAATTTCAACTCTCTGTCAAAATGAGTTTCCTGTCCAATCCACTGTTGGCTGGTTCAACATCAGCCAAGTCTAAGGCATCGGGGCTAACAGCCACCAAGCGAAAGGCAAGCAATGGCAATCAAGCACAGGGGTCTGCCCCAAGCAAGCAGCCAACCACTGAGATGTCCCTCCAAAGTAGTAGCCTCCTTCTAGGTAGTTCCCTTCTTGGGGGGAACTCTAAATTTGGACTGGGCCTGCAGTCATCTAGTCTGGGCACGAAGTCACCGCTAATGGCTAGTACTGGTTTTAATAGCAAGCCCCAAGGCAGCTCTGGCTCTGGAAGATCCCTATTGGCTGGTGGAAGCCTACTATCCTCGAGCAGCTATCTGTCATCGTCATCTTCTCTATCGTCCTCAACATATGGAAGTTCTCCTGCTTACGGAAGTTCTGTATTGCCGAACAAGCAGAAGACACGTAGCTTGAGCCGAAGCAACAGTAACCAGGTTGATGATTCCAAAACCAAGAAGGTCAAATCTCAGCATCATCCAGAGCAGACCAAGGTCAAGGAGGACAGCGTCATTGATCCAACTCTTACCACGTGTGAGCTACCAGACTATGACTTCTCACGTCAGCTTCCAGTAACAAGTACAGTTGTGCAGGAATACGTCCCTTCTTTTGAGAAACTGGACATGGTGAACACTCTGTCGACTAATCCAGGGGAAAATTACTTGACTGAATTGAAGGTAGAGTATTCTTGTCCATGATTCATCTTGATGTTTCAAATTATTTATATTGATGCAAAGTAATAAGTCCAAACAAAAGACAGCATGTGTGACTTTTGTTCATTGACTCATCTTAAAGGAAGGTGCATCAATCATGACTAGGACAGAATATTTCTTTACTGTTCAGTTCCAGGATAGTTGATGAATCAAGCAAAATATCAGGATTAAGTATATATCTAAACGATCTAAGTGCTATGTACAGTGAGATGTATGAGAATATATTATATCACATGACAATATTTTTATTCTCTTTATCTACAATATTCACTGACCAGCGTAAATTTGCTGCAGGAGTGGTGTTACAAAAAGTATTGTAAACTAAGACAAGCATTTCAAGTAGGCCTGAGTCGAAACGGGTCCCCGACCGTCGAGCTGACCACCGTCTTTTGGTTTTCGGGTTTCGGGTTTTTCAAAATTAAATTTCACACTGATATTTTGAAATATAGAATTAAAAATATGCAATTCACAAACTTATATTTCAATATAATCAAATAAATATGCTTTAGAAATAAATGGATATTGTTTCAGTTGATGGTAGGTGTTTTTATCGCTCTAAAATTGAGGCTGCAAGAAAGGAATCACGCTTCGTGGTACCGATCGAGTGCGTTCAGAAACGGAAGTGGAAATAGATCTATGACCCACTGAAGACAGAGCAAGAAAGTGCCACACCCAAGACTAAAATGTTGATCAGACTATTGCAATTAAATCGTAATACTAAAGGCATTAATTTAATTGTCAAAATATATCCACAACATAATGGTTTAACCTTAATAGTTTGATGAAGGAAAATAAATTAAAGCTCTTGAAATAACATCAAAGTGCCTTCCGTTCGTTCTAAAAATGCGTGTATAACGGCAAGCTGAAGTTACGATTCAAGCTTGATATGCATGTTCCCTACACCGCCATCCGAGCTGATCGGAACATCACGTAAGACTTTAAGGGAATCCAATTCAACAAAATTACCGTAAAATAATTATTTGCTTTGACAAATATTCATAATATCTTACAGAAATAATGATATTTCATGAGCTACGTACTCGATATCAAGTTCAGCTAGCCATCATTTTGAAATGAGACGTAGTTGTCATGCAGCACAGTAGGCTACATGTATAGACAGAATGCTGCAGCTCGCAGAGAGGAAAAAAAATCACTGAATATCACGTGATCTCAGACCCGCGCTTTTTCCTCTCTGCTGCATACTACCCTCTACAGTCTACTACATGACAACTACGTCTCATTTCAAAATGATGGCTAGCTGAACTTGATATCGAGTACGTAGCTCATGAAATATCATTATTTCTGTATGATATTATGAATATCTATAGTATTATTTGTCAAAGCAAATAATTATTTTACGGTAATTTTGTTGAATTGGAGTCCCTTAAAGTCTTATGTGATGTTTAATGCTTAATGTTCCGATCAGCTCGGATGGCGGTGTAGGGATATATGTAAACAAAACTTGACTCGTAACTTCAGCTTGCTGTTATACACGCATTTTTAGAATGAACGGAAGGCACTTCGATGTTATTTCAAGGGCTTTAGATTATTTTCCTTCATCAAATTATCAAGGGTCGTAAACCATTATTTTATGGACATATTTTGACAATTAAATTAATGCCTATTAGTATTAAGATTTAATTGTAATAGTCTGATCAACATTTTAGTCTTGTGTGTGGGGCTTTCTTAACTTGCTCAGTCTTCAGTGGGTCATATTTCCACTTCCGTTTCTAAACGCACTCGGTACCACGCACGAAGCGTAATTCCTTTCTTGCAGCCCCAATTTTGAGCGATAAAAACACCTACCGTCAACTGAAACGATATCCATTTATTTTTTAAAGCATCTTAATTTAATTCAATTGATTATTTTATTGTTTTGAAAGCAGTAACTGTCTTTTCCGTCGCATTATTAGAACAGCAACTTAGTCTAACTCCTGCCGCTGCATGCACAAAATTTTTAGTGTCAGTGCAGTGGTGAAAATTTTGGCTACCCGGTCCCCGCCCGAAATTTTCAAGTCAAACCCAGGTTCGGCAAAACCCGTGATGACTCAGGCCTAATTTCAAGTCAATATGAATTTGAGCTAGATCATGTAAATCTATGAATCTATGATATTTTGAAATTGACATATACATTGTACCGTTATTATAATCATAATAAGAATTATGATAATAACATGTTATATTTCTCGAACCCACAGCAACAATTCATCAATGCTGTGAGTGCATCTTTGATCGGTGGCCCCAACTTTCATGAGCGTGCAGACGGTACCAGAAAGAATATCAACAGACAGGCTACCTCAATCATTGATAAAGACCCAGAATTCATCCTAAAGGTGAGAATAGAGACATATAAAATGCTTTCAGAATAGTTCCAAATGTAGTCATTTCTTTTTCCTGGACACATACTTTCCAACTTCATTTTCCATGAGACATAATGAACATACATGAGATTTTTTCATAATGAGCTAAAGCTGCTATTTTAGAGGATGTTGACCATCATACTTTGGCCATGAAAAGTTCGACATTAATAATAAGGTGGAAGAGTAAACTGTTGTCAAATGTTGAATTTATACTGATTAGATGCTTAGCTTTTACCTACTGATAATTTATATATATTTTTGGTGTTCAATTTAAGTATTTTCCATTTTCGTACATGTGTTTAATACAGTTCTAGTACACTACAATTATTCTATATGTACATGACATGCATAGATTCCTGTTGAATTTTGTGGCTGATGCAAGGCTTTGAAATGTTGTACATATACTCATAATGGATGACCATATATCTTGCAGCCATGAGGTCAAAAGTTGTGCAAGACTTGAAAGAAAGAAAAAAAAAGTCAGTACACTTTTTAATCATGATGGTAGAATTTTTTTATATTTTTTTATATATTTTTTTAGGGGGTGGCAAGAGTGGGAGGTAGCCTGAATGTGTTAACATTTAATTTTATATACCTCATACATAGATTGTCATTCACTGATTGGTCAAGACTATATCACATGTCAAGGAGCATTTCTATCTATCAAGTATCATTACGTCAGAGGGGTTGATAGCTACTATCAAACCCTGGGATAGGACCCCTAACCCCTCCCGCGACTTAGTTGCGCACACAAATTTTTTGAGTTGCTAGGCTACCGCAATCGCGCGGTTACGCGCAGTGCGTAGGAATTCAATACTCTTGCCTTGGATTTGATGTTGGATTTTTCTTATTTGGGTTAGTAAATTCCTCTTGATCTCTATTCCTGTTTTTAGAGCTAGATCTAGACCTACAGCTAGACCTAATCATGAATCAATAAAAAGGATGAGGTATATAAAACAAATATGGACTGCTCTGTAATCGGATGATGGTGGGAACTACCACTCCCTCGGTGGTGTTCAAACCGGCCCTTCTATCACCCCCTCGGCTTCGCCTCGGGGGTGATAGAAGGGCCGGTGTAAACACCACCTTGGGAGTGATAGTTCCCACCATCTTGGGAGTGATAGTTCCCACCATCATCCTCATGAGCAGTCAATATTTGTATAATATTTGCTCTGCATACTTGACAGCCCACCATAATTAGTACATGTATCATATTTAAATTTGTCTATTTATGTATTGGTGTGTGAGAGATAAACGCACGTGTCGCGCACGTGTGAGTAGTCCCATATACATCTTTCTGTGTACAGTGATTGTAACTTTACGAAGACTGGGCCAAATTTCTTATCATTTTGATGATTCCAGAACCTTGCAGGACACACCAATACTTATATGCTAGATGATCAACCTTTTCTGATCGATTCCACAACGTTTTTTTCACAATGCAATCGCATGACCATAACTGGCCTTTATCTTTAACAATTTTTTGCATTACCAAACTGTAAACATAAATTTTCCTTTGTTGCTTTATTTAGAGTTTGAATGACTAATAGCTTCTATACAATGTAATTGTCCCCAGGGCTGAGATGTATTCCTAAATAATAGTCCAAAGCCCTATTTTTCCTTGTGTTTAGAATAATACTTTTATTTTACATGACCAAACGACAAAGTAATGTAAGTAAATTGCTGTTTCCCAGTTGTACATCATGTGTCCTGTGTTTTCCATCAGGTTGCACTGTATACAAGGAAAGAGTTGAACATTCGTACTACAGCCAATTTCCTGCTAGCTCTCGCAGCCATGACCCCTGATTGCCGACCTTTTCTCAGGAAGTACTTCAGCACCAGCGTTGCCCTGCCATCTGATTGGATAGATGTTGCTGAACTTTACCAGGTACTAATGACACAGGAAGTAATCAGTTGATCCTTGCTTACATCATCTTCTAAAAAGGAATATTTTGATAGATGATCACCATGAAAGGCATTGCCCGACTGCCTTATAGTTTGAACTCTATGAGTTACTCTCACTTTATAATTCTGTGTAACCCCTGCATTAATTATGGAAGAATTTCCTTTAGGGGGCGTGTGATGATTTGGATCTAGTTGATTTGTTTGCAAGCTGTTTGAAAATGAAACCAAACATGATGTTCATGATGTCTTTATCCTTTTTGATACCCCTCTACTTTCTAGTCAATGTAATACCATTAAATTGTTCATGATTCTTGGCCATCTGAGATCACATACTTCCATTTAATCACACCAATTGAGCACATCCTGTTCTATATTTTAACAAGGTATCAATGCAACAACATACTTTATTTCAAAATTATAGAAGGAGATCAAAATTTGACCAGTAGCCAGGGATGCAAAGAAAAGAAAATAACTACTACAGTCTCAAAAGCAGACAATCATAGAGATCTATAAATCACCATGAGAATATTAATAATTAATTTTAAATTGATTGGCGATGCTGAACTTTGGAATGACATAGAATAAAGTAAACACTTTCAGGAAATGCTAAAAGCTATAATTTGTCCTTCTTGAATAGATATACTTTTATTGAGCTCTAAATGTAAATCACATCATGCAATTTTGGGTAGTTTTATAGTGCCTGGTCATATAAATAGAAACTGAAAGTGTAAGTCATGATCAAAATTGATTTTTCTCCTTACAGACATTCCATGATAAGAACATCAACTATGGATCTCTGCCCTCGGCCCTTCGCAAGGCCATGATTGATCGCTTCCCTCGGTTCGACCAGTACCAACTGGGTGAGTGCTTCAATAGTTATCCTGAAAGAAACAGAAAAGACTCAAAGATTTTCTTTCACGGCGGTGAAAGGGAATACATTAGATATTCTAATTTTAACAATAGGTGAATTTGAACAAGTTTGATTGTTGTGCTGAGGTATTTTGTTATGAAATATTGATTGAACAAAATATAGCATCAAGTAGAAACTGAAATGTCTACTTAAACATCAAATCAAGTGAAAAATGAAAACATTTTCAAGTACTGCAACACTTTGAGGTAGTTCACAGAGGGACTGTTGCCTAGTCTGCATTTTATTGTTGTTGTTGTTTGTTTGTTCAAAAGAACTTCCTATTTGGAGAGGAACAGAGAAACAGTAAAAAACGAACCAAATGTTAAAAAGTAGTATATTCAATTAGAGTTGTTTGTTTGTTTGTTTTTTTTTTCCAAATTTTTATTGATTTTCGAAATTTTTTGTAACATTACAAAACAACAATCATACAAGAATTAAATGATTGTATAACATTAAAAGAACAATAATCAAATACGAATCACTGTAACAATTACCCCCCCAAAAAACAACAACAATCAAACAAACAAACAAACAGACCTGATGTAAAAACTAAAAAATCAGTCTCGGGTGGTTTGAACTGTATCATTATCAAAATATAATTATGGATAATTAAAATAAATTCTCAATAGGGGACCATTTTCTATAGTGCATGTTTTCTTTGTGCTTTTGTTTAGCAATTACCAATTCTATATGTCTGATTTTGCAAATGAACGTTTCAAAACCTATGAAACTTACTACTAAATTCCTGCATTTCTGAATATAAATGTATCTCTTCAATAAGATAATTAAGTGATTTAATAATATTTTATGTGGTCCCTTCCAATCCTTTATGAATCCAAACATCATTCTTTTCCTAGATAGATCCTCATATCTGACAGATAGCTTTAGACCAATTTTATCAACAAAAGCTCGTCTTAAATCTTCAGCAACCTTACACTCATAAAAAAGGTGTAAAGGAGTTTCAACAGAGGTCTCGCACAATGTGCAAAGTTCTGTCTGAACTTGCTTCATTTTAAATAGTCTCTCATTGGTGTATAGAATATTATGCAAAATTTTAAACTGAAGACTCTCATCTTAACTTCTATTGTGCATTTAAATGGGAGTAGATACATTTGTGGCCATTCCTCCTCTTCTATCCCATATTTAGTGGAAAATAGGGGTTCACAGACAGGTCTACATGTCAATTTACTAACTAAATCAACATTTGTATCAATAATTGATTAAATGAACTTCCCCATTTCTTCCTGACTAGCGATACTATTGCCAAATATATCATGTAGTATTTACCTGGTACTCCTCTTGCTTTCCAAAGATTAAATTGCACAATGTTTCCATGTAGATCAAAAAGTTGATATACATAACATAGACCTGCCTCATGAAAGGCCTTACAGTAAACTGATTTATTATCAATAAGAATATATTGATTGTTCCAAACAATTTGACTAAGTACACTTGCTTGGTCTCCTTGATCATCAACAAATTGATTATACTCCTTTGTCTTGGACCATGCTAACAACAAGTTATGATAAAATATGGGAATTCCAAGAGAATTCAACTGGCTCATAGAATAATTACTCATAAAAATCAATTTTCCACCAAATCGTTTACTATAGTGGTCAAAAACCAACTTCCAATGATGATCTGATTCTGTATAATATCTCTGAATCCACTTAACCAGCTGTGTCTCTATCATGCATTTTAGTTTCGGGAATTTAAGACCACCTTCAGTATAATCTGCAATCATTGTTGCCTGTGATATCTTATCTGGACCTTTCCATATAAACCGAAACATCAACTTTTCAACCTCCTTAACAAAATCATCGGGTATTTCAATATTGGAAACTATATACATAATCGTAGACATAACAAATGTTTTCAACAGTTGAATTTTTCCTATTAAAGTTAACCCCCGATTCTTCCATCTTAAGAAAGTACATTTTATTTCATCCAGTCTCTTATCAAAGTTCAGTTTCCTGACTACTTCCTGATCATATGAGAATCCTGATCATATGAGAATAGAGTTGTTGTTGTGGTAGATTTAGAAAAGACTTTAAGTGTTCTTGAGTGAAAGAATGAATGTCTTGACTTTTCTTGCCGGTACACTATTCACTCTATGAAGAATGGCTCACGTAGAGAATGTTCAATAATACAAGATTTGAAACCATCTCTATTTACAGCAAAATACAACAAGGAGAAGAAAAAGAAGAAGAAACCTGTCGCCACAACTGATAAGCCAGCAGAGGAGAAGCCCCCAAGTGATAGTGAAAGCGATGATGATAAAGATGAGGACAGTGATACGGACGAGGAGGAGATGGAGAGACTGAGCTTTACCCTCAAGCAGTTGATCAGGAAGCTTCACATCAAGGAACCTGTGGACAGTGTCATGTGCCTTCTTGGAAAGAGGTATGGTTGGATGGTGATTTTATTTTATGATTTTAAATCCAATCCTAATTTTTTTGTAAAGGCGAACCATTTAAAAATCAATCCTTTCTTTTATTCCTCTGTTGAAGAATATCATACATGTAGCATAGCAATGTCACCTGATAAAGAGTGCTCTTGAAACGTCCTTATATTCCCAAACATGACTATATGGAGTTTAACTATCTGCCACATGTGTATAGTCCCATGTGTATATATTCCTTGCAGTTCTTTTCACTGTTTTTTCATTTTCATTAAGATTGAGTCAATTTCAATTCTATTGTGATTATCCTGAAACCTTGCAATTATCTCATTCATACTTGCAATAAGCCAAATGGTTCCTATTTGGTCTCTTTCACAAAGCAGCTACAGGACTGGAGGTCAACATTACCTCTGATGAATTTAAATGAATTGTATATAAATAGACATAACTACGAGTTGTGGGAGTACCAGTTATAGATTTCAAGACAAAATAAAGAGCTGCATGTCCCTGTCAATAAGAGTCTATATTGAAATCTTTGTGGTAAGGGTTAGCAGTACACAACAAGCAGACGATTTTCTTAATACAAATCAATGTTAAGACCTAAAAACTCATATCGTGAAATTATGAAATCCTGCAGGTACCCAGAAGATATGGAGACCTTCTACGCGAGTCGTCTTTCCGGTACATGGGACACTGAGAGGGCAGGCAAGAGGATGAAGCTACCTACCCCAGAGACCTGGGAGACACAGGTCTCACTCAAAGGCAACAAAGCAGCAGTCTGGGAACAGCTCATCGGTAAGTCACAACAATTTGGGGTATAGCAGTCTGTGACAGCTATGTCAATGAATTCCGGCTTAATGGCGGAATGGATATAAGGCTTGCAATGAGAAAGTTGACTAATTTCTAAGACAAAGTTATTTCTTAGTGTGTGTATTTAGGGAAATGATACAATTACAAATTGTTCCTATGTTGATTAGTGACTCAGGTGTACATCTATTTACATGTATATCTCTCTCCTACTCCCTACATGTACATGTGTCTGCCAGTTACTTTCCATATCTATCTGTATTTTGTACTTCTGTCTGTACATTTGTTTGTCTGTCCATCTGTAAACTTGTTTGTTTGTTTTTATTTGTAAACTTGTCTTGTTCCCTATCCAGTGCCCTCTCTATGTCTTTTTATATTTTATCTGTCCACCTGTTCATCTCCATCCTTCTTTCTATATTTCTCTTTCTCTCTCTCTCTCTCCCTCTATCTCTCTTCCCCCTCCCTCCCTCCTTCCCTCCCTCCCTCTCTCAGTGTCTCATTGCATAAGGTAAAAACAATTTCAGCAAATTTACGTTCTTTTATTTGCACTTTCTCAGACAACAAGAAGTTGCCGTTCATGGCCATGCTGCGTAACCTGCGCAACATGATTGCTGCAGGGATCAGTGAGAAGCATCACAAGTGGGTCCTGTACAAGCTGACTGACAGAGGCTCAGTGGTCTACAGCAAGCAGTTCCCATTCAGGTTCTTCTCAGCCTACGAAGTGCTCACGAGCATGGAGTATGACTTGAAGAAAGCAGGTGAGAATATCTTTAGTCTGCCAAAATGGACAGACAAATAGAAACCAAATGTTAAATACTTACTGTGATTTAGATCGGTTTCCCAGATTAAAAAAAAAAAAAATTTTCCCTGATTTTTTTCTTCCCACAATTATTTTGTTTTGTTTTGTTTTGTTTTATCTTCCCGATTGTATCCCTATTTTTTTTTTTCCCCTATTTTTCCCCAATTTTTCAAAAGGGGGAATGTTGTCAGATGCCTTTATTTTGCACAAAATCCTTTTTCTGTTTTCTTTTACTCAAGGGGGGGGGGGGGGGTGGTTGAGGTTGCTCACTATCACCCCTGTATTTCAGAAAAGTGGATATATATATATTGTGGTAGAACTTTGAATTACTAACATACCGTACTCTTTCATTGTACTTTGTTTACACATGATTGAATATAAGACACACAAATTGATGTATGCTAATAATTAACTACACTGCTTGTTTTAGAATAAATAAATTATAGGACTATGGACAACTATAAAGATTGATTTGTTTAGCCATTTGTCTTTCAATTTAGTTTCATGATGTGTATATCCCTATTGATATATATATATATATATATATATAGATATATATATTCCATTGATTTAATGTATCCAACTTGTAAATTTGTTTGCAATTATTTTGTAAGGAGCTTGATCATCAGTAAAGATGGATATATGCATGTTTAATAGACATTGTAATTTTTAATATTATGAGAGGAGAGTGTCTTGAGGTTAGTGAATAAAATAATACAATTGTTTGACCTGTTTGCAGATAAACTGAAAGAGCAGTTAGCTAGTGGTATTAAGCCCCCTCCAAGGAAACAGCGGGGTAAAAAAGAGGACCCGATACCCAAGTGGAAACGGGCAAAGATGGACAAGAAACTCAGGTTGGTATTTGAGAATTGAACCTTATTCATGATATATTAAGACCCTGCATTCATTACAGTTTCTTATTTTATTGTTTATTGCATTCGTTTCATGTTCTCGGCATTTTCCTTGTATTTTCATGATTGCAAGCATTATACAGTGTACCTGAAAATATTCAGAGAAGCAAAATTTTTTTTTTTTTTACTACAGTTTTTTCAGCCTCTGTAATTTTTATGCCTCCGTTACGAAGTAGCCGGAGGCATTATGTTTTCGGGTTGTCCGTCCGTCCGTACGTCCGTCCGTACGTCCGTACGTACGTACGTACGTACGTCTGTACGTACGTACGTCCCGTTCTCGTGATCGCGTTATCTGAAGAACTGGTTGATGGATTCCTGCCAAACTTTGGTCATGTACGTATCTTGTAGAGCCGATGAACTGATTAGATTTTGGGGTTACGAGGTCAAAGGTCAAAGGTCACAGGGCTCATTATGTATGCAAAGCAAGCTCGTGATCGCGTTATCTGAAGAACTGGTTGATGGATTCCTGCCAAACTTTGGTCATGTATGTATCTTGTAGAGCTGATGAACTGATTAGATTTTGGGGTCACGAGGTCAAAGGTCGAAGGTCACAGGGCTCATTATGTATGCAAAACGAGCTCGTGATCGCGTTATCTGAAGAACTGGTTGATGGATTCCTGCCAAACTTTGGTCATGTATGTATCTTGTAGAGCCGATGAACTGATTAGATTTTGGGGTCACGAGGTCAAAGGTCACAGGGCTCATTATGTATGCAAAACGAGCTCGTGATCGCGTTATCTGAAGAACCGATTGATGGATTGCTGCCAAACTTAGGTCATGTATGTTACTTGCAAAGCCGAAAAACTGATTAGATTTTGAGGTCACGAGGTCAAAGATCAAAGGCCACAGGGCTCATTATGTATGCAAAACGAGCTTGTGATCGCGTTATCTGAAGAACCGATTGATGGATTGCTGCCAAACTTAGGTCATGTATGTTACTTGCAGAGCCGATGAACTGATTAGATGTAGGGGTCACAAGGTCAAAGGTCAAAGGTCAAAGGCCACAGGGCACATTATGTATGCAAAAACAGCTCGTGATCGCGTTATCTCAAGAACCGATTGATGGATTCCTGCCAACTTAGGTCATGTATGTTTCTTGCAGAGCCAATGAACTGAGTAGATTCTTGGTTCATAAGGTCAAAGGTCATGGGCTCATTATGTATGCAAAAATAGCTTGTAATCACAATATTCTGAGAACCTGTTAATGGATTACAATTGAACTTGAATTCGAAAAATTTCTTCTGTTTTGGTTTGTAAAATTGCTCTATGACGGAGGCATCATTTTCGACTGCGCGCAGTCGAAGTTCCATCTAGTTCTAAGTGTGTAACAGGAGAGGAACAAAAAGGATGTCTTTCAAAGCATGAAGTGACACAAGCTCAGTCGAAAAGTGGTCAATAGTAATAATTATTAGTTACTTAACTGTTCTTGTACTTTTTATGTACTATAAATACTTTTTTTTTCCAGTGAGCTGCCATATGACATCAGTATCTTGAACCGCTACCGCAAGGCCCTTGACTCTGCCGTCAAGATCGCCACCAGCTACAACGTGAAGCCGATCCCAGGCAAGACCCTCCTACTGTGCCATGTAGGCAAGTCTATGGAGAGACCATGTACCTCAGCCAAGGGACTGGGAAAGAAGAGGACTGTGAGTGTTTGACGTATGATACAGAACAACTGTGTGAATTTAATTTGAACTATGGAGTAAAAGTATTTTTATTTAGTTATATATTTACTTTATTCATTTCATTTAAACAGGGTAACTCTCTCAGTATTAAAACTGTTTTCATGAGAGGCCCTATACAAATTATAAGTAACAAATGCAGAAGAAAGTAACAAAGTTTAAATACATACATATCATATCATGGATTATTTGTTTTTATACACCATGATATGAACATGAAAAAATAGGTATTTGAACAACTTATTGAATATAATACACGTCCTTTCAAATGGGTTAATAATAGATCAAATTGGAAAAGCTAAAATACTTGTTTGGTTTGTTATTACAAAAAAGAACAGACTCTGGGATTAAAATAAGAAATTATTTCTAGCTATTAGAAAATATCAGACATGTAGTGTTCTCCAGTACAGATTTGTGAATGACTGTTTTGACTGGGCCTGTCTAACACAAAATGGGAGTTGGTTCCATAGTGCAGCACCTTCATGTGGAAAGGAAAGTTTACACATCTGGGTTTTATTAATTTTTTGTTCAGAAAGAAATATGGAGAGTAGCTAATGGAGAGGTCTTGGTGTTTTATGCTATGGACAATGTAAGTGAAAAGGCTAGGAGACTAAGTTTTCCAATAGTTTATCCTTATGTCACAGAGGAAGAATAAAATATGTACATATTTTAGAGATATTCAAACCATGGCTGTGATTTGTGTCCCAGGTTTTGGAGGTGGGTGTCCTGTTGGGTCTGATGTGCAAGTATTCCTGTGAGAACTGTGACATGCTCATCTTTGGTGGCAACTCTCATCGTACCGTAGAGCTGGAGTCTGGAACCATTCTAGATAACATGGCCAGTGTCCTAGGCCAAGCTCAGGTAGGTCACTATACAGGAGTACATGACAGTTAGATAGATATTTATATAATATTGGATGGCTTTGAGTGTGATACTGTACAAGAATATATTGCTCGAGCTAAAACAATAATGGACGAGTCGAAGACGAGTCTAATATTTTCTTAGCGAGAGCACTATATTCTTGTATCATACAAAAACAAAGCCATGCAATATTATTTTTTACTATCTATACTAGTCTGACTAGCGAAGTAACAAAATTGGACATACCTCGGTAAATATGGATTTGTTTTCGTGTGATATCGATATGATATCGATAGTTGAAGTTCCCGGATGACTAAGCAATACAAAAACAATATTGAGCAGTCCATCGGGTACTGAGCAAAAGATATTGAATATTCTGATATGTTGTACCACTTCGAAGTCTTGTAAAGATAATAATATATATTACGTGTATACTCTGGTGATATAGAATTAGAATTTACATATTTGCTTTGTGTGATTTCATATAACAATTCTCATTTCCTCTCTATTTTCTTCTTTTGCTATCTCTCTTTTACATATTTTTCCTTTTCCCCTGTCACAATAATCTTTTCTTCATTTCCTGTTATACCCAAATGCCTGCTTCTTTTTTGATCAATTGTTGTTTTTGTTGTATTTCTCACTTTTATTTCTTTCTTTTTTTACATATTTAGTCCTCTCTGAATCTTTATGATTGGTCAAATGAACTTGGAACTTGTTACATTGTGAAAGAAAACAAGAAATTGATTATTAAGAAAACAGCTTTTGATCAAGCATTGTTGGGACATAGAAATGAAATTATTAGTGCATGACATACATTTTAGCATAAGAGTTTAGTATTAGAAATGCACAACACTTGATGTCATAATCCTCTTGGTATGTTGTAGAAATCATGCTCCGAGACAATTGCTTCAGGGTCAATATCCTAATCGTACCGAAACTAATTCCTATCTTCAACCCTGGACCTAACCCTATCCCTATCCCTACCTCCAACCCTAGACCTAATATAAAATCAAATTGCAACTGTAATCCTAATCCTAAAGCTTTTGATGGGATAAAGCCCAGAGGAATTGTTGCCGGAGGATATGCTGGAGCACCTCTTGATCACCTTCTCCTCTTTTACTTTCTCTCTTTCCTGCAGGTCATGATGACCCAAGAAGAACAAGGCCAAGGACTAGATCCTACGATTCTGGGTGAAATATTGAAGGATAGAGATGAGGTAAGTCAGCAATCGAACGCCGTTCCTGGTCTCTCTTTCCTGCAGGACATTATGCCCCAAGAGAAAGAAGGCCAAGGACTAGATCCTACGATTCTGGGTGAAATGCTGAGGGATAGAGTTGAGGTAAGTCAGCAATGGAATGCCGTTACTGACCCCTAAAATTCTGCCAATTTCCTCTTGGGCCCCAAGGGGAAAATCCCAAGTGCTTGGTGTTTTAATGACTTGCTCATATCAGCAGCATATAATATTGGGGGTAGTCACATCATTGAGCATGATCGGGAAGCATCAAAGCGTTACTCTACCATCCTTCATTATTAAAACAAAATGTGTTTTTGCATGCAGGAATGTTTCAGTTCAAATTGGCAAAATTTGTGAGAGTTTCTTGCTGCAAAATGTTTGATTCATATGGTTCAAACTTTGCAATTTGTGAATATTCCTTGGTTTGAAAAGGGCTTTCATTTATCAATTGAAAAGTTTGAGGTTTTAGAGTGTACCGATATTAATGATTATGTGCTTAGGTCAAGCCTCCACAATACTTAGTTTACTGGATAACATAGCAAAAATGGTTAGGCTCATACATATATTCATATAGTCTGTTGGGAGCAGGTGTGATATTAAGTCTGTGTAAAAAGTATAGGAGTCAATACCTTTCTGACTCTCATCAGACAATCATATTGCTCCGATTGTCTCATTTTCGCTCGCGTGAACATTGCCAGCACAAACCACTGACCTCTACCTCCTGAACGGATCATCGCACATTCCCATTCACTATACGTTACGTACTAAAAGGCTGTATTGTCTGACCGTTCATGAATATTCATGTTTTTGCTAAACTCGGCAAAATGTTTGCTTTTACTAAATGGAAAAATTACGGTGGGGGGTTGGATGAAATGGACAAAATGAAATAGGAAGAAGTGATCTATGATAATTCATGCGTTTTATGTTTCGTGTGCTCGACCTATAATCTTCAAATCGCTTGGTAAACTGAGTCCAAAGTTAGACTTGTTTCACATGTGTATTATAGGCAATGGCGAGCTTGCAACCTATTTTGAAAAATTACGGTGGGTGAACTTTCATAACGTACGTCGGGGTGGATGTGCTTTTTGTTTAAACAAAAAATGAATTTTTAACGATTTAAAAAAAAAAACGTCCATAGGCTAACATGTTAGGCTGCTGACGCTGACCATGCTCTGACGATAGGGGGCGTCGTGAAATGAGACTAAACAGAGCCATATGACATTGTAATTCATGAAACAGTTAAAAGCTCATCTGTCTATACATTATTCTTGCAAACATTCATTGAGCTGTTTACCGATGTATTCCATACAGTTGGATAATCTTGTTATTCTGAGCAACTCGGCCATGCAAGAAGGGAAGGAGGCAGAAATGATAAAGGGTTTCCTCACCAAGTATCGTCGGGTTGTCAATGAGAATCTACTCTATGTCAGCGTGGACCTGAGTGGGGGAAGATGCAGGTAGGTACCCACAATAAGCTCCTTCTTGAAAATACATACCGTAAATCTCTGTGTATAAGACACACCTGTGTATGGACGCACCCTATTTTTAGGACCAAAAGCATTTTTAATTTTTTTTTTTTAAAACCTGTTTGCTGCGTTCACGTCGTTCATAGTCCTATTTTACCTGTATTTTACCCCTGAAGTCAGGCCACGGGAAAGACACATAGTCTTGTCGGGCTACACTCCCTTTAAGCCCCAAGTCTAGTGCATCTGTTAACACCAAATTCATACAAATCTGGATTATCAAAATTCAGTTACTGTGCAGCATCCAAAGACCTAGTGCTGCGTGTGTCAAAATTGCAATCTCCTTGTACTAATGCGCACAAAACCTGATCACATACATGAATAATTAGTCAGGTGATTATTCCAAATTACTTCTAGTCATGGAGACAAAATTTAATAATTATATTCACATTAAGTTACTTGTTTAAAATGCCACTTGTCAAGATATTTTGTTTGCTTTTGGTAGATAATGTACTTTCTGCAAAAACAAGTTGCCTATGCAATTATGCTCTGTGGTTGGAGTTTGATAGATCTATGCAGTAATTATCTTGATCATCCATAAAGAAGTATTTTTAAAATTCATCATGTAAATTCAGAATCAATCTTTTCGTTTATTTAGTGATCCTCAACAGTTGGATAGACATTTCCTTCAAATTGGATTTATGAACACCAAGTATCTAAATCTAAATTTATGATTTGCAAAATGATTTCATCCTTCGATTGAAATGGTGACCTATTCACACCTAAGTTTTTAATTTGCCTGAATAGAATTTGACTGATCAATGTATATATATATTTTTGTTGTTCACCAGCTTGTCAGCCACGCCTTCCCATCCCAATGATATCTACATTGCTGGATACAGTGACCAGATCCTAAGATTCATTGCTGAGAGAGGGGATACTGGACAGGTCACTCATGTCCAGAACATTGACAAGGCTTACAATCTAGATGATATAAAGGTGAGAGCCGGTTTCATTTTGGGAAGGAGAGGGGTGATGAGGCGATGAGGGAGAAAATGGAAGTAGAAATGGGGAGGGGATGGGATAGCCATGTAAGTTGAGATATGGGATGATTCATTGCTGAGAGAGGAAGCATTGGACAAGTCACTCAGGTCCAGAACATTAAGGCTTACCATCTAGATGATATAAAGGTGAGAGCTGAGTTCTAATATTAGGAAGGAGAGGAGTGCTAGGGGGGGGGGGTGGAGGTAGAAATGGGGAGGGGTAGGGGAAACAGCCATGTTAGTTGAGATATGGGATGATTCAAGGGAGAGGAAACATTGGACAAGTCACTCAGGTCCAGAACATTAAGGCTTACCATCTAGATGATATAAAGGTGAGAGCTGAATTCTAATATTAGGAAGGAGAGGAGTGCTAGGGGGGGGGGAAGGAAATGGAGGTAGAAATGGGGAGGGCGTGGCGGAAACAGCCATGTAAGTTGAGATATGTGATGATTCATTGCTGAGAGAGGAGACATTGTGCTACCCTGTATAAATGTCAGAAATAAATAAATGAAGAAATAAATATATACTGAGATACATCTGCAGTAGGTAAAATATGTATGCTGGACTATTCCTTTCTCTTTAGATATGTTTTACACACATGTGGAGTTTGTATAATGCAGTCCTTTTTATCCTACAGATCCAAACTGGAAAGAAGAAGGATCTGGTGACACCAGAGATTCCACGAGCACTACCAGCTCCTCAGCAGACTAGAAGGTAATTCCACCAACCTCAAACTCTTTCAGACCCACCGAACTGTGCAGGCAATATCCACACATTTGGTGAAAAGAGTCTACCATGCTTTCTTCTCTTATATTTTCATTGTTACTTTACCCAAATAAGACAATTCATTTTCAAACTGTATCCTAAATATGTTATGAAATGAAATGAGCAATTTTGACGATTAGATACCAAATACTTTGTTTTCATTCATTTAATAAATGAGTCGCAAAGATCAAACCATTCTTTTTCACAGTGACGAATAGGCTAAGTCTTCAATTACATTAGACAGTGCTTTATGTTACAATGATGTGTTCATTATTATTCAACATGTTGATTGCTTGTGATGTGTAATTTTCTTAATCTGAGTGAAGATGCATGCATTGACCCCTGTCATTTTGATAACTTACAGACACCATACAGTGCGTGTCTTCATCTCCTCCACGTTCCGTGACATGCATGGCGAGCGTGACCTCCTGACCCGGTTCGTATTCCCAGAGCTACGAGCCAAGGCGCGCACCCGCTTTGTGAACCTCTATGAAGTAGATCTACGATGGGGAGTCAGCGAGGAGCAGACTAAACACAGCAGGTATTATTCTCATTTCATTTATGATGATATTGTTGATGATGATGATGATATAGAACTCTGTGGACATCTTTTTTTTTTAATCAAGGAAGTTGGCACGTATGATGTAGTTTGTTAATTGGTTATGTCACTATTTAGACATTTACTGAACAACAACAAAAAGAAATCATGTTACTCGGAAAAAAAAACTCATAAAATAGAAAAAAGAAAAACTATTCTTATTGCTGTGGAATCATCACTGTGTAACAAATGAGCTTTAGTAATCGATTGAGGATGGTTTGAGTGGTAAGGATTTAATAGAAATTGTTGAAGAAAAAGGAAAACAAAAATGTTTCCTTCCATTGTGTCTCAGGGTACAAGCTGTCACTTCATTTGAATAAGGCTATAGAAAGAGAATTAGAGAATTAGCTGAATTAAGAAGAGGATGAGGGTGAAAAGAGAAGGAGAACAAGAAAATTTAAAAGGAGAAGAAGGGGAAAAAATGCAGTGTGTACAAGCACCTTACGGCTGCAGTAATTTGATAAATTAGCAAATTGCTTTACAAAAAACACCATGAAACATTAACAAATGAATGGATGTACAGTTGGAGAGGAGAATGGAATCAACTACTCTTGTGATATGATAAACCATGTATATCTGATTCTACATTTTCAGCTCTGTTGAGGTGTGTTTGCAGGAAGCCAATCGCTGCGACCTCTTCATTGGCATCCTGGGAGATCGCTATGGTTATGTCCCTAACGACTACCCTGACCTGAGCGATAACGAAGACTTCAACTGGCTGTCTACTCATCCCAAGTCACGCTCCATCACTGAGCTAGAGATGTATCACAAGGCCCTGAGACACTCTGAGGGTAGTACCAAGGCTTTTTTCTTCATCAGAAGCTCTGAATTTGTGAAGTATGTTCAAGTTCAGACAAAATATTTAATTCATCTCCTTCTTGAAGAGTCTCTTATGGAGTATTTTGCTATCACATATTTCTTAATTCATCGTAAATGCATCATTGAAGGAAATTCTATTTAATTGTGAGAAAATGCTGAGAGTAGAAATATAATGATGTTTTTTTTGTAGGTTCCATTTTGATTTTAATCTCTCAGTTGAAACTTTTTTTTTAGAGGGGGATGGGGGAATAATCACTTACTTATAAAAGAAGCTCCAAATTTGTAATGTGATATATATTTTACAGGTATGTGAAGACAATTTCCATGAATTCAGGTTAAAACCAGGAAAATTGTCATGTTTTGCTTTTTTATTCCACACTTACCTTATACATATTATGATGTATGCTCTCTTCTTTAGGCATGTCCCAAACAAGTTGAGAAGCCAGTTTGAAGATGAGAGTAGCCAGAGCAAGGAGAAACTAGCAAGCTTGAAGGAAACCATTCGTACCAGTGGATGTGAGGTCTTTGATGGGTAAGCACACAACCTCAAACACTACTTGTTTCTTTTATAGATGAAAAGGTTTCAGTTCATGTAATTCTCTACCAACCCCATTATATTATCTGTCCAGGGGGGTGTTTCACAAAGATCCAAGTTGAACTTATCTCTAAGTTGGACTTAACAAATATGGAAAGCTGTTAGCATCTTTGAAAATATTTTGTAAAAGTTATTTTAAAAGGCCTTAAATGTTGATTCAAATCATTCATATTTTCTGTTATGGAGATTTCATGTTCTTGATGTGGAATTCATGAAAAAACTATAATACTTCAATTTTTGCTTTTGAATTTATTTTATTTTATGGCTACAAATGGCTCTCCATAATGTTTACGGGTAGTCCAACATAGAGTTGAGTTCGACTTAGGATCTTTGTGAAACACCCCAAAGACATTAATGTACCATCTAGCATTACTTTTGAAGGATATTCTGCCCATCCTTTAAAAATAAATTTTATGAAGCTAATCACATGAAGTGTACAGTTTGCATGTAAAACAAAAATAAATTTTCTCTAGAATATAAAATCATTTGCGCAAAAAAAACATTATTTAAAGAGTTTTCTTACCATAATTATTGTCAGTTGATAATCTTGATTTGATTTGTACTTTGATTTCTTCCTATTATTTTCAGTTACCCATGCCATTTTGGAGGAGTCGTGGAGGGTAAGCCAGTTGTAGTGAACCTTGAGGAGTTTGGTCGCCGTGTCATCAACAATGTCTGGAACCACATCAAGCAAGCATACCCTGAAGATGTAAGCTATGGTGTTTATTTAGGCCATTAAAATATTGCTGAAAATGTCCCAAGTTGTTGATCGAGGTCATGGATTTGAACAGATAATGCTTTTCCATGTTACACCTTTATTGTCTCAGGTGACATTAACAATCACATTTTAAAGTTCAGCCAAGTCTTTGTATTCTCCTTGTGGTCAGAAACTTTGGTTTTGTTCGTCAAACGTTCTAACTTTTGTAATGTATATGACTTCT